>NC_045981.1:32592679-33192679 GCF_010909765.2 Amblyraja radiata | reverse complement strand
TAACATGTTTCTATTAACTCCCATCTCGTGCCCCAAGGTGGAGTCATAGCTAATCAATAGTTAAAGATAACTCCCAATGACCAACAAGTCTATTAGGTAACAACTTAAAGTTAGCTGGATGGCTGAGCCCAATTTCTCAAATATAGTTTGAGACTGAACCGGTGATTTTAACCAAAATACAGCGTTAGAAATCATCCAGACAAACATAACAAGTGTTTTTGAACTCCAAGTCGAAACACCGATTTTATAATTTGTTAAATAACCTGGGAATATAGTTTATCCCATTTTGGATTTTTTACTGTTATTAGTACAGTTAAACGGTATTTTTCATAATGAACAGGCCACTCCTGCCATCATTCCATGGGTGCTTTGCACGACAACTCTGCCCAATTTTCGAGCCTGTCTGGAAAACCGACAATTCTGGCTCTAATTCCAAACTTGCTTGGAATGCTAGTATTGTGCCCTCGAAGCAGATGACCATGCTTTTATCCTTTGTATGCTGTACAAACAAGTGTAAATATTACCAACTTGTGAGTGGTCCACTTACCCATGTTTTGAAAGTGCCAGACCCACCTTGTTGAGTAGGATTGGTAGGGTGCATGGAACCTGTGCCCAGCTGTCATGCTGCCACCAGCTTCAGTGAACCGCCCACTGCCGATGAAGGCATCGGGTGCATTGTCGCCAAATGATGAACTCTGCCGTTCATCCGTGGTCCCGCTGCAGAGCGCCAGCTGCGCATCTGCGTCGACGGCCGGCTTGTTCCTGGTCCAAACCCGGAATCTGCACCTCTCTTGTAGGGATACCTTCTCAGATTTGCCGACCACCGGTGGCTTAACTTTGCTGCGTCTCGGACAGCTGCCTTTTCTAGCGAACGCAGTCATTCCAGAGCCCAGCAGCATTCGTTGCAGCTTCATTTCCTGGGCACGCATGCCACGCCCATATGACCCCATATCAGCTGGTTCACTGCCGGCACCTTAAGGCAACACGCAGTTCCCCGGGGTCTCGTGTTTCTTTGCAGCCTCATCCATCGTGAGCTCCTGAAGTTGATGGGAAACTAAATAATTTATCATGGAGTCCAACTCATCTCCCAGTGGCTCTCCTGACTGACGGGACAGCAAATCCTACTGCCAGGGATGGGACATCTGGCAGCTGCCGTTCTTCGCCTGGATTTAACTCACCGTCAGTCGGGGTCAGAACTCAGCTGACCCATGGCACGCGCCTCATCAATGAGGGTGCTATTGAGCAGCCCTTTACTAGGTGCTGCTGGTGCGGCCTCTTCTCCAGCTTACCGCCGACACCACTCCTGCTCCTGGAATGTGCCCTGGGGAAACAACCTCTGCAAGAGGTGCTCCACTTGGGATAACCGTTGAAAAAAAATGGTATCCAGCCCCGAAGAGGAATTCTCCGCTCCTGACTCTGGCTAGTCAGTGGGCCTAACAGACTTGCTGGTGGCCTTACACCCGACTGGCGCTGGCTCTGTGCTTTGCAGCACCCAAGTCTGCAGTCGCCCGCTCCCGACCGGCAGGGGTATGAGGCAGCCGTTCACAGACCACACTCACGCGGCTGTCTACCGATTTCCTTGCATCTTGCCTCTTTCCCTTGGTCATCTTGTCCATGGCGTTGTCCGGGAAGAAATACACAGCACAGCACCACAGCAAAACAACCCGAACTTCAGCTAAGTTTGTGGCAATTACCTGGAGATTTAAATCCTCACGGCTTCCGTGCGCCAATGCAGCTGGTGCGCTCACACACTATGCAGCCCTGTCCCAGGCGCTGCTGGCGCGGCCTGTATCATAGGCCCGCGCTGACACACTGAGCAGTCCTGTCCCAGGCGCTGCTGGCGCGGTCTGTACCATAGGCGCGCGCTCACACACTATGCAGCCCTGTCCCAGGCGCTGCTGGCGCGGGCTGTGTCATAGGCCCGCGCTGACATACTGAGCAGTCCTGTCCCAGGCGCTGCTGGCGCGGCCTGTATCATAGGCGCGCGCTCACACTCTAAGCAGCCGTGTCCCAGGCGCTGCTGGCGTGGCCTGTATCATCAGCCTGTTCCATAGGCCCGCACTCACACTCTAAACAGCCCTGTCCCAGGTGCTGCTGGCGTGGCCTGTACCCTAGGCCCGCGCTGATGCCTGTGAAGGGTTAAAAAATAACAACAAAAAGCACACAAATACATACTTATTTCCCCAAGGGAATCCTTTCAGCCCGACTCCTCCGAGTTCAATAGGGCTGTTTGACTCTATCTGTGATCGCGCCCCATGCCTGGGGCCCACAGATCGATGATTCTGTGAGCCACTGACCTCACTGTCAGCAACTCTGGCGGTCGCCCAGCCCACCTGCGTGGCGGTCGCCCAGCCCACCTGCGTGTTTTGCCCGGCCCTGGGAACATGACAGGTTTGAAACACTGACCGCTTTGTCAGTGGCTTTAAAAAAGCGAAAAAACCCGACATCACCCGACTATCCGCTCCGCGGTCGGAACCGGGGTCTCCCCACAGCCCATAGTCAGTCCACTCGCCGGACTTCGCCAAATCCTGCAGGATACTTCTGTGAAAAGAAGTTCCTGCACGGATATCAACCCTGGTAAGTAATAAAACTCTTGCCTGCAGGTTTCAACTTACCGTCGGCAGGGAGCGAAGCCCTGCACGTCCGGTGCCTAGCCATGCGAACGACGTAATGACTGGCATGTGCACTGGCGGGCTTCTTCACGGAATCACTCACGTGACTCCGAAGTAAAATCAATGAAACGTGAAGCTTGGTCAATAGCTTGGTCAATATTGTTGAATTGTCACATATACCGACAGTGAGAAAATTAATATTTTACTTGCTGCAAATGACTGCAAATACTGCAGCAGTAAACATAGCACTCAGAATAAACTGAATCTCTTCCACCTTTTAAGGAAGGCGAGGCGTTGATGAAGTTTCTTTATGATTGCATCGATATGGATGGCAGGAAGAATTTTGGAAGGAAATATAAAAAGGCAGAATAATATTACCTCCATAGATCAGTGTTCTCTGAGCTCTGTGAATGTATTAACATGCTGGCTCAGCAAGTAATTAGTGCGGCGACTATTTTTGCAAGTAGGCAAGTCATGCTAGAACTGTTCTGAGTCTTGGTAAAACCATACCAGGGTACTGCATTTAATATTGATCTCCTTATTTAATTGAAGGTGTAATTGCTTAGAAGGCTGTGCACCAAAAGTTCATTAAATTAATTCCTAAGATGAAGCAGTTGTTCTTTAGAGAAAAGATTGAGTTTCAGTTAGTTTAGTTTATTAACATGTGTTCCGAGATGAACCGCCTTTTGTAGTGTGCTATCCCGTCAGCGGAATGACTATACATGATTACAATCAAGCCGTCCACAGTGCACACATACAGTGTAATGCAGGACAATACAGATTGGGGTGGCATAGTGTCGCATCGATAGAGTGCTGCCTTACAGCGCCAGAGACCTGGTTTCGATCCTGACTACAGGTGCTGTCTGTACGGAGTTTGTGCGTTCTCCCTGTGACCGCGTGGGTTTTCTCCAGGTGCTGCGTTTCCTCCCACACTGCAAAGACGTACAGGTTTGTAGGTTAATTGGCTTCTGTAAATTGTAAATTGTCCCTCGTGTGTAGGATACCATTAGTGTACGGGGTGATCGCTGATTGACGCGGACACATTGGGCTGAAGGGCCTGTTCCATGCTGTATCTCTGAAGTCTAAAGTAAACTCTAAACAAGATTAGACAGGTAGATGAGGGTATAGTTGGACCTCAGTACAATTAGTGAGTGGTCCTCATAGGGGATGAAGGATGAAAGTGCAGACATAGGCCCTTTGTCTTTGTCCCAACTTGTCCATACCGACCAACATACACCATCCACGCTATTCCCATTTATTTGTGCCAGGCCTATATCCCTCTCAATCTTTCCTATCCCTATATCTGTCCAAATGTCTTTTAAATTGTGTTATAGTATCTGCCTCAATTACCTCCTCCAGCAACTAACTCCATAAACACACTATCCTCCATGAGAAAAAGTTACCCCTCAGGTTCCTATTAAACCTTTCCCCTCTCACCTTAAAATGATGCCCTCCAGTACTCGATTCGCCTACTGTGGTAAAAAGACTGGGCTTTCACCCAATCTATTCCCCTCATGATTTTACACATTTATAAAATCACCCTCAGCTTTCCGCGCTCCAAGGAATAAAGTCCTAGCCCCATAGTTCAGGCCCTCAGGCCCTGGCAACATACTTGTTCATCTTCTCTGCACTCTTCCCAGCTTAATGACATCTTCCCGATGGTAGGTGATTAAAAACTAATGCAATACTCCAAGTGCAGCCTCACTAATGTGAAAATAAGATGTCTGTGGTCAGGAAGCTGGAGATGAAGAGGGTTGAGGAGGGCATCTGAAGCATCACAGATGTAGGTGTGAGGTGACTGGAGTCCAACACAGGGATAATGGTGAAACGATCAGTTCACCAACACATTTGCTCACAGATTTTATTGTGGGGATGAAAGCATGAAAGCAGGTTGTGTCTGTTTTAATAATAATAATAATAATAATAATAATAATAATAATAATAATAATAATAATAATAATAATAATAATAATAATAATAATAATAATAATAATAATAATAATAATTAATAATTATAATAATAATAATAATAATAATAATAAATAATAACAACAGTTATTATCGTCATTTCTATTATTAAATAAGTATGTATTATTATTATTATTATTTAATCATTTATTTTAATAATACTAATAATCATCATCACCATCATCATCTTAGGGATTGTGGGGGGAATACCTTCAGACAAAATGAGGTCAGCAACTTCTGTGGAAATTATGTTCTGCCAATTTATTGTGAGGACAGGCTGGGTAGATTGGCAAGTCCTTGTCCCAAGGGAACCCCTTTGAGCATCATAGGTATAAAAAAATGTTTGGAAGACTTCATTCTCCTCTGGGCAGCTGGGCCCGTTCTAGAGCCCCCCATAAACAAGAGGTCCTTCACTCACCATCCTGCTACATTCCATGATTCTTCCTCAAAATGTCTCCATCTTCCTCAACGCCTTCACATCTTCTAAAGCCTTCTCAAAACAGTGACTGCATGGGTACTCCCATACTCCAAAGATGTCCAGGTTTTGTAGAGTAATTGGCATTGGTAAAAATGATAAATTGTCCCTGGTGTGTAGGATAGTGCTAGTGTATGGCGTGATCGCTGGTCGGCGTGGACTCGGAAGGTCGAAGGACTTGTTTCGGCTCAGTATCTCTAAAATCTAAAGTCTAAAGTCAGCGACTTACACTTATGGCAATTAACGTTGCATAACATTGCAAGATGCCTCACCAGAGCATTATCAAACAAAACTTTACACCGAGCTAACTTTAAGCAGATATTAGGGCATATGGCCAAAAGCTTGGTCAAGCAAATAGATTTCACGAACCATCACAAAGGCAGGGAGCCGGAAAGATTTAGTTAGGGAATTCCAAAGGTCACAGCCTTGGTATAGCTTCCAACATTGCAGCAATTAAATTTGAGAATGATCAAAAAGTCCAGAAATGAAGGCTGGCAAGCAGAGGGGTGATGAGTGAATGAGACACAATGTAAGCAGAACGTGTAGGTTTAGTTTAGTTTAGAGATACTGCGCGGAAACAGGCCCTTCGGCCCACCGATTCTGTGCCGACCAGCAGCAATCCCCGCACACATCACTTTCCCACACACTATAACCGTAGTCAGGATTGAACCCAGTTCTCCAGTGCTGTTCGGCTGCAACTCAACAGCGTGAGTGAAATGAAAATATTTTTTCAAGTCTTCCAGAGAAAATTTTATTTTGGAACCGCAGTGACTAGTTTGGACATTCAGTCATCAAAATAAATATGTTTTTTAAATGAAAACCAGGGTATCATATTTTAGGAACAGTTATAATGTTTCCTAAATGAATCACTTTGATTTGCGTTTTTACTTAAGGGCCTGTCCTACTTGGACGTCATTTGCGCGTCATTTACGCGACAGGCCGGCAGTGACTGGCGCGAGACTGTCACGCAAAAATCGTCTAGCAGTACGACAGTCGCCCGCTTTGCTCTTGAGGCCCCTGCTTCTTTTGGGAGCCATTGCGATGTCGTTCGTACTGGACTGTTATTTTAGTCCGATCTCCGTGGCAAGGATTTTCCCAGTGAAAATTTTTCAAAACTCGCGCGCTCAAATGACGTGCAAATGGCGCGTCGAGGGCGTATTCGGCGGCGCATGGTTACGGACATTGACGCAGAGTGATGCAAAATAAATTAGCATAGTCAATGTTCGTGCGTCACTGCGCGTAACCATGCGTCACCACGCACTACACGTACGCCATCAGTACGTCAGAATACGGCATCAGTACATCAGCATGCGCAAGGGATACGTCAAGCAGGTGGCTCATGAGGATTTTGAACATTCCAAAATCCTGGGTCGATAGGGAACCTCGCACATTACCGCGCATCACTGTATACGCCACCACGCTTCATGACGCGCCAACCAATTTTTAGGATGTCGCGTAAATGAAGCGCAAACGATGCCCTTTACATATCGTTCCACGGGGGCGGCACGGTGGCGCAGCGGTAGTTGCTGCCTTACAGCGCCAGATACCTGGGTTTGACCCTGACTACGGGCGCTATCTACGGAGTTTGTACGTTCTCCCCGTGACCTGGTGGGTTTTCCCCGGTGCTCTGGTTTCCTCCCTCAATCCAAAGACATACAGGTTTGTAGGTTAATTGGCTTCAGTAAATTTGTAAATTGTCCCTAGTGTGTAGGATCGTGCAAGTGTGCGGGGTGATCGTTGGTCGGTGCAGACTCGATGGACCGAAGGGCCTGTATCTGCGCTGTATCTCTAAAGCTAAAATTAAATTTAAATTAGAAATAAGCCTGTGTTAAAGCAGAATGACTGGAAATACTCAGCAGGTCAGACAGCAGCTGTAGAAAGAGAAGCAGAGTAAATGTTTTAGGTTGAAGACACAGTGTTTTCAAGTTTATCCTGTTAAATATAAGCCTTTGTAGAAATCAAAATGGAGAAATTAAACTGAATAGGTTGCTGAAACCTGAGTGCAGGTTTCTCTGGAGAAGCCCTATAGAGGATAAAGAAACAACTGTCTCCAAATTACTGGAGGAAGTGTTACTACCAAACTCCTGCCAATATTTTAACTGCATCTGGAATCGAGCAGATAAAAAAAGATTAATTCACAGAAATGAGTATTTCTGTTCTTTTCAATAGCCAGGCTTTGCTCAAATCTGTTGGAAACTCCCTTTCAAATAATTTCACAAGAACTCTCCACCATTTCATCTGCAGCCAGTCCAAAGTTCCCTTACTTCATCCAGACAGCCTGGAAGATTGCCCAAGGGTCCTGCTGGTCTGATAATTGGCGTGCTTATTAATTTATTGAATTTTTGGTTTAATATATATTATTTGAGTGTATTGTGTTTACAGGCCTGTTAGTTTTAGTTCTGGAGATGCAGCAGGGAAACAGGCCCTTCGGCTCACCAGGGCCACGTCAACCATCGATCATCCATTCACACTAGTTCTATGTTATCACACTATTGCATTCATTCCCTACACCCTCGGGGCAATTCAAGGAAGGATGTCTTTTGGGATGTGGGAGGAAACCTGATTACCCACACAGTCACAGGAAGGAGAAACAAGGAACCGCAGGAAATGCTGGTTTGCAAAAAAAGACACAAAGTGCTGGAGTAACTCAGCAGGTCAGGCATAGACTCAACACCTTCAAAATCTCCTACTTGTCGTTCCCCTTTTCTATTCATTCTACCTCCTTCAAGATGAACCCACAAAATTGATGACTACACAGCCTCCCTTTCTGGCCATCGTGTTAGTCATTATGTGCTGAACCATCCTTCCCAAATCAGACATCGTCATCATTCCCGCAATAAACAAACCTTCAGCGCTTTGGCTCTGCAGCTTGGAATGGGTGGACTTTTTGAAGAAAGGTTTGCACTGGGAGTTTAGAAGTTGGAAGAAGAGACTTGACTGAAATGGATAGGAATCTATTGGGGCTTGACTGTGTGGATGTGGAGAGGATGTGTGGGATCTTGTACATTACAAGGTGTGACATTCCTAGTATTGTTGTTTCTGATCAGACAGGGGGCTGCAAAAGCTGTACAGTAAGATGTCAGAAGGCTGCAGAGCAATTTAACCCCTGAGGCTTTCATCCTGGATAGCTGTATCAATATGTATCAATCACCCTATATAGATAAGGAAGCATGTTCTTAAGCAGTGTATTCTGTAATCTGTTCTGTAAGAGTGCAAGTAATGGGCCTGTCGCACTTAGGCAATTTTTTAGGCAACTGCAAGAGACTATGGAGTCACCACATGTTTGCGGGTGGTTGCCGGGGAGTTGCCTTCATGATCGTGAGGAATTCCCGCATTCTGGGAACTAGTCGCGGCCTCAATATGGTCGCCGCAAATTATTCAACATGGTGCAAAATTAGCGGCGACCAGAATGAAGCCGCCATGGAGAGTAGCGAGAATTCTCGTGCCATAGGTGGGTCGCCAGGAGGTCCTAGTGGGTTGCTAAGAGATCGAAGGTTCTCATAGGTTCTCGTAGGTTGTAGCCGGTGCTGACCGGTGAATTTCATTGGCTCATTGGAAAAAAAAGCATAGGCAGTAGTTTTCGGAACCAAGGGTAACCGACCAGTAATGTTAAATGTCCGCCGAGCTTCACAGCCGTGTATCTCTGGCTTCTTAAAAGTTGTCTCCACTCCTTCTCCCCTCTCCACCACCCTCCCCTCTTTTAAAGGACTTACCGTACACTAGCCGTCTTAATTACAGCGCCAACCTTCCTGTTCATCGCGGTGTGTGTGTGTGTGTGTGTGTTCCACTCTGACAGTCGCCGGCAGTCGCCTGATAAATCGCCTAAGTGGGACAGGCCCATTAGGGTCTTTTGTCTCTCATCATGTTCAGTCTTCAGTCCTTTAGTTACAGTCCCATAATTGTTTTGTGTTGTTAGATATGATGTGTTTCATTTTTTGGTACGATCTGCAGATATTTTGCCCTGATTAAAACAAATTTAAAACTCTACGACTGAACTCGGCAAATCATTGAGAATTCAGTGATCCTACCATAAGAGACCTAGGACTCCTTGTTTAAGGTAAGGGCTTGTCCAGAGATGAAACATTTGTTTTCTTCTTTTGATGATTATTAGACTTCTCCTTCTCGAAGGGTGGTGAAACCAGACTTTAAATATACTGGTCAGAAATAGATATTTAATAAGCAAAGAAATGAAAGGTTACAGTGAGCAGACAGGAATAGAGAATCTGAAGAAGGGTCCCAACCTGAAACGTCGCAAGTCCATTCCCTCCTCAGATGCTGCCTGCCTTGCTGAGTTCCTCCAGCACTTTGTGTTTTGTTCAGGATTTTAACATCTGCAGTTCCTCGCATCTCAATAGAGAGTTGAGGTTGCATTTTTTCCCCAGGGTGGGAATATCAAGCACTAGATGGCATAGTTTCATAGTGACAGGGACAAAGTTTAAAGCAGATATGAGGGGCAATTTTTAAGAAAATGGTGTGTGCCTGGAACACGCTGCCAGGGTTAGACGTAGAGGCAAATACAATAATGGCTTTTAAGAGGCTTTTAAATAGGTATAAATATATGGATCACCTGCTGGCAGAAGACTTTAGACTTTAAATGTGCAGCATGGAAACAGGCCTTTCAGCCCATCGAGTTCACGCCAACCAGCGGTCACATGTACACCAGCAATATTTTACACACTAGGGAAAAATTATAACTTTCCATAAGCCAATTAACCTACAATTAACCCTGTACTTCTTTGAAGTGTGGGAGGAAACCAGAAATCCTGGAGAAAACCCACGTGGTCACCAGGAGAAGGGACAAACTCTGTACAGACAGCACCTGTGGTCAGCATCGAACCCGGGTCGCTGGCGTTGCAAGGCTGAAACTCTACCGCTGCACCACTGTGCTGCCCTAAATGAAAAAGATTAGTATAACTTGGCATTATGTTCAGCATTAACATTATGGGCCGAAGGGCCTGTTGCTGCTCTGTGCAGTTCAGCTCTTCAACCTTGCAAACAGATCTGCCTTGATCTTATTAAATAGTGGATGGGACTTGAGGGACTATTACAGTCCCTGATTAATACGCTAATGGACATTTAGCTATGCGAATGACATTATATAACTGGTGACTGCTATTTATTGGAAGAAGTAATTTCATGTGCAAGGCGTTTGTAAGCCGTCAGTGCCAAGTTCCATGAGGCCTCACCTTTCTCTGGTATTTTTCTTCATGAAAGAGAGGTTTGACAAGTTCTATTCAGAGGAGAGTTTCTCCCATAGAAGGAATAACATGAATGTTTTAAGGTATGGTTTCCGGGCAGTTAATTGCGTTGTGTACTGGGATGAAAAGCAAGAGAGAAATTTCTGTCCTACGCCCCAACCTGCACTTCTGTTTCCCGTCACTAGGATGATGCCCTCCCCAGTATATAGAGAGCTATCTCGGTAGTTGTGCTGTCTGTTCCAGTGTGCTGTTCCTGGGTGAGGGAGAAGTTATTCACTGTCCTCATGATACCCATTTATACAGAACACAAAAATGTACAAGGGCTGTCATGGTGAACTGCAGATGCTGCGATCTTGAGCAAAACACAGTGCTGGAGGAACTCAGAGGGTCAGGCAGTATCTGCAGAGGGAATGGACAGATGATTTTGGGTTGGCATCCTTTTTCAGACTGGTAGGTGACGTTTAGAGTTGGACTGTTCTTCAGACTAGTCTCACAGAGTCTGAGACAGGGTCCCAACCCAAAATGTCGCCTGCCCGTTCCCTCCACAGGTACTCATTGATCCACTAAGTTACTCCAGCATTTTGTGTTTTGTTCAAAGAGTGGGCATTAATGCAATGTGATGAACTGCCAATTATTGACCATGTGGAAATTCCTTCAGAGTGAAAGCATGTAAAGATGCAGGTGGCTAAATAGTTGTGAGGATATTCATCAATTTCATAGATGTTCAGGATAAATAGTGCAAGCATTTTAAATAACCGTATGAGAGAGTTGTAAAAATGTCAGCCTTGCTTCAATGTGCTTTTGGAAACAGTGGCTCCTTTTACCTTCTCCGATCCGATAAAGCCATTAAACACAGCTGAAAAGGAAATTATCAACCTTGTGAAAAACTGCCAGCAACCTATATTTCTGTTGGGACACTGAACCGGCCAGATAAACAGAACACCGTTTTGTTCTACAGAAATCATGAAAGGATTTATTCCATTTTGACTTGCAAGTCACTGCTTCCAAAATAGGCCTTCCCTCAGTTCACCTGCCAATAATTATTTTACGCAGAAGGATAAGCATCTGATGTGATATGAACCATTGAGGAGTATCAGGCATGCTTATAATACACTCTTGGAAGGGGTAATAGGATTTTCTTTATCTTTCCTGAATTAATAAAATGACCAATGTATATTTGTTTATAATATAATGACCAATATATAAAATGACCAAAGTATATAACTTGAATATATACACAGAATTTTTTAATTAAAATTCAAATACTTTAAAATAAGTGGAGACTATAAAAAGTTTAGACTGATGGATCCACAAGCCCAAAGGTGTTTTGGAGTTACAGTGGCGCAGTGGTAGAGTTGCTGCCTTACAAGGCCAGCTACATGGGTTCGATCCTGACTGCTGGTGCTGTCTGTATTGAGCTGTAAGTTCTCCCTGTGACCACATGCGTTATTTCTGGTTTCCTCTAACACCTCAAAAACATGCAGGTTTGTAGGTTAATTGGCTTCTGTAAATTGGCTTCTGTAAATAACATAGAACTAGTGTGAATGGATGATCGATGGTCGGTGTGGACTCGTTTCAACGCTGCCCTGACCCAAAACATCGTCTGTTAATTCCCTCCCCAGATGCTGCCTGACTCATTGAGTTCCTCCAGCACTTCGTGTTTTGCTCAAGATTCCGACATCTGCAGTCTCTTGTGTCTAAATAGACCAGCGTCTGAAGAAAGGTTCTGACCCAAAATATCACCTATTCTTTTTCTCCAGAGTTACTGCCTGACCCACTGAATTTCTCCAGCATTTTGTGTCCAACTTCAGTTACAGGACCAACTGTGTGGGGGTGAAAGTTTGCTCCCCCTGTCTAGAGATTAGTATAGGCTCTGGGCTCTTATCATTAAATGGTCGCTTTCCATTTCACATCTGTAAACAACGGCAGAGTAGTGCAGTAGTAAAGTTGCTGCCTTACAGTGCCAGAGACCCGGGTTCAATTCTGACTATGGGTGTTATCCGTATGGAGTTTGTACTCATTCCTTGTGACTGCTTGGGTTTTCTCCAGGTGCTCCGGTTTCCTCCCACTATAAAAACACGTACAGGTTTGTAGGGTAATTGGCTTCAGAAAAATAAATTGTATATTGTCCCTAGTGTGCAGGATAGTGTTAGTGTACGGGGATCGCCGAATGGACCTATTTCCGGGTAAAATCTAAATAAAACATATCAAGTAGAGGTTTTAACTTTTAACTGGTACATATCTGGTAGGGGGCGCTCCTCTGTGTGCAGCCATGTCAGCAGCGCGTCAGTTTTTCCAGCTTTTAAATTTTTTTTTAGTATGTTTTAAAGTGTGTATTTTGTGTTTCTTCGTATGTTTTGTGTGGGGGGTGGTGCGGGGGGGGTAAGGGGGAAACCGCTTCGGTCGCCTCCTCCATGGAGAGGCGACTTTTTCCAGGTCGCCTCCCCCGTGGCCTAACATCAAGGATCGACGCGGCCTTTCCCGGAGACATGCCCGGGGCTTCAGCGGCGGGCGCAGCGTGGACTCTCGGCGTGGAGCGGGCGACCCTCGCTGGGGCTCGCTGGAGGGGAGCGCTCCGTTTCGCTGGCCCGGGGCAGCCGGCAGCCTGAAGTCGCAGCCTGAAGCCGCGGTCTGCAGAGCTCCAGCTGGTGCGGCGTCTACAGCCCGGGATCCCTCGTGGGGGACCCGGGGGAAGAAGAAGCCATCACTGCCGGCCCGCGGCCAACTTCTACCGCGGGTGCGGCATGGACTTACCATCACCCCTGGAGGGGAGCTTCGACCGCCGGCCCTGCAGTCTACGGTGCTTCTGGCTGCGGCGGGGACTTTAAATCTCGACCGCCGGCCTGCGGCCTACAACAATCTAAAGCCGCGGTCTCCGGTGAGGAAGAGCCGATCCTGGACTGACTGGACTCTGGTCCTGTACACGGGAGGGAAATGGAGGAGGACTGACCAAATTTTTGTGCCTTCCACCACAGTGATGAATGCTGTGGTGGATGTTTGTGTTACAGTTTTATTGTGTGTTCTTTATTATTGTACTGCTGCTGACAACCCAAATTTCCACCAACCCTGGTTGTGTGGCAATAAATTATATATATCTATCTATCTATCTATCTATCTAACCAGAATGCTGCTGGTCTAATATCATCATTTATGACGTGACATGTGAGCGAAAGCTGCCCAATCAAAATATGAGATGCTGTTCCTCCAATTTGCATTTATAGAGGAGGCTATGACAGAGTGGTCAGTGTGGGAATGGGAAGGGGAATTAAAGTGTTTGGCAACCGGGAGATCAGGTAGGTCCAGGCAGACTGAGGTGGACTAACGTGTTCAGCCTACAACCCAGCGGTATAAATATTGATTTCTCTTACATCAGGTAGCCCTTACTTTCCCTCTCTCTCTATCCCTTCCCCACCCAAGTCGTACTAGCTGCAAAGTCGTCTTGTTGAGTCTCTTCTCACCTAACACACAGCTCACAATGGGCTGTTTCCTTTCTCATCGTTACTTTTGTGCATACCTTTCATTCATTTGTTCTATATCTCTATATCACCCGCTATATCTCTCGTTTCCCTTTCCCCTGACTCTCAGTCTGAAGAAGGGTCTCGACCCTAAACGTTACCTATTCCTTTTCTCCAGAGATGCTGCCTGACCCGCTGAGCGACGGTTTAAACCAGCATCAGCATTTTCATTCTTACACATGTGCAGTAGTTTGATTGCTTGAAGGTACAGCATGGGAGCACGCCCTTCAGCCCATCGAGCCCATGTTGACCATCGATCACCCGTTCACTCGAGTTTTATGTTAGCCTAATTTCGCATCCACCCCCTACACTCTGGAGTCAATTTACAGAGGCTGAATAATCTGCACGTTTTTGGGATGTGGGAGGAAACTGTACAGAGTCACAGTGAGAACGTACAAACTCCACACAGAGAGCACCCTAGGTCAGGATGGAACCCGGATGTCTGGGGCTATGAGGCAACTGCTTAAAATAGAATTTCAAGATTAAATTACTGCTACACTTACAGTTTCTGTGTTTATTCTGATTCTCTTAAAAATGCAGCATTAGTTATCTCAAAGGCAAAAAACAATGTAATTGGCAGCCGCCAAAATCCTAATGAACTGTTTCAGACACGAGATATGAAGAGGATATAAAACTCTTCACACATAAACCGGAACAGCAGAGCCTCCTTAAATATGTGATGATTTATACATTTGTATCCTGCATATTGTTCCCAGGTCCATCCAGCTGCTGCCTTGAAATAGAAATTGATGTTTATGGTGAAGTAAAAATGAGCCCCTCAATGTGATTAGATTTCTATAATAGGTAATTTATTTTGCTAGAATCAAAGTTGACCCTCTGTCTGCAGCCGTGAAAATCCCTGGAGATTATTTTGGCTGCAATGTGCCTTCAAATGGGAGTCTGCCTTTGTATATCAGAGAATGAGACACTGGTTCAGCTCTTGACTGCATTGGAAAGGTCACTTTCTTTATTATGTTTACTAATGTGTTATCATCAGCATCCAGCAATAGGTATTGCTGTTTTTTTTCCTTTATCTGAGCCTCTTTTCAATCAAGAACCTTATTTTTTTTTGTAATAAAGAATGAAGGGGAGCTTTTACATTGTAAAACCAAGAGCGCATACTGTGCAGGGGGAGGGGAGGGAAACAGCAACAGCTATTTGTGAACTCCCCTTTCCATGGAAAACCGCTGGAAACGGATTGGGAATGAGGTGTGGATGTTGCAGTATCCGTAGTAATCAAGCTAATAGCTCAATGTTCGATCCCAGATATTGAAAAGGTCACAGACAGTTTACTTAGAATGAGCTAAGCAGTTAAATCCTTTGAGATTTATTGTTGCTATTTGTAATCAGGTCAAAAATATTGCAAGATCGATGATTTGGTAGGATATTCTTATTTTTTGGACTGCAACATAATATATGATGAAGTAATTGAAAATGAGTGCCAGATAAATAATATCTAATGTAGAGAATGCTGTAAAAAAAATTGGACCATTTAACCATTTGATTTAAAACTGCAGAGACTGCAGATGTAGGAATCTTGAGCTGGAGGAACTCAATGAGTCAGGCAGCATCTGGGGAGGGAATGAACAGCGATGTTTTGGGTCAGGGCAGCGTTGAAACAACGAGTCCACACCGACCATCGATCATCCATTCACACTAGTTCTATGTTATTTACAGAAGCCAATTTACAGAAGCCAATTAACCTACAAACCTGCATGTATTTGGGATGTGGGAGGAAACCGGAGCACCTGAAAAAAAAAAAGTGAGAACGTGCAAACACCGCACAGACAGCACCCATGGCCATCTTAGTCTTGACATATACATAGGAATATAAACATGGTTTTATTAGTCTTTTCCAAAACAATTATGGTGAAGAAATGGCACAGAATTCATTTATTTATAATACTAAAAGTAAACACAAAATGCTGGAGTAACTCAATTGGTCAGGTAGCATATCTGGAGAACATGTAGAGGTGACGTTTCTGCATGAGACCCTTCTACAGACTGGCCACCTCTCCATGTATCCCAGTGAAGCTGCCTGACCTGTTAAGTTATCCATCACTTTGTGTCCTTTTGCCTCTCCTCCACCTCTCTTTCCCAGCTTTCACGTCCCTACTAGATGTTATGGGGAGAAGGCAGAAGAATGGGGTTAGGAGGGAGAGATAGATCAGCCATGATTGAATGGCGTAGTAGTCTTGATGGGCGGAAAGACCTAATTCTACTCCTATCACATGACCTTATGACCCATTACTATCAGCCTGAAGAAGGACCCAATCCGAAACGTGACCTATCCATATTCTCCAGTGATGCTGCCTGACCCGTTGAATTATTCCAGCATTTTGTGTCTATCGTTGGAATAGACCAGCATCTGCAGTTCCTTTGTATTTCATTTGTAATGCTGTCTGAGTAATGTGATGCTAAAATTTATTACTGAATTTGCATCAGACGTTGAACAAAGCTTTCCCCAACTGCAATCATTGTGAGATTGCCTCATGCATTGATTTTTTTTTGCCACATGTTCATTAGCAGCAATATTTCTCTTCCCTCTGACTCCTTTCTCTCAGCATTTCACTGGGAAGCCGTTGATTATCTTGATTTGTTATGGCATTCCCACATCTCATAGGAATTCACAGCCATGTTTATTTCTCGAGGCACTCAAAAGTGTCTGAGTTTTTCAAAACATTTTACCATAATTTCTTTATCTCCTCAAGGGATTCATTGTTTTCGGAGGCACCATTACTATAGCTCCGCGTTTCTTGTCATAATTCAGCAGAATCTGCTCACACCTTCCCACCACTGAGATACCACCATCACTCGCCAGAGTACTGGGCTAAATATATCTTTTCATAATAACTCATTACAACATTCTCGTTTCTTGCAAGGACCAGCTGTTACAATCCAAGCTCTTCTGACATCTTATAATGTGGAAAATCCTTAACTTTGCCTGGTTCGATGTCAGCCAGGGCTCAGTTGGTGGTATTTTTGCCTCGGAGGCAGATTGTTCTGGGTTCAAGGCCCGCAACAGGATACCAAAGCTGGCATATCGTGGGGGTAGTAAAAGCTGCACTGTGGAGTTGCTCTCTTTCAGGCAGCAAATTTGCCTTCCTTAATTTGTTTTACATTAAAACCAGCCATTTCTGAGGCCTTTTTAAAAAAAAGTCCAAAGAAAGCCCCCCCCCCCCCCCCCCCCCGATGCCCAATTAGCAAGTGTACAGACATAGTCTACTTATCCCACATGCAAGAGGTGCCACGTTTTGAGGCCATTTTCAAAGTCCCCCCCCACTCTAGTTCCAGGCTGTTGCCTGTCCCAGGTATGTAGGTAAATGTGCTTGGTATGTGTAAATTGACCCTAGTGTGTGTAGGATTGTGTTAATGTGCAAGGATCGCTGGTCGCTGCGGACTTGGTGGACTAAAAAGCCTATTTCCACGCTGTATCTTTAAACTAAACAAAATTAAACTAAACTAAACATCCTTGTAAATAATTGTTGCACCCTTTCTAGTTTAATGACACCCTTCTTATAGGAGGGTGACCAGTACTGTACACAGATCTCCAAATGTGGCCTTACCAATGTCTTGCAGAGCTGTAACTTCGAAGAGTAGAAATAAGTTACTGCAGATTTTGGTTTCCAGATGAAGACACAAAGTTCTGGAGTAACTCAACGGGTCAGGCAACATCTCTGGAGAACATGGATAGGTGACATTTCAGGTTGGGATTCCTCTTCAGACTGATGAATAACCCATTACGTTCCTCCAGCACTTTGTGTCTATACTGTAACTTGGTGGCCCAAGTCCTGTACTCATGACAGGTACAAAATACTTTTGGCTTCCTCTGTAAGTTTGTGCTTTGGTTTATGCATCTCAAGGTAAAATGGTAAAACATTTTCACCTCAGCAGCGAAGAAACTAAATTGCCTCAAATATTTCAGTAACATACAGCCCTGCTGAGTCTAATGAGATATCCGTGTAGAAAGGAACTTAGCGGGTTAGGCCACCCCCTATCAGTCTGAAGAAGGGTTTCGGCCCAAAACGTTGCCTATTTCCTTTGCTCCATAGATGCTGCTGCACCCGCTAGGTTTCTCCAGCTTTTTTGTGTACCTTCGATTTTCCAGCAACTGCAGTTCCTTCTTGAACACAAGGAACTACAGATGCTGGTTTAAACCAAAGATAGACACAAAATGCTAGAGTAACTCAGCGGGTCAGGCAGCATTTGAAGAAGGGTCTCGACACAAAGCATCACCTATTCCTTTTCTCCAGTGATGCTGTCTGATCCACTGAGTTACTCAAGCTTTTTGTGTCTATTGAATGAAATATCCAACAGATTTCCCAATAAACGTCCACATACATTATAATCTACTGATTGCAATTACAATCAACGCAGTGAACATATGGAATCCTGTCATGTTTAAAACATTATTATTGAATTTCCAGCCAGATGTTTTTCAAAGGAAACCCTGTCAATCTTCCTCGTTGTTGCGTCATGCACATTGGATATTAAATTTATTCATCATGCTGTCAAGATATATCTTTATGTCAAGGAATGGCAACTTGGATTATGTAGTTCTGGATACGTTTGGTTATCAGCCATTTTGACGAGTAACTCTGAAGAAGGGTCTGAAGAAGGGTTTCGGCCCAAAATGTTGCCTATTTCCTTCGCTCCATAGATGCTGCTGCACCCGCTGAGTTTCTCCAGCATTTATGTGTACCTTTGATGAGTAACTCTGTGGGTCAAGTAGCATCTCTGGAGAAAAAGGATGGGTGACGTTTCGGGTCAGAACCCTTCTTCATACTGAAAGTAGAACTACACGCAGGGTATATTCTCCAGGGATGCTACCTAACCCGCTAAGTTACTCCAGCACTTTGTGTCTTTTTTTTTTGTAAAACATAATCTGCCCTCCCTTGTTTCTACATGAGATGAAATTGGCTCTATCTCTGATGGTAGGGATGTTGCTGAGAGATAACACCTATACAATACAATACAATACAATTTATTGTCATTTGAACCTCAGTGAGGCTCAAACGAAATTCTGTTTCCACAGCCATACAAACAAGGACAATTTCCTAGACATACACACAATTTAATTCACACAAACATCCATCACAGTGGACCCACTGTGATGGAAGGCAAAGTATTTTCTCTCCCCTGTTCTCCATTTCTCTCCCGATGTCCAAGCCCCAGGCGGGCGATGATAAGTCCCACGGCCATTTTAGGCCACGCCGGGCGATTTACGGTCCCGCTCCCGGTCTAAATGTCACAAAGTTGGTGCCCCCGGCGGGCGCTGGAATGTCCCACGGCCATGAAGCCGTGCTGAGCGATGTACGGCCCCGCTCCAGGTCGTTCCAACCCCGCGACACGGGCTGGAGAAGTCGCGTTGCGGGAGCTCCGGGAAGCGGTCTCTCTCTCTGCCCCCAGACCCGCGAGCTCCCGATGTCCCGACAGTCCACCGGACCTGCGGCTGCGGTGCTGGAGCCTCCGAGCCCCAGGAGTCGAGTCGCAGCAGCGAGTCACCACCGCTCCCCACACTCCGAGGCCGGCCAGCCCCACGATGGTGAGTAGTCCGCAGCTCCGCAGTCTCCCGAGCCCCCGGGTCGTTCAGGTTGGAGGCCGCTCCACGGTGCTAGGCCCCAATGACAATGGAGACCCGACAGGGAAAAGGTCGGGTCTCCCGGACAGGGAAGAGATTTTAAACGGTTTCCCCCTCCCCCCCCGCCCCCCACATATACACCTTATGATGATGCGCTTCCTAAAACTGCCTCCCTTCTCCTGCATGCGACGCATGTGTGACTTTGTTGAGATGGATCGAACCCAGGTCTCCGGCGCTGTGAGACAGCAGCTCTATCAGCTTCACAAATTGAGTCATTCAATGCAATAGCATTCCCGTTCTACAAAGAAACTTCCGTTTGTGTTGTGACTTACCTGACCACAGAGTGATTTGCAGTCCAATAAATATTTTGCAAGTGTAATAACTCTTGTAACCTCGGGAAACTTCTCCGGTCAATGTGCATGTAGTCAGTCAAGAGTGTTTAATTGTCAAATATATGGGCAATTGAGCAATGAAGTTCAGACGTTGTTGTTTTACAGGCCTTTTAATGCAATTACACAAATAGGTACGCAATAATCAATAATACAATGAATGAATAGTCAGTAATATTGGGTAATCAGACCAAAATAGTGCAAAACTAAAGTCACCAGGGCAACCAAGACAAGGTTTATCGTAGAACATAGTTTCTGAAGTTGTTAGTGGCCTCACAAATATCAATTAGGTTGTGAACTGTTAGTCACAGGATTAGTATTAGCCCATACACAAGGTAAAAGCTATCAGCTCTTCTCTGAAAAGCACAACAAGGTCTCCACGCGCCAACTCTCGGACACCTCCTCCTACTTACCCTTGGACCATGACCCCACTGACAAGCACCAGGCCACCATATCTAGCACCATCACCGACTTCATCAATTCCCACGCCCTGCCCGACCAAGCTTCCAACCTCATCGTTCCCCAGCCCCGCACGGCCCGTTTTTACCTTCTCCCCAAAATCCACAAACCCGGCTCTCCCGGCAGACCCATTATCTCTCCGTGTTCGTGCCCCACCGAACTCATCTCCACATACCTTGACTCCATCCTATCCCCCTTGGTCAAATCCCTTCCCACCTATGTTCTAGACACCTCAGACACTCTCCGCCGCCTCCGCGCATTCCACTCTCTAGGCCCTCACCCCCTCATCTTCACCATGGATGTCCAGTCACTCTACACCTCCATCCCCCACCAGGATGGCCTCAAAGCCCTCCGGTTCTTCCTCGACCAGAGGAGCAACCTATACCCAGCCACTGACACCCTCCTCCGCCTAGCGGAGTTGGTCCTCACCCTCAACAACTTTACGTTTGACTCCTCCCATTTCCTCCAAACACAAGACGTAGCTATGGGCACACGCATGGGCCCCAGCTACGCCTGCCTCTTTGTCGGGTACGTTGAACAATCCTTGTTCAATATGTACCAGGGCCCCATCCCCGACCTCTACCTCCGTTACATTGACGACTGCTTTGGGGCCACCTCCTGCACCCACACACAACTGACTGACTTCATCCACTTCACCACCAACTTCCATCCGGCCTCCAATACACCTGGACCATTTCCGACACTTCCCTACCATTCCTTGACCTCACCATCTCCATCGCAGGGGACAGACTTCTGACCGACATACACTACAAACCAACTGACTCACATGGCTATCTGGACTACACGTCTTCCCACCCTGCCCCCTGTAAAGACTCCATCCCCTACTCCCAATTCCTCCGCCTACGCCGCATCTGCTCCCAGGATGAGACGTTCCACACCAGGGCATCGGAAATGTCCTCGTTCTTCAGGGAACGGGGATTCCCCTCCGCCACCATAGATGAGGCTCGCACCAGGGTCTTATCCATACCCCGCAACACTGCTCTCTCTCCCCATCCCCACACTCGCAACAAGGGCAGAGTCCCCCTAGTCCTCACCTTTCACCCCACCAGCCGGCAAATACAACAAATAATCCTCCGCCATTTCCGCCACCTCCAACGTGACCCCACCACTCGCCACATCTTCCCATCTCCCCCTATGTCTGCCTTCCGCAAAGACCGCTCCCTCCGCAACTCCCTTGTCAATTCTTCCCTTCCCTCCCGTACCACCCCCTACCCGGGCACTTTCCGTTGCAACCGCAAGAAATGCAACACCTGTCCCTTCACCTCCCCCCTCGACTCCATTCAAGGACCCAAGCAGTCGTTCCAGGTGCGACAAAGGTTCACCTGTATCTCCTCCAACCTCATCTACTGCATCCGCTGCTCTAGATGTCAGCTGATTTACATCGGGGAGACTAAGCGGAGGTTGGGCGATCATTTCGCAGAACACCTCCGCTCAGTCCGCAATAACCTAACTGAACTCCCGGTGGCTCAGCACTTCAACTCCCCCTCCCATTCCCAATCCGACCTCTCTGTCCTGGGTCTCCTCCATTGCCAGAGTGAGTAACACTGGAAATTGGAGGAACAGCACCTCATATTCCGCCTGGGTTGCTCGCGTCCGGATGGCATGAACGTTGAATTCTCCCAGTTTTGCTAGCCCTTGCTGTCTCCTCCCCTTCCTTAACCCTCGAGCTGTCTTCTCCCATCCCCCCGCCCTCGGGCTCCTCCTCCTCCCTTTTTCCTTCCTTCTCCCCCCCACCCCCCATCAGTCTGAAGAAGGGTTTCGGCCCGAAACGTCGCCTATTTCCTTCGCTCCATAGATGCTGCTGCACCCGCTGAGTTACTCCAGCATTTCTGTGTGCCCACAAGATCTTTGATGTCCTTTTGATGGATCTGTTATAGGATAATCTTGGTTTAGAAATTCCATACTTCCTTCCAACATAAGCAACCATTTTGGCCCTTCAAGTCTCTGTCTGCACAACCAGAATTCCTATTGCTCTTGGGTGGCACAGCAGTACAGTGACCCGGGTTCGATCCTGACTACGGGTGCTGTCTGTACAGAGTTTGTACCTTCTCCCAGTGACCGCATGGGGTTCCTCTGGCTTCTCCGGTTTCCTTCCACACTCCAAAGACTTGCCGGTTTGTCGATTAATTGGCTTCTGGAAATTGTCCCTAGTTTGTAGGATAGAACTAGTGTATGGTGATCTCTGGCTGGCGAGGTGGGCTGAAGGGCCTGTTGCCACGCTGTATCACTGAACATGAACTTAACTAAAAGAAAAGCATCACTATTTTCCAAAATACCTCCCATGTCTGGATTTGTGAGGCAATGCTGCCACTGAGTCTATTGTTGTGACCACTTTAGTTTCCCTGTTCTTTAGTTATTTTATGTAGACATTTGGTCGACTCTCTTCTCACCTCACATTATCTTGGCATAATGTTTGGCCCATACATTGTGGGCCAAAGAGCCCTTTCCTGTGCTGTACTGTTCTATGTTCACTGTTTCATGGCTGGTCAGTGGTCAGAGCAAGGCTTCCGGGATTCGCTGCAGAGGCGGACAAAGGAAGACCCAGCGGGCCACTGCCTGCAAGGGAAGTTCTGAAGCTGCCTAGCTCGTCCCGGAAGACTGGCGAATCGCGGAGGAGGGAGCTGCTGGCGACGGTGAACGCAAGGAGTAGGCGGGTAGGAGAGTGACCGGGGTATTGCCTCCAGCGCCTTCAAGGTCGGCTGCAGGAGTTGCCCCCGGGACACGGTGGTGGTCGGGCGATGAGATGGATGTTGGTTCACAGGCTGTGCCTGTCGCGGGCGACAGAGGAGGCCCTGCAGCTGCCTGGGTCTTACCTGGATCTGGAGCCGCTCCACTACCGAGCATGTGGACCAAACTTTGGACTTTTGTAAATGGTGGCAGAAAATGGCGACTCATGCAAGTGTGATCAATGCAAAAAGAATTTCACTGTGCGGTCTGTGCACATGTGACAATAAACCATTGAACCATTGACTATAAGTCAGTCCAAGCCAATGTTACACTTTCACCCAATATCTACCCAACCCGTCTGATGTGAGCTCTGCACAAACCTCACCAGCTGGCTGTAACTCACTGTGTAACTCTGTGTAACAGTGTAACTCACTCATCTTCATTCCCTGCTGTCTTTGAGCTGGTCTTTGTTTGAACTCATGATATGTTGAGTGCTGCAGAGAGGCTTGTTAGCAAGAGGGGCCGGTTAGGGATTGTTACAGTTGTGGCAGCACTGCAACAATAGAAGAGTAAATAATAATTCAGAGCACATCATTAAGTCTGATAATGATGTGCAGGCACATGTTACAGATTTCACACACATTACTTTATACTTCCTGAAACAGGTTTTACCAAGAATGTATATAATTACAGTTTCTCAAACTTGGAATTTATATCGCTCCACCATTTGACACACTTTTTATCCTCTGCACATCTTTGCAGTCACTTACATCCAAAATAATGTACCAATAAGGTCAAATATTTGCCACATTCCCTCTGCCTATTTTATGCCTTCAGCAAAAATTTTCAATATGTCGATGAATATGCATTGAACAAGAATATATGTATGACCCCGTATCTTAAAGGGCATTTAATCCACAAAAATAATTTACCTGAATTCTATTTCTGCAGGGAGTCTGAAACTGGTCGGCAAGGGACATAAAAGGGCAGCGTAGTGGTGCAGCTGGTAGAGCTGCTGTCTCACAGCGCCGGAGACCTGGGTTCGATCCTGACCTCGGCTGCTGTCTGTGTGGAGTTTGTACTTTCCCTCTGTGGCCACGTGGGTTTCTTCCGGGCGCTCTGGTTTCCTCCCACGCCCCAAAGACATGCGGGTTTGTAGGTTAATTGGTTTATGTGAAATTGCCCCAAATGAGTAGGGAGTGGATGAGAAAGCAGGATAACGCAGAACAAATGTGAACGGGTGATCGATGGTCGGCGTGGACTCGGTAGGCCGAAAGGCCTGTTTCCAAGCTGTATCTCTAAACTAAACTAAATTGGCTTTGATCCCCACAGGATAAATCTGTCCCCTGCACACCATCTTTGACTGTAACACATTTGATCCTTTATCTGACACCATCCTGCTGCATTACAAAATTAGGCCTAATTCCACCTCCAGAAATAGAGTCCAACACTTCGCTGGCCTCTGCTCAGCTCCTCCTTGTCTATGTCTATGTTATCTTTATGTTGACTATTCCACCGTGTGGTCACCTCCACGTTCCACACTCCGTAACCCTGATGTCATTCGAAGCTCAAGTAAAACACAAAATGCTGGAGTAACTCAGGGGGTCAGACTAGAGTTGCCAACTTTCTCACCCCCAAATAACGGACAATAGGTCAAAATAAGGGACAAATTCCCGACGGCAATTCATTGACCGACTCGGCCATGGTGGGTTGAATGATGAGTTGGCCCAGATACTGGACTACACACAAAGCCCAGCCGGCGGGCCAGCTGAGAGTTTTTGCGAGCGATGTCGCGCGCAAAGTCCGGCACCCCGTCCAACTCATGAACCGATGATCGGCCATGAGAAGGAGGGGTTGTGGTGTCGGCGGTAAGCGAAGGTCATAAGGTCGGACAGCTGTCCGGGCTGCTGCCTGAAAGGGCCACGGGCAAGGCGCTGCTGTTGTACTCCATGGGCTGCACTACGTCAGGATGGGTGAGGCTGGGCCGGACGCGGCGCTACGACGCGACAGTCCCCTCGACCCGAGTAGTAGCAGTCAAATATGGGACAAGGGCAGTCCCGTATGGGACAAACCAATTTAGCTCAATATAAGGGATGTCCTGGCAAATATGGGACAGTTGGCAACCCTAGGTCATGCAGCATCTGTGGAAGGGATGTTTCAGGTTGGGGCCTATCTTCAGACTGAGAGTAACAAAATTGGGTCATCTTTGGGCTAGTAGAGGTAACAAACTATGTGCCTCAGGCATTAATGCTGGGACCTTAGCAATTTATAATCTATACTAATGACTTTGATGAAGGGAAAGAATATAACATTTCCAAGCAAAAAACAAAAGTGCTGGAGGAACTCAGCGGGTCAGGCATCAGTGGAGGGAATGGATACATGCCATCTTGAGTCAGAAGCCTTCTTCGGTGCTGCCTGACCCACAGAGTTCCTCCAGCACTTTGCCTTCTGCAGTATCTTGTGTTGTCATTCAAAGCTCGGCTGCTCTGAAATAACTAGCCGAATGTCCCCACACTCAGTTTAAAAAAATTATGATTTAAACTGCTAATTCTTGTTTTCAAATCTCTCAATGAGTGTGGCCCATTCCAGTCCCTGACATCTATATAACCAGACCAGATACAAATTCCTCCCATAAATCTGTCCGTTTGATTATCCCCGAAAATAATCCTCCATCACTGCAGCTTGTGCCTTCAGCTGCTAAGGTCCTGATCTCTGGAATCCACCCTCACTCCCTCCATCTTCACAACGTCCTGGAAACCATCTGGTGGAATATTTCCTCTGTAGCCTGCTATCAACGTTTGCCTGCTATCACTCCTGTGCACTGCCGTGGGACATTTTTCTGCACAAAATACAATTATAATTATTTATTGAGTTGGATTTTAATCCAGCCTGCGTTGGCTTCCAGACATTTTACCCATTTTGCTTTGTATTCCACCCAGGACACTAATATAACCATCAACCATCTGTTTATCATAACCTCTTCTCACCTGCATCCACCTATCACTCGCTTGGCTTTGTCCTGCCGCTCCTCTCTTCCCCCCCCCCCCCCCACTCCTTGCCCACAATTAGTCTGATGCAGGCTCCTGACCCGAAACGTCGCCCATCCACGTTCTCCAGAAATGCTGTCCAACTTGCTAAACTGCTACAGCACTTAAATGTTTCCATGACTATTTGCATTATTGTAACATCGCAGCCATCATAGTGTTTGTTAGGCCACAGAAAATTCTATTCAGTTTAACTCTTGACAGTCTTTTGATAAAGTTGGTTGGTTGACAGTGACATTGACTTGTGAGAAATGCATTGGCCTTGGAGGTCTGGTGCACCAATGTGCGTGGGGAAGGTAGGAACCAGTGGCTGAGGTTCAGCACATGGACGTCCGTGGGTGAGATGGTGAGGCATGGCTTCCGCAAGCAAGCAACATGAAGAAGGGTCCCGTCCTGAAACGTCACCTGCCCATTCCCTCCCAAATGCTGCCTGATCAATTGAGTTCCTCCACCACTTGCCTTGTGCCTTTAAGTTGCGGATGGACTTTAACAATAAAGAGTTAGGGGAATGGGGCGTGGAAATTGTCGTGTCCATTGTGGATCTAAATTGATTGGGGGATTGTGGGCGTAATGTCCATCAGTTAATGAAAGGCGCCTGGAGAAAGATTAGGTGGAGGATGGGATCCTTCTGAAAGGATCAGAGGATTACAGTTTTTACTGCTCAATGGCACGGTGGCTCAGCGGTAGAGTTGCTGCTACCTTACAGCTTCAGAGACCTGGGTTCATTCCTGACTATGGGTACTGTCTGTACAGAGTTTGTCATTCGCCCCGTGACCTGCGTGCGTTTTCTCCAGTTTCCTATCACACTCCAAAGACGTGCAGGTTTGTGGGTTAATTGGCTTCTGTAAAAATTGTAAATTGTCCCTAGTCTGTGTAGGATAGTGCTGGTGAATGGGATGATCTCTGGTCAGCACGGACTCAGTGGGCCGAAGGGCCTGTTTCCGCGCTGTATCTCTGAACTAAACTAACTAAAAAACTATGGCAGTTTCAATCTGAAAAGTCACACAAGATTGCTATTGGACCTGACTGGTGCTGTGAATGAAGATGCAGAATGTCTATCATTTGAGAATGGTACAGATCTAAGTGAGAGTTAAGAGGCTTTCTCACGGGGCGACTTGACGCAAGATGTAACCAGAGTGAAGTGGTCGTGGTCTAGCACGATATCACACGATATAATGGGGGGTAGATAAAGAGTTCCCACGGGTACTCGGCATTTCTGTTATTTGTGCGAGTGACTTGTCCGTCTCCCGAGCTTTCCCGTTAAATCTTGAATGAACATTGTGAACTGTGAAGTGTTGTTAAATCATCACGTGGCACAAATGATATCACTTTTTTTTTCACACACTGTAAATATCCTCACTTGATTGAATTGGCTCATTTGGAGACATGCCTGTACTAAGTAGTTTCGAGTACAGGATGGTGGTGTTTTTCATTGACGCGCTGTATGCAGCAGCCCTCTATGTGAATCGAGGACGCTTGCGTGAAGGCAGAAGGGTGAGATTAATTAAAAAGAGAATTAAGAGGAAGTCTCACTGGGTGAAGCCCATCTTTCAACGGAGACCTCTATTTGGACAATATGATAAACTGCTTAATGTGCTGTGCGAAGAGGATAAAAGTGCATTCACAAACTTTGTCAGAATTTCACCCGAGCTCTTTAATGAGCTGAAGAATAATTTGGGACCTCTGCTGAAGAAGACTGACACTGTAATGAGAAAGGCACTGGAACCAGGGTTGCGCATAGCAATCACCCTCCGCACATTTAGCACATTGCATTGTCCCTTTTATTGCCTGAGTTTAGGCTTGTTGCGGAGGTTAATGAATAGAATCTGTTTAAAAAAATCTAGCGTGCCTCATTTGTTGATTTTCATGTTTGCGAAGCCCTTTTTTAGACAAATGTTGTTTGGTGTGATGCACCTTCTCTCAATATGTGCAAGAAGTCGTCTTTTTATATTGTCAAATAGGAATAAAGACTGTGTCTCACATTGACCGTGATGATTGTCTTATTTAATTATCTACTGAGAGGTGAAACTTTCAAATGTTTAAATAGCTCAGCAATTGAGGGACCTGAACACTCAAAAATGAAAAAGAATGAAAATGTGATTATATCACCTCCCTTCAACTATTTTGTGTTTCAGCATGAGAGGGATTATAACATTAGAGACATTCATCTTGTAGTGATGTGTTAATGAAGAATTGCAGACATCAATCTGATAGTAAAAAATATATGTATTTAACAATGAGGTAAACAAGCACTGACAATCAAACTGCTGAGTTAAAAGCTTTATCACACTTCAGGCTATAATAAAATGTGGAGCCTCCAACAGAAACAAAGTAATGCCCAAGAGGAAAAAACACACATTAACATACAGACATTTATAAAGGACTCTAGATGTCACACAAAATGGTGAGTGGCCAACAACTAAAATAAACTAAAACTCAAACGGTTAAAGACTACATAAATAATTCTCAACGTCCGAGGGATAACTGGACTAATTGACGTCAGCGAAACCATCTGCCCCTTCTTGAAATGGTGTTTGTGCACCATGGACTCGATGGACACATGTTCCATTGGCGATATTGAGACCACCTTTTTTACTCACCTTCTGTCCCCTCTGTCCAGCTTCCGGGTTCACCGTTCGCAGGAGTTCCCACGGTAAACACAAGAGTTATTACGGATATCGCACTGGCCACTACATCCATATAATGTTTCAATCTTCAACCACAAGTGTACAAGTCACTCTTGGAGAAATTCAAGCTTGCTTGAATTTTCTCCCGAGTCAACAAGTTACACGAGTACCTGCCGTTAGCGCCACGGTGGTCCACGGTGGTCCACGAATGCCGTACGGTTATCGTACGAGGTTCCCACGATGTTCAACTCTGGTTACCTCTTGCGTCAAGTCGCCCCGTGAGAAAGCCCCATAAAGATGACACCTACGGCATTAAAGATGAGGCAAATAATTAGCTCCCCCGCTGACCCATTTTTCACAGTTACGTTGTGCCAAGTGACCACAGTGACTGGTTCTAGGTCATAAACTGTAAACAAATAGAAATTAAAATTTAGTGATAATTAAATTGAACCACTTCATTAATTTAATGTGAGTTCTGTGCAATGAAAATGACCAAGGAACGTGGTTCTTAAAATTCACTATTTGTTCATGAGTGAACAGTTAGTTCAATCTGATGTTAAATCAATTTGCTTCTAATTTGCACCTATTAATGACAGGAGTCATGAGGCAATAAGACTTTATTTTTTGTATGTTTTCCTTTATAAATTATTGCGTAGAAAGATTTATATCATCAAATGATAGCAAAATATTGCAGCATAATTGCTAAGTGGGATATTTGAAAGCTGCTAAATAAGATTCTTTACGTTTTGCAAGTTTTATACATTGGACATTAAGATGACAAACTTTGTCTCTTTAGTCTTTAGACTCCAGAACTACAGTGCAAAAACAGGCCCTTCGGCCCACCTAGTCCGTGCCGACCAGTGAACATCCTGTGCACTAGCACTATCTACACACTAGGGACAATTTGCAATTTTTACCAAAGCAAGTTAACCAATAAACCTGTACATCTTTGTAGTGTGGGAGGCACCCGGACAAAGCCCACGTGGTCACAGAGGCAATGTACAAACTCCATACAGGCAGCACCCATAGTCAGGATCAAACCCAGGTCTCTGGCGCTGTAAGGCAGCAACTCTACCGCTGCACCACTGTGCCATCTTCACTTCCATCAGGAGAACAATGAAAAGCAACCAGTATTCATAGGCTTATGGCAAAGGCATACCTTTATGTTCAATTTCCTTCTAAATTATGTTACAGTGATAACATCTGTAAGCCAACAATAAGCTTAATTTTTCTGGACTAACCATGTCGTGAGGATTCAACTATTAATATTCTGCCCATTGGATAGAGATATGAAAACACTTTAAATATTTTTTAGAAAGTAATTTTTGATTTGAATTATTATTTTCAACAATATACAGTAAACCATCGGCTGTGGCTAAAAATGTTGTGGGTTAAAAAAAAGGCTGTGTTCATTTTACTAAAGCAAGGCAAGAGACCACACTGTTGATATGAGAACAGTTGGCATGGCTGGGGAACTGATAGAATTTCTTGCAGAGTGTGTGAGCAGGAAAAGTCCAGTGCCTAAAACACAACCATATTTCTGTACATTTTTGCCATTTTGAGGGATTGAAATAATTTCCAATTCCAATTCAACAAAAATAGCTCAAAACCATGTTTAAAAACAATTAGGCTGGCAAAGTAACAAAGGTTTAATGGAGACACAAAAGATGCAGGAATTGAGCATAACACAAAGTGCAGGAGGAACAGAACGGGTCAGGCAGCATCTGTGGAAGAAACTGGACAGGCAATGTTTCGGGTCAGGACCCTAATTCAATCTGATGGCGATGTCATTTGCTGTCCTATTTCATTGTAAATAACTAAAGGACGTATGAATCTGTCTTTTTGTATCTGAACAAGTTCTATAACCTGATATTATTTTCAAAATGCATTATGTTGAAAGAAGTCTCTTAATCCAATGTCCAGTGAGTCTTCTCTTGACTCCCTCCTGGGGGTTATGTAGCTGTATAGAAAACTGGCTAAGTAGTGTTTGGAAATTTGGCAAAAGTGTAATGGAACAGTCACTTACTAATATATCATCTGTTAATAGTTTCCGTTCTGTTCACCTTCCAGTTTCTGAATGTTTAGCTTGTGGAAACTCCTGGGATAAATTATATACTGTTTATTTTTCACATAAATAAATTAGCGCCGTTACAAAAGCAAAGTGTAGTACGTGAAGACACAAGAGTCTGCAGATGCTGGAATCTGACGAAGGGATCTGACCTGAAACATCATCTGGCCATTCCCTCCACAGATGCTGCCTGTCCCGCAGAGTTTTGGCTTAGAGACTTAGTGTGGAAAAAGGCCCTTTGTCCCACCGAGTCCACGCCGACCAGCGAGCACCCGTACACTAGTTCCATTCTGCACACTAGGGACAATTTATAGAGGCCAATTATACGAACCTATACGACTTTGGGATGTGGAAGGAAACCGATCCTGACCTTGGATGCTGTGTGTATGGAGTTTGTACATTCTCCATGGGTTTCCCCCTCACATTCCAAAGCCATACAGGTTTGTAGGTTGTTTCTTGTTTCTGTACAAAATCTTTTGCATTTAATCAACATTCCTTTTGCCATTTTATTTCTTTTGCCTTAAACCAAACCATGTGCCTACCATTCCCTCCACAGAGGCTGTCTGGCCCGTTGAGTTCCTCCAGCACTTTGTGTTTCGCTGAATCACAAACCCTTCCCCTTTTTTCTTTACTCTCCTCCCTCATCTTCTTTCTTTGCCTCTCAAATCATGTTTATTCCTAGCTTCATCTGCCCATGCTAACTGTGTTTCTCTCTCCATCAATGCTCTCTGACTTACTGAGTACCACAGGCACTTTCTGCTTTAATTGTAACAGCAGGTTTTAATTGTGTTCCAACTATATTATACATGCAAGGGAGGTTCTGTGCGTGAATCTGATGTGACTGATTGACAGTGAACTTTTGGAAATAATGAGAGTATTCTTTAGCTTTGTTGAGTGAGATGTAATTACCATCAGAATTCACCCTAGGTGGAAGTCTAATTGTCAATTGGGGGGGAAATCTGAAGTAATTTCAGTTCACTGACACCTGATATAGAAGAGCATATGGATTTTAATTGGACGAGTTCCCATTTATTTACCTCTGCCGCTGACTTTAAACCCACAATCCGGTGACTTACAATAAAACAAATAGCAAGCACAGACTGTGGCCTCACTCACAAATCCACATGATTACATATATTATTTTATTCATGAGACTCGATGCAATGTAGCTCAGAATCACAGAACAATTTCTCAAGGTCCAAACGAATTAAAATTTCAACAGTTTTCTGTCAACCTTCTGCCGCAATGGTTAAAAAAAATAAACGGAATAAATGATGCTGGATCGCTGGGTTTTGAGATAAGCTGGGAGCCGTGTACAGCAAGCAAATGTCCCATAGCTTCACACACTGTGAAAGGTCCTCGCTGTACCTCACAGTCAGTTTCCCTCATTCTCGGTTTCTTCTGAAAAATATTAATCAACCTCTGTACATAATTAGCTGACCACGGTGGCCAGTTTTCTGAAGAGGTCTTTGTTTTCTCTGCATCACCTTTGGTTTTCAAATAGTGGGCCTGCAAGATAAATTTGATAAAAAATACTATTGGGTAGAGAATGACATTGCATTCAATCTGGCAACTACTGCATGGTATTCAGTATTTGATATTAATGTTACTTGTCAGTAAGTCTGAACAGCAGAGCCATTTTATAGCGAGATCTCCCCAGTAGTATCTGCACAACTGTTGTAATTGACATCTTCCATTTAACAGGTCTGTGTTCTTGCCTGCCGTTGCCTAGGAGATGAGCAAGGGGCCTCTGCCAGGGAGTTCTGGTAGCCCTTTTTGCATAGTTTTGCTACATAATCTTGGTCCTTCAATATGTGCCAGAAAGCTGAGTAAATAAAATAGCACTGCCTTTCGTTTCCACCATTCAGGATATTAGAACAATGGCTTTCTGCCAATGCTATGTAATTGGGCACACCGAGGAGTGTGTGTAAAAAAAAAAAATCAGACAACAATTCGCATTCAATTATTGAAGACAAATTAAGTGCTGTTTCTGAGGCAGGGCTTGGAAGATTGCCCATTTCGCTCAGTCCATTTCAAACATATGTTTTTTTTTCACTTCCCTCAGGGCACTGCGGGATTAAGGGAAAATAAAAATCAGACACATTTCTCTGTGCAGTGTCAAGTTTAGCTTGCTGCTGGCGTTGTTTGTGAGTCGGTGGGACTGGGCGCTGGGCCACACCGCACAGAAATGAGCGTGCATTGTAGGCTAACGATGGTGTTGAGATGGCTCGTGTGTTGGGATTGTCATTTCACAGATGAAGTGTTTAATCCAGGCCCCTTCTTGTAGATGTAGCTACAGTTTCTGTCTCTTTCGTCACTGACCCGAACATGATTCATACTGTCAGAGAAAGCACCAATCAAAAAGGCCGAAACGTCACCCATTCCTTCTCTCCACAGATGCTGCCTGTCCCATTGAGTTACTCCAGCTCTTTGTGTCTATCTTCAATCAAAAAGGCCATTGGCAATTAGAAATAGATCTTACCCCCAACAACACCTCACCAAAACGGGCTCTAAATGCAACGTAAAGGAAGTGCTGGACTGGGATGTGGTTAGTTGTGGAAACATGCAATGAGCCATTACTTGTACTCACAGTTTTTAACTTCTACGCTCTTTTTCAATAGCAGAGTGACAATTCACAAACAGTTAAATGCACTGCCTCTGTTTCCATGCGCTTGCAGAGACAAAAGTTACGTATTTATGTCATAACTACTTCATTATAATAAAAGCAACCTTACCTACTCAAATGAAAAAGAATAATAGGAATACTGGACATTAAATTAACAATAATTTAATTTACCATCATTTTATTTAAAAAACTTGTGTAGGAAGGAACAGCAGGTGCTGGTTTACACTGAACATAGCCACAAAATGCTGGAGTAATTCAGTGGGTCAAGCAGCATCTCTGGAGAAAAGGAGTAGGAAATGTTTCAGGTCGAGACCCTTCTTCAGATCAAAAAAGTTGATTTATTCAGGCTTCGGACAGCAAACTTTTAAATGCAGGTGACACTTTTTTGCCTTTTGGCCTGGCCGTCCTGTAGAAGTTACTCATGCCCCCACCTAGCTCCTGCCTAGAGAATACATTAACTTTGGAAGCGGTTGCTGTTCTGAATTACCTTCTCCCCCATGTTTAAAGTTCAGAAGGGTTTCATCAGCTAAGGACCAAATGTAGGTAAATGGGACCAGCCCAACGTGCTAACCTGGTTGGCATGGACAAGGTGGGCCGAAGGGCCTGTTTCTGAACTGTATAGCTCTATGACCCAATCTGCTGTTGCGATATAAACAATAATATGCTCCATCGGTACTTTGACCCAATAAGAATGCGTAAAGACTTTAGGAACATAATTTCAGAACAAGATTCCAGCTGATTTTCTATGCTTTAGCTTCATATATACCTGTGGTCTGGTCCGTTTAGTTTACTGTCACGTGTACCGAGGTACAGTGAAAAGCTTTTTTGTTGCATGCTAACCTGTGCTATCCAGTCAGTGGAAAGACTATACATGATTACAATCAAGCCAACCACAGTGTACAAATACAGGGTAAAGGGAATAATGTTTGTGCAAGATAAAGTCCAGAAAGGTCAGATTAAAGATAGTTTGAGGGTCTCTAATGAGGTAGATGGGAGCTCATGACCACTCCCTATTTGGTGAGAAAATGGTTCAGTTGCCTGTTAACAGCTGGGAAGAAACTGTCCCTAAATCTGTAAATGAGAAATCTGTGCTGTGAATAGACCCATGCATTTTCTTTCCATTAAAAATCTAAAGGTGTTTATTTTTGCTGAAATTATAGAAGTGGGTAAGATATTTCAATATTTGCGATAACATTACAGCATTGATTTATACTGTGACCTTAATTAGCAGAGCGGAATATCACAAGATGTTTCATAAGAATTGTTGGAAGACACGTTTAACACCAAATGGAATGAAATATAAATTCAGATGGTACAAAGTTTGTCCAAGAATCAAGATGCAAATTAAGGAAGATGACAAGGTTTATGTTAGTCTTCCATTGTCAGACTATTATTCATGGAGAGATACATCATGAAAATATGTCCCTTGGCCCACCTAATCCATGCAATCCATCAAGCACTCATCTTACAATAACCTCTTTTGTCTGCCCCACACCCCATCAACTGCCCCCAGATTCTATCAGTCACCAAAACACACAGAACAATTAACAGCAGCCAATTAACCTAATAACTTGCACATTTTTGGGGATGTGGGAGGAAACCAGAGCACCAGGAAAAGATCCATGTGGTCACAGGAAGAACATGCAAGCTCCACAGACAGCTCCAAAGGTCAGGGTTGAACCTGGGTCTGTTGGAGCCATTAGTGGATGTTTTGCAGCTGAAAAGGCAGAGCTTTGGAAGGGAACCCTAAGCCCGGGTTTCTCTGCAGGTTGTGGAGCCTCGGGTTCCACACAAAAAGCTGATAGATAGTTTTTTTCCACCAACGAATTGGGTGGACTTTGACAGAAGAAAATAGGTTGAGCAAGCTTGTATTCACTGGAGTTTAGAAGGATGAGAGGGCATCTTATAGAAACATATAAAATTATAAAAGGACTGGACAAGCTAGATGCAGGAAAAATGTTCCCAATGTTGGGCGAGTCCAGAACCAGGGGCCACAGTCTTAGAATAAAGGGGAGGCCATTTAAGACTGAGGTGAGAAAAAATGTTTTCACCCAGAGAGTTGTGAATTTGTGGAATTCCCTGCCACAGAGGGCAGTGGAGGCCAAATCACTGGATGGATTTAAGGGAGAGCTAGATAGAGCTCTAGGGGCTAGTGGAATCAAGGGATTTGGGGAAAAGGCGGGCACTGGTTATTGATTGGGGACGATCAGCCTCGAAGGGCCGAATGGCCTCCTCCTGCACCTATTTTCTATGTTTCTATGTTTCTAAGCTAGGACTTTATTCCTTGAAGTGCAGGAGGCTGAAGGGTGATCTTATAGAGGTATATAAGATCATGGAATGGATAGAGTGAAGACACATGGAGCCTTTTATCCACAGTAGGAGAATCAAAAAACTGAGGACATAGGTTTAAAGTGAATGGGGGAAAGATTTAACAGAAACCTGAGGGGCAAGGTTTTTTACACAAATGGTGGTAGGTATATGGAACGAGCTGCTAGAGTAGGTATTTGAGACAGGTACTATTGCAACGTTCAAAAAAAACATTTTGATAAGTAACTGGAGAGGATAGGTTTAGAGTGATATGGGTCATTCAGGTAGGACTAGTGTAGTTGGGGCATCATGATCAGCATGAGCAAGTTGAGCTGAAGGGCCTTTTTCCACGTTGTATGGCAATCACTTTATGACTCTAAGAGAGTAGGTCTGATCCAACACAGGGAAGACAGGTTTGGTAATGACAGAGATATCAGGCAGCCTCATCAATAACATAAATGTTCCTGGGATAAGATTAGCTGCCTGTTGCTTTCTCAGCTCTGACTGGTATGGATTAGAATTGGATTTCAACATTTTAATTATTTAAAAAAATGCCTCTAATCTGACTCCCAACTCACCTGACTTCAGGTGCTAAAATTCAGCCCACATTGTAGGTGTAGCTGGCACTTCCTATTCATTGTGTAGGAAGGAACTTGAAGATGCTGGTTTACACTGAAGATCGACGCAAAATGCTGGAGTAACTCAGCGTGTCTGGCAGCATCTCTGGAGAAAAAGAATAGGTGATATTTCGAGTCGGAACACATCTTCAGGCTCTTTTTCATTGTTCTGCAACTGAAGGAATTGGGAACACAGAATTAATCTGTTCTTTGCATATAATGTTATAGTAATATTAACCAGTAGTCATCATAAATGCTGAAGGAACCCAAAAAGGAAGGATAGTAACTGTCCTCAATGCAGCAAAGACTAATACAAAATCCTGATGCCAAAGCACCAACACTAACAACCTGAGCAGCTATCAGCACTGCTCGCTCTCAACCTTGACAATGGTGACAATTGAGAAGACAATCTGCTTCAAATCTGTCTAGTTATCCACCCAGATACCCCCTCACAAATGTGGCATTTATACATAGAACATAGAAAAGTATAGCACAGGAACAAGACTTTTGGCCCATAATGTCAGTGCCAAACATGATGCCAACATAAACTGTGGACACAAGGAATTGCAGATGCTGGTTTATAATAAAAGAAGTAACTCAGCAGGCCAGGCAGCATCTCTGGAGAACAAGGATGGGCAGTTTGAAGAAGGGTCCTGACCCAAAATGTCACCATCCTTTTTCTCCAGAGATGTTACCTGACCCGCTGAGTTATGCCCCTGTCCCACTTAGGAAACCTGAAAGAAACCTCTGGAGACTTTGCGCCCCACCCAAGGTTTCCGTGTGGTTCCCGGAGGTTGCAGGTGGTTGCCGGAGGTTGCAGGTAGTGGAAGCAGGTAGGGAGACTGACAAAAACCTCCGGGAACCTCTGGGAACTGCACGGAAACCTTAGGTGGGGCGAAAAGTCTCCAGAGGTTTCCGTTCAGGTTTCCTAAGTGGGACAGGGGCATTAGTGGGACAGGGGCTTTACTCCAGCACTTTGTGTCTATCTACAATAGATGCCAGCATCTGCAGTTCCTGTCTACACATGGATTGGCGATGTTTCCAGTCGGGAGTCTGCTTTCCTCTGTGCCTGCATGTGATCCATATCCCTCCATTCCCGGCATATCCATGTGCCTATCTAAATGCTTCTTAAACACCACGGTCATATCAGCCTCCACTGCCACCCCTGGCAACACATTCCAGGCACTCACCACCCTCTGTGTAAAAAAACTCGCTCCGCACATCTCCCTTAAACTTTTCCCCTTTTACCTTAAAGCTGTGCCCTCTAGTCTTTGACATTTCTACCCTGGGGAAAAACGTTCTGACTGTCTACCCTGTCTATGCCTCTCATAATTTTATATACTTCAATCAGGTCTCACGTCAGCCTCCGGCATTCCAGAGTAAACGATCCAGGTTAAAAAGAAGAAAATGACAATCATGGGAAAACATTGCATTTCTTTCAGTCCAGTTCTTTGTGATATCAGTCAGCTTCTGTCAATACTGAAAATGCTGAAATAACTCAGCGGGTCAGGTAGCTTCTCTAGAGAAAAGGAATAGGTGACGTTTCGGGTCGAGACCTTTCATCTAGCTTCTGTCAATAGATGCTAGATGATTCACCAGAGAAGGTTCACCAGACTGATTCCTGGGATGTCAGGACTTTCATATGAAGAAAGACTGGATACACTCAGCTTGTACTTGCTAGAATTTAGAGGATTGAGGGGGTATCTTATAGAAATGTACAAAATTCTTAAGGGGTTGGACAGGCTAGATGCAGGAAGATTGTTCCCGATGTTGGGGGAGTCCAGAACAAAGGGTCACAGTTTAAGGATAAGGGGGAAATCTTTTAGGACCGAGATGAGAAAAACATTTTTCACACAGAGAGTGGTGAATTCTCTGGAATTCTCTGCCACAGAAGGCAGTTGAGGCCAGTTCATTGGCTATGTTTAAGAGGGAGTTAGATGTGGCCCTTGTGGCTAAAGGGATCAGGGGGTATGGAGAGAAGGCAGGTACCGGATACTGAGTTGGATGATCAGCCATGATCATATTGAATGGCGGTGCAGGCTCGAAGGGCCGAATGGCCTACTCCTGCACCTATTTTCTATGTTTCTATGCATTTAGGATATTCTAGAAATCTGGAGAGAGATCTTCTTGGGTGGAATTTAATTTTGGTCCACACTCCCCACACGTGTGTTCTTCACCAGGGCTGTCATTCCTACCTCGATTCTTTGCTCTTTGACTCAGACTCTGTCAACTGTCCCACCTTCCTGAAAGATCCAAATAGAAAATTAACCACTTTTGATCCATCTTCTCTGTTGCCCAACTCAACAATCGTGTCAATAAAATCCATGGTTCAATGGTACGTTATTGTCACATACCTTGCTACAGTGCAAGTCATTTTTTTGCATCTAGTTCAGTAGAAATCTTATTAATTATACATGGGCACAATCATTCTTAAGTGTAAGACAATAGATTACACTGAGGCAGTAGACAGGAGTCGCCACATTTCCGCCTCCACCTTGTACCCTTCAAGTTCAGAGTTGGTAGAAATTTTAGCATCTTAACTGGGCCAGAAAGGCCCGTTTTCCTAGTGGCGGCACTGGGTTGCAGGGGTCGGGATGGCCAGGCGATCTCGATTTTGCTAAATTATTTGCAGAATTATCTTTGGAAAAAAACTAATTAAGTTCTCCAGGGATTACCAACTGCAGCAGATTTTTATAAAGGATGTGTATAACGCCTTTTCAATACCCTTTAGTGCACATTCACACAAAGCTGTTTGCAAAATTCCTCATTCAATATTTTTATTATCAGAAACGCCGATGATTTTGCATGAAAAATTTGAATAGCATGGCATTTATATTTTGAACTCCAGTCTTCCAACATTTTTGATAACATGAGATAAAGAAATGTGAGTCTGCATTTATGAGACCAGAAGGCAGGAAGATAAATAGGTGCGATGGAGTCAAATGGCCGAGATGAGGTTTGATCTGAGAACGATGGGTTGGCATAAGCTATGCTTTCATTAAAAACGACAGTGTTGTTAGCTGAGACCTATAACTGCATTGAAGAACGAGGACTGCTCTTGTTTTATTCAAGTTCACAGAAAACATCAAGGGGAAAGATCTGTTGTAATTTAAGAATTCAAATCCCTTTAACCTAATAAATGCTTTGGTCGTGACTTTGTTGAACATTTTTTTTTAATCAGTGATGTTATCTCGCCTTGCAGGGAAAAATAGAAAAGTCTGTGTTAACAAATCCTTGTATATAAATAGCTTTTATTTGGATGTAAATTAGGAGAATTAATACGATCGTTTGCTGCCCTGTACATGTGACATTTCTGCCGCATGTGTGTGTGTGTGTGTGTGTGTGTGTGTGTGTGTATGTGTGTGTGTGTGTGTGTGTGTGTGTGTGTGTGTGTGTGTGTGTGTGTGTGTGTGTGTGTGTGTGTGTGTGTACACATCAGATGAAATATCAGATGTGTGCGCAGTTTGCTACACTGCTGGGTTCAATAAACCTTAGTGAGTTCGTAGACTTAATGGTCAAATTATATTGTAATAGGATTGTATATTACTGTTATTTACATGTTCTCGGCTCATCATCCAAGTGTTCAGACATTAACCTTTTGAGGTGGAAGATGCCACTGTAATATGCCTGTTGCATGATTATCACAGACCCATGCAAAATATATTCATGAAAACAAAGAAGAATGGAAAAATCTTTCAGTAATAGAATCTCGGATGCAAATTCTCACCTTATCCACCTCAGCATATTTAGTGGCACAATCCTAAATTACTACTTTAAAGCTACATGGGTTAAAGGTGATTTACCTTTTATGAACAATACCCGAATTAAAGGGATAATGTATACATGTTGCTGTACAATCCCACATGTGAACCAAGGATTAATCAGCTCTGACATTGTGTTCTGATTACAGATCCCCATCAAAAGAGCTTAATATTCATTTCGTAAAGCTTCCGTGCTGAACAGAAAAGGCCAAATTGTACAATTGTTATTCTGAAGGATCAAGAAGCTATGATATTGTTGCAAAATCAACATGTATATTGTTGCACATTAATTTGGATTGGGGTGGCACAGTAGCGTAGCATAGAGATACTGCCTTACTGCAGCAGAGACCTGGGTTCGATCCTGACTACGGGTGCTATCTGTAACGAGTTTGTACGTTCTCCTTATGACTGCCTGGGTTTTCTCCGGATGCTCTGGTTTCCTTCCACACTCTAAAGATATAAAGGTTTGCAGGTTAATTGGCTTCAGTAATAATTTACAAACAAGGAACTGCAGGTGCTGGTTTACACAAAAGGACACGAAATGCTGGAGTAACTCAGCGGGTCAGACAGCATCTCCAGAGAACATGGATAGGTGAAGCTTCGGGTCGGGATCCTTCTTACCGAATAGGGAAGGGAGAAGAAAGCTGGAAGAGAGGAGAGGCAGGACAAAGCATGACAGGTAATAGGTGGGCACAGGTGAGGGGGGCATTTGACAGGCAGATGATTGGAACAAAGGCCAGAGATAAAAGCAAACGTTGCGAGAGATGGTTCGAAGAGGTGCAAATAGTGAAGCCAGAGGAAGGAATGCAAGAGGGGGAGAGGGAGGGGGAGAGAGAAAAATATGTGTGAGTCCAGGTAGGGCACAGGGGAGGGGGGAGAGATGGGGGGTTGTTAGAGAGAAAGGGGGAGTGTCTGGGAAGAATGCAGTGGGGGAGGGGGCAGGGGGGGGGTTGTTAGAGGTTGCCTAAATTTGGAGAATTCAATCTTCATTCCTTTCAGAAAATATATTATTCCTAGCTGCTCTCTCAGAAGGATGTAAAATATCCCATGATCTATATGAAAATGAGCAAAGCAGATAATGACGCCATATTCTAATATACATCATATAGGTAGCAATGTTACAACATTTTGAGATTTTAAAAATCAAGTCTTTAATTTATCCCATCAGATAAAGCATAAAAAGAAGTTTAATTTGACACCTAATTCACTTTCATATCTTCAGTATTAAAAACGTTATGGCAATTTTCATACTCGGAAATTGGCATCTTGTTCCCCATTGCTTTTTCATTGACTTAACACAAAAGCTGTGATCGAGAACATTTAAAAGCCGATAACTTTCTTAAAATTTAAGAGAACTACAAGAACTGCCCCTTGTTACTGAAACGGCTGTGGAAGATCCTGAAAGTCATCTGGAGGAGAGGAAAAGTGGAGCAGCATTGGCGATTCGCTGAAGGAGTCTGGATCCCAAAGGAGGAAGATTCCAAGACGATCGATCAGTTCAGTATCATCTCCTTGCTAAGTGTTGAAGGCAAAATTTTCTTCAGCATAGTGGCGAGGCGGCTGACCAACTTCCTCTCCAGCAATGGTTACATCGACAACTCAGTGCAAAAGGGAGGCTCATCTGGAGTGCCGGGGTGTCTAGAACACACGGGAGTGGTGACCCAGCTCATCAGAGAAGCCAGGGAGAACAAGGGTGACCTGACAGAGCTCTGGCTTGACCTGGCCAACGCCTACGGCTCCATCCCGCACAAGCTGATCCAGACAGTCATGGCCAAGCATCATGTGCCGGGCCAAGTGGCAGATCTCATCCTGGACTATTACAACCAGTTCAGCATGAGAGTCTCATCAGGGTCAGTAACATCAGAGTGGCACAGACTAGAGGTTGGGATCATCACAGGCTGTACCATCTCTGTGATCCTTGTTGCCTTGGCGATGAACATGATCGTCAAGTCTGCTGAGCCAGAGTGCCGGGGCCCTCGGACCAAGTCAGGAATACGCCAACCACCAATCAGAGCTTTCATGGATGACCTGACTGTCACCACTGAGTCAGTGCCAGGAAGCAGGTGGATCCTGCAGGGGTTGGAGAAACTGATTGGATGGGCAAGGATGAGGTTTAAGCCAGGAAAATCAAGGTCACTGGTGCTGAAGAAGGGCAAAGTCATGGACAGGTTCCGCTTCAGCATCGAAGGGACACCAATCCCAACTGTCTCCGAAAAGCCAGTGAAGAGTCTTGGCAAGGTGTTTAACAGCAGCCTGAAGGATACAGCATCTGTCCAGGCAACCTGTCAGGAGCTGGAGAGCTGGTTGAGAGCAGTGGACCAGTCGGGGCTTCCCGGCAAGTTCAAGGCATGGATTTCCCAGCATGGTATCCTGCCAAGGATACTCTGGCCACTGCTTGTCTACGAAGTCCCAATATCCATCGTAGAGAGATTGGAGAGGAAAGTCAGCAGCTTTCTCAGAAGGTGGCTGGGACTGCCCAAGAGCCTTAGCAGCATCGCCCTTTACGGAAATAACACCAAGCTCCAGCTGCCCCTGAAGTCCCTGGAGGAGGAGTTTAAGGTGACTCGGGCCAGAGAGGTGATGCTGTACAGGGACTCCAGCGACCCCAAGGTGGCTCAAACAGGGGTGGAGGTGAAAACTGGGAGGAAGTGGAGAGCCGGCAAAGCCGTGTTGCAAGCAGAGTCTCGGATACGCCACAGAGTCCTGGTGGGAGCAGTGACTCGGGGAAGAGCAGGCCTGGGAATCTTCCCATCTCCCCAGTTTGACAAGGCCAAGGGAAAGGAGAGGCGCAGGCTGGTCCAGGAGGAAGTGAGGGCAGTGGTGGAGGAGGAGAGGTGTACCAGAGCAGTTGGATTGAGGCAGCAGGGAGCCTGGACAAGGTGGGAGCAGGCCATGGACCGAAAAGTCACTTGGACTGAGCTCTGGCAGGCTAAACCACAGCGCATCAAGTTCCTGGTCCAGGCAGTGTATGATGTCCTGCCCAGCCCATCGAACCTCTTCATCTGGGGCAAAGTGGAATTTCCAGATTGCCCGCAATGCTCAGACAAGGGGACGTTGGAACACATCCTGAGCTGTTGCCCAAAGTCTCTTGGGCAGGGCCGGTGCACATGGCGTCACGACCAGGTTGTCAAAACCATTGCAGAAGCCATCAGCATGGGAATCAGCAGCTGCAGACGAGAACGCCCCACCACCCAGATGATCACCTTCGTGAAGGCCGGAGTGCAGCTGCCAAGAACCACAGCAGCCAGGAATCAGTCAGGAATCCTGGCGACTGCACAGGACTGGCAGCTTTCCATAAACCTGGTGAAACAGCTGATGTTCCCACAGCACATTGCCACGACCACCCTGAGGCCAGATATCCTCCTGGTCTCAGAGGCGACCAAAAACATCGTCTTGTTGGAACTGACAGTGCCGTGGGAGGACCGTCTGGAGGAGGCCCACGAGAGGAAGATGGCCAAGTATGAAGAGCTGGTCATAGACTGCCGCAAGCAGGGCTGGAAGGCAAGGTGTATGCCCATCAAGGTTGGCTGCAGAGGTTTTGTTGGGCAATCGCTCTACAAAGCCTTGAATGCACTGGGCATCAACAGAGTGGCAAGGAGAAGGGCCATCAAGAACACCACAGAGGCAGCGGAGAAGGCATCAAGATGGCTCTGGATCAGGAGAGGAGGTCCATGGGGAGGAGCGAATGCCACCTGAACACAAGTCGTGGTCTGATCAACCACAGCTGGGTCGCCTGGGTGAGGGTGTCTGATGTTGAAAGACCCGAAACACCCAATGACCCCAGGTTACATCACTGATGATGTGTTCAGGAGCATCTATCGATGTATTTGTATCAATTAAAATTTAAGAGAACTGAAAGAAATTTCCAGTTATTATAGATTGAAGCATTCTGAAACAAATATGAAACAATCTTACTTAGATGACTTGAAATTAAAGCATATAATTGGTTAGTTACCTAATTGTAGCTAATTACAAAATTCAATTAAACATCTATCCATTTCTTAAGAATTGATTAACATTTTTAAATAGCCTAAGTGTCCAAATAACATTCACACAAGAATTCAGAATATAACATAATTTTTAAATCTCATTGTCATGGGTTTATAGGCCAAATGGAAGGAATTTAATGTATAATACCTGTAAATTAATGGCCATTTAAATCAGTTTGCGAGTGGGATTTTCTGGAACGGGACCATTTGGAACGTTCAGGATGCGGTGTTTTTAGTCCCCCATATCTGCAGCAAATACACTGCCGGTTCGTTCGGGGACTAAATCACCGTTTCGCAACGTAAAATGTGAATTAAATACATCTTAAGAAACACTTTTATGCATAAAAATAAACTACTTTCTTTTACCTGGTCCTCCATAAAATCCGTCCCCGTTGTCGGCATTGACGGCTTCAGAAGCTGATTTTAAAATCATTCCAGCGATTAACTTGTCGGGTGAATTATTTTTTAAAACACACAGAACGGTCGTAGGAACGATTCTTTAGCAACATCTTGCACTCCAACAAATATAATTCAGGGGCAGGTCGGAAAAAACCCAGTTTTAACCCCGCTCTCCCCCCCCCCCCCCCAAACGCGCCAAAATCACGCACACGGTCAGTGGCAGAATTGCAGCGTCGCTGAAGGTAAGTATTGTAACATACCTAATATATGGCAACAGTTTTGCAAGATTTGGATATCTAATTGAGAAATCAGAGATTTTCTGCAGAAAGAGTTTCAGGAGACCTCCATAACCCGTCTTTCTAGTTATTTCATTGTCCTGATCAATAATTATATCTCAGCCCAAAGAAGTAAGGCAGTTTATGTTGTAGAAAGGAACTGCAGATGCTGATTTATACCAAAGATAGGCATAAAGTGCTGGAGTAACTCAGCAGGTCAGGCACCATCTCTGGAGAAAAAAGATGTGTGATGTTTCGGGTCAAGACCCTTCTTCAGACTGCGATCACATAATTGGTGATGTATCTGTCTGATGATATACGCACGACTTGGGTACAAACGATTCTTGCACCAGTAATTAGTTATACACTATCTTGCGGTCATGAAAGATGCTATGCTTATGCAACTTCTTTTTTCACATGATATTATTTCTTATTGCTAACTTTCCTTCAGAATTAAAGTTTCAACTTGACGGACAAGGGACCTGTCAGCTGAAAGGGATTTTAATAAATAATTTTTAGTGTAGGGATTGGTCTGCCTGCTTTGATTTTTTTTGACCAACCAATTTTGCAGAACAGGTACTTTTCTGTAAAGAAACTCGGCCTCTTATCTTACATAGTTATTCAGCCCAACACATGCCTTGTTAGTTGTGATTTGTCATTTGCATGAAGGAGCAAATTAGCTGCAATTGGGAACAAAACTTTCCAAGTCTAATGCTGAAATTTAACTAGCAAAGTTGTACTGTAGGAGGATCTTAATATATCCCAGTTGATCCACTTTTAGAACATTGCAAGTGAAACGGGTAATGGTGTTTCATTGTGATATACATTTAATTTGCCGGCTGTTTCACAAGATTTAGATATCTAAAAACTGAAATCTCAGAGATTTTTGCAGTGAGTGTTTCAAGGTACCTGTACTTTTATATCCAGCCTTTTTTGTATTCCAGACTTTTGGAACATACTCTTGTGTTTTGCAATTCCTTTGTTAACAACTTCTTGCTTGTAGCCTTGGTACCTACTTCATTTTTCATGTGCAATGATCCTGTCTTAGCAACTATATAGAGGGTCCCCACCACCCTGTCATTGTGGAGAAGCGTGCGTGTGCCTGAGACCCTCAGCTAATCCATGATGAGCTGTGCTCCTGGCAGGGTCACCCACGGCGGGCAGAGTGGGAAGTTCGTGATGAAGCACGGCCAAAGAAGATGACCTCGACGATGGAACAGGCAGAGGATGGTGTCTGGCCGACAGGTGGAGACTACAGCGGCTGAGAAGGTGGAAGAGGAGAGACCCCCCACCCGTGGTGCAGTCCATGCCGTTGGAGCCGGTTCTGTCTCTGTCATGGACCAGGCGGTTACTGTCCAATGGGAATCCACACGGGAAAGGATATAACACATGGCCGCACCCTGGAGGGACGTAAACTCCGTGGTTCCAGGATCAGCCTCTTCAGCCGTCTCTAGACTCACAGAAAGGACCCATCAGGAGGGCAATCACACTACATTTCAAGTGATCCCCAATGGTAATGATGATTTAACACGTAAGAAATGTGAACCAAACACAGGAATTTGATACTCAAGCTGACATCAAAGCCATATTTAGTATAACGCCAGAGAACACAAAATGCTGGAGTAGGCAACATCTCTGGTGGACGTGGATCGGGACAGACCCGGCTCCTGACGGTTTGGGTCGGGACACTTCTTCCGACATCGGTGATCTCCAGTGTATTGAACAACAGGTACACAGCTTAGGAACAGAGGATTGTATTACCCAATGCATTGCACAGTTGCTAAGCAGAACCATACCTAGGCTGCTCTGTCCCTCAGGAACGGAAATTCTAATTTCTATAAATAAACACAGCTTAAGATATCTCAGTGTTTAATTGTTCCTGAGTCAGACCTCTTTATAAATTGTAAGTGATAGTTTTGACTGCAGGTCAAAACAACACGAGGCAACAAACTTCTTGTTTTACATCATTACGCAGTTTGATGTCTGGGACCTTACAGACTTTATACTCTAGAGATACAGAGCGGAAACAGACCGTTTGACCCACAGAGTCCGCATTGGCCAGCGATCACCCCGTATACTAGCACTATCCTCCTACACACTAGAAATGATTTTACAACATAACCAAAGCCAATTAACCTTTTAACCTGCACGTCTTCGGAGTGTTGGAGGAAACCGGAGCACCCAGGAAACATGGAGAACGTACAAACTCCATGATCAGGATTGAACCCGGGTCTCTGGTGCTGTGAGGCAGCATCTCTATCACTGTGCCGACCTGATGAAGTAATTTTAACACCCACATAGTTTTGCAACAGGGTACTGTATATGAGGGCTTCATGATTTAACTGAAGTATGAAGTGTGCTGCCTCTGGAAGAGAATTTAAGGAATTCACTTAAGGGCGGCATAGTAGTGCAGCTGGTAGAGCTGCTGCCTCAGCCTCAGTGACCCGGCTGGGGACTCCTGAATATCGCCCTGGCCTCGGCTTTGGGTGAAACTGCGCCAGATGTCCACACTAAACACAAAGTGCTAGAGGAGCTCAGTAGGTCAGGCAGCATCTGTGGAGGGAATTGACAGATGACTCTTCAGGTCAGGACACCTCCTCAAGTCTTCAAATCTGAAGGAAGATCCCAACTTGAAACAGCGTCTGTTCATTCCCCCCACAGATGCTGCCTGACCCTCTGAGTCCCTCCAGCACCCCATGTCTTGCTCAAGATACCATCATCTGTAGTTGCTTGTTATTTTTTTAATTCGTGTTTAATTCGTGTCAGATGTCTAGCACTTATATTAGCTCACCTTTGCATGAATGTTCTACATAAAAATCTATGTTCATTTTTCCTAAACAAGGCAGGAGACCATGCTGTTGATTTGAGAACAGTTGGCATCGATGGGGATCCATGAAAAGTTATTGCAGAGTGGATGTGAGAAGAAAAAATCCAGTCCCTAAAACACAACCATATTTCGGTACATCTTTGCTATTTTGTGGGATGCAATCATAAACAAATACAATTCAACAAAACAGCTCAAAACCATGTGAAAAACTATCCTGGCAAAATACCAACATTTCAATAGAGCACATAAAACTGCAGATGCTGGAATCTTGAGCAAAACACAAAGTGCATGAGGAACTCAACTGGTCAGGCAGCATCTGTGGAAGGAAATGGAGGCCTCCAGCACTATGTTTTTTTCTCTCAAGATTTCACCATCTGCAGCTTCTTGTCTTCAGATGCACATCTGATACTTGACAGATGGATACAGGAACATTTCCCCCCTTGCTACACTGCTCCTCTTACCTTAAACCTATTCCCTCCCATCTACAAACTTTTCACCCTGGGAAAAGGTTCTCACTGTCTACCCTATCAATGCCTCCTATGCTTCTATCAGGTCTTTCCTCACTCGATGATGCTCCAGAGAAAACAATCCAACCTTGTTCAACCTCTCCTAAGATCTAATGCCCCTTAATCCAGGCAACATTCTGGTAAACCTCTTCTGCACCCTTTCCAAAGCCTCCTCATCCACCCTGCAATGGGGCAACCAGCACTGCATGCAATACTCCAAAAGCAGCCTTGCCAGAGTCCCATAAAGCTGCAACATGACTTCCGGACTCTTATACTCAATGCTCTGACAGATGAAAACAAGCATACCATGCCAATTTTTTTTACCGATAAGGCAAGCATACATGCCAATGTTGGCCACAAGTTCTGCAACTTAATATCAATATCCCTGTTGCAATTAAAGCGGCTAGTGTCAATGATCAGCCAAGCTAGGTGATTTTGTCACATCTCACACCAATTGCTTTGTGCAAAATCAGCCAAGATTCAGAAGCAGGTATAATATGCAGTGTTTCACAGGGAAGAGAGCATAAGGGGAATAAAAAGGTTTCTGATACTGCTAAATCAACATGTATGGAAAATTTGCTTTACACACCAAATGTTTTGAGCTTCATACAGAGTCTTGTGAAGTCTTGTCCAAGTCTTGTGATGGTTCATTTATTTAAGTCAGTGGTTATATTGATTATTTAATGGCACCGTTTGTAGGGTTGTTTACTTTGCGAGTAAATCTGAAGAATTTCTGCAGTGGTGTTCCAGCTTTGTATTTGATTTATCCCCACTTTTCCGAAGCTCTTCTCTAGAGAACGCAATTCTGAAATTCTATCCATGTCTTTGTTCACATAAAATACAATGAAAACTTCTGTTGCCCTGGAAGTTAATGCTGTGCTAAAACTGCCTTCTAAAATAATTCCATTCTCAATCCCCAGTCGTGTAGTAAATGGTTTGTAGTTTAGGGTTTTTTCAGCTTGTTCAGGTTTCTTGGAAGTATAATTAGGGATCAAGCACATCGCCATTGTATGTGACTAATGCAAGCTTCAAGCAATAAAACCTTTGCTTCTTTTAATGAGCATTTTTTGAAATGCAGACATCAGAAATTTGGCATAATAACTGAAAATATAGGTTTATTTATATTGTTTTAAAATCAGGTAGGAAGTACCGTTTATTAAAATGCCAGGAATTTAATGTGACTTTGGATCTAAATGGAGAATATCTATCAATTGCAGGTCATATCGTGCACAGCAAACAGGGTAACAGGTTTAGGATTTGCAGTGTCACGGAATGAGGGACTCCAAAAAGGTTCAATGTAAGGTCTTTGGGACCTGTCTGAAGAAGGGTCACCCAACACAAATCATCACCTATCCATGTTCGTCAGAGATGCTGCCTGACCCGCTGAGTTACTCCGGCCCTTTGTGACCTTCAATGTATGGTCTATTCTGTCAACTTCCAGCAAGTCTTCAATGGGAAATAAAACACTAAGGGCTGGAAGACCTCAGTAGGCCAGGCAGCAACCATGGTAGAGAAGGGTCCTGACCCAAAATGTCTGTGCATTTCCCTCTAGAAATGCTGCCTGACCTGTTAAGTTACTCCAGCACTTTGTGTTTTGCTCAGGATTTCAGCCTTTGTTGTTCTATGTGTCTCCAATGTGAGGTGCATGTTCATGACATAGAAAATGGTGGATGTCCTCAACAAGTCAATAGGAACTGCAGGAGGACAGAGAAAGCTTTCGACAGAGAAAGGTTTTGACATTTCCACCCAGGGAAAAAAAGGTTCTGATTGTCTACACTATCTATGCCTCATAGTTTTATATACTTCTATCAGGTCTCCTCTCAACCATCTAATCCAGGCAAACCTCCGAGAAACCTCTTCTGCACCTTCTCTCAAGCCTCTACATCCTTCCTGTAATGGGGCCAGAACTGCATGACAAGTCCATCTTTAACAATACAAACGTTCAGAGGCAAAGTAGGACGGACTAATGAAACAGATTTAACATCAGTCATCTCATGGAAAGGTTGCAAAATAAAATATAAGCAAAGTTGTGAGAATAGATTGTGGTGATCAGCCTACCAGGAAGGAAAAAATATAGTCTCTTTATATGTGTAGGGAGGAGGAAGGAATGTCTGAAGAAGGGTCTCGACCCGCAACGTCACCCATTCCTTCTCTCCAGAGATGCTGCCTGTCCCGCTGAAATGTAAAGTCTAAACTCAGCGGGTCAGGCAAGGTTTCTGGAGACCAAGGAGAGGTGACCTTTTGGGTAAAGAGTAAAGGGCCTGTCCCACTTTCACGACCTAATTCACGACCTTTTTTACTCGTGGACATTTTTCATCATGCTAGAAAAACACCCCGATCTAGATGCCACGAGTACCTACGACTAGCATCACGGCCTGCTACGACCTATCTACAACCTCGTGACGACCATGCTGCGAGTATGAGTCAAGGGCAACCTCGGCAGAGGTCGTGAATTAGGTCGTGAAAGTGGGACAGGCCCTTAAGTAAAGGGTCCCAACCCGAAACTTACTTACTTAATTGAGGGCACAGATTTAAGGTGAGAGGGGAAATGTTTAAAAGGGACCTGAGCGGCTACCTTTTCGGATATAATGGTGTACATGGAACAAGCTGCTAGAGGAAGTGGTACAGACAGGTACAATTATGACATTTAAAAGCTACTTAGCTGGGTACATGGATAGGAATGGTTTGGAGGAATATGGACCAGGCAGGTGGGACTAGCTCAGTTAAGAAACTTAGTTGCAGAGTGAGGCCATGTGCAAATTGAAGGAACAGCACCTCGTATTTTGCTTGGGCAACTTCTTCTTCTTGCGTATCGCGTGCACAGCCTAAAGTTGCAAGACAACTTGCTCTGTTTGATCTTCTGTTTGTGCACGCCAGGTTGATTGCATTCGTTAAAACAGGGTGGACCACGTGAAGGTTGCAATCTCCCACCCCCTTGGGCAACTTACAACCCAGCGGTATAAATATTGGTTTCTCTCTCCGTCCCTCCCACACCCTGGTCATCCTGCTAGTATATCTTCATTATCACCTCCTCCATGCCAACAATGGACCATTGTGGGCTCCTTGGCCATCACTGATTTGTTCTGTATCTTTACATACCTCTAGTTTCCCTTTCCGCTGACTCTGAGTCGGGAGAAGTGACCCGGCCCAAAACTTCACCTATTCCTTTTCTCCAGAGATGTTGCCTGCCCTGTTGAGTTACTCCAACATTTTGTGTCTATCTTTGGCATGGACATGTTGTGCTGTATACCTCTACGACTGACTATGAGATGTAAATGCCTGATATAAATCTGATAATACCTGATAATATATACTTCGAGGGGAGAGGATGGGGAATTAAAACAGCTAACTTTTCCATCTACTCAGATGTCGTCTTTATTAGTTGTGGCTTTTCAGTTGCAAAAGACAATTTTGCAATTTCTAGGTCGAATGGCCTCTAACACACTTATTTACACTTAAGTGACATACCAGGAAATCACAGGCCTATTCTCTGATCAGATGTTAACTGAACATTTTCACCTGGATAACAAGGAGGCTCTTTGTTTTTGACTATTTCAGGGAATTTGGGTGAAAATTATGGGAGAGGAGATTGGATGCCTAATCACTTATCATTTCTACTTCTGATGACTTTTCAGACGAGCTAGAATTAGTATCCATTGTGAAGTCACAGTCAAACACCTCATTAATGCTCACCCACTGAGAATGTTAATTAGTCCGGTGAGAGAGGATTCTCGGCAGCTCTGAAGTTGAATTGCCACATGGGAATCACTTTGAGTAAGATACGTTCTCACACGCTATTTTACTAAAAGCAGGATCTTCAGTGCTACATTAAAATAATGAGGTTCAGTCATCTGAATGTAGAAAAAATTTGTGAAGAATCTGTACATAGTCGGTTCATGAGCTCTTTAATATCCGTACATCCACCCAAAAAGTGTTGGAGCAACTCAACAGGTCAGGCAGCATCTTCGGAGAACATTATGTGGCATTTTGGGTCGGGACCATTCTTCAAATTGTAGAGTTGTGTTTTTTAACTGAAAATCCAGTCTGAAGGAGGGTCGCGAACCGAAACATCACGCCTCAATGTAGCTGTCTGAAGAATGGTCCAAGATCCAAAACATCACCTATCAATGTTGTCCACAGGTGCTGGCAGGAAAATGGGGTTGAGAGGGACAGATAGATCAGCCATAATTGAATGGCGGAATAGACTCGAAGGGCCGAATGGCTTAATTCTGCTCATATAGAGGTGATCACTGGTCGACGTGGACTCTGCATCTAGTGGGAGGCAGAAGGTATGCAACATTTCACAAACCACCCAACCTCCCATCCTGTCAGTAATCTGAGAAGCTCTGTGGTCCCCAAGTTTGCCTTGACAGCCACCTCAGAACCCCATAAAACCAGAGAGGAAGCTAGTCACTCTCAATCCCAAGGGATTGCCAAAGAAGAGAAAGCCATATGAAACAAATTACTGCGTTTTTATTCAAGGAGTAGAAAGCAAGGCGTAAAGACAAAGAACGCAAAAATCTGAAATTAAGGCTCTGAAATTTCTTGCCATTGTAAGAAGTAGGAAAGGGGCGGCACAGTAGCGCAGCGGTTGAGTTGCTGCCTCACAGCACCAGAGGTTCGATCCTGACTATGGGTGCTGTCAGATTCTCCCTGTGACCGTGTGGGTTTTCTCCAGGTGCTCCAGTTTCCTCCTCGACTTTAGCTTGCAGTGAACGTTATACTCTTTATTCCTGTATCTGTACACTGTGGACGTCTGGATTGCAATTTGGAGTATTGTGAGCAGTTTTGGGCCCCCAATATCTGAGGAAGGATGTGCTGGCATTGGAGACGGTCCAGAGGAGCTTTATGAGAATGATACCAGGAATTATGGGGTTAATATATGATGCACTGGGCCTGTACTCGCAGGAGTTCAGGTGGATGTGGGGGGCACCTCATTGAAACATACCGAATACCAAAAGGCTTGGATAGAGTGGATGAGGAGAGGATGTTTCCACTAATGGGAGAGTCTAGGATCAGAGGCCACAGCTTTAGAATATAAGGACGTAGCTTTAGAAATGGATTCATTGCCACAGAAGGCTGTGCAGACCAAGTCAATGGATATTTTTAAGGCGGAGATTGACAAATGCTTGATGATTACGGGTGTCAAGGGTTATGGGGTTTAGACAGGAGAATGGGGTTGAGAGGCAAAGGTATCTATGTCATGATCATGCTCATGATATCAGGCAACTGAACCATCGTACCAACAATTAGAGAGCAGGCCTGAGCTACTATCTTCCTCATTGGAGATCCTCAGTCTATCTTTAATCGGATTTTACTGGACTTTACCTTGCACCAAACGTTATTCCCTTTATCTGTACCCTTATCTGAACCCTGTGAATGGCTCGATTGTAATCATGTTTTGTCTTTCTGCGGACTGTTTAGCATGCAACAAAACCTGCTCACTGTACCTTGGTACACAAGACAATAAACTAAACTAAACTAAACAGTACCATGAAATTTACTTCATGACATCAAAATGGCTGATAACCAAATGTATTCAGAACCGCATAATCCAAGTTGCTATTTATTGGCATAAAGATATATCTTGATATATTTGATTAGTACGGGTGTCAGGGGTTATGGGGGGAAGGCAGGAGAATGGGGTTGAGAGGGAAAGATAGACTACGCATGATTGAATGGCAGAGTAGACTTGATGGACCGAAAGGCTAATTCTGCTCCTATACTATAACTCATGAACTTGTGAGCTTAAATGTGATTAGTACTTATTAGAGGGACCTTGCCTGTCTTTAGCTAGATGCTGAGGTTAACTCAGATGGTTCTGCAGCTGAGAATGTGGTAGGCAGCATCATATTGAGAAAAGTAATTCTTCCACTAATGTAATCATCAGACAAGAAGGATTGGATCTGCAGTTCTCCTGTAGAAGCAGTGCGTTATCTTTGTTTGTTGACTTGATCGGATGAAATAATATTTCTTTATCAGCTAAATATTATCCAATACAGTGGATGATTAAATTTTACACTTAGCATTTAACATATATCATTTGAGTCAAATGCCTTATCATTTAGTGAAGGAATTAATATAAACACATTAGAAAGTATAATGAAACAATTTTGAACTGTTTCATTATACCCATCTACCCCAGCAGCAGACTATTTAAACCTATTATTATACTAATAGCTATATAATAATTATAATGTGAACAAAATAAATATTAATTAGAGCCATGCAAAGAGTTCATAAATGTAAAAATACCAGAAGGAAATTTTAAAAGATTTAATTGTATGTTTCTTTGTTATCAATATGAGTTGCAAAGGTTTCCTTGGAAACTTCTAAATTTCTTTTTGTTGAAATCCAAATGTACTTGCATCTATAAATCAGTCAGCTCGGAGCTGTGTCCAAGACATCCTCTTCACATTAGTTACGAAATGAACACAGAATGGTATAGCACAGGAAAAGGCCCTGCGGCCCATAATGTCTGTGTCAAACATGATGCCAAGAAAAACTAACCCCCTCCACTTGCACATAATCCATATTTCTCCATTCCCTGCATTTCCATGTGAAAAGCTAAAAGCCTCTTAAATGCTACTATCGTATCTGCCTCCACCACCACCTCTGGCAGTGCGTTCCAGCACACACCACCCTCTGTAAAAAAACTTGACGTCGCTCATCTATATAACTAAACGTCTCATCTTGACCACTTCCAATCTGCGCTGTATATTGATTTTTGAAAAAACGCTACCATATATCGCTATGATTTTTAGCCCAACTTACTCACTGTCCTCTTACGCTGAGGCAGCCCCGAGGATTTTTCCGAGCGATGAAAAATAAAAAGGTTATGAAGGTGTAAAAGATCTTGAGATCAGCTGATTGCTCCTCTCGCCTGTCAATCACCGTGAAGAAGGTAACGCCTCTTCCGGGGCGGGCAGGACTATAAAACCCCGGATGCCTGGTCAATCTGGAAGATCGTGAGGGAGAGTCCACAACTGTGATTCTAAGCTGTGAACTAAACTGTGAGTCTGCAATGTACTTGCAATAAATGATTGTTAGCCCTTAATGACAATGTAATGAGTTGTTTGGCAATTTGGTGGCCTGCACACTGCTTGAAATACTACAAAACCGAATTTGGTGGCCTGCCCTCTGCCTGAAATGCTATGAAATTAAATTTGGTGGCCTGCACTAGGCCTGAAATGCAATTTCAAGGAATAGCCGTGAGTGAACTGCCAGCCGATCAGCCCTGAGTGACTGAGCTGCCAGCCCACCAGGCCTGAGTGACTGAGCAGCCAGCCCACCAGGCCTGAGTGACTGAGCTGCCAGCCCACCAGGCCTGAGTGACTGAGCTGCCAGCCCACCAGCGCAAGAATCCCTTCGGCGCACAACACCCATACTAGCGCTCCAGAAAGCGACCCCCACCCACTGGCCTCCAATATTGGAATTGGTGGAGAGGTGGAATATTGCGTTGGGGGACCAGCCCTCCCATGTGAACATGAGACCCAACGGGTCCCACTTCGTCTAGTATCTCTTAAACTTTGTCAAAGAGCACAGAAAATTCTAACCAGAGAAAAAACTGGCTCAGCCTTTATTTTTTCAGTTCAGCTCTTCCTGAATACTGATCATTGACACGCTATCTTAGTGCACTGCACTGGTGAATTGGCCGCAGTACACTAACACAGTCAGCTTCATGTCTCCCACTTCTTGGGGACACTGCTTTAGTTTAGTTTAGTTTAGAGATAAAACGCTGAAACAGGGCTATCGGCCCTCCGAGTCCGCGCTGAACAGCGATCCCCGCACACTAACACTATCCTACACTCTACGGACCATTTCAATTTACAGAAGCCAATTAACTTACAAACCTTCACGTCTTTGGGGTGTGGGAGGAAACTGGAGTCCCCAGAGAAAACCCATGCTGGTCATGGGGAGAATGCACAAACTCCGTACAGACAACACCCATGGTCAGGATCAAACCTGGGTCTCTGACGCTGTAAGGCAGCAACTCCACCGCTGCGCCACCGTGCCTTCTTCAACTGAACTGGCCCATTGCAAAATATGAGCCCTGAACGGGCAGAAGGAGTGGGGTATTCTGGTCACTGCTCACTTTATGTTCAGAATTACCTGGTTACAATTAAAATGTTGTTCACGACAAAGCCATAGTCTGGGAAATCAACCATCAAATAGCCTAAAATAAATCCCTTCTTCAATGTGTCTGCTGGATGACACGGGTGTTATAAATGTTAGGAATAGAATTAGGCCATTCGGCCCATCATGTCTACACCGCCATTCAATCATGGCAGATCTATCTCTCCCTCCTAACCCCATTCTCCTGCCTTCTCCCCATTACCTCTGACACCCATACAAATCAAGAATATATCTATCTCTGCCTTAAAAAAATCAACTGACTTGGCCTCCACAGCCTTCTGTGGCAAAGAATTCCACAGATTCACCACCCTCTGAATAAAGAAATTTCTCCTTCTTCCTAAAAGAACATCCTTTAATTCTGAAGTTATGACCTCTAGTCCACCACACAGGTGTTATGGCCTGTTAGATCGTTGCGTGCTGTGATATGGTCCGCCACAAGGCTTTCTGCTGTAATTCACTACAAGTAACTACATATCATCCAATTTAACACAAACTTACAGGCAAAAGCAGCTGTAGATTTGTCAATTTGAACCAGATGCTCACTCACTAAAACACGTGGAGGATTTGGGAGTGTCTGGGCTTATACCAGCATTAACCCAATTAGTTTTATAATCTTACTAGACCCACTGGGACCCGTTGGGTCGCTGTCACACGGGAGGCCTGGTACCCCAACGCAACCCGTTCCCCAACGCCATATTCCACCACTCACCCATTCCCCCATATTCCAGCACTCACCCATTGCCCCCAACTGTGGAGGGGCATATCCCCAGCACTGCCTCTCCCTCCTCTTGCTTTGAGGACTTTAAAAAATAATGCAATTGCCCCCTCCCTCTCCTGTTGAGCTAAAAACTAGGTGAAAGGACTGGGTGTTGCTCATTTGCAACTTTGTTACAAGCTGTGCCAGCAAGGATTTAGATGTTAAATTCTTCTTGAACTTGAATTTTTAAACCTAAAAATCATGAATGACGTGAAATATAAGATCAATCTGAATGAAACTTTAGAGGAAGACCACGGGACGAAGGTGTGGAAGGTGGTTCAAAAACTTTAGCGCTACCGTGTACCGTTTTGGCATAGACACCTTCTCAATCGCACACACACAAACAAGACAAGACTTTTAATAGTATACTAGACCAAGTGCAGATCCGTTGGGTCTGTTCCCCCAACACGCATTTGCAGGGGGGAGGGGGGCATGCAACGCCACACACACTAACTACCCCCACACACACACTAACTACCCCCCTTGATATTATATTAATATTATTAATTTGCTCCTTTGACCCCATACCCGCCCTATCCACGGACGCATAGCCCCCAACTCGCAGGCCCGCCTAGAGAGGGGGGGGGGGGGGGTAGAGAGTGAGGGCAGAGAGAGAATGGGGAGAGACAGAGAGAGAGACAGAGACAGAAGGGCAAGAGACAGAGGGAGAGGGTGGGTGGAGGGGAGGACGAGAGGGAGGGTGGGTGAGGGGGGTGGGTGGAGGAAGAGGGAAGCCAGAGATGGGAGGGGAGAGGGGAGGAGAAAAGGGGGGAAAGGGGGGCTGAGAGGGGGAAAAGGGAAGGGGAGAGGGGGTGGGAAGGGAGGGGGGAAGGGGGTAAAGGAGGGGGTGGAGGGAAGGGGGTAGGGAAGGGATGGAGGGAAGGGTGGGGGAGAGAGAGAGGGGAGGGTATGGAGGGGAGGGGGAAGGTTTAGGGGGGGAGGGTGAGGGAGGGCAGGGGGTTGGGGAGAGGAAGGGGGAGAGAGAGAGAGGGAGGGGGGAGAGAGAGAGGGAGGGTAGGGTGAGAGTGGGGAAAGGGAGGGGGAGGGGGAGGTGGAGGGAAGGGGATGGGGAGGGGTGGGGGAGAGAGAGAGGGAGGGGAGGGAGAGAGAGGGGAGAGAGAGAGAGGGGGGAGAGAGGGGGGAGAGAGAGAGAGGAGAGAGAGAGGGGGGAGAGAGAGAGCAGGGAGAGAGTGAAAGAGAGGGGGGGAGGGAGAGAGAGAGGAGAGGGGGGACCAGCCGATCATGGCTTCCGCAAAAGTAAGCGCACCCACCAGCGTGACCGAGTCGGGCCGGGCAGGGGAGGGGAGGGGTGACAGACGATCGGGCCTCCCCGGAGAGGATGTCGTCCCATGTGACGGGTAGAGAGGAGAGGGGAGAGAGGGAGGGAGGAGGTGAGAAGTGGAGGGGGGTGTTGGAGGGGAGCCGGGCTGCGAAATGTGGAGACAGAAGCGGCTTCTGACTCTGTGGGAACCCACAGCTGGAATGAGCGGGCAGGAGATGGGAGGGGCGGGGCTTCACGACCTGCGTTGACAGTGAGGAGAACCTCATTCAGCGCATGAGCGATCTGCAGAACAAAGATCCTATAGCGGAGCTGATCTGTATGGTCTGCTGCAGAACATTCTTGTTCTTTCTGCGCCTTTTGAAGGACGGGGGGGTGCATGGAGTAACGCACCTCGTGGAAAACTGCGCATGCGTGGTGACAGCAGCTGCATTAATCCACAGCGGCAGGCAGGGGGGTGCAGGAGGCAGGTGAGCCTTGATTGGTGGGCATGTGGGCATTGTGCGTCAGCAGCTGGCAAGCATTGATTTTATTTTTTAAGTGCGGTTTGTGAACAATTTTATTCAAAATCTGGGGAAATAATTGAGTATAAGTTAAATCCCTACTGGAATATGTAAAAATCTCCGCGTTTTTGCGTCTGGTTTTCGAGGAGATATGTTTCAAAGGCAAAATGACATACACCCCCTCCCCACACACACACACACACACACACATACACACATACACATACACACACACACACACACACACACACACACACACACACACACACACACACACACACACACACACACACACACACACACACACACACACACACACACACACACACACACACATAGTTTTAAAAGTATACTAGACCAAGTGCAGACCTGTTGGGTCTGTTCCCCCAATGCGCGTTTGCGTCAGGGGGGGGGGGGGGCGGGGCGGCATGCGGCGTCACACACACTAACCATCCCCACACACACACTAACTACCCCCCTTGATATTATATTAATATTATCAATTTGCTCCTTTTATCCCATAACCGCCCTATCCACTGACGCATAGCCCCCAACTCGCAGGCGCATCAAGAGAGGGGGGGGGGGGTAGACAGTGAGGGCGAAAATGGGAAGAGACAGAGAGAGAGGGGGGGTGGAGGGGAGGAAGAGAGGGAGGGTGGGTTAGGGGGAAAGAGATGGGAGGAATGAGAGGGGAAATGGGGCCGAGATCTGCTGAACAAAGATCCTATAGCTGAGCTGTAGAATCTTTGTTCTGCAGAACTTTCTTGATCTTTCTGCGCCTTTTGAAGAACGGGGGGGATGGGGGGGGGGGGGGGGGTGGTTGGCCAACGCACCTCGTGGAAAACTGCACATGCGCGTTGAGAGCAGCTGCATTAATCCGCAGCGGCGGGGGGGGGCGGGGCCAGGAGGCAGATGGGCCTGGATTGGTGGGCATGTGGGCATTATGATGTCAGCAGCTGGCAAGCGGCGAGTATTTTTTAAAAAGTGAGTTTTGTGTGCAACTTTATTCAAAATCTGGGGAAATAATCAACCGAATTTGGAGAGAAGTGGGTTTCTGAAATCATATGTTAAATTCCTACCGAAATTGTAAAAATCTCCACGTTTTTGCGTCTGGGTTTCGAGGATATACGTTTCAAACGCAAAATGACATACACACACACACACACACACACACACACACACACACACACACACACACACACACACACACACACACACACACACACACACACACACACACACACACACAGTTTTTGAAGACAGACAGACAGACAGACAGACAGACAGACAGACAGACAGACAGATAGACAGATAGATAGATAGATAGATAGATAGATAGATAGATAGATAGATAGATAGATAGATAGATAGATAGATAGATAGATAGATAGATAGATAGATAGATGAGGTCGTATTTGTTCATTTGGTCAAATTATATTTGTCATGAATATCGCTGAGACTTTTCATACAGCAAGATTACAATCTGGGAATGTTCACTGTGTTATTTCCATCACTGGCATAAATTTGATAGGTGTTTGCTATTAGCTAATGGAAAGGTATTCTTTAATTAAAATAGGCTTCATTCCTAATAAATGCATAATTAGTCCACCAAAGATTCCGCTTGAATCAATACCAATAAATAATAATCACTTGTATACCATGTACCATAATCATTTAATCAAACGCGTCTTAATTCAATCTAAACAAAAACAGCAGAAGGAAACAATAAATGAATGAAGAAAATTGATGCTCTTCTCTGTATAATGCCTGAGGAAGTCTGTTTCTGATTGACTGCACTGTATGTACAGAAATACATTAAATATCCATGTGGTATATTTTATGCAAAAAAAAGGAGTTTTAAAAGATAATCAAAAACAAAATGCAAATAACTAGGAAGCAAAATATGCATATGTTGTGCTTTGTAGAAGCAAATTACTAAGTCATATAACGACCTAAAAAACACATTAGGGGTCACTTCATCAAACCAGAAATGATAATATTTAAAACCAAATTCTCCTTTTTATATTTCTACTGTTCCAGAAATGAATTTGGAAATCATTTTAGTTTTTTTTGAAAAGCCAAGGGAATTTTGGTATTGGGTTTAACATTATTAACAGTGTTGTCTTCAAACATAAGACTGGTGCTTGTTGATTACTCCCTAATTAACCTGCAAAGAAGCTTGAAAGTGCACACCACCAGACTCAGGAACAGCTTCTTCCCCAGTTATCTGGGTTCTGAACAGTCCTTCCATAAGCTAGGGTACTGTCCAATTCACCTCTCCCCATTGAGGGCATTGGACTGTCTAAGAAACTGATGCACTACAATGGATAGACACAAAATACTGGAGCAACAGGCAGCATCTCTGGATAGAAGGAATGGGTGATGTTTCGGGTTGAAACCCTTCTTCAGACCATTACTACATGCACTACAATGCTAAGAACTATATTTCACATTATATATCTACAACTATGCTCCACCTATTGGACTTGAGTTTGACTTGATTTTATCTATTTTTGGTATATCTGATTTGCCTGGATAGTTTGCAAAACAAAGCTTTTCACTATACCTCAGTACACGTGATAACAATATACCTAAACCCAAACCAGAAATCTACACCATCACTGCATGGCCACTATTTGAGGGTTGGTTTGGTGAAGCATTTAACAGTTTATGGGTTATCTGGCTCTAACTATTTTTATTTTCTGCATTTGTAACCCATATATGCTCTTTCATTGGCTTTCTACTCTACTCATGAACATGTAGAAACAAGGAATTGCAGATACTGCTTTACATATGAAGACATAGAGTGCTGGAGTAGTTTAGCAGATCAGGCAACATCTCAGGAGGACATGGATAGGCGACGTGTGTAGGAAGGAACTGCAGATGCTGGTTTAAAGCGATGATAGACACAAGAAGCTGGAATGACTCAGCGGGTCAGACAGCATCTCTGGAGAAAAGGAATAGGTGATGTTTCAGGTCAAGACCCTACTTTAGACTGAATCAGACTCAAGAAGGGTCCTGACCCAAAATATCCCTATCCATGTTCTCTTGAGATGTTGCCTGACCCGCTGAGCTACGTGAACACTCTGCTTCTTCTACTCATGGGCATGATGGGCTCAATACCTTATTCTATGATGCCTTGTTATTGATTTGTTTGACAAAATGATGAAAATACAGAAATTATTAACAGTTGGATCTCCAGCCAAGTACTCACCCAGACAGATTCCTAGTTGCTATCTATCTTCAAGCATGAAGAAAAATCAGCTGGGCAGGTTTAAATGCAAACAGCTGAATAATGTGATTTTTCTGATGTTTCCAATCTTATTCGGGAAATGCTAATAATAGACGAATTGGGAATGGTACGTTCGGATGCAGCCAAATACTAAAATTCTTTGAACATTCATCACAAAATACTTTGAATGCTGTTTTATGAGAATATTTATGTATAAACAAAATAAAAACATTGGAAATTAATTTTAATATAGTGATACCACATAGAAACATGCCCTTCGGCCTACCGAGTCTGTGCCAACCAATGATCACCCATACACTATTCTACACACTAGGGGAAATTTACAGAGGCCAATTAGCATAAGAAACTGCACGTCTTTGGAATGTGGGAGGAAACCCGAGCACCCAGAGAAAAACTATGCGGTCACCGGGCGAATGTACAAACTCCGCACAGACAGCACCCATGGTTAGGATCAAGCCTGGGTCTCTGGCACAGTACGGCAGCATCTTTACTGCTGTACCACTGTGCGGCCCCTCTGAACAGAATTTGAGCAGAACAATCAGCCCCTCTTGCCTGTTCCATCATTCAGTAAGATGACGGCAGATCTCTCATCTCAGCAGAACAAACCTGAGTCTTGCTTAGATGGAGCATCTTGGTCAGCATAGACGAGTTGGGCCGAAGGGCCTGTTTCCATGCTCGATAGCTCTATGACTCTGACTCTAAGACATCCTCAATTTTTTCAAATGAACAAATCCGAAAATGGGAGGTGAACAATTGGCTTAGTCATAGCCCATCAGAACCAGAACAATAAAACACTGCATCAACTAGAATTCTAAAATAAAACAGAAAACACTGGAAAATCTCATCAAGTTAGGCCGCAGAGAAGTAAAGTTAATATTTCACATCAAGGACTCTTTCTCAGAACTCAGTCTTCAACCGGAAATGGTAGTTTTGTTTCTCCTTCTGAGATGCTGCCTGACCTGTTGTGGTTCCACCATTTTCTATGTTTACTCCATCAAAACAAGCTGGACAACGTTGAAGCACCACTCTCTTCCCAACTGCCTTCTCTGTTCTAGAATCATGCTCACCTCATTTCTTCCTATAATTTTCACCAAAACATCACAATCAAGAGGAGACTTGTCAGGGTAGATGTTGAGGAGATATTTGCAGCAATGGGAGTCTCCGACAAAGGGGCACAGTGATGACAAAGGAGTGATAATTTAAAACTGAGATGTCTTACAACGTCCTGCACAGGGTGGTGGATCTCTGCAATCCTTTACATTTGTGGGTTCCGGAGGCATGAACACTGAAGGTATCTCAAGGGCCTGTCCCACTTGGGCGACCTAATCCGTGAGTTCTGGCGAGTTTGCCCTCGACTCATACTCGCAGCATTGTCGACACGAGGTCGTAGGAGGTCTTCGTAACTCTCCTTCATGCTGGAGAGTGGTCTCCGCATACGCGAGGTCTCAGCTAGGTCGCGGCGTTTTTTTCTATATGTTAAAAAATGCCCGCGAATAAAAAAAGGTTGCCCTGGAAAAAATCGATACTTTTTTTACTCGTGGTTTAGTCATAGCAGGTCGTAGTAGGTTGGCATGTTAGTCGTAGGTAAACGAGGGTAGTCGAAGGTAGTCGTAGATAGTCTTCATCATAGTCGAAGGGAGGTCGAAGGGAAGTCGATGGAAATCAAAGGAGGTCGTCTTCACTCTCCACTATTCGGTGTCCAATTTTCCCGAAGTTAGTTGTAGCTAGTCCTAGCTAGTCGAAACTGGTCTTCAACATAGTCGAAGGAGGTCGAAGGAGGTCTTCAACATTTCATTTTTTCAACTCGCCAATTAGGTCGCCCAAGAGGAACAGCCCCTTAAAGAGGAAGTGGGTGAATTCTTGAACTCAGTAACTTGAGTAACTCAGTGGCTCATGCAGCATCTCTGGAGAACATGGAAAGGTGACATTTTGGGTCAAGACCCTTATTAGCAAATTTTGTTTGCGGATGCTCTTGTAGTGCTTTGTTTTGCTACATTAAAGACACTAGGCAAGTAAAATTTACTTGCTTTACAACCAACATTCCTTTCCAATTTATAATGAATTCATTAAATAGAGGAGTTGATATTCCTTGTAACACAGTTTGTACGACTGGTAATGCAAGCATTTCTATGTTTCATAAAATACCATGTTTTATCACATGTAACTCAATCCAATTAATTAACCTTCTATTACAAAGGAAGCAATTGACTTTCCCATTCAAATAAAAATCAGAATTATGGACTTGAGTACTTCATACCTTCAATTTTATTCAGCTGAATAAACAGGAATCCTGTTGAGGTAACCTACTTCTTTCAGAGGTAAACACCAGACCTGCGTTATTTTAAACAGAAAAGCTTATTCTTTAAGTCTTCCATTGCAGCAAAATTACTGAGCAGTAGGTTTTCTTTTTACCCATTGTCTTAAATTGACCCATTTGTTCGATTTAAAAATGCATATCATGGTCTTAGCTTCTTAACTTGGGGCTTTCATTTATAATTTCCTGTACTTACACACAAAGAGACAAGAAATCAGTATTAATAGATGGTAGGGGAACCGCAGAACCGCACCTGCCGTCTGAAGGTTGAAATAATGGCATCTCAGCATTGCTTCTTTCCCCCAGGGGCACCCCATACAATGAAGAAAATGCTGTGAAATTGGCACTGCTGCTTAAGAGCTCGATGACTACAAAGAACTCGTTTGGTTTTGTAGTGTATGTTTTAAATATAGCATTTTGCAAAGATACAGATCTTGACCTGGAAACATTATATTGCTCAAGCGACCTTGAAATGAAATCACATTTATGTGCTACTTTCTTTTTCCTGAGTGTCGAGGTGAAGCAGCAATAAAAGATAACTCAGTCTGTGTCACTTAGTATACAAGACAGCCAGTAACAGATGCTAATTGTGTTTCACTGCACACACTCCAAGGCACAAGATAAATGGAAGCTGAGTGAAACTGTGATATGTTTATGTAGTCCAGAGAGAGAAAGACTAGAGATCTAGTCATATCACATTAAACTATATACTACTATCGACAAATAATTTGTGACAAACTGTAAGTATGCAAATGTAGAAGTTACAGTGAGAGGCTTAAAATTCTTCCGCTCAATATTTAGTTACATTTCTATTTTTGAGGCACTAACGTGTTTCTTCCAAAGGAAACTCCTACAGATTATTCTATGAACTCAAGAAATAGTACTGTTGATTTAATGGTATATTCTTTTTTTTTTAAGTATGTAATCTTGAATAATAAGAAATCTAATGAGGTCGTGTAGATGTTTATCGAGTTTTAGTTTTGAAGCGGATTTTCAAAGGACACATGCGGTATGCCACATTGCTTTTACTAGCAGACATTAGGAGAATGTGCCCTAATTAATAACCTCTCACAGCCTTGGACTTGGCAGTCACTGTAAAGGTTGCTGCCTTTCTATTTTATCTGCCCACTGCTGATAGTGGCAGCCAGCAATAGCCCTGTGGTGCACGCATGAATGATTATCCGGTTTTCTTTGAAAAATTCATGAGGCTGAATTGTTAGCATGTGTAATTACTGTGTAATAACCAAGGCTTAGTCTGCTGTTTGTCCAAATAGGGGAGGGATAGCTGCGTTTAAAGGGAGTCTAGGGGGAAGTAGGGTGTTGCAAGGAGAGTGATAGGTGGTCACCTAGTCATGCTCAGTCTTATCTGGTCAGACCATTTGCAAATAACACCTTTAGACATCCTTTAAATCAAACCTACTGTGGCCATAGGGAAAAGAAAAACCACACCACTGTGTTATTCTGTTTCTAAGCATTTTTTTTCACACTTGCAGGATATTAGAACATAGATTATCATAAAATCATGGGTCATAAGAACAGAATTAGGCCATTCGGCCCATCAAGTCTGCTCCACTATCGTGGCTGATCTATTTTTTATTCTCAACCCCATTTTCCTGCATTCTTCCCCATAACCTTTCACTTCCTTACTAACCAAGAATATGATCAGCCATGATCATATTGAATGGCGGTGCAGGCTCGAAGGGCCGAATGGCCTACTCCTGCACCTATTTTCTATGTTTCTATGAACCTATCAATCTACATTTTAAATATACCCGATGACTTGGCCTCCACAGCCATCTACAGCAATGAATTGCAGAGATTCACCACCCGCTGGCTAAAGAATAGAGAGCAGTACAGCACAGGGACAGGCCCTTTGGCCCTTAACGACCATGCTGAACATGATGAAAAGTTAAGCTAATCTCCTCGACCATGATCAATATCCCTCTATTCTTCTTAAAGCTTCTTAAATGCCACCTTCTTCTTGTGTTTGGCGTGCCCAGCCTAAAGTCGTAGGACAAACGTGTTCTATTCGATCTTATTTGATTGTGCACGCCGGGTTGATTGCATTCGTTGAAACAGGGCCGACCACGTGAAGGTTGCAATCTTCCACCCCAATGCCACCTTAAATATGCTAATTTAAAAGACCTCCTCAAGTGCAAATATTTAACATTATCGGGCAAATGTGTGGTCGTGTGTCTGCGTTTTATTTTATTTTTTTGTCTGGCCATGGGGAGTGATGGGGAACAAGTCTATCTCTGCTTGTTCCTCCTGTATGCTTCGATGTTTTTATATTAACAAGGAGTGCTTTGTTAATATCTTGAAACTACCTGGTGGAAATGGAATTGCGAAGAATCTCAAATAAACAGATGGCAAAGTATGTCATTCTGAATGCATTGTGTAAAAGAGGAGACTGTGGCAATAATTAGACCGTACTGCTTCAAAAAAAGCATTAATGGAAGCCATTTAAACATTTTGATACTCACGGGCAGTTACCTATGCCTCCTGATAGAAATCGTGCAAGATTGGCAGAATCCATTTTCAGAGAGAAAGGCTAGATTGTGCCTGTCAGTTTCTGGTAAAGTTTAATAAATTTCATGTCATTGTAAAGACCAGCTAGTGACGAATGGCCCAAGGCAAATAAAACATGATGAACATATGATACTGTAGTTTAACACACTCACTCATATGCTTAGTCCAATACCATTATGAATACTAGCTTATTTGCTGTCAATGGCTATCATGTGGCACATTTTACTAACCATTCACAGCACATGTAAGCACCCGGGGCAAGTTAATAACTGTATGATTATTAGTTATTGCAGTTTTGGACAATTATTTTTATTATTAAATATTCATTTCCATCTTACCCACTTTTGTTTACTGTCTTCTTTTGCTAGAAGTTCTTTATCATTACACAACGATTCACTTATCAGTTGCATCAAAGGCGTGTTCAGATGGAATATTGGTTTAAATGTGCACGTGTTATCACATTTAACAATTTCCCCAATAAATGCTGTTCAGTGGGAGAGTAAACGTCTTTGGATTATGTTTAATTCCTGCACAATATCTACTAATTATTCATTACATTGTTTGAAGAATGGATATTCCGGGATACTTGCTAATTAATGCATATTGTTTTTTTAAATTAATCAATCAAAACTCATTGTATCATGTGGAAGCATGCTGCATGCACAGCTAAAGCCCCTTGTGTCTCCAATTAGCTCACGTTGTTAAAGTGTCTCTTTGAATTTTAATCAGGTACTTCAGAAAAAAAAGGTTGTACTAATAGTAACCAAAGGAAGTGAAAGAACTGATATCTTTGCAAATAACATGATCACATTTAATGTAGGAAGAGCTTTCAAGATAAGAGACATTAAACATCTTTAGCCTAATTTGTAATTAATTCATTTTCTTCTTGGAGAGTCCCAGGGGTTCAAAGATGACCCTGCTGCCAGTTCAGTTCTGTGGACTTTGAGGTGACTGATAAGGGCAGGATGGGATCTGCTGATTCTGCCTCAGATGCTGGATGGGACAAGAGTGTGGGACATCACATTAAAGAATATTTAAGCAATTTTAACCATTTGTCTTCAAAACAGCATGAATGCATTCGAGACAGATTATATAAAAAAGCAATATAATAGAATCAGGGCCTTGAAATTGCAAAGAAAATTACTGACACAGTGCCCTCCATAATGTTTGGGACAAAGACCCATCATTTATTTATTTGCCTTTGTACTCCACAATTTGAGATTTGTAATAGAAAAAATTACATGTGGTTAAAGTGTACATTGTTAGATTTTAATAAAGGGCATTTTTTGAATATTTTGGTTTCACCATGTAGAAATGACAGCAGTGTTTATACATAGTCCCCCCATTTCAGGACACCACAACGTTTGGAACACAGCAATTGCATGTAAATTAAAGTAGTTATGTTTAGTATTTTGTTGCATATCCTTTGCATGCAATGACTGCTTGAAGTCTGCGATTCATGGACATCACCAGTTGCTAGGTGTCTTCTCTGGTGATGCTCTGCCAGGCCTGTATTGTAGCCATCTTTAGCTTAAGCTTGTTTTGGGGGTAGTCCCCTTAAGTTTTCTCTTCAGCATATAAAAGGCATGCTCAATTGGGTTCCGATCGGGTGATAGACTTGGCCACTCAAGAATTGAACATTTTTTAGCTTTGAAAAACTCATTTGTTGCTTTTGCAGTATGTTGGGATCATTGTCTTGCTGTAGAATGAACCACCATCCAATGAATTTTGAGGCATTTGTTTGAACTTGAGCTGATATGATGTGTCTATACACTATATAATTCATTATGCTACTACCATCAGCAATCTCATCAATGAAGATAAGTGAACCAGTACCTTCAGCAGCCATACATGCCCAGGCCATAACACCCCCACCACCATGTTTCACAGATGAGGTGGTATGCTTTGGATCTTGGGCAGTTCCTTCTCTCCTCCCTACTTTGCTCTTGCCATCACTCTGATATAAGTTAATCTTCATCTCATCTGTCCACAATGTCTTTTTCCAGAACTGTGGTTGCTCTTTTAAGTACTTTGTGGCAAACTGTTATCCGGCCATCCTATTTTTGTGGCTAACCAGTGGTTTGCATCCTGCAGTGTAGCATCTGTATTTCTGTTCATGAAGTCTTCAGCAGACAGTGGTCATTGACAAATCCACACCTGACTCCTGAAGAGTGTTTCTGATCTGTAGGACAGGTGTTTTTCTTTATTATAGAGAGAATTATAGTGAATAGGTGCAGGAGTAGGCCGTTTGGCCCTTTGAGCTAACAGAAGTAGGCCATTCTTCTGTCATCAGCTGTGGAGGTCTTCCTTGACCTGCCAGTCCCTTTGTGATTAGTAAGCTCATCAGTACTCTCTTTCTTCTTAATGATGTTCCAAACAGTTGATTTTGGTAAGCTTAAGGTTTGGCTGATTCGTGTTTCTCAGTCTCATAATGGCTTCTTTGACTTTCATTGGCACAACTTTGGCCCTCATGTTGATAAACAGCAATAAAAGTTTCCAAATGTGATGGGAAGACTGGAGGAAAGACTGCGGGGTGCTCTAGGAGGCATTTAAACACACCTGAGCAATTCAAAATGCCTGTGAAGCCATGTGTCCCAAACATTATGATGACCTGAAATGGGGGAACTGTGTATAAACACAGCTGTAATTTTGACATGGTGAAACCAAAATGTATAAAAATACCCTTTAATAAAATCTGACAATGTGCACTTTAACCACATGTGATTTTGTTCTATTACACATCTCAAATTGTGGAGTACTGAGGCAAATAAAGAAATGATGGGTCTTTGTCCCAAACATTATAGAGGGCGCTGTATATGTCCTTAAAATACAAAGGTAAATGTTCCCAGAGTGTTTCCCTTTAAAATTAATACCAGCCTAAAATTAGGTGAAACTTTAAAAATATTCACTGCATTTGGCTTGATTGTTCTCATGTATAACATGACCTGATTTAATTTGATGGCCAGCAAACAAAAGCTATTCATTGTATCTTGGAAAGGCAGTACCAATACCTTATGTAGAATGAATCCCTCATAGAAATAAATAAGAAAATGTTGATTGATTTCTTCAGAAAATAATGGAAATGTGCTTCACTGTCATTTTCTGCTTATTGGGTATTTTTATCTATTCCGACAAATTCTTTTGCTGGAGTGTGTGAGGTGGGAAAAAATGTTATCTAACTGTAAGTACAGCCCAATGTGGAAATGTTGCAATATTCCAGAATAGTTAGAGTCTTGCTCGATTATCCTGCAATATTTGTACAGACCGTTCCCATGGGATAATAAACAGATTGGCTTGAATCCATGACAGGAAGGTTTGAACTCGATCAGCTGAGCGGTCATTTTTTAATCCTCGTTTTATTATGTTAGTCATGATGAGGCCAAGTTAGTGCCTTACGGTGTCCCAGCAATGACAAAATGTAGTTCTGCCTTTGTTCCAGTATCAGTAACTGTAGAGCAGCTTTGTAGTCACTGACTAGGTTTAGATGGGCATTTAAGACAAATCACTGATTGGCATGCCAGTGAAGCAAAAAAATATGGACTTCATCATGAAGAGGTATGTTCAGAAACTGCCCAAGATGTGATCAATTTCTTTCCACAGACGGAAGGGCCTGTGGTGTGTTTCTGTGCCTGCATTATGACTGACAGTGACTAGAATGAAATACAAAGCTTGCTGACTGCAGTGCACAGCTAGGATATGAATATAATGACTATTTTTCAACCAGCCAACCAAAGCTTTATTAATGCTTTAGGTGTCATCCTGTCTGTGTTCCGTGCGCGATTGATATATTGAATATTTTTAAGCTAAATATTGCTGCAGAATTAAATTTATGAGATATATGAAACTATTAGTATTTAAAATAATTAGAAATAATAACATACTAAATTAGTGGCTTCGTATTACAGAGTCCTTCCCTGGCAGAGAAAAGATCAGGTGTACAACGCCTAGTCATTAATCAAGCTTTAACTTTAAATAGGAGCTCAGTATTAGTAATGGCACAAAGTCTCACCAAATACTCAATGTTTTTTTGTTAGACTGTGTGGTATATAGATTAATAATATACTATTGATGATAACAGTACAGGCAGACAATATTGCGGTATCCAATTTACATGCCGTGTCTGACGTGACATTTCTGCCAGAACAGGAAAAAATATATTAAAAATGTTGTTGGCTATAAATGTTACTTCTTAACAAAATATTCCCCATTCTTATTTTAAAGGCAGGTACAACATTTCGCACCAGATCAAATGAAAATATAGTCATTAAAGAATTTATTCCTTATTTATTGTCTGTATTCTGCATTGATATTTTATCCAGCCATCTTTCTCTCTTTAAACTGTTCAGCAATTCCATTGTAAGTAGCGAAACAAAACCTTCAAGTCCATTTGATATGTGTCTTTTTTTTGTATTTACCTTGGAACATATGCCATTTTGATGAAGTGTCTAATGAATAGACCCAAACACAATTTTCACCATTTTTTTTACAGTAAATTAGGGAATGATTCTCACGTTAGCGTCACAATGAGTAAGATAGGATTTTCAGTATTTGTGTGACCTCAAGGTCACCTGAAGGAAAGCAACATAAATCAAAGTGACACCCGGGCAAGAAACCTAAACTGTCCTTGTATGTCGACTCTAACACAAAACTGAGGCATACCGTGTGCTCGGCAAGTATTTATTTCAGAGCTTCAGGCAGCTAATTTTGACAATTATTTGATAAACCCATGTAGATCGATTAACATTTTAGACTGGTGGAACAAAGGGAGAAATAGTTCATTCATTATCTTTAAAATTCTTCAGTCTCAATAAAAGAAGGAAATAAAATATGTTGTTTTACGATTACATTTCTTTTCTCCCCAACAGTAAGAAACAATGTTTTATTTTAAACCTGTAACCCTCCATGCACGCAGCCAATTATAGCAAAACTTCACTCTGTGACCCTTCTCCACCAGGGTAAAGGCAGTATACTGTAACCAGGAAACAAAGAGCTGGGAAAATATGTACAATTGCAAAATGTGGATGAATTGGGATACATCAGCGTGTGAAGATTTTCTTCAGAACGTTGCCTCCTATTCCGGCCACTCTTGCAAGCTATGATTTTGATGTATTCAGTTTAGTGTTTTAATCTGCTCAAAGAGGATCTCCCCATTCTACGATTAGCTAGAAAAGAGTAAATTAACTGACACTTACCTCAAGAAAATTAAATGATATTATAGTAATTTAATCTTCAAGATGGAGTATTCCAAATAGTCACATAAATAAATGTTCAATCTTCATAAATATAATACAGTAAAAATATTAAATACATTTATAGCATCATGGGCCTGCATTACATTTTTTAATTAGTTTCAGGTTATTTGTGACAATGTCTTGTAATGAGTAGGTTTACAGTAAGATGGAATTGCAATTCTCCAAGGGATGCAGTCACTCCAACCACTTTATTTCACATCAGGTTTAATAGCCTTGCAACCTATAGCAAGCAGTCTTGTCAAATTCACCTCAGGCTCAAACAATATGCTTTGCACCTCAAATCTCAGCTTGCCCAAGACAATCATGTGTGTGGAGTGGTTTTGCGCTTGCTGTATTTGGAACAGCCCTATTTTTTCTCTACACCAGTTCAGCAGTAATCCTGCTGAAGCAATAAAAGAGATTTACGGAATCCACAGCACATATTGAATATCTGAAATAAAAACAAAATCAAAGTGCTGCAAATGCTTTGCAGGTCAGGCGGCATTTTGTGGGGAGAGAAACAGAACTAACATTTCGAACTCTTCATCGGGACTGGAGTAACTCAGCGAGACAGGCAGCATCCGTGGAGGGATTGGGGCCATTCCCAAAAACATTTCCTGTCCATTCCCTCCACAAATACTGCCTTACCCATTGGGTTACTCAGCACTTTGAGTTTTGCTCAAGACTACAGCATCTGCAGTTCATTTTGAGTGTCAACTATTAACTATTTGTCTCTCCACAATGATATATGAATATTTACAGCAGTTTCTGATGTTCAAAACCATACCAGACATTCCCTTCCACTGGCCTCCCAATTCAGGGCTGAACCCTCTATGCATAAGTGCACGATTATTTATTTTTCTGAAGTTACCATGAATCATTTGACACGCTTCAATGCCTAATTATTCTAACACTATTTTATTTTATTCAACTTATTTGTCCTCATTTTTCATTCAGGAGTCTCCTACCTACACAATGTTGTAGACAAAGAGTTTACTGCCTCTCATTAATTGTCCATAACAGTAGCTATCAAATGATTTGGGCAGCACAGTGATGCAGTGGGTGAGTTGCAGCTGGTGAATTGCAACCTTACAATGCCAGAAATCCAGGTTTGGTCCTGACTGTGGATGCTGTCTGTATGGAGTTTGTACGTTCTGCCTGTAACCGCATAGGTTTTCTCCAGGTGTTCCAGTTTTCTCCCACACTCCAAATACATACAGGTTTGTCGATTAATTGGCTTTTGTAAATTGTAAATTGTCCCTGGTGTGTATGATAATGCTAGTGTATGGGGTGATCGCTGTTCTGTGCAGACTCAGTGGGCTGAAGGCCCTGTTTCTGCGCTAAAGTCTAACGTCTAATTGACTTGGAATGGTTTGTAATAGTTACATGTCTGAATCTTCTAATGGGGGGTGTTTGGAGATAATAATAATAATAATAATAATAATAATAACAATAATAATAATAATAATAATAATAATAATAATATATCTTTATTGTCATTGCACAGAGGTACAACGAGATTTGGAATTCAACTTATATCCGATGTAATAACTTAATTAGCTAAAAATGTAGACACTCAGAGAAACAAGATAAAAAAAACAGTTAAAGCAGTATAAAGTGCAAATAGGTCTGTGCCGGGTCGATGTGCGACGTGACCATCTGAGGGAGACAGTTCATGTGGGTGGGGGGCACTCAGCAGGGCCGGTTCAGAGCAGCTATAACTCTGGGGATGAAGCTGTTCCTAAGTCTGGTGGTGCGGGCGTAGAAGGCCTTGTAACGTCTGCCGGATGGTAAAAGTTCGAACAGACTATTGCAAGGGTGTGAGGAGTCTTTATGAATGCTGATGGCCTTCCTGAGGCACCGTGTATTGTAGATGCCCTCCAAGGCTGGTACCTGTGTCTCAATTATCTTCTGCGGTCTGTGGACAACCCGCTGAAGAGCTCTCTTCACCGCCTCCGTGCAGCTGAGATACCACACAGAGACGCCATATGTTAGGATGTTCTCTGTGGTGCAGCGGTAGAAGGTTGTCAGCAGCTGTTGGGGCAGACCAGTCTTTTTCAGTATTCTCAGGAAGAACAGTCAATGCTGTGCCTTCTTGACCAGCGCATGGTGGACCATGTGAGGTCCTCCAAAATGTGTGTGCCCAGAAACCCGAAGCTGGACATTCTCTCCACACTGTCCCCGTTGATAAAGATTGGAGCCTATTCCCCATTATGTGACCTTCTGAAGTTGATGATCAGCTCCTTGGTCTTAGAGGAGTTTAGGGACAGGTTGTTATCTGAGCACCTGTCCGCCAGGTTCTGCACCTTGTGTGTTTCATCACCGTTGATGATCAGCCCGATCACCATTGTGTCATTTGCAAACTTGACGATAGGATAGTGTTGGTGTCGAATGCAGGAACACAGTCGTGTGTGAAGAGGGAGTAGAGCATGGGGCTCAGTACACAGCCCTGTGGTGTGCCGGTGCTCAGAGTGATAGTGGAGGACAGGTGCGGGCCCAGTCTCACTGCCTGTGGGCGCTCCGTCAGGAAATTCAGGATCCAGTCGCATATCGACGAGCTGAGGCCTAACTGATGGAGTTTGGTCATGAGCTTGGTGGGGATGGCCGTGTTGAAGGCAGAGCTGTAGTCTATGAAGAGCATCCTCACGTATGTGCCCTGTTTCTCCAGGTGAGTCAAGACAGTGTGAAGAGCCAGAGAGATGGCATCCTCTGTTGATCTATTTGCCCTGTATGCAAATTGACGAGAGTCCAGTGAGGCAGGGATGCTGGATTTGATGTGTGAGAGGACCAGCCTTTCAAAGCACTTCATGGTTATTGGTGTTAAGGCAATCAGACGGTAGTCGTTCAGGTTGGTGATTGTTGTCTTTTTCGGCACCGGCACTATGGTAGCTGACTTCAGGCACTTGGGGACCGTTGTCAGAGATAGAGACAGGTTAAAGATCCTGGTGAATACCTCATCCAGCTGTTCAGCACAATCTTTATAGTACCCTTCCTTGGACTCCGTCTGGGCCTGCAGCCTTGCGTGGATTAACCCTTCGCAAAGCGCACTGTACCTCCTGAATGCTCAATGTTAAGATCTGTCCCTCCGCCATGGCCGGGGTTATTCCACTCCTGGTGGTGTTGCCAGTTTCGAAGCGGGCAAAGAAGGTGTTAAGCTTGTTGGCCAGTGTGATATCACTCTGGGGGCAAGCGGGGCTGCTCTTGTAGTCAGTGATGTCCCTGACATCCTGCCACATGCTTCTGGTGTCCGCGGTATTGAAGTGATCTTCCACCCTTTGCCTGTGGATGTCTTTGGCCCTTTTTATACCTTAGTTCAGGTTTGACCTGGCCGCACTGTATGCTGAAGTATCACCGGATTTAAAGGCATTGTTGTGTGCCCTTAGCAAATTTCTGTACCTCCTTGTACATCCACGGTTTCCGGTTTGGGAACATCTTTATTTCCTTGTCCACTGTGACAGTCTCCACACAGCAGTTGATGTAGGAGAGCACAGTGGGTGTGTACTCCTCCAAGTCTACCTCTGTACCACAGGTTGCCCGTTGTGCAAAGAGGTCCCAGTCGGTGCGATCGAAGCAGTCCTGGAGTTGTAGGGTGGCGTCCTCGGGCCATATTTTGACCGTCTTTATTGCAGGTTTGGTCTTGCGGATGAGGGGTTTGTATGCAGGCAGTAGAAACAGTGAGAGCTGATCGGATTGTCTCAGGGGTGGGCAGGGGAGAGCTCTGTATGCGTCCTTGACGTTGGTCATCTATTATCATCTCACAATGAAAAGTTTCGCTCACCAATTGGTGTAGTTTCCCTCTTCAGGTAGCAGCAATCTCATGAAAATAATTTAATTTTACATTGGTGAAAAAAGTATCTTGGCTAGTTGCATCATGGCCTGCTATGGCGATTCCAACGCATGGGAAAACACGAGGCTACAAGGAGTGGTGAACCCAGCGCAGTCCATCATGGGCACAGCCTTCCTCGCTATCAAAAGCATCTACGCGAAGCACTGCCTCAAGAAGGTGGCATCTATTATCCTATTTTCCTTTGAAGGCTTTGGAAGTTTGGTATGTCCCCAACAACTCTCACCAATTTCTACAGATGCACCGTAGAAAGCAGTTTATCGGGATGCATCACAGCATGGGAATCGCTCCATCCTTGACGGCAAGAAATTACAGGGAATTGTGGATGCAGCCCAGACAAACACACAAACCAACCTCCCTTTGATTGACTCTGTCTACACTTCATGCTACCTCGGCAAGGCCATCAGCATAATCAAGGACGTGTCTCTCCCCAGTCACTCCCTCTTCTCCCCTCTCCCATCATACATTTATGGAATTTATGAAATTCCCTGCCACAGAGGGCAGTGGAGGCCAAGTCACTGGATGGATTTAAGAGAGAGTTAGATAGAGCTCTAGGGGCTAGTGGAGTCAAGGGATATGGGGAGAAGGCAGGCACTGGTTATTGATAGGGGACGATCAGCCATGATCACAATGAATGGCGGTGCTGGCTCGAAGGGCCGAATGGCCTCCTCCTGCACCTATTGTCTATTTTTCTATGTTTCTAAGGGGTACAGAAGTGTGAAAACGCAGACCTCCAGATTCAGGAACAGTTTCTGCCCAGCTGTTAGCAGGCAACTTAACCATCCAATCAACAACTCGAGAGCAGTTCCGATCTACCATCGACCTCATCAGAGGTCTATTGGACTATTTTTAATCAGATTTTACTGGTCTTTAACTACTGCCACCATATGTTATTCCCTTTATCCAGTATCTGTACACTGCGGACATGATTGTAACCAAGTATCGTTTTTCTGCTGACTGGATAGCATGAACAGAAATCTTTTCATTGTACCTCGGTACTTTTGACAATAAACTAAACTAACCAACAGAGTGGAGATATATTTATTTTGAATGGACCAGTGTCAAGAGTCAAGAGTCAACATTGTCGTATGTACCAACAATGACATCCCTACATGCGGCAACTTAACAGACCCGTAAACGCAGTACGCACTGATAAAATAGATTCATCTTTTTTTTTAAATAACATAACAGCAATAATATTGGGTAGCCCTAAAAATGCAAATACCCACGTCCTTCTTGATACTTTCCATCAGTTGAAACCTTAACTAAGCCGAAAAACCTGCCCCTCTCCTGTATATTTGTGGTTCAGAATATTGAAATTCTTCCTTGCAGTCGAAATTTCATTTATATATTCTTCTATAGGTTTAATAAAATAAACAGGATTGGGCAGTTAAATGTTGATTTTCTTGAGGATTTCTTGTAATCCACACTGGCTACCATAAAATAGATGATACAAAAGCCTTACTTTAACATTTTACCACTCATGAGATGTCAAAACGAACTGGCGATCTTAACGAACAGAAACATTTCCAGCAACCAATGACAGAAATTAATAGATTGAAGATGATTTCCGCACTAAATCATGAAATTAACATTTTTACCTAGATAACTGCTGGATGCCTAGAGCACAGAGCACGGTGCGTGTGGGTGTTACATGAATCGCAGAAGGCTCTACTACCAGTCAGTTAATATGAGATGATTCACCATTTAAGACAAAAGAAAACTTCACCACAATGCAGCTCAGTTATACATATTCAATTCTAAGACCATTTCTCAGGAGAAGTACCAGTTTCATTGTGCAATTAACATATTTATCTTTGTGATGGGTTTTTTAAACCATGTAACAATTAAGACGTGAAGCAGTTTGCTCTGGAAAAATATGATAATTTGTTCTGGGAGATACAGAACTAATGGACTCAAAGTCCAACAGTCATTAACTTTATTGAGAGTGACTGAGTAAAGGAAATGCCATTTAAATTCATGCTGCTTTCCCCTAAAATCAATGTCAAGAGCAGTATTTCTTTCTAATTACTTAGTTTTGTCTTCCTTAAATTTATCGATTGATTGCAGTGTTCGCATTGGCTTCAGCTGTTGGCAACTGAAAAGTACTCTGCATTTTTTTTCAAACCTTTCATACTTTGGCAATGGGTATGAAATAGCTTTTGGGAAACTTTGATGGAGTTCAGGTGTATCGTTGTTTGGCTCCTCTACATAATGAATCGATTTATTCTTCCATTAAGTTTCAAGAGTTTCAAGTTTCAAGAGTGTTTATTTATCATATGCAGTGGAGATGAACCAGGCTTTGCCTTGTCCCTCCTCTCTCCCAGGTTTCTTCCCCCCCTAACATCCCCACCATAATCAGTCTGAAAAAGGGTCCCTGCCCAAAATGTCACCTATCAATGTTTGCCAGAGATGATGCCTGACCCGCTGAGTTACTTGAACACTTTGTCTCAAACACTTTGGGTATTTATTTCAATGAAATTCTTACTTGCTGCCGCTTTACAGGCACATTAGATACAACTACAGCAACAACAACAACAACAACAACAGCAACAACAACAACAACAACAAATACATAAACAATAAATGATCTGTTATTAAAAGTAAACCAGACTGGATTTGTGCAAAAAACTAAAGTACGTAGACCATAGTAGTGCGAAGTCTGTTGTGGTTCATTGCTGAGGTAGGGTTGTGGATACAGTTGTGCAGGGTTGTTTGAAGAACCTAATGGCTGATAGGAAGAAGTTGTCGTTGTACCTGGAGGTCACGGTTTTCAGGCTCCTGTACCTTCTTCCTGATGGGAGCAGCAAAATAAGAGCATGGCCAGGGTGGTGTGGGTCTTTGATGATATGTTACGTAGCACAGCGTGAAAAAATCCATTACTTTTGGAATGGATGAGGCCTAACAACTCGCGGTAAGTTCAAAAGGTATAAAATATGTATTTGCAGCAACTTCAGATGTTGTGAGCATCTGAATGAGGGGTGACTGGTTAAGGCACCATTAGCACAGCTTCTGGGAGAGCTGAATAACTTGGGGATAATGTTGTAATGTTTAAAAGTGCACATGGAGTCACCAGATCTACTTTTTAATGATAGTGAGTGTGGATAATGTTATTTTTACTCCAACATCCAAAAGTAACTTTTTAGATACATGTTTGACTATACAAATCTTAAGAAAACGAGTTGGATGAGCAAAGTGATATAATTCTGCTGTCAGGTTAATTTTGTTAACTTAATATCTTACATGGTTAATCAAAGCAAAGGGGTGCAAAAGTCAATGGATTATATTGAATAATACATTTTGACCATTTTGAGACCATCTATCAAAATTGTTGGAAGAGACCCTTGACTTTTGAAATGTAACTTACAATATTCTTAGAAACTGAGTAGTGCTTCATGAGTCTGCCACCACTTTAGTAAAACAATATATTAGTGGAGATTTAATTAAATGAAAAATTAATTTCGCTTTATTGATAGAATGAACTGGAAATAGCTTCTGCAGAATAATTTTAGAAACAGGAAACACAAACTATTTCTGATCAAGAAATATTAAAGTAAAATTAAATCCCTGTAGGAGAAAGAATCTAGCATTAAACCTATAATTTTAAGTATGTTTGTTTATGCAATCAAACATCACCAAAAATATTCTTCAACCACAAGAGGACTGCACATAGCTAGGTTGCTAGGAGATATGCAACACAGGGACTTCCAATTTAACTTCCATCCTGGCGAGGGAATTAGAATAACACAAAGATAATGTATTAGATGTCATTCTGGTGTTAGACATTCAAATTAATAATGAAGAAAGAAAAGATAGAGTGTATAATAGTTTTATTAGGCTGCACTTTGGGATCAATTGTAATCTATTATTACTCCCAGTGAGAGCAATTACAACTTGCATTAAATAGTAATTTTCAACTTTCCAGCAATGTGATATTTATTTTAAATAAAATATTTATTTTTAAAAGTTTAATTATTTTCCGTAACTTTGCCTCATCATATACAATGGAATAGTGACGTAAAATTAACAGGGAAGTAATTAATCAGCTGAAAATAAATATGGGGTATTGATCTGAAATCAAGTGGCCTGTTGTTCACAATGGATCTTATAGAAAAATACATTAAAAAGATCTAAGGAGGAATATATTTACGGTATAAAATCAGTTTGCAGAAGAGGCTACATACGTGATTAATAACTTTAGAATCATACAGCATGGAAACAGGCACTTCATCCCAATCCACCCATTCCAATCAAGAACTCTCATCTGCACACATTTGGCCCATATCCCTCTAAGCTTTTCCTATCCATGTAACCATGCAAATGTCTCTTAAATGTTGTCATTGTACTTGCCTCCAATACTTCCTCTGCAACTTGTTCCATATACCCACCACCCTCTGTGTAAAAAAACTGCTCCTCTGGTTCTTATTAAATCTTTCCCATCACCGTAAATGTATGTCCTCTCGTTCTTGTTTCTCTTAGATTCAAGATTTAAGAAATTCAAGAGAGTTTATTGTCATGTGTGCCAGATAGGACAACAAAATTCTTGCTTTGCTTCAGCACAACAGAATATAGTAGGCATGAATAATACAGAAAAGATCAGTGTGTCCATATACCATTATATAAATATATACACACATGAATAAATAAACAGATAAAGTGCAAATAAACAGATAATGGGCTATGAATGTTCAGAGTTTTGTATGGGTTGAGTTTAATAGCCTGAAGGCTGTGGGGAAGTAGCTATTCCTGAACCTGGACGTTGCAGTCTTCAGGCTCCTGTATCTTCTACCTGAAGGTAGCGGGGAGATGAGTGTGTGGCCAGGATGGTGTGGGTCCTTGATGATGCTGCCAGCCTTTTTGAGGCAGCGACTGAGATAGATCCCCTCAATGGTAGGGAGGTCAGAGCCCATAATGGACTGGGCAGTGTTTACTACTTTTTGTAGTCTTTTCCGCTCCTGGGCGCTCAAGTTGCCGAACCAAGCCACGATGCAACCGGTCAGCATGCTCTCTACTGTGCACCTGTAGAAGTTAGAGAGAGTCCTCCTTGACATACCGACTCTCCGTATTCTTCTCAGGAAGTAGAGGCGCTGATGTGCTTTCTTTATAATTGCATCAGTGTTCTCGGACCAGGAGAGATCTTCAGAGATGTGCACATCCAGGAATTTGAAGCTCTTGACCCTTTCCACCATCTATATAAATATCTATATAAATATATAAATTGATATAAATGGGACTGTGGGTCCCCATCCTACCCCTTCTAAAGTCCACAATCAGTTCCTTGGTTTTGCTGGTGTTGAGGGCCAGGTTATTGTGCTGGCACCATTTGGTCAGTCGGTCGATCTCTCTTCTATATTCTGACTCGTCCCCATCAGTGATATGTCCCACAACAGTGGTGTCGTCAGTGAACTTGATGATGGTGTTCGCACTATGATCGACTATGCAGTCATGAGTATAGAGTGAGTACAGCAGGGGGCTGAGCACGCAGCCTAGAGGTGCTCCTGTGCTGATTGTTATCGAGGCTGACACCTTTTCACCAATTCGAACAGTCTGTGGTCTGTGAATGAGGAAGTCGAGGATCCAATTGCAGAGGGATGCGCAGAGACCCAGTTCTGCGAGTTTGGTAACCAGCTTGGAGGGGATGATTGTATTAAATGCCGAGCTGTAATCGATGAATAACAGCCTGATATATGAGTTTTTGTCATCCAAGTGGTCCAGAGCAGAGTGGAGAGCCAGTGAGATCGCATCCACCGTTGATCTGTTGTGGTGGTATGCAAACTGCTGTGGGACCAGGTATTTGTCGAGGTAGGAGTTGATTTGCGCCATGACCAACCTCTCAAAACACTTCATCACCACCGACGTTAGTGCCACTGGTTGATAGTCATTGAGGCACGTCACCTTGCTCTTCTTGGGACCTTGGGCATAATTGATGCCCTTTTAAAGCAGGTGGGAACCTCAGATGTGAGAGGTTGAAAATGTCCGTAAAAACTACAGCCAGTTGGTCCGCACAGGTTTTTAGAACACGACCGGGTATACCATCAGGTCCAGGCGCTTTTCGAGGGTTCACCCCTCTGAAGGATTTCCTGACGTCGGCTTCTGTGACTGTGACTGAAATACCATCACAGCAGATGGGGGCTCGAGAAGGCACATCAGTGTTCTCCCTATCAAAGCCTGGGTAAAATGCATTGAGCTCGTCAGGGAGTGATGTTACGCCGACATTTCGCCTTGTAAGAGGTGATTGCATTCAGGCCCCGCCACAGCTGTCGAACATCCGTCTCATCCTCCAGCTTGGAGCAGGTCCCTTTTGGCCTTTTTGATGGCCTTACCAAGGTCATATCTGGACTTCTTGTAGGCCACTGTATCATCAGACATGAATGCCCGGTGTCTGGTCTTCAGAAGAGTGCAGATCTCAAAGTTCATCCAAGGCTTCTGATTGGGAAACACTCGGAAGGTTTTTGTAGGGATGCAGTCCTCCACACATTTCTTTATGAAGTCCGTAACGACTGTGGCGTATTCGTTCAAGTCCGCTGCCGAGCCCTTGAACATTGCCCAGTCTACAGACTCCAAACAGTCCTGGAGTTGTTCCTCTGCCCCCACCCTCCCCCCCAACCTCCCCCTCCCAGCTCTGTACAGTCCTCACCTCTGGGGGTGCTATCTTCAATTGCTGCCTGTAGGCAGGAAGAAGCAGCCAAGAAGACCAAGTGTATGGTCGGATTTACCGAAGTGAGGGCGAGGGATAGAACGATAGGCATTCATAATGGTGGTGTAGCAGTGGTCGAGGGTGTTTGGTCCTCTGGTGCAGCAGGAGACATGTTGCTGGAAGTTAGGGAGCGATTTCGTAAGGTTTGCTTTATTGAAATCCCCAGCTATGGTGGTAAATACCTCGAGGTAAGACGTCTGGTGTTTGTTGACCACGGCGTGCAGCTCCTCCAGTGCCAGGCGGACGTTTGCCTGGGGTGGGATGTAGACCGCGGTCAGGGTGATGGAGGTGAATTCTCTCGGGAGGTAGAACGGACGGCACTTCACCGCCAGATGTTCCAGGTGTGGAGAGCAGGAGTTGGACAGGACTGCCACGTCTGAGCACCACGCAGAGTTGACCATGAGGCAGACGCCCCCTCCTCTCCCTTTCCCAGATGCCTGCGAACGGTCCATACAGTGGATGGAGAACCATTCAGGCTGGACCGCTGAGTCTGGGGAGCTGGGGGTGAGCCATGTCTCTGTGAAACAGAACACAGAGCATTCCCTCAGCTCCCTTTGATAAAGCAGCCTTGCCCTTAAGTCCTCCACTTTGTTTTCAAGTGACTGTACGTTGGCCAGTAGGATAGTAGGGAGAGGGGGCCGAAGTCCCCTGCGCTTCAGTCTGACCTGAAGTCCTGCCTGTCGGCCACGTTTCCGGACACAATGGAGATCCCCCCGTAGTTTCCAGGTACTGTGTTTAGTGTACCTGCTGTTTCTGCGAACCTGCGTTGGAACGGGGATTCCCTTGCAGACGGCAGCTCCAGCTCCGTTCCGATTGAGGATTCCCTTGCAGACGGCAGCTCCAGCTCCGTTGCTCCCGGGAAATCCTGCTCGTTGGCTCCGGAGGGCTTCCCAGATACAGTCCCTTTGATTTCTAGACGGGTCGGGTTCTCTCCAGCTGTCCAGGGAACGCTTGCAGTCGGAGGCTCCTGCAGCTGAGGGAGATCGTGAAATCGTTAGTGCCTTCAGATGCACTAGGAGCTTATCCGTTACGGCGCCGATTTCTGCTGTTTTTCCGATCCAGGTAAGTTGCTTGTTGCTGTAAGTAATCTTCATCTGTTTGGCTGTTAGCAAAAAGTCGCCGCTGGCAGGCGCCATCTTAGGGGATCCTATATCCTACCCTGGCTATTTTTGATTTACCTACACTGTGAAAAAGATAATATGCATTCACCCTATCTATTCCCCTCATGGTTTCATACAACTCTATAAGATCACCCCTCAGTCTCCTGTGCGCCAAGGAATAATGTCCTAGCCTGCCGCACCTCTCCCTATAACTCAGGCCCTCAAGTCCTAGGAACAATGATAAATGATACGCGTTTATATTCCAAAATAAATCTTGGCTTCAGTAGATTCCTAATGTGATATGAATGGAAAAATAATAAATCCAATAGATAGATGCAAAATGTACACGTTACAAGATAAACGCTACCCAAAACATGACCTATCTACAGTACGTTCTCCAGAGATGTTGCCTGCCCGGTTGTGTTAATCCAGCACATTGGATCCTTCATTTGAATGGTCATTCTTCGCTGTATCATATCATTTTCCCGTTGGAAACCAGAACCACTGCGTCGCTAATGTTTTCAACGATGATGAATGAATGAATGAATCATTTCAAACCATGTTGCTGAAAGCTGAGAACGTATATCAGTCCTTATCTGAATGTTAGAGAAACTTTTGACAAAGTTCCATCAGTCTCTATGGATGGGAGCTTCTTAAAAAGTTGCCATCTGACCTGAACTTCATGGGAATGCATCTGACCAGCCACAGTGATGATGCCATGTTGGTTCACGCCCATTGAAGAATTCTGACAGACAAAAAGGCAGGAGAGAAAAAGCTAATTAACCTCCACAGATGCTGCCCGGCCCATTGAGTTCCTCCTACAGTTTGCTTTCTTTACTCCAGATTCCAGCATCTGGTGTCATCCACATTATCCAGCTTTATTCGTTATTCCCTTTATCATGTATTTGTACACTGTGAATGGCTTGATAGTCATCACGTGTTGTCTTTCCGCTGCTTGGTTAGCACGCACTGTAAATGATTTTCACTGCACCTTGGTACACGTGACAACAAACTAAACTAAAACTAATCTGCAGTTTCCTGTGTTTCCACTGTCTTAAAGCTTTAAAAAAAACTAATATTCAGAGACCTTTTAAGAACCATTAAAAGCAATGTAGATAATTAAAATATATATATATATTTAAAATATTTAAATCCAGAATATGCAAATAAGGATGATTATGTGAACAGCACTGTGAACAAACAAGCAAACAAACAAAAGGAACAAAAGGAACATCATTTAAAATGGTGATATCTCAGACTCTGTGTTTTCAACATAATACGCTACATCCTTTGCATGTTTCTGCACAAAGGACCCACAGGGGTACAGATACCACAAAAATAAATTAATTGAAGACACATAAAAATGCTTGGAAATCAATCAAAACTATACAGTAAAATAATTTGAAAGAAAATCACTTATCTTCCCCGTTCCGGAGACTCCGAACATGTGAATGGGGATTTAGATCCTTTATCAGATCTGACCTGATGTCAAATTGGAAAGATTCCCTGGTTGTGTAAATCCACAAAGAGAAGATATATTGATTTTTCTTTACTCATTAATTGTCATATGCTCCAGCAATGGAACAATGAAATTCTAACTAACTGCAGCATAACAGGTCCATAAATACAATAATACACAATATTCAAAAATGCAATATATGAATACAGTAACTACAATAGTTCAAAACTGAAGTCTGTAGTGCAATAAAAAAACACAGTCCACAGCAGATTATAGTTGCTGAGGTTAGTGTTGTGTAGTGTTGCTGGTAAGAAGCTGTTCTTGAACCTGCTGGTCATGGTTTCAAGGTTCCCTGCCCCTTTTCCCGATGGTAGCAGCAAAATCAAACCATAGCCAGGGTGGGTCTTTGATGATATTGGTTTCCTGAAGGGTCCCTACCCAAAATGTCATTTATCCATTCCCACCACAAATGCTGCTGGACTTACCGAGTTCCTCCAGCATTTTACCTTTTGCCCTTCAATCAAATTAGTGGTTAATGTTGACTTCTGGGTCTACGCCAAGTGGCCACCATTCCACACATGGCATCCATAAATGCTTTAAAAGAAGCCCACATGGTCACAGGGAGAACGTACAAGCTCTATACAAACTCTATACAGCACCCGTCATCAGGATCGAATCTGGGTCTGGCACTATAAGGCAATAACTCTACCGTTTAGCCACTGTGCCACATTTTACTTTACACACTCTGTATGTTACTCACTGGAGTAAAGTCACTACATAAAGTTAATGGAAAACACATTAAAATGCAAATCAATAAAAACAATAAACAAAAGCAAATGAGCAATTGACGTTAGCTCTTTCCACAACCTAGTTCTTACATTGTGTTATATGTAAGATTTCCTTGCTGGAATGGAGCCATTTAGGCATCTTTGACTCTGACCAGAGGCCACCCTTGCTGAAGAACACCATGTAGTTGTTTCTGAACAGGATCACAGAAGCTGTGTCATAAAGCTCGACCCACCACTGTCACCGTGTAATGATTCCGCTTTAGTCATTAAACTCTCTGTGGTTTAGTACTGGGAGAAATCAGCTTGTGTTTGAAATAAAGTGAAACGTTTACTTGATTAGTTTAATTTATTGTCATGTGTACTGCGGTACAGTATAAAGGTTTTTGTTGCGTGCTATCCAGTCAGTGGAAAGACTATACATGATTACAACTAAGCCATCCATAGCATTCATATTGAGGATAAAGTAATAACATTTAGTGCAAGAGAAAGTCCAGTAAAGTCTGATTAAAGATAGTCTAAGAGACTTCATTTAGATAGATGGTAGCTCGGGACCACTCTCTAGTTGTTGATAGGATGGTTCAGTTGCCCCATAATAGCTGGGAAGAAAATGTCTCTAAATCTGTATGTATCGCATATCATCGCATGAGTATAGGTAAGCTTCGCACAGACTGTATCTCACTTGCTTGCTTCAGAGACAGGGTTGAGAAGGTGCAACTCCAGAGCCAACAATATCATGAGAGACCCCTTCCACCCCTGCAACGGACTGTTCCAGCTGCTACGGTCAGGCAAACGCCTCCGTTGCCATGCGGTGAGAACGGAGAGGTTGAGAAGGAGTTTCTTCCCAGAGGCCATTCGGACTGTAAACGCCTATCTCACCAGGGACTAACTCTACTGAACGTTTTTCCTTCCATTATTTATTATGTAAAAGAATATGTGTGTTATGATTGTGTTTATAGTTTGTTTGGTTGTTTGGTTGTTTGTCTTTTGCACAAACGTCCGCGAGCATTGCCACTTTCATTTCACTGCACATCTCGTATGTGTATGTGACAAATACACTTGACTTGACTTGACTTGAAATCTCTTGCACGTCACCTCAATTACGAGGGTGTTTAGTGATATCAAGGATCTCTTTCCATAGGGGCTCTTACAATAGATTACAGAGGGACATCAGGGATGTAGGACATTGGTCTGCAAGTCTGCATGAGTCCCGGAAATGATGGCAGGAGAATGGTGGAGTATTGTTGATTGCCTCGTTATCAGAGAAAGAAAAGGTTAAAGCTTAAATCTCAGATCTAAATGCTAAAATATCCTAGGCCATCTCTGCCATTTATTTGGTAGAAACCGATCCATAAGTGTATTGTCTGTGCTGCAGTTTGATAATGGGAAATAAAGGAAAGAATTAAAGTATGGGGTATAATGAGTTTTTCACCTTCATTTAAGAATGTATGAACATTTCTGATCTTCTAATGAAAGCCTGAATCAGGCTGAAGAAGTGTCCCAACCCGAAATGTAGTCTGAATCAGTCTGAAGAAGGGTTTCAACATGAAATGTCATCTGTCCATCCCCTGACCTGCTGAGTTCCTCCAGCACATTGATTTTGTTTTGCTCGGAATTTCTCAGCAAATAAAATATTTTAGAATTTCAATATTTGAAGTTTAATAGGCCATATTTTTTTGGCAGCACCCTGCACTGAATACTCATCTATGTAGGAAGGAATAGAAAGATTAAACGAGAACTTACCGTTTGAAGTTTGATCTTTATTTTATGAGAAGCTGGTGAGGGAATAGTGAAGAGCCCGCCAGCCCACATGCGCGTCAATCTTCAGAGCAACTGTATGAAACCACAGACCAGTTGCAGAACTTAAACTATAGAAAGACTAATGAGACTAGAGTTACCGGATGATCTTTTATGAGAATCAGGGTTGGGAGTGGAGGGCACGTAATCCCTCACTTCAACTTCTCATAAAATAAAGATCAAACTTCAAACGGTAAGTTCCCGTTTAATCTTTCTATTTTATTTCGAAGTCACGTGAGTGACTACGTGAAGACTTCAAAGCTATGTGGTTTCATGCAGTAACCCAATCTGTGTGTGAAACACTTAAACAGATAAAACCACAAATGGTAAAAAGACATGGGTTATTAACAACATAGAAACATAGAAACATAGAAAATAGGTGCAGGAGTAGGCCATTTGGCCCTTCGAGTCTGCACCGCAATTCAATATGATCATGGCTGATCATCCAACTCAGTATCCTGTACCTGCCTTCTCTCCATCCCCCTGATCCCTTTAGCCACAAGGGCCACATCTAACTCCCTCTTAAATATAGCCAATGAACTGGCCTCAACTACCTTCTGTGGCAGAGAATTCCACAAATTCACCACTCTGTGTGAAATTTTTTTTTCTCATCTCGGTCCTAAGAGACTTCCCCCTTATCCTTAAACTGTGACCCCTTGTTCTGGATGCTAACTTGCATACATGGCCATTGCTCTTAATCGGACCATAGTCCCAATTGGCTTTGAGTTCGACAATAACTCATGCAACCCTGTTCAGAATTCTATCTGCAAATATCTAGACATATTCAACCAAATTTTATAACTTCTGAACACGCACTATGTAAGCCTCTTGCTGTATGTTGAAAGGGAAATATCCATTTTATTGGCTGCTCATGAGCCATCAGCAATCTCTTGAGAGACTATTAAATAACAATGAAGAAACTATCATTCATCTCATAGGTACTAGCAAGCTCAGTGTATCTGTATACATAATCACACCCCCAATCTCCGATCTGGTGGGTATGCTGTCAACTCCAAATGTACGCAACCATACCCGTTTTGCTTTATGATATAATTCCCATAACAAGCTACCCTAATGTCAGTTATGACCCAGACACCGAGTCAGAGATTGAGTAAAGACTGTGTTATTTGTGCTGAAATCAGTTGCTAAAAGGATAATCAACTTAAAGATACTGCTCCCATTAGGAATACAGTAGATGAATATCTGCATAATAATTTACTGATATACATCGCACACTACGATGATCGTAGGCTTTTAGAGCGGTCATATAAAAACCACCTTGTGTAGCGTTAGTGAACAGCGGGTGAATAGCCAATCATTTATTGTCCCACTTATAGAATTATAAAGAATGACAAGACAGCACAAGCAGTGTTAATTGTGCTATCACATAATCGCTTCTCTAAGCCCAAACTGAAAGCAACACAAACCTCTGTCATTTCCGTTTAAAATTAACTCACATATCTTGTTCACAAATTTCCCATACAATTTTGGAGAGCTAGCTGCCCGAGAAAAGAGGCTGCACCAGCCATCACTCATGACTTCGAGTAAATAGGAGCTTCTTAGCCGCCTTACCATGACCTGAATGAATAGGCAAAGTTGGCACAATTAAGTTTCATGTTGCCTCGTCCTTAATATCGTAATAGGCATCTACTGATAAACCCCTAAGTCTTATCAGCTGCAAATTTTGCATGTCATCTAAAACTTAATGACACAATGCCCTTTGATCTGAGTAGGGCAGCATTAGCTTCCACCACTGGCTATGTTATCAAACACCAAATATATCTGTGCCTCTTGTGTATAGATATGGCAAAGTATGCCTCTTCAAGATAGATTCTCTGAATCAGCTAAATTGCTGAAAGTCAATCATCCATCTCAAACTGGGTAACCAACCACATGATCAGATTAACCAAATCCTAACCTGATTTGGCATGCTCCATGTTCCTACAATCTTGAGAAATATCAGAAATATACCCCTTTTTGTTCCTGAGCAGACTACTCATCCTCTGTGAGATGTCACTGATTCCACTTGGAATCACCGTTCCTCTATTGACCATACGGACGGAGGTTTCTTGACTTCTCTTGCCACGGAGGATGCATTATCTAGTTATTCATTCAATTCGCTGATAACATATAATCAGAACCTTATGACTAGAGCTGAAACACCGAATCCACTTGATGTGGGAATACGAGTTCCCTGTCAACTCTAGACTATTAGAGTCACCATAAATCTTCAGCGTTCTTCCTCAGAGTGGAAATTAGCCTAATGCGAGCCTGAACCAGGAATTGCTTCGCAGTCCTCTGACTGAAACCACCTGTCTGAGTTGCCAGAGTGGGCAACACAATCTCTTCGACCAGCCACTCAATCAGGAATACTGGTCTTGAGAGCCTACAGATTATTATATATACCTTTTTGATTCACAACATGAACCTGCAGGTCAGATAAAATACTATATGCCAGACCGGCTTCCTGCTAGTAGCTACTTATCCCCGAGAGGATGGCAATGATGTTTTCAATAAACTGGCAACTGCACTAACTGGGCAGAATTTTAACCATGTGTTAAGGGAGATTACAACTACTTCCCTCTACTGAGCAGCCTGATATTCTCAATCACAGATGTTGAGGCAGTGCTTACCTGGTCAATATGACACATATGGCCAGCCAGTTCCAGAATGGTCTACCCTGAACGAGGGTAACCAAGCTGTTCCTACTTGGAAATTACAGAGGTTACTATGCAAGGCACCCTGCCAATGTCTCTGCATCAATCTGTCTTCTCCAGAGACAGTGAAAAGATACTAGACAGCCCATGCTGCCAGTAAATCCAAACCTGGGCCAACAGACTGCTCCATTTCGGAGTTTTATGGAGGTTAATAAAGAGACCTTACCTGCCAGCGTCTCTGAACCCGGGTCGACCTGCTTGTTGGAGCTTCAGCGAAGTTCCATTTGCAGACCCTGTCTGAGCACATCTTCAGCCCCATGCTTGCCATTCCTTCAGCTGGTGTGATGTTAGATAGCTGATACTGCTGACCAACTCCTCTTGTAGTGGCTTGCCCGTCCCCGAGGGAACAGCAAATTTAGAGGCAAGACCAAGCAGCTCTTCCTTATGCGACTCTCGCACATCATGCATTAAAGCATGGGATTCAGGCACATACTCATATTTGGAGTCAGCTCCATACTGACCTCCCACACTCCCCTCATCCGAGTGGGAGGAATATTGCAACCCTGAACCAGGCGTTGCCACAGGCATATGACTCGAACTGCCTGTGCATGCCTCCGCAACACAGAGCATATGTTGTGCCATCATCTCCGACACTCCCTTCATCCGAGTGTGAGGAATATTGCAACCCTGAACCAGGCGTTGCCACAGGCGTATGACTCGAACTGCCTGTGCATGCCTCCGTAACACGGAGCATATTTCGTGCCACCATCTGATCCATCAGATGTTCCAATTGAGACAAACGGCCAATCACATCTGCCATAGATGTGGGGACAGAATCCTCTTGTCCCGAATCATCTGACAGGACTTGTCTCACAGACTTGGCTTTGGCTTTGCCCCAACCCGGGGTTGCCAAGCTGCTCCCTCTAGGAGCTGAATCAGAACTAGCTGTGCAGATCGGCGTCGTCAGCGACTCCGAAGTGGAAATGGATGGCCGTCGGCTTTTCGCACTGCCGCGGTCCTCTGCTGCTGGTATAAATCATCATTATTTATTGTACTTACCAGACAGGTTGCGCCTGCTAGTGACTCCGAGTCAGAAAGATTGTTCCCGATGTTGGGGAAGTCCAGAACAAGGGATCACAGTTTAAGGATAAGGGGGAAGTCTTTTAGGGCTGAGATGAGAAAAACATTTTTCACACAGAGAGTGGTCAATCTGTGGAATTCTTTAGTTGAGGCCAGTTCAATGGCTATATTTAAGAGGGAATTAGATGTGGCCCTTGTGGCTAAAGGGATCAGGGGGTATGGAGGGAAGGCAGGTACAGGATACTGAGTTGGATGATCAGCCATGATCATACTGAATACCGGTGCAGGCTCGAAGGGCCGAATGGCCTACTCCTGCACCTATTTTCTATGTTTCTTTGTTTCTATGTTTCCTTGCTCCTCGAGCCTCAATGGAGTATTTCAGGGGAGGAAATAGAGCGCAACCCTGAACCAGGTGTTGCTTCCTCAGGTGTCTGATAGACACAGCTCAAAACGCTTCCTTAAGCCAGGAGCTCCTTTCTGGAGCCTCAATGGAGTTTCTTAGGGGAGGAAATTGCCTCCTCAGGCCTCTGGCTGACTCTCTTTCGGAGCATCAACCTGTCCAAACAGCCGCCTGCTCCAGTGGAGCCCCATTCTGCTACGATAGTCACAAACGTGACTGAGCGGCAACCGCTATTATAAACTGCCGGCTCTATTTATAGCTGCCCTATAAATAGAACATTCGCTATACGCTGCTCTACAGCGTATGCTGAACCGACCTCAGCTGGACCAATATCACTGAACCAATATCCTTCCTTGGCTTAAAATAAAAAGGACTTTTGGAATAAATATATCAGAAACCAATATCATGATTAAATGTCCAAATTCCACATTGTGACTCCCCTTTCCAAGTCTGTATTTTATCTCTTGCATTTTGTTCTGCATTGGTGTCATGTCATTCAACAGCAATAGACTGATTTTGATGGACCTACAATTGTTCATTATCAGTATAATGTCGCTGACCCGGCCACGCCGGCAGCCGCAATATTGTATCCCCAGCTCCTTATGGAGCCTCCACGGCGGCCTCCAAATCCGGCCGCCTGCTCCCGTTCGGAGTTCCAATGGCGGCAGCAGCACAGGCTGCGCCCGTCAGCTACTCCGGGCCCGCTGAACCGCAGCGACCCGTTCCTGAAAACAAAATGAGCTTACCTGCCAGAGCAGTTTCGAACTGCTCCGATTCCCACGCCACGCGTCGGCGTATTGAAGCGCATGCGGGCTGGCGGGCTCTTCACGTAGTCACTCACATGACTTCGAAATAAAACTGCAGATGCTTGTCTATACTGAAGATAGACGCAAAACGCTGGTGTAAATCAGCGGGCCCCTGCTTTAGTCAACTGTCAAATATTGTACAAAAATTGAACCTCTGTCACTTTCAAAAACATTCAAATATATAAAACTAAAGTAAAATAAAAAATACACATAATTAACACAAAATACATTTAAAAAAATGTATATGGTAAATTACTGTATCTAATATAATCCTCCCTCACAGATCAGCCTCCCACTGGGGTCTGAAGAAGGTTTCCGACCCAACACCTCGCCTATTATTTTTCTCCAGAGATGCTGCCTGACCCGCTGAGTTACTCCAGCACTTTCTATTTATCTACACATTTGTGGCACAGCTAGTAGAGCCACTGGTTCACAGAGTAAGAGACACGGGTTCAATCCTAACCTCGGGTACTGTCTGTATGGAGTTTGCAAATTCTCCCTGTGAATGAGTGGGTTTCCTCCAGTTACTCCGGTTTTCCCCCACATCCCAAAGACCTGTGGGTTGGTAGGTCTTCTTCTTTCGTGTCCATCTTCCATGTGTTAAATGTTGACATCGCTGTCATCGTCTGTCCTGAAAAGGACACAAACTGCCAGCAACAATCAGTGGGAGCCATCACTTGGTGCAATAGATGATAGTGGTAGCAGAATTAGCTCGGGATACTTCCAGTTTCCAGCCACGTGGACGCTTCTGCTATGGGGCCGGTAGGTAGGTTGATTGTTTGTTATGAATTGCCCGGTGTGTGGGAGAGTGCAAGAGTCTGGAGAGAGTAATGAGAATGTGGGGAGAATTAAACTGGATTAGATAAGTGTAGGATTAGCGTAAATGGGTGGTTGATGGTCGTAGTGGACTCGGTGGGCCGAAGGGCCCGTTTCCATGCTATACCTCTCTATGACTATAAAGTAGAATAACACATTTTCAAATGATTCCAGTAAGTTTAAAGAGAGCATGGCAAACAAGGAGGCTCCAGTAAGTTTAAAGGGAATGCGGTCAACTGAAGCAGGTGGGTTGAAAGGGAGCATGAGAACTGGGATCCCGGCAAGTGGATGTGGAGCAAACATCACATGGTGCTCAAGATGCTGACTGACCCATCAGGATTACAAATAGTTGAATAGCAGATTAGTGGAATTCTACTGTATCAGGAAATTCAGAACTAATTTACAAACTTGAGTATTACATAGAGAGATGCTGGAAAATCAAGGCGGTAGTTTGATTGAAGGGAAAAAAACTATTTAACCAGAATAAAGATTGAGTTTCTTTGCACATGATTCATGTTTCCATGTTGTGTATAACTTCACACAATAACCCTCGCCCTGTCATTACACCTTGCTTAATGTATTAAGATGTTTGCATGGTGGTGCAGCAGTTAGTGTTGCTGACTCTTGGCTCCAGGGACCTGGTTTTGATCCTGACCTAAGATGCTGTGTATGGGAGGTTTGCAAATTCTCCTCATGACTACATGGGCTTCCACTTAGACCCCAGGTTTTCTCCTAAATCTCAAAGACATGCTGTTGGTTAACTGGCTGTTGTAAATTATCACTCCGTGTAAATAAGTGGCAATTAAACCAAAAGGAGATTGATGGGAATGAGGGAGAATAAGTTGCAGGGAGCTACAGGGAAAAGAAAGAATGGATAAGGAATTTGGCAAGGACCCCAGAGAATGTAAAACTTACAAAAAAATCGCAGCCAGCAAAAGAAATCCAAATAACACAAATTCAGACTCAGGTACCTGTAGCACTTTGATAGGTAAGTTTAATCAATGTTGTGGCACATTATTTTACTATTCTCTTTGTTGCAATACCAGCATGACTAATTTAGCTTGATGTTATCAGAGACATACAACATGATAAGTATAGCCTTTATCATTATCATTTCCTCAGAGGTTGAATAATAGCAATGGAATATTACTGATCTCTGAAATTGCTTTTACTGCTTCCTCCTTATTTACATTAAATGCATTGGAAATCAGCTTTTGTCATTATTGAATTAGCTGAGTAATTTATTTTTAGTCAGTTAATTTATGGGCTTTTAATGCACACAATGATTGTTATTTATAAATTAAGCAACTAACTCTTAAATTATGTGACATTACTTGACATAACGTGATAGCGTATAAAATTACGTAAATAGATTTCAGAAAAGTCAAATTAAAATGCTGTCAGTGAATGATTCCCATGTCTAATTATCTGGTTGGAATGATACAACAATATACCAAAATGCATATATGCACATGATTCCTTATTACTGGGGTGATTATCCAACATGTCAAATTAAATCAATTTAATTTGACAGAAGATAATTCAATTGTAAATGCAACATATGGGGAAGAACCATGTTAGCGGGGTAGTTATATCCTGCTACAAGTAACATTATTTAACTCAATACAGTTAAATAGGAATGTTGACATTTTTAGGTAAGTGGAGGCATAAAGGTACATTGTCCTCCATTTATTGAAGTTATATTTTGGTGTGAGTGTAAAGTGTAAGAATCTTGCTTTATAATCAAACTGACATTTTCACTTATATTGATAAATGGAAAAAACATTACCCAATAGTCATTGGTACAATTGCCTTTGACAGCTGTATTGGTTACGAGATCGGAGATGCATGTTCTGCCTGATCTGAACATGTAAAATATACAAATTCACACACGTTTCTCAATGATTTGGGATGAATTTGTAATTTTTTTCTTATTTTATTCAAAATATGTTTTTAATTATTTAGTTTTAATGAATACTAGACCAAGTGCAGACCCGTTGGGTCTGTTTCCCCAACGGCGTTTTGCGGGGGTGGGGGGGTGGGGAGGGGGGGCTGCGGCATCAAACTCACATTAACCACCCCCCAAACACACAGGTGGGGGGAGGGGGGATGTGAAGAGGGGAGGGAGGGGAGAGGAGGTGGAGGAAACGGGACAGATTTGGGAGGGAAAGGAGGTCGGGGTAGGGGGTGAGAGAGGGGGATGGGGAGAGAGATGTGAGGGAGGGGGAGGTAGGGGAGGAGGGAGGGTGGAGGAGAGGGGTGGGGGAGAGAGGGGAAAGAGTGGGGAGGGAGAGTGGAGGGGGAAGGGGGAGAGGTGGAAGAGTGGGGAATTTTGTACGTTTCTATAAGATACCCCCTCAATCTTCTAAATTCTAGCATGTACAAGTCGAGTCTATCCAGTCTTTCGTCATATGAAAGTCCTGACATCACAGGAATCAGTCTGGTGAACCTTCTCTGTACTCCCTCTATGGCAACAATGTATTTGAGCATTGGGCATTGTGACATCACACGATGGAACGTTCACCAGGGGCTGGGGCTCCTGCAAAGGCATATGTAAATGAATCCATTCCGATTGGACATCTGTGAGCATCGGGCATTGTGACATCACACGATGGAACGTTCACCAGGGGCTGGGGCTGGTGCTGCTTCTATGGGTGAGAAGCCAGTTTAGTTTTGAAATATTGGGGGGCGGGAGAAGGATTTGATTAAAAACGTGCACTTAAACACGACGAAATGTAATGAGGAGCAGATACTTAGAAAGAAAAGTGAAATCTCTACCGAAATGGAAAAGATGTCGGCGATTCAGCTTTCCCCCTTATCCTTAAACTTTGACCCCTTGTTCTGGTCTTCCCCAACATCCGGAACAATCTTTCTGCATCTAGCCCGTCCAACCCCTTAAGAATTTTATACGTTTCTATAAGAGACCCCCTTAATCTTCTAAAATCTAGCATGTACAAGCCGAGTCTATCCAGTCTTTCATCATATGAAAGTCTTGACATCCCAGGAATCAGTCTGGTGAACCTTCTCTGTACTCCCTCTATGGCAACAATGTCTTTGAACATTAGGCATTGTGACATCACACAATGGAACGTTCACCAAGTGCTTGTGCTCCTGCAAAGGCATATGTAAATGAATCCATTCCGATTGGACATCTGTGAGCATTGGGCATTGTGACATCACACGATGGAACGTTCACCAGGGGCTGGGGATGGGGCTGGTGCAGCTTCTATGGGTGAGAAGCCAGTTTAGTTTTGAAATATTGGGGGGGGGGGGGGGAAGGATTTGATTAAAAACGTGTACTTAAACACGACGAAATGTAATGAGGTGCGGATACTTAGAAAGAAAAGTGAAATCTCTACCGAAATGGAAAAGATGTCGGCGATTCTGCATCTGGTTTCGGAGTTGCAGCGAATCAAAGGAAGAAATGCGGCCGGAAGCCGTCCATGTAAATGGATCCATTCCGATTGGACGTCTGGGAGCGTCGGGCATTGCGATTGGACGTCTGCGAGCATCGGGCATTGTGACATCGCACGGCGGGAACGAATCGAAAGGCAGAAAGGGATCCGGACGCCAGCCGGACGGATGGGGCGAGAGTTTTATATATTAACTAGACCAAGTGCAGACCCGTTGGGTCTGTTTCCCCAACGGCGTTTGTGGGGGGGGGGGGGGGGGGGGGGTTGTGAAGGGGGGGGGGGGGGGTGGGGGGGGGGGGGAAACGGGATTGATTTGGGGGGGAAAGGAGAGCGGGGTAGGGGGTGAGAGATGGGGAGAGAGATGGGGGGGATGGGGAAGATGGGGAGGAGGGAGGGAGGGGGAGAGGGGTGGGGGAGAGAGGGGAAAGAGTGGGGAGGGAGAGTGGAGAGGGAAGGGGGAGAGGTGGAAGAGTGGTGAGGGAGGTGGAGAGGGGTAGGGGGAGTGATGGAAGAGGGACATAGGGGTAGGAGGAAGGGGGCGGGTTGAGAGAGGGAAGGGGGTGGCGTAGAGAGGGAAGGGGGTGGGGAAGAGAGGGATGGGTTGGAGAGGGAGAGGGGTGATGAGAGGGAAACATAGAACCATTGAAATTAAGTGCAGGAGTAGGCCATTAGGCCCTTCGAGCCTGCACCACCATTCAATATGATCGTGGCTGATCATCCAACTCAGTATTCTGTACCTGCCTTCTCTACATACCCCCTGATCCCTTTAGCCACAAGGGCCACATCTAACTCCCTCTTAAATTCAGCCAATGAACAGGCCTCAACTACATTCTGTGCCAGTGAATTCCAGAGATTCACCACTCTCTGTGTGAAAAATGTTTTTCACATCTCGGTCCTAAAAGATTTACCCCTTATCCTTAAACTGTGACCCCTTGTTCTGGACTTCCCCAACATCTGGAACAATCTTCCTGCATCTAGCCTGTCCAACCCCTTAAGAATTTTGTACGTTTCTATAAGATACCCCCTCAATCTTCTAAATTCTAGCGAGTACAAGGCGAGTCTATCCAGTCTTTCGTCATTTGAAAATCCTGAAATTCCAGGAATCACTGGTGAACCTTCTCTGTACTCCCTCTATTGCAACAATGTATTTGAGCATTGGGCATTGTGACATCACACGATGGAACGTTCACCAGGGGCTGGGGCTCCTGCAAAGGCATATGTAAATGAATCCATTCCGATTGGACATATGTGAACATTGGGCATTGTGACATCACACGATGGAATGTTCACCAGGGGCTGGGGCTGGTGCTGCTTCTATGGGTGCGAAGCCAGTTTATTTTTGAAATATTGGGGGGGGGGGAAGGATTTGATTGAAAACGTGTACTTAAACACGACGAAATGTAATGAGGAGCGGATACTTAGAAAGAAAAGTGAAATCTCTACCGAAATGGAAAAGACGTCGGCGATTCTGCGTCCGGTTTCGGAGTTGCAGGGAATCAAAGGAAGAAATGCGGCCGGAAGCCGTACATGTAAATGGATCCATTCCGATTGGACATCTGCGAGCGTCGGGCATCACGATTGGACGTCTGCGAGCATCGGGCATTGTGACATCGCACGGCGGGAACGAATCGAAAGGCTGAAAGGCAGTCGGACGGATGTCGGACGGATGGGGCGAGAGTTTTATATAAAGATAGATAGATAGATAGATAGATAGATAGATAGATAGATAGATAGATAGATAGATAGATAGATAGATAGATAGATAGATAGATAGATAGATAGATAGATAGATAGATAGATAGATAGATAGATAGATAGATAGATGATAGATATTGGCAGAATGAATTTTGGGTGGCAGATAGACACAAAATGCTGGAGTAACAGCGGGTTAGGCAGCATCTCTATAGAAAAGGAATAGGAGATGTTTCAGGACCAGACCCTTCATCAGACTGAGAGTCAGGGAAGGGGAAACTAGAGATTTGAGTAGGTACAGAACAAAGCAGAGCCTGCATCGATGAGTCTGGAAATGTGGAGCCCATTGTTTTTAATTTTGGACGCCTGGGTTTCATAGACTTAACATTGATAATTATATTAGCAGAGTGGAGAGAATATTTTGATCCACCTGTGTGCAATTAAATATACTCAAGACCAGTGTATTTGTAACTAAATATGCTCTAGACAGTATATTGAAATCTTTTTAATATTTCTCTTACTCATAATCAAAAGTGTAAGCAAATGGGCCTGTCCCATTTAGGCGATTTTTCAGGCGATTGCCGGTGACTGTCAAGTTGCCGGCAGTCGCCTGAAAAGATGGCAACTGGAGCAGCGACTGTCAGAGTGGAACACACACACACACACACACACATCGCTTCCTTCACCAGCCAGTTCTGCAGGCGGGGGACAGGGCAAGCGGGGGGCGCACTGTCTGAGTGAAATTCACACGGTGCAAAGCCAATGTGATACAGACTCATACCGCGATGAACAGGAAGGTTGGCGCTGTAATTAAGAAGCTAAAAAGCACAGTGTATGGTAAGTCCTTTAAAAGAGGGGGGGAGAGGGAGAGAGGGGGAGAGAGGGGGGGAGAAGGAGGGAGAAGGCGTGGAGACACTCCTCTTTTTTAAGAAGCCACAGATACACGGCTGTGAAGCTCGGCGGATATTAACAATACTGGTCGGTTATCCTTGATTCTGAAAACTACTGCTTACGGTTTTTTTTCCCAATGAGCCAATGAAATTCACCGATCTGCACCGGCTTCAAGGACAATAGCCTAAGAGAACCATCGACCTACTGGCAACCCACTAGGACGTCCTGGATACCCACCTACGGCACAAGAATTCTTGCTACTCTCTATGGCGGCTTCTTTCTAGTCGCCGCTAATTTTTCAACATGTTGAAAAATTTGCGGCGAGCATAATGAGGCCGCGACTAGTTCCCAGAATGCGGGAACTCCTCACGACCATGAAGGCGACTCCCCGGCAACCACCCGCAAACATGTGGCGACCATGTGGCGACTGCATAGTCTCCTAAAAAGTCACATAAGTGGGACAGGCCCATAAGTGTGATGTGTCATTTGGCTTATTTTTTTTAACGTCATTGTTACACTTGTACTTCACCCATTTTCATTTTTTGATACTGTTCCTTTATACTGTATTTTCTTCTCTGTCTTCCACTTTTTTTGTTAGGGTTCCAGGCACACATTCTCATTTGTACCTCTTTTTTGAAGTATTACGTTTAAAGTATTGAATGTTGGAACTGTGGTTTGATGGGAAGAAATGGAAACAGGCAGGAAAGATATACTTTGAAGGCAGCTGCAGTTTGAATGGATTGTGACATACTTTAGGAAATAGGTGTGGACGTAAATGTTTATTTAAGGTGCAACGTAATGCCTTCAAAGCATCATTGTTACGGCATGTATTTCATTGGAGATAGATATTAAATATTATTAAGATACCAACTGTCAATGTTCATCAATGGATTCAACCATAGTTCCCTGATTTGTTTAGGTTAAACAAAGTGCACACTAGTTTAATTTAGTTTATTATTGTCAGATGTACAGTGAAAAGCTTTTGCTGCCCAGTCAAAGAAACCTAGTATACATGATTATAATCAAGCCATCCACAGTGTACAGATATATGATAAAGGATACAACATTTAGTGCAACATAAAGACCGACCTGCTGCGGAAATAAATAATTAAATGAATGGAACGATTGTAATGTATGATAGCAGATCTTCTTCTGGGACCAGCATGCAAAGATTCACCTATCTCCAATGCCATCTTAATACTAAAAGTCAATGAATAAGGCCACAAATGCTAAATGTTTTAAATGAATCCATATTGGACACTTATTTTCTTTCTCTGAATGACTTCTGTTGTGAATATTGTCAGTGCATTAAGTGTGATTTGATGTTTAGTTTGTAAAGAGGGCCTAATCCCACTAAGACATAATGGACACAGCAATCATTAGTGCTGTAGAATTATAAAAAATAAATCGTGGTAATTCCTCCAAAATATCTTGCGGTTGTACAAGAAGCAAACAAGTGAACATTACAGATTAGTGAGCTAGAACTAACAAAATATGCATCACGTTCCATTCACTGGACCTCCTGAGATGGTTTATTGTGTTATTTGTCTATCAGTTCAGGTAATCAGTGGTTCTCTGTTACTGTTTCACTATTGTGCAGTATTCTATTTGTAGGTTGAAGGGAAATATATTCAATTCCTTTCTGTAAAGGGTGTTTTTTGTGCACAAACATTTTACCAGAGTTATTGTGTATTACTTTATGTTATCCAAGCCTTCCGTGTAATTAGATCACTCTTTTGAGAAGTACTCTATTAGTATGCATGAGTGAATTCATGGAGAATCGACCCTTATCTAGTCGACAATTAAGTTATTTGAAAGCTCACATATGTAATGAAAACTGAGAAAGAAAGCTTTCTCTCCGTGTATGTATTTATGATTATGATATGGGCTTCTAATAGCCATTTCATTATAAATATGTTCTGTGATTACAAAGAAAGTGTTATGAATGGCAGGTGAAAGACACAAGTGATTGCATATTTGTATGAATGATTGTCATAGCTTCACACAGTGACAGCTAAAGATTATTGACATTTACTGTCATGACAGTGTTTCATGGAATTAATAGTTCATTCCCATTCTATGTTTCATTTGCAAATTGCTTTATTTTTGGTATGTGTTTATATGGGTTTTCAATTCAAATTTAAGCAATCAAGAACTCTGCTTATAAAATAACACGAGTTCAATATAGTAATTTGGGTTAAATGTTATTTTATATATCTTGCAGTCCCTCAAGGCGCAATGATGTTTGTTCTGTTTGGCAGCATGAAATACAAGTTCATGCCTCGAAATAATTATTAATGAGCTAATTGTGAAGCCAGTTCGGAAAGGAGGGCCTATTTGTGCATATAACATATGAAGATAAATTGATTGTATGTACACTGGCAGTTGCTAAGATAGCATTCTCAACTATCTCTCAAAGGTCCAATGCTCTATGGATACTGTCTACTGTCAAGAATATATTCACTTGCTGTGGAAATACATACAAGGAGGAAAGAGTATGTTTATCCTCCATCTTGCCATTCACCACCCTGCCCCACCTTTCCTTCTTGCTTTGCCTCACTGAAATATTAAAATGTTTTAAAAAGTAAATTACTACAAAATATTCCAGTAATGAAGTGAATGCCATGGGAAAGATTAACACTCAATTACAGATCATTTACAACCCAGGTAGCAGAATACTGTACTGGCATAAAGAAATATCCATAAGGTTAAAACATGTTTGGCTAATATCTCATCCATTGGGTGACCTAACGCCACACATCTTGATCATGAGGAGTATGGCAAATGTTCTCGAACTGCTGAGTTCAAAGAAATTCACAAAATTTCAACTTTGAAGGAAATTAATGATATAAAAGTATTTCTACAACTTTAACCATATAAACTATTTGGAGGTCAAATGTTTCCTGATCTTCAGATTTATTTATTTAGTCATAGGAGCAGAAGCAGGTCATTCACCCCCATCAAGTCTACTCTGCTATTCAATCATGGGTGATCTACCTTTCCCTCTCCACCCCCATTCTCCTGCCTTCGCCCCATACCCCTTGACACCCTAACTAATCAAGAATCTGTTCATCTCAGCCTTAAAAATACACGTTGACTTGTCCTCCACAGACATCTGTGACAATGAATTCCACAGATTCACCACCCTCTGACTAACGAAATTGCTCCTCATCTTCTTTCTACGGTCCGTCCTTTTATTCTGAGGTTATGCCTTCTGGTCCTAGACTCTCCCACTAGTAGGAACAACTTCTCAGCATCCAATCTATCCAGGCCTTTCACTAATCAGGCTAGATCACAACTAACCTCTCATCAAAGAATAATTTATAAATTAGCTGTCAAATATTCTAAGATTCTAGTATCTGGAAGGGCTTTTCCATGCCGACCAAGTTTGGATAGCCTCATTTGCCTATATATGGCCCATATTCTAAACCCTTCCTATCTATATACCTGGCCAAATGTATTTTCAAAGTCGTAATTGTAAAGATGACCTCAACACAATCAGCATTTATTGCTCATCCTGAACTGCCCTTCGGTAGTTGGGAGAGCTCCGCTATCTTCAATTGCTGTACTCCCACTGGGCTGTAACTGAAGGAAATTAAAAAATATTGATTAAAAAAACAGCATTATATTTCAAGAATGGAATAGGACAATATCAGGAACTTTGGGCATGGATACATTCCCATGTATCTGCAGCCCATGTTAGTGGCAAGTCTGTGGAGGGCTGATAAAGAAGACTTGGTTCCAATACATGTGGTTCCAATCAAGCAGCTATTGCGACCCAGATGGTGCCAAGCCTCTTAATTATCAATGCAGAGGCAATCATCCATGAAGATGAGGAATCGTCCTCTTGTCCAGCTTGTGGTAGGAAAGCTTTGAAGAAGATAGGGGTTGATTGTACTTCTCAGAGTATCCAGCATTTACTTTATTTTGTAACTACTATATAAATGTATTTCTTTTCATATAGATTTAGCTTGTACATGCTCCAAAGCCCTTCTTATTCCTAAATTGAGGTGCCAAGTTTTGGATAGTGTAAGTGTTTGGGGATCGCTGGTCAGCACGGGCTTGGTGGGCCGAAGGGCCTGTTTCAATGCTGTATCTCTAAACTGCATTAAACTAAACTAAGTCCTGGTGCACCATGTATCAGAACATGGTCAAAGAGCAGGGGTGCAGCAGGAAGTATAGAGGGGGGGAAAGGGTTTCACAGAACTGTCGGCGGAGAGAGGAGGGGAACTTCGTCAAACTAGGGTTACTTTGAAGAGATGGAGCTGTAAGGTGAAAACATAAGGGACTGCAGGCTGTAATCTTGAACAAAAAGCTGGAAGAACAGGTTAGCATCTGAGCAAGAAATAGACATTTGATGTTTTGGGTCAAGAAGGTTGAAAAAGTATTAAATGCCCATGCACTCGCCCGTGACTGTTCAAAATAAATATTTGAGGTGACTTTAAGAACCTTGAAACGCTTGTTGGGGAACCAAGAAGCCCAACATAAAAGGACGCTAAGCCTCCAAACTTACCATCCAGCCACCTCTGTTAATCGCCTCTTTACTCAGCAATGGTCGAGCCTGCGGATCCCACATTAGCCTCATCAGCCACCTCAGAACTCACAGGCTGGACTGGAAGTATGCTATACTCGACCTCAAGGGTCTGCCCATGAAGAAATAAAATCACCACCCACATTGTACCGTGAAGTTCTTTCTTTGAACTGCAATTACTCAAATGAGGTTATTATTTTATTCAGTCAACTTCATTAAATTTCTATTGAGGAGCTGTAACGTTACTTGTATTATGTACTCTATTAACAGCAGAATTCACAATGTTTTAGTCATAAAAGCAGCCACTGCACTGGAGAAGTAATTTGTCTTAATTCTACTGCATAATAATGCAGATTAAATTAGACCAAATATTGTTCTTGCTATTGAAACACGCAGAAAGCAAATACTTCATTTGCAAGGTGCACGGAAAAGAAAATAGGAAACTATATTATGAAAATATAATTAGGCATTCTCATTATGCAGTTTTATATCATCTCTGCTGGGCAGAAGCAGACCATTCAGCTGAGCCATTCCATGCTGATATTTATGCTCCATTCAAACCTCCTAATATATTTTTGCAAGAATGAAGTAGAATCTGATGAAAGTATACAAAATTGTGAGAGGCATAGATAGAGCAGACAGTCAGAATCTTTTTCCCAGGGTAGAAATGTCAAAGGCGAGGGCATAGCTTTAAACTGAAAGGGGCAATGTTTAAAGGAGATGTGCGGGGCAAGTTTTTTTACACAGAGTGGTGGTAGGCTGGAACATGCTGCCAAGGGTGGATGTGGAGGCAGATACGATAGAGGCATTTAATAATGTTTTGGGCAGGCACATGAATATGTCGGGCATGGACAGATAAAAATCGCACACAGGCGGAGAAGATTAATTTAACCAGGCATCATGTTCAGCACGGACATTGTGGGCCAAAGGGCCTTTTCCTGTGCTGTACTGTTCTAAGTTCTATAACATTACAGCTACAAATATACTATTTGTCTTGTATTGTATGGTAGAGTATCCCTCATCTATTAAATTCTGCATAGGAAATAGACAGTAACTGGTTGGTACTTAATTCAACCTGCAGTCACACTATCCATGCTGGCTTTGTGATTTTACCCCTGCCCTCTAATCAATAGGATCCTGTTGCCTCTCCCTGCCTCAATATAACAACTCATGCCGTTAAGGCCCGCTTCACAGTTTTCAAATATTTCTGTTAATTGGCCATTTAAAACACAAAATTGAACCAACTAATGAAATAAATAAAAAATATATTAAACTATAACATTAGATAAAAATGTGCAAAAAGTAATAAAGAAAAGATAAAAGTCTTTGATAAACCTATCTTTGTAATTAAGATTGATAATACCATTCACATCTGAAGAAAGGTCCTGACCCGAAACATCACCTGTCTTTTCCCACCCCAGATGCTGCCTGATCTTTGTGTTTTTGCTCAAGATTCCAATGTTTGTAGCCACTTGTCTCCTGTAGCACCATTCAAATCTCTGAGATGACGTGAGGTATGACAGACTTAGGGGAGATTCGAAATATATCCTGCTCCTTGACTCTGTAGATTAAGAAAGTTCCTTTAATCATTGGTAAAGCCAACATCGGAGCAAGAGGTGCATTGTGCCCTGCACTTCTGTGCTCCAGTCTGTAGGCACAGATGTGGGAACCCTGAATGTGTTGACCTGCAGAATGCAGCAAGCTGCTGGTTCTCTTAGGAATCACCAGTTTGCCATCAGCCTTATCCGACCCATTATCTCTTGGCAGTACTTTGCTTATTGTCTAAGAATAAACATGCTGTGAGCTACAGCTTTGGCTCTTAAACCATAATTAAGAAGCAGGGCTCTGGAATAAAAAACAAGACTTAACATGTCAGCAGTGATTTAATGAGTTAAACTTCACACCACATGAATGGCGTGGATATTGAACATGACACTTTGAAAACACTAGCCTGTGGTGATTGTGTGTACTAGGATAATGAAAGATGTATGATGACTCTACTGTTACATGAGGTACTAGAAGGCCATTGACATGTTGGAGGTATTCTGAAAAAACTATTTGATCCATTTGTTTTCCGGATAAGCACAAGCAATAACGTGGGGGTCAGCCACCTCCTTTTGTGGATGGGGAGGAAAGGTTTGGATCTTTTTAATAGGTAGGGAATAAATGAATCGGTGTATAAATATCTTGACAGATTTTTGAAGAATACAGCTCATGCCCCAAGGACTCTACACAGTTGCATTACTTAAAGGGGCTGCTCCTTGCCTTCAGGCTGCATTTCTCACCCACCATCCTCATCTTTGGACACCCTGTGCGCAGGAGAGAGTATAGGGCCAAAGATGTTCTGGGTGGGTTGCTCCTGGGCCTGGCCAAGCTGGCCATCCACAAGTCACGGTGCTAGGCGGAAGAGGGCTCTGCCTGAGCCGGCTGCCTGCCCCTTTTCCGGGGTTACGTCTGTGCCCGGGTGGTACTAGCGAGGGACCCTGGGGAATTTCTGGGACCGCAGGGGGTTGAATGTATCCTCAATAAAGATTGTAACATAGTTGTATAGTAGTGTATTTAGTATATCTGTTTGTTATGTATTACGGTGGTGGCTTCTGTTTGTTTTATTGTATTGTAAATATTATTTTTAATAATTGCATACATTTTTTGATTTGAAAAAATCTGAGTCTGAGTCAGTTTGTGGCGGTAAACCAGATATGCTTGTTGACAGTTTCCTTATTAGGTTTAGAACAACAGCCAGCAATCCAAATAAAAGGAAATGATGAAAAGATAGTTGCCCAACACATTTGTTAATCAATATAAAGAGAACTTTGATTAGGACGGAGGAGCAAATTACAACATGGATGAAGAAACAAGGAACTGCAGATTCTGTTTTATAAAAAAAGATACAAAGTGCTGGAGTAGCTCTTTGGACAACATGGATAGATGACATTTTGGGTCAGGATCCTTTTTAAGTCTGAAGAAGGCTCCTGATCCGAAACATAATCTAGTTCTCAAACCTTTCACATGAGAGACATACTTTGAAAATCCACGCTGTCACAGCCCCTCTGAATCATAATGGCTTCAATCAAGTCTCTTTCCTGAAGAAGGGTCCGGACCCAAAATGTCACCACCAGACTCAGGAACACCTTCTTCCCCTCTGCTATCAGGTTTTTGAACAGTCCTTCCATAAGATAGGGTACTGTCTGATTCCCCTTTGCCCAATACATTGAACTTTTTCTTTGGAACTGATGTTTTACAGTGCGTTACAATGTTGAGAATGATATCCTGTGCTCTGTATCTTCCCCCTTGCTCTATCTACTGTTCTTAAGCTTGACGATTGTATTTATGTGTGGTATATCACATCTGATTGGATAGCATGCAAAACAATGCCTTCCACTCTAGCTCGGTGTAACAACAATAAACCTAAACCTCGCACTATACATGGATAATAGAGATTCCATCATCTATCTATGGAATGTAAGCATGATGGACTGTGATCACCAATGCAAGACCACAAAGATAACATGAAAGGTTTTTGAGCTATTATTCATTCTGAGATACAGTCCAGGAATAGAAATGGTGCCAGCAGATGCATTATCTTCACCTCTCTTGGTCCGTTCACTGCCATTGAATTTTTATTTCTTCGACCTGCATCCAGTTCAGGTTCCCACAAACTCACTGGGACTTCAGTTCCCACTGAAATCCATGCAGCAAAAGAAGAGTTGCACAGGGAATGGTATCATCCTACTGCAAGAATAACACATGACCTGAAATGGTTGTTGTTGTGGTTCACCCGAGAGAAAATACTTGCACAATACTGAATCGCTCAGCATTATGTAAATTCCAGGCAATTTTCTTCATGCAGAGATCTGGCCGTTTGCATTTCCAATTTAAAATACGGAATACTCACTTCAGATTACAATTCTGTGTTTGTTATTTAGTAGTGGGAATTTTAGAGTGACCGAGGCTTACGTGTAAGAAGCAACGTCCTATTCACCATTACCAGTAAAACAATATATTTCCTGGTGCGTTTATCCGAGCCTCATTGAGCCACACAGGGATTCAGATTCATTTGGCATGGAAGGCTCAATTATGGCATTAGCTCCAGTCGGACCTGAAGGAAAACATTGAATTGCCAGTGAAGGCCACAGCAGCCACAGTCAATTTTGCCTCAGGGATTTTCCAGGCTGACAGAAAGAACATCAGCAACAACGGCGGGCTGCAGTGCGCAGGTGCATCAAGCTGAAACCTTTTCTGTTGGAGAAGGCAATCATGTTCTTTTCCCCTGGGTAACGTAGAACAACTGGAGGAAGCTGTGTGATTTTTCCAAATGGCAAGATTTTCTTGCTCCTGCAAACAAGCCTGTGGATGACCTGCGAAGATTTCTACTTGATTAGTGTTCATCTTCAGCACGAGTACCTACATAGGGTAATGCCAGGGAATACACAGCCTCCGACAGAAACAACAACGCATTTATTTTACAGTAACCTATCATGCCCACATTAACTGCCAAAAGAAATCAAAACAGAGGAGATTTACTAGAATGTTGCCTGGGTTTCAGCATCTAAGTTACAGAGAAAGGTTGAACAAGATAGGGCTTTATTCTTTGGAGCGCAGAAGGTTAAGGGGGGACTTGATAGAGGTCTTTAAAATGATGAGAGGGATAGACAGAGTTGACGTGGATAAGCTCTTTTCATTCAGAGTAGGGAAGATTCAAACGAGAGGACATGATTTGAGAATTAAGGGACAAAAGTTTAGGGGCAACATGAGGGGGAACTCTCTTTACTCAGAGAGTGGTAACTGTGTGGAATGAGCTTTCATTGGAAATGGTGAAGGCAGGTTCGTTTTTATCATTTAAAAATAAATTGGATAGGTATATGGATGGGAAATGAATGGAGGGTTATGGTCTGAGTGCAGGTAGATGGGACTAGGTGAGAATAAGTGTTCGGCACGGACTAGAAGGGCCGAGATGGCCTGTTTCCGTGCTGTAATTGTTATATGGTTATATGGTTGGATCACGTTCAATTTCAAATTCATGTTTATCGTCATGTTCACGAGTACAGTGAGGTTTAGAGATAGAGCGCGGAAACAGGCCCTTTCGGCCCACCGGGTCTGTGCCGACCAACAATCCCCGCACATTAACACTATCCTATACCCACTAGGGACAATTTTTACATTTACCAAGCCAATTAACCTACAAACCTGGACGTCTTTGGAGTGTGGGAGGAAACCAAAGATCTCGGGGAAAACCCACGTCGGGACAGCACCCATAGTCGGGATCGAACCTGGGTCTCCGGCGCTGCATTCGCTGTATGGCAGCAACTCTACCGCTGCGCCACCGTGACATGAGAGGTGCAGGTACAATAAAACATTTTGCTTGTAGCAGCATCACAGGCACATAGACAAACACACAAAACAAATTATATGTAGATTATATGTAAAATTTCTGAAAGAACGAATACGGTGCAAAAAAGACGAGACATTAATACAAAAACATGATTTGAAGAAAAACAAGTTCATAATAGTGCAAGGGGTGGGCTACAGTTTTCTGTTATTGAAGTACGGTTAGGGTTGCCCAGATTAGTTTAAGGGCTCTTAGTAAATGCTATAAATGGAACTAGATTGATGGGGCATCTTGGTCGGCATGGTCGAGTTGGGCCAAAGGGCCTGTTTCTGTGCTGTAGGATTCTATAACTATGAACTGATTGTTGTAGCAAAATAGTTGCATCTGAACCTGGTGGTGTGACACTTCAGGCTTCCTGTACTTCCTGAGTAAATGTACTTCCTGTAGCAGTGAGAAGACAACGTGGCCTGGGTCAGGGCCGGCCTTAAGCGGCTTTTTCACGGGGCGACTTGACGCAAGAGTTAACCAGAGTTTAACATCGTGGGAACCTCATGCGATAACAGTACGGCATTCGTGGACCACCGTGGACCACCGTAGCGCTAACGGCAGGTAATCGTGTAACTTGGTGACTCGGGAGAAAATTCAAGCAAGTTTGAATTTCTCCAAGAGTGACTTGTACACTTGTGGTTGAGCATTGCAACATTATATGAACGTAGTGGCCAGTGCGATATCCGTGCGATATCCGTAATAACTCTTGCGGTTACCGTGGGAACTCCTGCGAACGGTGAACCCGGAAGCTGGACAGAGGGGACAGAAGGTGAGTAAAAATTGTCTTCTGTGGGATTGAATTTAAAAAATAAAGATTTGCATCCGCATATGGACATCAACTTATTCATGAGTTATGTTAATGAGATTCCAGAAAATAACTATAATCTTTAAAAGGGACTTTAAAAGGAACTTTACTGAAAGGTCCCGCATTTTTATGGTCCGTGAGGAATTTTTCATATGTACTTCTTTGAGAGATACAGCTCGGAGTCCTCGCCGACTAGCGATCGATGCCTTTCCGAAGCAGGGTCCGGAACGCTACCAATCAATGTTCTCCAGAGACCCGTGTAAGGAGTGAACTGCACATGCTGGTTTAAACCGAAGATAGACACAAAAAGCTGGAGTAACTCAGCGAGTCAAGCAGCATCTCTGGAGAAAAATAGCTGATGTTTCGGGACGAGACACATCTTCAGACTCAATTCCGATAAGGATGTCTGAAGAAGGGTTCCGATTCGAATCGCCACCTATTCTTTTTCTCCAGAGATGCTGCCTGACCCGCTGACTTACTCCAGCTTTTTATGTTTTTCTTCCCAGATCTGACTTACCTGCTGAGTTACACCAACATTTTGTGTCCTTTTGAGCGTATTAACCAGCATCTGCAGTTCCTTTAGACATTACCTAACTTCAGATTTTAGAGATATAGCGCGGAAACAGGCCCTTCGGCCCACCGAGTCCGCGCCGACCACCTATTCTTATCCGGCTTCAGAACGGTTCTTCTTTCCATTCGTTTGGGCACTGACCCGACCTACCAACCTACCTCAATGCGGACATTGGACTTTTCCCCCCTGGAACTGTCCTGAAAACATATATTCGGAACTCTGGTATTTTCCTCTTCACTCTACCTGGTGTTCTTGTGCATGTGTCGGAGGGAACAGCAGATGCCGGTTTAAAGAGAATGCTGGAGTAACTCGACGGTTCAAAATGCTGGAGTAACTCAACGGGACATGCAGCATCTCTAAAGAGAAGGAACGGGTGACGTTTCGGGTCGAGGCCCTTCTTCAGACTGTACGTGGCTTGGTTATATTCATGTATAGCATTATCTGATATGATTGTATAGCACGCAAACAAAAGTTTATTCCCTGCATAGAATCATACAGCGTAGAAACAGGCCCTTCGACCCAACTTGCCCACACCGACCAACATGTCCCATCTACACTAGTCCCACTTGCCCGCGTTTGGCCCATAACCATCTAAACCTATCCTATCCATGCTTCAGTCTAATGCGTCTTAAACATTGCGACAGTACCTGCCTCAACTACCTTAACGGATAGCTCATTCCATACACCCACCACCCTTTGCGTAAAATAGTTACCCCTTAGGCTCTCATTAAATCATTCCCCCCGAACCTAAACCTGTATCTGCTGGTTCTCGATCTGAGACAATAATAACAAACCAAAGCGAGTTAGGACATCAACGGGGAGATCTTGGATAAACCCAAGGTAGCCACAAAATGGAGAAACTCAGCGCAACAGGCAGCATCTCTGGGGAGAAGGAATGGGTGACATTTCGGGTCGAGACCCTTCTGATATGCTGCCTGTCCCGCTGAGCTACATGTTGTGTCTATCTTCGTTTTAATCCAGCATCTGCAGTTCCTTCCTGGCCGAACCCGATTGAAAGATGAGAGGCTGGGCGATAGAGCACTGGGTGTGACAAGGATCAGGCTTCAGTAAGCAAAGTAAAGAGAGGTGGCAACGTTATGGAAATGAAGCGGGTAATCCGAGTGATGGCGAGACGGTATCCTCTAATGTGTCGGAAAGAACTGTAGATGTTGGTTTGCGCCGATGATAGACACAGTAATACTGGAGACAGACATAAAATACTGGACGGGCAGCATCTGGATAAAAGGAATGGGTGACGTTTCGGGACGAGACTCTGAAGAAGGGTCTCGAAACGAAACGTCACACATTCCTTGTCTCCAGAGATGCTGCCCGTCCCGCTGTGTTACTCCAGCATTTCGTGTCTATCTTCCGTATGCTCTGTGATGGTCATCTCGGAGTCAAGTGGCAACTCTGGTCTGTAGACACGAGGAACTGCAGATGCAGGAATCACGAGCAAAACACAGAGCATTGGACGAGCCTGACCCTTTGAGTTCCTCCATCACTTTGTGTTGAAGTCAGGTCTGGACATTGCTTGGCTCAGTCTCAGGCGCCGGCTAACTAGGAAGGTCGAGTCAAAGTCCAGCACTAACACTCAAGAAATAACGTTTGCGGCCTGATGTTCCCAATATTTAATTGAAATCATTAATAAAGTAAATAAATAGATACCGGTCTAATCAGTATCTACGGGATTGGACAGGCTAGATGCAGGAAGAATGTTCCCGATGTTGGGGGAGTCCAGAACCAGGGTCCCAGTTTTACAGTCTACCGTGGGAACTCTTTAACTCAGTAAAGTAAAGTAAAGTAAAGTAGCCTTTATTGTCATATCAGCGCACAGGCAGCAGTTGATTGTTGCTCTATTCAGTTTCCCAGGGGGTCGGGACGGGACTGGAGTTGGGAGGGAAAGGTGGGGGAGTCGAGGGAGAGGAGGGGGAGACAGATGGGGGTGTCTTCATTTACTGGCGGTGGGTGTCTGTCACTGAAACAGGCAGGTGAGATTTCACATCCACCTTGTGTGTGCCTCTCTCTCTCTCTCCCTCCCTCCCTCTTACACAGGCTGAGAGACTCTGCCTCTGTGAGTGTACGTCTCTTTCTCCCCCTCTCCCACACACAGTAAGACCGAGGTACTGTGCTCAGTCCATCTGTGTCTCCCACATACACAGTAAAACATGTCTCCAAATGAGCCAATTCAACCAAGGGAGGATATTTATAGTGTGTGAAAAAAAAGTGACATCATTTGTGCCACGTGATGATTTAACAACACTTCACAATGTTCATTCAAGATATAACGGGAAAGCTCGGGAGACGGACAAGTCACTCGCACAAATAACAGAAATGCCGAGTACCGTGGGAACTCTTTATCTACCCCCCGTTATATCGTGTGATATCGTGCTAGACCACGACCACTTCACTGGTTACATCTTGCGTCAAGTCGCCCCGTGAAAAAGCCGCATTAGGAGGTGCGGGGCCCAATTGGGAAAAATTTTCATAGCAATATAAATAATTAATTATAAATGAGTCACGTGTCGTGAGTAACATGACAATTCGGGGGAGAGTTCCTTTCACAGCGTGTGGGGAGTCTAGCCAGGGGTAAAGTTGCGGGGAGGGAAGGAGAGTACCCCCTCCTTCTCAACCCCCCCCCCCCAGCAGCGCTGTCCTTTTTCAGCCACTTCCCACTTTACAGCCGCTTCCCATCAGCTGCTATCAATGAGGGATAGACTTGGCTATCCCTCAGTACAGCAGCATCGTTCTTGATGTCGCTGTACTGAGGGATAATGAAGTCTATCTTTCATGGCTAACAACCTAACCTTCGGCATCCAAGATGCAGGTACATTTTTTAGCAATGTTACAACATTTTGAGATTTAAAAAATCAAGTCAGCATAAAAAGAAGTTTAATTTGACACCTAATTCACTTTCATATCTTCAGTATTAAAAAAGGTTATGGCCATTTTCATACTCGGAAATTAGCAGCTTGTTCCCTATTGCTTTTCCATTGACTTAACACAAAAGCTGTGATCGAGGACAGTCAAAAGCCCATAACTTTCTTAAAAATTAAGAGAACTGAATTAAATTTTCAATTATCATAGATTGAAGCATTCTGAAACAAATATAAAACATCTTACTTGGATGACCTGAAATTAAAGCATATAATTAGTTAATTACCTAATTGTAGCTAATTACAAAATTGACCGTTGTGACGGAAATAGTAATAAACACCCAGACTGCCTTGAATAGTTCAGAACTTTAATATTATTGTATTATATGCTGTAAGTCCATAACAGATAGGTAAATAAATTACAATTTCTAGCAATAGACCAGGTCTTTATGGAGAAGATCAGTTGCTAGTTGGTACATTGGCATACCATAACCAGTAGCATCATCATACTCCTCAGATTGTAACCAATAAGCAACTGTACACCTTGTTTTTCAATTTTTTCAACTTTTCAATTTTGGCATTGTAAACTACAAGTTTTTGCTCTTCAAACCACGCATGACATGCCTTTCTGAGCACTACTTTCCCATTAATAATGTCCTGTAGATTCAATTTCTTAAGAAAAAAATATATTTTTTAAATAGCCTAAGTATCCAAATAACAAACTAATCCCATTCACACAAGAATTCACAATATATTATGATTTTTAGATCTCACTGTCATGAATTTATATGCCAGATGGAAGGAATTTAATGTTTAATTCCCATAAATTAATCTAGAAACATCCACTCAAGATAATCAAAATTATTTTTTGCACAATACATGTGGCTATAACTGTTGTGTATATTTAACATGCCATTTCTTAGCGCTAACGGCAGGTACTCGGGAAACGTGGTAACTCATGAAGATTTTTCAACATGTTGAAAAATGTCCACAAGAAAAATATACTCAGGATGTAAAAATGTGATACTTTTGAACACGTAGTCAAACCGTAGTAGCTTGTGAGTTTACTGTAGTAGGACCTGGTGTCCTATATCACTATTGTATGTTCATGATGGAAATAAGAATACTCTGTATATTCATTACCTTTGATTTGTAGTTTTATGTAATCCTCCCATAATATCTGCGTTCCATTAACAATATCTATCAGACATACAGAATGTTGCAAGGTAATATCTTGCCCAAACTCAGTTGTATCTTTCTATCTCAATAAATATCACAAAATATGCCATTGTTTCAGTCAAATTATGACAAAATATAAAATGTAGGTTATTTGTTATCAGAAATGCCATCCCAGAATCAACAGTACTTAATGAACATTTGTTTTACTAATTTACGATCCATATCCAACAAAAAGTTGTGATAATTGCATAAAATGTATTATTGTCTTAGAAATTTGGTGTGGAATGATAATCCATCTCAGTACTCCTTTAGGCAAGTCCCAAGCTATAGATACTTTTCCCCTACCCCCAATCCCCCTCGCCCGATCTTCATTGAACGTACCATTTGACTAATCTTTTACTCAGCTGCTGTAACGTTTCCTTCCTATCAAAATCTCTGTGTAGCATCTCTGTCCCTATCTTCCAATTCCCACTTTGAAATAAAATACAACTTTAGACTTTCGATTTTCGACTTAAAAATTTCACAGCAGGATCGCTATATAAATGCAAATATATGGTATTTTATCCTAGCATCCCCCCCCCCCCCCCCCCGACTCCCCCCTCCCTTCCCACCGTAACTTGAAGCGTTTGCATTTGGAGAAGTTCGATACGGACCAGGAATTAAAATTAATAGCTATGAATCGATTATGAATCAATCAATTATGAAGCGAGCTACGAGGTTAGATTGAAACACCTGTCAGAGGGCTAAGAAACAATCCTGAGTTGACGGCGTATTGTTTTAAGTGAGCGTTTTGCAGTTACCTCATTCTGGTTAAATATTCTGGTTAAATATAATTTCCACGGAAATCTCCTATTTCACTTTGAAATTATATCAGTAACCACCTTAATGTTCGTGCGTTTAGTACCGGGTATGCTTGAAACAATTTATTGTAATGTACTGTATCTTTAAAAAAAACTACATCAACCAGTTGTGAAAATTACACTGAATCGAACGATGATTGAAAATGCGTGGGAATCGACTAATCGTGATCCTGCTGCGAAATGGTTAAGTCGAAAGTTGTATTTTATTTCAAAGTGGGAATCTGAAGATAGGGACAGAGATGCTACACAGATATTTTAAGCTCTTGGGTGAACTCGCACAGTGGGACAAGGCTTGAGGCAGCATCTATGGAGCGAAGGAAATAGCCAGGTCTGAAGAAGGGTTTCGACCTGAAACGTTGCATATTTCCTTCGCTCCATAGATGCTGCCTCACCCGCTAAGTTTCTCCAGCAATTTTGTCTACCGCAAAACGTCAATGATTCCAGGAATGCCGAGAGAGCTAGAGAGAGAGGTGGGGAACGGGAGAGAGAGAGCGCACGAGAGAGAGAGGGAGGGAGAGAGTGAAAGACAGAGAGACACAACGTGGGTCGGTAGGTAAATTGAATGACTAACCTGCTGCAGACCAAGAATCTCACCAAGAAGAAGTCCTCAATCATGATGATGAGTTTTAAGAAATTCTCAATGTGACATTAATGCATCAATCTACATTCCTCAGTAAATGTAATTATGTTTTGAAGAAGTGTTAATGACACCGCGTCAATTGGATTCAAAGGAACGCAGCGTCATTAATACTTCTTCTAAAACACAATTACATTTACTGAGGAATGTGGATCGATGCATTGATGGCACATTGGATAACTATTTGTTATCTACTGGCTGTTCACAAATGCTACAGTAGTTAACACATCGTTTGTGTCTGATGGCCGTACAGCGCTTGTTATCCATGTAAGTTTTGTAAACAAAATCCGTATGGCAAATGTTTTTTTTAAAAATCTTTATTTAACAAAGCGAATTTGTATTTCCATATGAAATACGGTAAATTAACGCGGGGCCCCCCCTTGGGCGCGGGGCCCAATTTGGAAAAATCTGTTCAATCGGCCTAAGGCCGGCCCTGGCCTGGGTGGTGGGTAACCTTGAATATAAATGCTGTCTCTATCATGCGATAAACGTGATACCTGCTTGGCTATTGATTAGTGATCCTTCTGCAGCATTATTAAAGAGCAAGCACAGTAAAACCTTGATTATCCACAATCGGACCATTCAGAAATTCCAATGGTTCAGCATCCAATCCACAGGTGATGTTCCTTGTACATTAGACTTGAGAGGTACAGCGTGGAAACAGACCCATCAGCCCACCGCGTCCGTGCTGTCCAATGATCACCCCGTACAATAGCACATTAATACATACTACGGCCAATTTACAGTTGACATACAGTTACATAAACCTTTAGACAAAATCACTGACTATTTGCCTCACAGAATGAATCAATCATTGTATCCACAATTCAACTTTAAAGCACCATCTTTATCATTTACACTGTCACTCTAATTGATGTTAGTTACACCTTACTGCATATATTCATTTTAGAGCCACACAAATAAAAATGTTACAATTTCAGGAGTCCTGCATTATTTAAAATGCCACACTGTATAATTTGGATAGGACTGAAAGAAAGATGAGAAGGTTCCATTTTGCTGTTAATCCATGTCTATTTGATCTGGTGAAGTTGGTGAAGATCTGGTGAAGGACACAAAATTTGTGCTAGATCCTCTTTAACTTGATAACAGTGAATTGACACCAATCTCAGTGTTCCTGACTTCATCATCTGACTACAGGGATCATGAGTGGCCAGTCCTAACTGAAGCGTCTCTTAAAAAGAACATTCTTTGTGGCTTTGCCAGTGATGGGATTTAGCCCAAGGTCTTTAGAACTTGCTTGAAGCCTTCATAGATCACAAGCAAGTACAAGCACCGCAATGATCAGAGTTTGCTGTGGAGGCCTTGACAATGATATGAAAGAAAAGTTTCCTTTGCACAGATGGTCTGTAAATCTTCCAGACAGATACTTGAGAGCATTGGAATCAAGCCTGAAGGAAATTGACACCTTTTAATATCTTCAGATGGATGATCAAGGTTAAGGTAAGCGGCATCCATTCTATCTCCTTTAAGCTAGAGTACTAGCATCACTTGCAGTGCACCTTCATCAATAGCTTATAAACATCAATGAAAACTCATTCTCGGCATTTACATGCTTCACCAGACCCTAAAGGGCCTGTCCCACTTGCGTGTCCTTGGCACGCAAATTACGCGACCTCGTGGTCGCGTTGAGGCGTACGGGCATCGTATGGCCGTGCAGGGATGGTCACACTGAGAAGCGCGGAGGGGTATGTAGTTGTGCGCGACATCGCGCGGGGCTCCGAAATTTTTGTTGTGAACTAAATCTTTGCGCGCCAACGGCCTGTCGCGGAACTGATGGCCAAAGTGGGACAGGCCCAAGACCCTGGCGCGACGCAACGTCTCGCCTTCAACAGCAGCAGAAGCAGGCAAACGATCGCTGAGCGCGGCCTGGGGCTCACGGCCGTTGCGGTCCGGATCCGCCCCCACTTCTACTCCCAGAGCGGGGCCAAGGAAATTGAAGATAGACACAAAATGCTGGAGTAACTCAGCGGGACCGGCAGCATCTCTGGAGAGAAGCAATGGGTGACGTTTCGGGTCAAGACCCTTCTTTTCAGACGGAAGAAGAGTCTCGACACGAAAAGTCACCCATTGCTTCTCTCCAGAGATGCTGCCGGTCCCACTGAGTTACTCCAGCTTTGTGTCCATCTTCAAATGACGACATGCGCTCCAGACGGCTGTGCGTAATCGCGTCCGACCTTCGCGGAACCATCGCGGCTCAACGCGACCTCGATGTCGCGTAATTTGCGTGCCAAGGACACGTAAGTGGGACAGGCCCTTAACAGTCTTGCCAGTACTGCAAGCCTCACACCATGTCCCATAGCTTGTAGACATTGCCAGCTTGTTAAACATGACAGATACATCATCCAAAGTAATTGCAAAGCATCCAATAGCACATTTTCGTGCAAGAAAATATGCCAAACACCAACAATCGATAGCTGAGTGAAAAATCAACTTTTGATCTCCCCAACCTGGAGTACAGAGTGCCTATAATTATAGATGCAAACACCATAGAGTCGATAGCCAGTCATTGAAATTGACTATTTTCGTCATATCACATCTTCTTTTCCAAATCACAATCACTTCTGATTAATGACAGCAGATAGTATAAATATGCATCTCTTTCTTCCCTCCCTCCTCTGAATATAACCGTTCAATTTGTATGTTTCTTTCAGATGACCTTTAAGTTAAAACTGACCAGCCAGGTACCGGTGCATGAAGACAAAGATGCAAAGTGCACAGCATCACTCAATCCAGCACCTGCAGCACAGTTTAGAGAATGGTACTTAGCATATTGTAGAGATTGGCTTTGATGTGAAATTTATACATGGTGAGTTACAGGGACACGTGACTTATAGCCAGAACTGGAGTAAAGGGTAACATAGGTGGGAACACCCACAGGAGATGTTTGATGACTATCAGGTCTTTTAGAAAGAATATGTGAAATGCCAAGCAAGTTAAGGGATTCCAGACTCAACATCAAACATTGCATGGAACATACACCTTTGTGCCAAGGATACACTACAGGCTAAACTATCACTCAGTGTCTAAAAGCCAAAGTCTGAACTGCTTTTATAGGCAGAAGCTGTAATTATAATTGGAAGTTCAATTTTCTGTTGTGCCATCATTTTGTGCTGGCAATAGTGGCTCTGGACAACTGCAGTGATATTCAAAGGAGTTTGTGAGGTTCACAGCACTCCAACAAAGTGGCTTCCAGTGAATTACTGTACATCAAATCTGCTTTTCTTTCAAAGAATGGCAATATCTGTAATTGCATTGATACTTAAAATGTCCATGCCGGTCAGCCAGCCAGTCCGTGCAGAATATAGCCTTATAAAGCCAGAGAAACTAAAGGTACTCCTCCAAGATAAACTGCAGTGCGCTCTAGTACGAGTGAATATTCCTTCCATCAGCCATGCTTTAGAAACATAGAAACACAGAAACATAGAAAATAAGTGCAGAAGTAGGCCATTCGGCCAGCACCACCGTCATCCAAAATCAGTACCCTGTTCCTGCTTTCTCCTTGATTCCTTTAGCCATAAGAGCTATATCTAACTCTCTCTTGTATACATCCAGTGAATTGGCCTCCACTGCATTCTGGGGCAGATTATTCCACAGATTCACAACTCGCTGGGTGAAAAGTTTTTCCTCATCTCAGTCCTTTAAACATAGGTACTCCTTGGATGCAAAGCATATGCTCAAGATTGATTAATTGATATTGCTATTATTGTTATAATGGTAAGAATGTAAATATATGGCACAAACATGATTTGGTTTGGTGCTGCATTCGTCAATTATGAGATCAAGTATATACTGGGATGATCAAGAGCAGATGGATGCAAGGTGGCAGTTGAAGTGGAATGGACAGTGTTTTTTCTGGACTTCCAATCACTCATAAGACGTAGGGATCAGTGAAAAGGCCAGCAATGAGTGAGTTTTCTAACTGGCCTTGAGATGTTACTGTGGACCTCAGTCTTCAGCGGCTGCACACCACATGGTGAAAGCACTTTCAGGTGCAGATAGATTCCAGGATTTTGATACTGTTACCATGGAGGGAAAAAAATACATTTCCAACTTAGGCTTATGTAGGTATGTTACAAAACTTACCTTCAGCGGCGCTGCAATTCTGCCACAGGCCGTGTGCGCAATGTTGGCGCGTTTGAGGGGGGGGGGGCGGGGTTAAAACAGGGTTTTTTCCCGACCTGGTCCTGAATTATATTTGTTGGAGTGCAAGATTTTGCTAAAGAATCGTTCCTACGGCCGTTCTGTGTGTTTTTAAAAATAATTCACCCGACAAGTTAATCGCTGTAATGATTTTAAAAGCAGCTTCTGAAGCCGTCAATGCCGGCAACTGGGACGGATTTTATGCAGGACCAGGTAAAAGAAAGTTGTTTATTTTTATGTATAAAAGTGTTGCTTAAGATGTATTTAATTCACATTTTACATTGCGAAACGCTGATTTTGTCCCCCCGAAGAACCGGCAGTGTATTTGCTGCAGATATGGGGGTATAAATTCACCGCATCTGAACGTTCTAAATGGTCCCGTTCCAGTAAAACGCACTCGCAAGCTGATTTAAATGGCCATTAATTTACAGGTATTAAACATTAAATTCCTTCCATTTGGCCTATAAACCCATGACAATGAGATTTAAAAATTATGTTATATTCTGAATTCTTGTGTGAATGTTATTTGGACACTTAGGCTATTTAAAAATGTTAATCTATTCTTAAGAAATGGATAGATGTTTAGATCTAGTAATTGAATTTTGTAATTAGCTACAATTAGGTAACTAACTAATTATATGCTTTAATTTCAAGTCATCTAAGTAAGATTGTTTCATATTTGAAAATTTCTTTCAGTTCTCTTAAATTTTAAGAAAGTTATCGGCTTTTAAATGTTCTCGATCACAGCTTTTGTGTTAAGTCAATGAAAAAGCAATAGGGAACAAGATGTCAATTTCCGAGTATGAAAATGGCCATAACTTTTTTAATACTGAAGATATGAAACTGAATTAGGTGTGAAATTAAACTTCTTTTTATGCTTTATCTGATGGGATAAATTAAAGACTTGATTTTTTAAATCTCAAAATGTTGTAACATTGCTAGCTTGTGGTGTATGACTGCAGGGAATGTGGGGATGATACCGTTGTCATGCCACTGCTGCCCTTTTCCTTCATGGTAGTTTAAATAATGCGTTTAAGAAATACTGTGGAATAAGTCTTGGTAAAATACATCACTGCATCTTGTTGGTGGTACATATTACTGCTGCCTTTCCTCAGGATATTGTTGGGGAGAATTCAGCAAAGTGGGGAGATGGGCATTGGTAAATAGAACAGCATGAATCCAGGGACACTATATTTTGCCTCCTGCTCTGTGCCTGAAGAACGATAATGAAGCCTGCTCTCCTTGAGTAATTTTGAATAATCCTTGAGTATGTTTTACCTCCTGACTCTAGTAGAGTGCTGAGAACTGAACAACAGTACAATCTCCGTCACGAGACTGGAAAGAGCCAGAGGCAGAGAAATAGTACAAGAGCAGTCTCTGCCACTGGCCAGGTAGTTCATGCCCAACTGTGCCACCGAAGCATGTGGCAGATCTCTTTGTGAACACCCTTGGGGAAGTGATGCATGTTCACGTGTTGTTCCAATTAAAATGAAAGGGAAGAGCAGCAGCTGGAAACCCCTTTGTTCTTGTTTTTTTTCCGTTTAGAGCTATTTGCCCCAATATCTCCTTTAACTATTTGCCTATTTCTTTCTCCATCATGCATGTAGGTACAACAAAGTCCCATCAGTAACTGGCCTGCGACAAATTATAACTGTATTTTAATCGACTGCGACCTCTTAATTATTATCAAATATCAATGATATACAACAATCAAATCAAACTTCGGCAAATTGACTTATCTCTCCTTTTAGTTAAACCCGCAATGATGCAGGATGTGGGAATACAGGAAGGAATGGATAGACAGAGATAGGTACTGCTAAATACTGGTTCTCCCATTCACGTTCAACACATGATGTACCTGGATCATTGCAGTCCAATTTAATAACGATGAGATCAAATTATTAAAAGGCAATCACTGAGATCATGATCTGTACACTTACATTCAATGCCACATTCACTATCTCCCTTAAACATTTGGCATATCAAGTCATCAAGTCAAGTTTATTCGTCACATACACATACGAGATGTGCAGTGAAATGAAAAGTGGCAATGCTCGCGGACTTTGTGTAAAAAGACAAACAACCAAACAAACTATAAACACAATCATAAACACACACATATTATTTTACATATTAAATATTGGAAGGAAAAACGTTCAGTAAAGTTAGTCCCTGGTGAGATAGGAGTTTACAGTCCAAATGGCCTCTGGGAAGAAACTCCTTCTCAACCTCTCCGTTCTCACAGCATGACAACGGAGGCGTTGGCCTGGCCGTAGCAGCTGGAACAGTCCGTTGCATGGGTGGAAGGGGTCTCCCATGATTTTATTGGCTCTGGAGGTGCACCTCCTGATGTATAGTTCCTGCAGGGGGGCGAGTGAAGTTCCCATAGTGCGTTCGGCCAAACGCACTACTCTCTGCAGAGCCTTCTTGTCCTGGGCAGACCAATTCCCAAACCAGATGGTAATATGGTATGAATAGCGCCAAAAATATATATACTCACAATCATGCATAAAATTAGCACTTCCTCCCCAACAATACTATGAAAATACCACAATCAGCAGTTGAAGAAAGCAGTAAAAAAGTAATTAGCAAAAGGTGATAAATACTGGCATTGCCCTAGACTGCTATATTTTCTGAAGAAAATGAACAATTAAATCAGTCACGTCCTCAAATTCAACTTTCTTAACAAAAATATCAAGTATGAGTGATATGAAAACATTGGAAATAAGCAGCCTAGCATTGTTCTCACCTATTCACTGCACAATTTTGGCTGCAGTCTACTCCTGAAGTGATTGACTCGTGTGCCAAGATTAATGCATTTGACCAGGATATAATGAGGTCTTTGTATGTTACTCTGGTGCCTTTAAAAAAAATCAATATTTTTGAATCGAAAGCTCATTTTTGCAAGTGTCTGCATCTCCTTGTGTGATTGCATCGCTGCATATGTAATTCTAACATCAGAAATGAAAGCACCATGTTGATTCTAAATCTTTAGAAAGTAGAAGAGTGAACCTTCTAAAAATGTGTTCCTGAGACAAAATATAATGCAGTGAACTGATATGGGTGTACATTATTTCAGGGAAAAGTGCAGAAGTGTGGAATAATCATCATGCTCACATAGTGACAAATAAATGAATTGTGACCAATAGCCAATGCTTCCTTTTCATCAGAATCCAGTAACTACTTCTGGGGGTAATAACAGTGAATATTTAATATGCTTGTGTGGCATTGCTCTGATGGTTATCTTAATACATGGGTTAATGTATTTGCTTTAAATGGGCAATGTGCTGCATGCACCTTGTAGCATACATTTTATGGCCAAGAGCAATAAATGAGAATAATTTAACTGAACCGTCACTACAAAGGTGAGGGACTCTATCTTGATCCGAGAAAGTCCCACATGACAAATTTCTTATTTCGGTAATGATGTTAAGTGGGAGACAGTGCTTCTGGGATGAGAATGGAGCATAAATTTTCCTGAAACACTCTTGAGTGGTTGCAAGTGCCCCGGTGTCAAAACTCAATTGACTGAGGAATGAGAGCAGAGTGTTTGCCCAACATTTCAGTGCTGACAAGTTGCAGAGTATAAAAGGGAAGTCAAATCAGAAAGTATAAGGTAAATAAAGGAGAAACAAATAAATAAAAGCAGCAGCTTTTAATTCGGGAACTTTTATTAATTCAGGCCAGACTAATGACATGTTGTGCCTTTGTTTTGAAGCTGTGTGGACATAGGAATGATTTAGTGCACAAAACTACCTTGTAAATATTATGTGCACATGCGACTATAGACAAATTCCCTCGTTTAGATCATGCATTGTCCACATGCAAATTGTCTTGAGTGTAGTTGTTTCTTCATTCAACTAATTTCATTAAGTAGGACAAGGGGATGGTTTTGAAGAAAACGAGATAGTTTAAAATTAAATTAATGTAAGGCACAAGGTGATAAAAAGGATCAGGAACACATTGATTTTTAAAAAATATAAGCATGAATCCCAATTAAATAAACTATTAATGCCTCCAGAATGCATGCTCTTCAATGTATGCAGCATCAACAATAAAAAGAGATCCTGAACTAAAATTCATAGCATAGACACATATGGGGAAAGAAGGAGAGGGGTAGAATAATACACAAGATTATTTCACCAATGATTGATAACTAATGTCTGGAGAAAAATAAAATTCAGAACCATATTCATATGAACTGAAATAAAACAAACTTCTCGAAGTTAAAGAGTATGCTGCAGAGCACATAAAATAGAAGGCTGCAATAAATCAATTGTCAGGTTTATTATCATATGCACAAGTACAGTGAGGTACAAGTGCAATGAAAAATCTTGCTTGCAGCAAACACGCAAAAATAAATTATACATAAATTATGCACAAATTTCTGAACAAAGACCATGCAGAAAGCAAGACATTAGTGCAAATGCATAAATAAGCAAAATAAAGTTCATGGTGGTACAAGAAGTGGATCATCCTGTTCCATTATCGAGGTAGGATTAGGATTGTAGTGGTTGGTTCAAGAACCTCATAGTTGCAGGGAAGTAGCTGTTACTGAACCTGGTGGTGGGGACTTCAGCTTTCAATCTTTCCTGTCTGATGGCTGCAGTTAGAAGAGAGCACAGCCCAGATGGTAGGGATCCTTGATGACAGATTCTGCCTTCTTGAGGCCGCACATCATACATAGGCTTTCCATGGAGGGGAAGGCTGTGCCCGTGATGGACAGGGATGGGTCCACTACTTTCTGCAGCCTCTCACATTCGTGAGCATTGAAATTGTCATACCTGCCCACGATGCACCCAGTCAGGATACTTTCTACATACATCCGCAAATGTTTGTTCGAGTACTTAGAGTTATACCCAGATCTCTTTAAACTTCTACAAAAGTAGAGGCTCTGGCATTTCTTCATGATTATATCCACGTTCTGAACCCAGGACAAGTCATCTGAGACGTTTATGACCAGGAATTTGAAGCTGCTTTCTCTACCACTGATCCACTGTTAAAAACTGTCACAAGTCTCCTCACTTCACCTTTCTGAGGTCAACGATTGCTTCCCTGGTTTTGTTGATGCTGAGTGAGAGTTTGTTGTAGTAACAACATATATATATCTCATCTTGACCACTTCCTGTCTCCGCTGTATATTGATTTTAGAAAACACGCTACCACATATCACTATGATTTTGGGCCATCTTACTCACAGTCCTCCTCCGCTGAGGCAGGCCTGAGGATTTTTCCGATTGATGAAAAATAAAAAAGGTATGAGTGTTTAAAAAATCTTGAGATCAGCTGATTGGTCCTCTCGCTTGTCAATCACCAAGGTGAAGGTAACGCCCCTTCCCCTAGACCAGGACGAGGAGAGGATTGTCGTTTAATGTTATTTAAACAGATAGAGGGAGAGGAGGGGTGTAGGGAGGGGAGAGAGGTTATGGAGGGAGGGAGGGACTGAGGGTAGGGGAAAGGAGAGGGAGGGAGAGGTGAGGGAGAGAGTGGGGGGGGGGGAAGAGGAGAGGGGAAAGAAGAGGGAGGGTGAAGAGTAGGGGATGGGAGTGCTGTGGGATGAGGGGAAATGAGACGCGCCTGCGCAGTTGGGGGATATAGGTGAGTGGAGGAATATTGCGTTGGGGACACGGGTTGCGTTGGGGGAACGGGTGAGTGGTGGAATATTGCGTTGGGGGAACGGGGCCCAACGGGTCCCGCTTGGTCTAGTATTTATATATAAAACAGTATGTGAGATAATTAAAACAATATAAGTATTATCATTGAATCTTTTAATCATTCAATTACTTTTTCAATTCTCCAGAAGCGAGAATGAGGGTAGTACAGAAAATACGATGGTCACATTATGTGCAGGGCTCCTTTGTAACCAAATATAAAAAAGGGAACATCTAAACAATAGTAATCATAACATCTAGGTCGATTTTGTGATGATCGTGAGCTAATTAAAGATTAAAAAACATAAATAGGAGAAAAGGGCAGGATAAATCAGTGACACTGAAACAAATTGTTTATTAACAAATGAATAAATAGAGAAGCAGTTGGAGATACTTAGAAAGATGAATAAAATCATTCTGGAGAATATGTCAATATAAAACATCGCTTTTTGGAACATTTTAACCTGAAGAACAATAAATGTAAGGTTAGAGATTAGACCACGCACGACTGTTAAATCATTTGGCCCCTTGTTTGTTGGAGAGAATGACTGTGATAATAATATGAGAAAAGATCAAAAAGATGTAAAATCCTCTTACAATAAAGTGCAAGGGTTAGGTAAGGTGGGTTATGGGGTAGGGCAGTGATGATTAACTATTCAGTCTAAGAGAGGATCCTTGGTCTATCCTAATTTCATTTATGCATTTAGTAAGAGTTTAGAAAAGAGGCATTATGCTATTTATAGAAAAGAGCCTAGTCCATCACGGGTGCTGACCTCCCCACCATCGAAGGGATCTACAAGAGTCGTTGCCACAAAAAGGCAGTCAGCATCATCAGAGACCACACCACCCTGGCCACACTCTCATTTCACTCCTGCCATAGGGAAATAAGTATAGGACCTTGAAAACTGTTATGTCCAGGTTTAGGAGCAACCTCTATCCTACAATCATCATTCTATTAAACACTACAACCATATAGGCGCTGAACTATATATCCTTGGGAGGGAGGGGGGGGGGGAGGCATTATTTTTGACTGCATTATTATTGTTTAATCATTTGTCCATTTGTTCTATATATATACTGAACATTTTTTATTATTATGGGTATTACAGAGCACTCTGTTCACATATCTGTTGTGCTGCTGCTAGTAAGAATGTCATTGTTCCATTTCAGGACATATGACAATAAAATACTCTTGACTTTTGAATTGTTGTTACTCAGAATATCAAATTGTATGTCACAGCATTCCACTAGTGTCAGTGTTGCGACTATTAGAGTTTACCTTTAATACTGAGGACTGTGCAAAAGTAACATAATAATTTACAGAATGAACTTGTTCTCATGCACAGGAATTTCAATAGGGTTCAGGGAGAAGAATGAAGAAGGAGACTACCTATTTCTTCGAAAATAAAGTCTCAACATTTAGTGAGTTGAATTTCCAATTGGAAGAAGGAATTCTGATTAAGAGGCAGTTTTAAATGCACAATATTTTAATTTAAATATATTCTGTAGTCAGTAGAAAGCCTGATTCCAAGTATTGGTTCCTGACTAGTAGAGAACATTTCAGAAGTGATTATGAGGTGGGTTATTAGCCCATTAGGATCACAAACATGTGGGGTTTGCAACATGACAGTTTTGGAGGACAAACTACGGGAGCCTCAGAGAGATTGGGGCAAAGATGAATATTTGGGAGTTGGCGATCCCCTTTTTCCTACTCCTCCTGGCCCACAAGCTGAAAACTAGCAACTTAACTCTTGCAAGCAGCAGTTTTTTGCCTTAATTTAGTTGTTAGGGAATCTCCAACATGCATTAAATGTCGGACTAAATGTAAAAGTCTAGTCATCCAATTAAAATATTTAAATGACTGAAACAAATCTTGGGAGTGCGTGGTTATCCATCCCTTTTCAGTTAAAGTTGGAAATGTGGAATCAGGGATGAGGGTTTTTAAGCCTTAATATCCATTAAACCACTATTTATTAAAGGTTAAGACTACCATTGAGGAGTTTATTTTCTAAAGGGACAAAATAAAAAAAGCATGTTGATTGTGTACAGAAACCTAATTACACCACATTGGAGTCATCTTTATTTCTTGCTCAAGATGGATATTGGAAAGGAAATGTGCCAAAAGTATTTACCAGAATGAAAGTAGAACCATGTGGTAACACCTTAAAGGAAAAATTGAACAGGGTTCGGAATGTTTTCTCTAGAATGAAACTATTGGTGCACATCCTGTAGAGCACTTCAAAATGATGAATGGGCTAGATAGGGTGAACACTGTTTCCATTTGTGGATGAATTGATATTAAAGCTGTCAATACAAGATTTACAATCATAATTTCAAGGAAAACCAATTCATCCAGAAAGTTGTTGGAATATGAATATACCACCTGAAGCAATTTGACTGAATCATGTGTGCATTAACAGGTGAGAGAAAATAATAGGACAAGTAGCTAGGATTAGATGAAGGCGGCTTATGTACAGTATAAAGCAAAGTTGCGATTGTTGGGCCAAATGGTCTGTCTCTGTGATCTAGCTGCTTTGCAATACCATGTTTTCTTGATACTGTGGGGAATTTTGGAGTAGTGGTAATTGGTGGTTGTATGTGAAGCCAAGGTTTGGGAATAGTTATAGTAACATTGAGCCCTGATGAGCAGACAGATGAAGTCTCACTTCAGTCAAATAAAAATCCTTCAGGACAGTGAAAATACCGTCAAATAATTTATCAGGAGGAGAACACAGTGACTATTATGCTTAATGACTACAGGCCTGTCGCACTGACTGCTGTAGTCATGAAGACCCTTGAAAGGCTTGTGCTGGCCAAGCTGAAAAATATCACAAACTCCCTGCTGGACCCTCTGCAGTTTGCATATCGGGCCAATAGATCTGTGGATGACGCAGTCAACCTGGGCCTGCACTTCATCCTCCAGCACCTAAATTGCCAGGGGACCTGTGCGAGGATTTTGTTTGTTGATTTTAGCTCTGCATTCAACACCATTGTGCCAGAGCTACTACACTCCAAACTTTCCGAGTTGACTGTGCCTGAACCCCTCTGTCGGTGGATCACCAGCTTCCTGACAGACAGGGAGCAGCATGTGAGGCTGGGAAAGCACATCTCGGACCCGCAAACCCTCAGCATAGGAGCACCGCAAGGCTGCATACTCTCCCCTCTCCTCTACTCTCTCTACACCCATGACTGCAACTCCACTGACTCCTCTGTCAAGCTTCTCAAGTTTGCGGATGACACAACCCTGATTGGACTGATCCAGGATGGGGAAGAATCTGCCTACAGACAAGAAGTGGCACAGCTGGCAGCCTGGTGCCATCGCAACAACCTGGAGCTCAATGCTCTTAAGACAATGGAATTGATAGTAGACTTTAGGAGAGCTCGCCCTCCCCTCACCCCACTCACCATCAATAATACCACAGTCCCATCGGTGAAGTCTTTTAAGTTCCTGGGAACCATCATCTCCAAGGGCCTTAAATGGGGGGCTACCATCGACTCCACAGTCAAAAAGGCACAATAGAGGATGTACTTCCTGCGGCAGCTGAGGAAGCACAATCTGCTACAGGCAATGATGGTCTAATTCTATACAGCCATCGTAGAGTCTGTCCTCACTTTCTTCATCATGGTCTGGTTTGGCTCAGCCACCAAGCACGACATCCGGAGGCTGCAGCGAATCGGCCGATTAGCTGAGAAGATTATTGGCTGCAACCTTCCCTCCATTGATGAACTATACACTACAAGGGTTAGGAAGCGAGCGGGTAAGATCATCCCTGACCCCTCTCACCCTGGCCACAAACTCTTTGAATCACCTCCCTCTGGAAGGCGACTCCGGACTGTCAAAGCTGCCACAGCCAGACATAGAAACAGCTTTTTTCCACGAGTAGTAGCTCTACTCAATAACCAAAAATCTGTAGCCTCCTTTTGCTCTGGTATTTTACTTAATTCACATGTTTAATCAATAATGTTTTGTTATTAATGTTTAATGTTTTATGTGTCATTCCTAACTGTCACTGTATGTCGTTGTCACTTGTGGGCGGAGCACCAAGGCAAATTCCTTGTATGTGAATATTGACCAATAAACTTATTCAATCATTCCTATTCACTCATTCATTCATTCATTAATATGTTAATATATCGCTCTTAAATTTAAGCATAAACTTCTAAGTACACACCATATAGGGGAAACTTCAAAATTAAGTAAAGACCCAATATTTTGGAAGGTAAATGGTGCTTAGAAATAAAATCTTAATATACTTCGCACTGTACCTGTTAGTTCCAGTTTTCAAGTTAAAATAACCTGTTCTTGATTTATTAAAAGATCTTTGAATTAGTTCTTCTACTCAATGCTACTCTTTTGGCTTGGATTTATAAGTTTTATTTATTGCCTGTGGTTATGAATATAATTTCTAAATTTATAGCTAAGATGGATAAAGTGTTATAAATCACGCTATACGTCATTGTAATGATCCAGAGCAGATGATAAAGTCCTACATGTTTCAAAGAGTGCTTGCATTGGAAAAAATGCTTGTTTATTGTAGCTTGTTAGTTTCAAACATACATTAATGATTCAGACTTTCAGCATATTATTTTAGCCATGTTTCATTCTATGGATATATTTGCATTGAGAAAACTGGTATAGTCATTGTTTAATATCAAAATTACTTGGAATTGATATATGCACACACAATGTGGCAGGAATTCTCATAAAGTACTTTACACAACTTTTTATTAAAGAAAAGATACTGAGGTTGGAGAATTCAGAATTGGGTGAACGGAGCTATAATAACAATAGCAGAAGTACTAAATTTGAACAAGGTCAAATTACAGAAACTTGACAGGATACACCCATGGATCTGAAGAATTTTGGTGGAACACGGGGAGGAAATTTTGTAATTGGTGATAAAGGTGAAATTATTAAATATATAGATGAAGTGAAAATAATCGGAGATGGTACAGATTTTAGAAAGAAAGAATGGATGATACAATGCACAGCTGGTAAAGTTGCTGCCTCACAGAAACCCGGGTTTTATCCTGTCTATGTGGAGTTTGCACGTTCTTCCTGTGATCCCATAGGTTTCCTCCAGGTGCTTTAGTTTTCAGCCAAATCGCAAAGACGTATGGGTTAATTGGCCTCTGTAAAAAAACGCCCCTAATGTGTTGGATGTGAAAGTGGGTTAACAGAATTATTGTGAATGGGTGATTGATGGTCAGCGTGGACTTGGTGAGCTAAAGAGCCTGTTTTCATGCTGTATCTCTAAACCAAACTAAACGTAAAAGTGGTTAATTTCTTGAGATGTATTTGGTAGAATGTGCATAGCCAGTGGATGGGATAACTGTGGAATTTCAGAATGCCTTTAAAAATTAGGTGCTACATGAGGAACTATTGAGAATGATAATGGTGTGAAGAGAAGTGTTCAATATATTTTATACTCTTGATCTTATTAGTTGCAGCAATCAACTTTGTTCAACAATCAACTTTGCAAACAACCTAGGATTGGCCATGGTCAGGGCAACCAAATATTGCAATACATTTACGAGTCACTGCCCTTCTGACTCAAAATGAATGTGCAATTCATGTTTGCTGTAGTGGAGGCTTGGGTCTGAGAAACAATGAGGCATCATTTTCATAGTTAATCCTTCACTCCTTCTAAGCCTTATTGGTAAAATTCAATTTTTAACATGAGCTCAGTCCTAATGAGAATTACCTTTGTAGCAGCTGATACTTTTGAACTAATTGCCTATTTAAAGTTGAAATATAAAAATTGCTGAGTTGCAAAACTATATTCTTCTAGATCAGTTTGTCGTAAAGGTGTTTTATTTTTATAAGATGTAATTTTAAGCTTGTCTGCCAATGTTTACAGTATTCCCAGAAAATAAAGAGGTACCAAAATCAGACTTTAAACACCCTCAACCGCAATTTGAAGCTGAATGTTCAACGGAGAATCAAAGCAAATTGTTCCACACTTTGACTGGGCGAATCAACTGTGATGTGCTGTAAGAAAGAACTTAAAAAAGCAAAATATAATTCTTAACATAAGTTCATCAATTAACTAGTCAAAACAGCAGAGTATTTCACTATCATGTTCTTCACAGGTAAACTAGATTTAATTGAAAGACAAATTATTGTAATCCCAAAGCAATTTTTCAACAAAATCTCTTTGAAATTATATCAGATATGCTTACTATTTGTCATGCAATTGTTTTCATTGCTATTTACTTATTTTGATGTGTGGTCTTAAATTTATTCCTTTAGGAAGTATAGAACAGTGTTTTCTCTGTAATTAATTAATTTTGATTATGTATATTAAGTAGTGGCTTGGTAGTAGAATGTAAAAGGGCAATCCTGTCATATGCCACCAGGGTTGGTAATCCACTGTGGTAGTGTGAGAATGAAAATGATGCAATGTAGGCAAATGCAGTTAATGTTACAATTTGCAGCTTTTGGTAAAGCTGAATTGTTTCCATAAAACAACAATTTGTTCTGCAAAGTCAAATGAAAGATTTCTTCAAATACATACGCACTTAATGATATAATGTCTTTAAAATGCATTTCATGCATCGTACTGGTCAATTTTTCCACAAAGAAAATCAGAGGTTGTACAATGACTATTAATTGTAGGAACATTGTGACCAAATCGCTTAGGGGTGGCATCAATGAAAATTATTGTTTTTTGTGAGATAGAGCTAAGATATTATAGATTCTACTTTGGTAAAATGTCATTGTTAGAAATGTTTAAATCAGAAACACAAAACTAAGTTTATTTGAATCAAAGTTAAATATATATTTTTAAAGCTCGGTTACGTACATTTTCTCCACATTTTTGCCTAATAATAGCAATGCACATGCTACATTTATGACAAAAGCTTTTGTGCAAATTTAGCATTTTATTTATTTGGATAACTCATGATTTAAATCACAAATCATGATGATCACTGTGATCTCTTGATGAAGTTAGACAAGAAATAAAAGGGCTGTGGTTACTGTAAACTATAAGCAGGCTGATGCTGTCTTGAAACAAAGGCTTATATCCACCCAGACCTGTAGCAGCTGATACCTATGAACTAATTGTTTATTTAAAGTTGAAACATTAAAATGGCTGCATTCCAAAATGATGTTCTTCTAGATCATTTTGTTGCAGAGGTATTTCATTTTTAATAGGTTGTAATATTTGGCATGTCTGTCGGTGTTTACAAATAGTGCCATTATTGTCAATCACACCAATATCAATTGTGCGTTGTTAAGTTCCGACTCTATCACTAGTGGTGAAACAAAGGAACCAGCACTGCAGTGTCGACGTTTGCCATGATAAGTAGAGCCGCTGAGCTGTTTGTAAACAAAGCCATTCACTATAAAATGCTGAGATCTGATATAAAAATCATAATTAGAGCTTAATAATGAACTCTAAAGCTGAAACTGGTTAATTATATGGTACTTCTGCTTTAAATGAAATGCCTTGTTTATGCTCCCTTCCATCACACTCTTAATGCACTGAAGATTATTTCATCTTCAATGTCAAATACAATTTGCACTAGCGTGGAATACTGAAATGCTATTGTTTGGAACATGCTTTAGGCAACAGTGAAAATATAAACTGAAAATGTTATTGAATTTGAACATACTTAAAACTGGTGTACTGACAATATATTAAATTAAAACCTTCACTAAAATGGTTAACTAAAGAACTACTTTCATTATGATATTTTTATTGGTTAGATGTTTAGCTTCTATTTTGTATTATTACATGCAGCTTGTTCCGAGACTGATACGTACAGTTCATTATTTATTCGTTTCTCGGACTCTAAATAGATGGAGTGTAACACTGGAACAAGAATTGTGTTCCTTTTCGAGAAAGCTTTGATGGATTTGTGCTCTACATCTATCTTGGTTTGCCAAATGACAAATACAGTGGCCTCTGGGGGTTCATGTCGGCCACCCCCATCTGAGCATACTGCTGCCTGCATACCATTTACTGTTTGTTGCAAAGCAAGCACACAAATCCACATTTTGCAGTTATTGATTTTAGTGTTTGTTCATTAGTTGCAGAGGGAACAGAAGCTGCATTGGTAATCTATAATAGATAGGGATAGCCATGCGAGAGGTTCTGGCGATCGTTCTAACATTAGAGGGCTTTATCTTATCAAATAGGCAGTAAATAGGCATGTCTACATTGCATTGGCATTGCTGTGTGCCATCTCTTATTTCTGCTCGACAGTTGTTTTCTATTTATGACTCTGGCAGTCTCTGTGGAATCCTCGCAGTGCCCTTAGAAGAATTTAGCAATCAGTTCAGTTAATGCATCCAGCCAGCTCAATTGAACCCAACAAATAATACCTAGCTCATGGAAGATACATGTTTGTCTAATTTAAAAATATTCTCTGGATCCAAATATCGGCTAACCTTATTTGATGGAGAATTCAAGGTTCTTTTGCTTTACTTTGTTGAAATTGAATAATTGCAGTGCAGTTGTTTGTGTCAATTGCCAAAATGTCAGAGTATAAATGATAATTTAATTATAAATCAAAATATTTTTCTCCATCATTATCTATTCAGTGTTTTTAGTTTCTTTAGATGGAACTTAAATTGAATGTTCATAATTTTCATTGTGAGTTTGCATCTTTTAATTAAATATAAAGAAATTAAACTTTTTAAAAATCTGCTACATCTTATAAATGTCATAGAGTGAGTTTAATGGAGACTTTCATTTTTTTTTTGCATTATTAATTTGTTCCCAACTACATGTTAGTATGCTTCCCATTATTCTGTTGAAGAAACTAGACCACTTGCCATACACTGTCTCTCAGTGCCACTCTTGCTGGCAAGCAATCACAATCTAGTTGTTGTTTTCTCAATGTGAATTTTGTGGTGCGGCGATATGCCCGAAATGAAGGCGAGGAGCCGGGTATTTCGGGGGGAATTTTAGTTGTTGTTGTTCTCTTGTCCAGTCGGGTCTGCAAGAGGATGATCGCGCCTAAACCCCTGCCCTTTATCCCTGTAGCTAAGGGCCGCCCCCGTACTAGTCCATTCCCGTGCCGAGGGGTTCGATAGTGGAATAGCCCGACCCTTGGGAGCCGCCACAGGACCCTCCCCCCCCCCCCTCCCCCAGAACAGGAGGCACGAAACGCACCGGCAGGCGTACATCCCGACCGGACCGTGTATGGAAGTCGGCCGACAGAGGGGCCGGCGGAGGCACAGGTGGAGTGACAGGCGGAGGGAGCCGTGAAAGGGGGGGCGCCCTCGAGGCCGAGGTTGGGCAATGTCCAGATATGCCGGCTTTAACCAGTCAATCGACACGGCCTCCTGCCAGCCCCCCATGTCCAACACAAAGGTCGTCTGTCCGGAACGGGCCTTCATACGGCCTCTGGAGCAGCGTCCGGTGGGCGTCACGTCGCAGGAATACATAGGGGCAGTCCCAGATTGCCGATGGCACGTGCGGGTGGAATGTCCCATGGCGGGACGTTGGCATGGGCGTGAACATGACAACTCGCTCGCGAAGGTGCTATAGGGTGGATGAGGGCGGTCCCTGCTGCCCCGGCGCCGACGGCATGCGTCTCCCCGAGCCCCGTGAGCGTCGACCCGTAAACGAGCTCCGCTGAAGATGAGGCCAAGTCCTCCTTAGGCGCAGTTCGGATGCCCAGCAAGACCCACGGAAGGGCGTCCATCCAGTCCCGGCCGGAAAGTCGCGCCTTCAGCACTGCCTTGAGCTGCCGGTGGAACCTCTCTACCAGGTCGTTTGCCTGCGGGTGATAGGCCATGGTGCAGCCACACACCCAACAGGTGAGCCATGGCCAACCATGGCTCAGAGGTGAACTGTGGCCCCCGGTCCGAGGAGATGTCCACTGGCACCCCAAAGCGAGCAATCCAGTGCATGGACAACGCACGAGCGCACGTAGCTGTCGAAGTATCGGCCAGCAGTATGGCCTCCGGCCACCGCGTGAAGCGGTCCACCATCGTGAGGAGGTGGGTGACGCCCCAGGACGGCGGGAAATGCCCCACAATGTCCACGTGGAGGTGGTCGAACCGCCGGTGAGGTAGGCCTAACTCCCGGAGGGGCTCCCTGACGTGGCGCTGGATTTTTGCCGTCTGGCACGGAATGCAGGTGCGGGCCCAGTGGCCAACCTGCTTGCGCAGACCGTGCCACATGAACCGAGCTGTCACTAATGCCATCGTCGCCCAGATGGATGGGTGAGCCAGCCTGTGGATCACGTCGAAAACCCTCCGGCGCCAGGCGGCAGGGACGATGGGGCACAGCTGACCAGACGACACATCGCAAATTATTGTTGCTCCTCCAGGGCCGAGAGGGACATTCTCAAGGTGAAGGCCGGAGATGGCAGTCCGGTAGGCGGGCATCTCACCATCCAGGAGCTGAGCCTCCACCAGGGCAGAATAGTCAATGCCGGTGTCGACAGCGGGGCGGGACAACACATCGGCCACCCGGTTCTCCTTCCCCTCGATGAAGCGGATGGAGGTGGTGTACTCCGAGATGTACGCCAACTGCCGCTGCTGCCGTGTGGACCAAGGGTCGGAAACCTTTGCCAGGGCGAAGGTGAGCGGCTTGTGGTCCGTGTAAGCGGTGAATGGCAGGCCCTCCAGGAAGTAGCGGAAGTGGCGCACCGGCAGATACAGAGCCAGGAGCTCGCGGTCGAGTGCGCTGTACTTCGCCGGCTGAAGAAGGCCAGGGGCCGCCAACCCCCGTCCGTTAGTTGTTCCAGTACGGCGCCAACCGCCGACTCCAAGGCGTCCACCATAAGGGTGGTCGGGGCATCCTCCAGCGGGTGAACCAGCAGCGCAGCCCGAGCAAGGGCCTCCTTCAAGCTGCCAAATGTCGCCACCGACTCGTTGGTCCACTCAACGTCCTTACGCCTACCCGCCAGAAGATGATACAGCGGCCGCATGATGTGGGCCGCGGATGGCACATAATGGTGATAAAAGGCCACCATGCCAACAAACTAATGCAGGCACAGTGTATGGACGGGGAAACCGGCGGATGGCGTCGACCCTGTCCAGCAAGGGATCCGCACCTTGTGAAGTCACGTGATGGCCGAGGAAGTCGATGGTGGTCACCCCAAACCGGCACTTCGCGAGGTTCACAGCCAAACCATGCTCACTGAGCCACTGACAGAGCTGCTGGAGGTGGGCACAGTGTTCCTGCTGCCAGCGGCTGGCCACCAAGATGTCGTTGAGGACAAAAACTCGAGACCGCGACACACACCGTCCATTAACCGTTGAAATGCCTGCGCGGCGTTCTTAGGGCCGAACGGCATCCGCATGAACTCGTACAATACAAACGGCGTAATGATTGCCGTCTTGGGCACATCCTCAAGGACCGGGATCTGGTTATAGCCCCGCACTAAATCCACTTTTGAGAAAATAGTAGCCTCGGCCAGATGGGCGTTGAAGTCCTGTGGGGCACGGATATCGGTTTGTGGCGGTAGCGGCATTCAGCCACCGATAATCCCCGCAAGGTCGCCAGCCCCCGCTTACCTTAGGTCCATGTGGAGTGGGGACGCCCATGGTCTGTTCGAAGGGCGGATGATCGCCAAGGACTCCATCATGCTGAACTCCTGCCGTGCCAGATGTAGCTTATAAAGCGGCAGTCGGCGTGCTCGTGCGTGGAGGGGTGGGCTGGTAGTTGATATGAAATGCATCACCTCGTGGTTGGGGGTCGACGACCGGAACTGTGGGGTCAGGATGTCCGGGCAAGACCCGAGCAAAACAGGAGTCCACGGACGACAGGGGGCGTGCAATCGGCTCATCCAGACGCAGCCCAGTTACTGATGCTGTATCATTAATAAAGTCTTTTTACCTTTATCACGGTGTTAGACTTCAGTTATTTGAACAGCAACATCGCAACATGGTGTCAGAAGCGGGATACGAACCCACACCTCCAAAATTCCAGCATATAGCAACCACCCTGAAGTGCTGGCTGGTGAATTGACTGCCGTTGTCAGTTAACAGTCTGCCCAGAGATCCGTGGACTGAAAAATGGCTAGATAACTTTGAAATCACCTCGCTAGAAGTGGGGCTGCTGAGAAGATCGGTGTCAAACCATCCTGAATATCAATCGACGAGTACCAGGTACTGCTTGCCATGCCACTCAAATATGTCAGTTGCCACTGTAAACCACGGGAGTGCAGGTACCGGATGTGAAAGAGGTGGTTGCTTTTGCTGGTGAGGTGTCAAGCTGTTGCACACTGCACAGGATGCCACATTCTCAGTGATGTAGTCGGCCATGCCAGGCCAATAAAACATGGTTCTTGCCCATAGGACAGTAGTTTCAGCGTCTGGGTGCCCTGCATGGACAGCGTTAATTTACTTGTTGTGTAGCGAAGCAGGGACCACAGCCTTGTGTCCTTTTAAAACAATGCCATCCTGCAGTACTACCTCATCACGGATGGCATTAAAGGCCGGACTGGCAGTGGAACGTTGTAGTGATTGTCTGGCCAGCCGCGCTTAATGACAGAGGTAAGCGACCGTAAAATACTGTCAGCAGCAGTGTGGGCAACTAAATCCTCCATATAGAATGATGGGATAAAAGTCACGGCCATTACAATAAAGTATTCATCTGGTGAGGGCGGATCCTCGCAGGTCTTCCAGGGTGCACGTGAGAGAGTGTTGGCCAGGTGCATATCCTTATCGCGTTTGTGGATCAGAATAATGTCATATTTTTGAAGTTGCAGCAACATCCACTGCAGGCGCGCAGGAGAGGTGTGGATCTGTTAAAAATGCTGATCAGAGGTTGGTGGTCAGTTTCAATTGTGACCGTGTGTCCAAAGATAAAATCATTGAATTTCTTGCAGGCGAAAACAACCGCCAACAGCTCTTTCTCAATTTGGGCATATCGTTGTTCTGTGTCAGTCATAGTACGCGAGGCATAGGCAACAGGCCTATTTCCGTTACCGTCATTTTGAAGACATGCTGCACCTAGTCCATGTTGTGAGGCGTCACAAGTCAGTGTGACCGGCCATTTAGGATCAAAGTAAGCAAGAGTAGGAACACAAGACATCTGCTGCTTAAGAGTGTCGAACGCCTTCTGTTGTTGCTCGTGCCAAGTCCAAGCAGTGTCTTTGTGTGTAAGCTGGCGCAATGGGGCTGATATTTCGCTGAAACCCGGAATGAATTTGCTCAAGTAGTTAGCCCTGTCAAGGAATCTCTGCAAGCTTAGCACATCTGTGGGTGCTGGGAGCTTGTTGATAGCACTGGTTTTCACTGGATCAGTTTTTAGGCCGTCTTTTGTAAACACATGGCCTATGTATTTAACCTCATTCACCCTGAATTTGCATTTTTGAGGGTTCAGCTTGAGATTGATGGCCTTGGCACGATCCAAGACTTTCGTCAAATTGGCATTGTGTTCTTCGACCGTTCGTCCTGCAACGAGGATATCATTCATTACGATGGAGCATGGGTAGCCTGCAAACAACTGCTCCATAGCTTGTTGAAATACTTCACTAGCAGAACATATTCCAAAGGGCATGCAAATAAATTTATAACGTCCAAACGGAGTGCTGAAAGTGGTTAACTTGGAGGAGTTGTGTTCCAGCAAAATCTGCCAGAATGATCTCTTGCCATCTAGCACCGTGAATACAGTTGCCTCAGCCATCTGCGCAGCAATCTCATCCACAGTGCACATGGGATAGTGTTGTCGCTTAATTGCTGTGTCTAAGTCTTTGGGGTTGATACAAATCCGTATCTCGTCTTTGTTCTTCTTGGTAGCCACGACTATGGTGGAGACCCAGTCCGAGGGGTCTGCTATGGGAGCAATCACACCTAGAGACACCATTCTGTTAAGTTCACTTTGAACACGGTCCCGCATAGCGTGGGGGAATATTGTGAGCTGGACGAACAACAGGAATTGCCTCAGGGTCAATGGTAATCATGTACCTGACAGGCAGCCTGCCCAGCTTATCGGCAAACAAAACCTTGTATTGTGTCAGGATTTGATGGTTAAAGTCACAGTCTGTAATCAGGTGACAAACAGAAGGGCTGAAAGTAATTAGGTTCATGTCTAGACATGCGTTAGCACCCAGCAGAGATGGCACATTTTCACGAACCACATAGAAATCCAGGTTGTGGACACGTAAGTTAAGACAGCAGCTTAACGCAACTTGACCGATAGGGTGCACTCGACCTCCTGCTAATGGAACAAGGGATGTAGCCATTGGAGAAACAGTCTGTTTTTCCAACTTTTGGAACACAGCCAGTCAGATAACATTGCAATGAGCTCCAGAATCCGCTTTCAGATAAAGAGTTTTGGTATTAATGAGCAAAGCGACCTTGGGGTCTAGTTGTTTATGCATTAAATCAGACAAAGCATGCACATCGACATCAACACATTCGCCTGCAGCCTGTAAATCCATGGGAGCTGGTTGTGAGAATTCTGAGATAGAGCTTTCTCGTCCAAGTGAATTAACAGATTGTTTGAACTCTGTTGTTACATGAATGGCAGCACTTGAGGAAATGGTTTCTTTTGTTGCAAAATCGACATAATTTTCCATACGCAGGGCAATGGTCATGAATAGCGCCATGTGAACCCCCACAGTTAAAGCAATTGTCAATCAGTCTCAACTTGGCATCCGGCACGTGAGAAAAATGAGGAGCGATTTGATAAGACATACCGGCAGCATTGACTTCACGATTAGTAGAGTGTCCCAAAACTTAGATGTGAGCATCAGCCAATTCAGCAATGCAACAGCAGTTTTCAACAGTCTCTAGGGTAAGGTCAGCATCCCGCAGTAACTCGTCACGTAATTAATCATTGCGGATACGATGAATCAAACGGTCCCGGATTAGGCTGTCACATATATCTCTGAAATGCTCTGTTGTGCTTCAGCGAACTGACATATTTGAGTGCCATGGCAAGCAGTACGTGGTACTCGTCGATTCATATTCAGGATGGTTTGACATCGATCTTCTCAGCAGCCCCACTTCTAGCGGGTGATTTTGAAGTTATTTCGCCATTTTTCAGTCCAAGGATCTTCGGGCAGACTGTTAACTGACAATGGCAGTCAATTCACCAGCCAGCACTTCAGGGAGTTTGTTATACGTTGGAATTTTCGCCATATTACTAGCAGCCCTGAATATCCTCAATCGAATGTACTGGCTGAGCGGGCTGTCAAGATTGCCAAACAGCTCATGGAACGTTCGTACAGAGCCAATTCCGACGTATTCCTGGACCTGCTCAACTTACGCAACATCTCCCGCGACCCCATATTGGGTTCACCCACTCAACGTTTATTGTCAAGGCAGTCCTGTGGCGGATCAGGCATTGATCCCACAGGTGATCCCACCCGAAGAGGTTCAATCCAGGTTGCAATATAAGCGTGACATTCAAAAACAATGGTTTGACAAAACAAGTAGGCCACTGCCACCATTGAACAAGGGGCAGGTGGTCTGTTTACAGACTGACAAAAGTTGGTGTGATTTCTGCAATTGCTTCTGAGCCACGCTCGTATATGGTCAGTGCTGATGGCGGCACCTACAGGCGTAACAGACAACATATCCTGGTTCTTGGTTCTTGGTTTCTTGGTCCTCCAAAATATTCCAAATGGAATTTCAGATTCAGATTCAGATTCAGATTCAATTTTAATTGTCATTGTCAGTGTACAGTACAGAGACAACGAAATGCATTTAGCATCTCCCTGGAAGAGCGACATAGCAAATTATTTGAATAAATAATAATAAGTGTCCGGGGGGGGGGGGGGGGGGGGGGGTGATTGGCAGTCACCGAGGTACGTTGTTGAGTAGAGTGACAGCTGCCGGGAAGAAGCTGTTCCTGGACCTGCTGGTCCGGCAACGGAGAGACCTGTAGCGCCTCCCGGATGGTAGGAGGGTAAACAGTCCATGGTTGGGGTGAGAGCAGTCCTTGGCGATGCTGAGCGCCCTCCGCAGACAACGCTTGCTTTGGACAGACTCAATGGAGGGGAGCGAGGAACCGGTGATGCGTTGGGCAATTTTCACCACCCTCTGCAATGCCTTCCGGTCGGAGACAGAGCAGTTGCCATACCATACTGTGATGCAGTTGGTAAGGATGCTCTCGATGGTGCAGCGGTAGAAGTTCACCAGGATCTGAGGAGACAGATGGACCTTCTTCAGTCTCCTCAGGAAGAAGAGACGCTGGTGAGCCTTCTTGATCAGAGTTGAGGTATTGTGGGTCCAAGAGAGGTCATCGGAGATGTTGACTCCCAGGAACCTGAAGCTAGAAACACGTTCCACCTCCGTCCCGTTAATGTGGATGGGGGTGTGCGTGCCGCCCCTGGACTTCCTGAAGTCTACAATGAGCTCCTTGGTCTTCTTGGAGTTAAGGGCCAGGTTGTTGTCAGCGCACCATGCTGCTATGTGCTGGACCTCCTCCCTGTAGGCCGACTCATCGTTGTTGCTGATGAGGCCAATCACCGTTGTATCATCTGCATGCTTGATGATGGTGTTAGTACCATGTACAGGTGTGCAGTCATAGGTGAAGAGGGAGTAGAGGAGGGGGTTCAGCACACAGCCCTGTGGAACGCCGGTGTTCAGGGTGAGGGTTGAAGAGGTGTGCTTGTCTAACCTAACAGACTGGGGTCTGTTGGTTAGAAAGTCCAGTATCCAGTTGCAGAGGGAGGGGTCGATGCCCAGGTTACCGAGTTTGGTGATCAGTTTTGATGGTATAATGGTGTTGAATGCTGAGCTGTAATCGATGAACAGCATTCTTACGTAAGTGTCTCTGTTGTCGAGGTGGGAGAGGGCGGAGTGAAGTGCCGTTGAGATGGCATCCTCCGTACTCCTGTTCTTGCGGTAGGCAAACTGATAGGGATCTAGTGTGGGGGGTAGGCAGCTTTTGAGGTGTGCCAGGACCAGCCTCTCGAAGCACTTGGTGATGATGGGGGTAAGTGCAACTGGGCGGAAGTCGTTGAGGCTTGCCGCAGTGGAGTGTTTTGGCACTGGCACGATGGAGGTGGTTTTAAGGCACGTGGGGACAACTGCTTGGGCAAGTGACAGGTTGAAGATGTCAGTCCAGACGTCTGTCAGCTGCGCAGCACAGGCCCTGAGCACGCGCCCGGGGATGCCGTCAGGGCCAGCAGCTTTACGTGCATTAGTCCTACTCAGTGCCACGTATACGTCATAGGGGGTGAGTGTGAGGGGTTGGTGATCGGCAGGTAGCACAGCCTTGATGGCTGTCTCTAGATTGTCCCTGTCGAAGCGGCCATAGAAGTGATTAAGCTCCTCAAGGAAGGAGGCGTTGCTGGATGTGGGGGTGGTGTTGGAGGGTCTGTAGTCCGTGATGGCCTGGATGCCTTGCCACATGCGTCGGGGGTCGGAGTTGTTGTTGAAGTGCTCCTCAATCCTGAGCTTATGGCAGTGCTTGGCCTTCTTGATGCCCCTCTTCAGGTTAGCCCTGGCTGAACTGTAGGCTCGAGCATCGCCTGACCTAAAAGCGGTGTCCCGTGCTTTCAGCAGTAGCCCGAGGTGGTGGAGGGAGGGCTTAAGCCAGAAATACGAGCCAGTTCCTCCTCCGTATTATCCAGACCATACAAGTATACTTCCGTCTGTGTCTCACAGCACTCTTCCGCCTATACCAGCACAACAACCCGTGTCTGCAACGGCTCCATCTGGCTGAGCCCGTAAACCTGGAGCAGGAGCTGTTAAGGCCGAGGTATTTCTCGGCGGCCGGGGGGTCTTCGAGGAACTGAGTGACTTCTCCAGCCGTGTCCTGGTCGAGGGCCCCCACCAGATAGAAGTAGCGGGTGTTGTCCGCCGTAATGCCCCACAGCTGGAATTGGGCTTCCGCCTGCTGAAACCAGACACGAGGCCGGGCAGTCCAGACCGTAGGTAGTTTAACGGCAACCGCGTTGAGAGACATGGTCCGGTTGGCCTGAGAGGCAGCCGGATGGGTGGCTCTGTCTTTTGACTCCATTATGACACCAATGGAGTGTCGGGTTCACCAATGTGCCGCGGCGATAAGCCCGAAATGAAGGCGAGGAGCTGGATATTTCGGGAGGAATTTTATTAGTTGTTGTTCTCTTGTCCAGTCGGGTCTGCAAGAGGACGATCGCGCCTAAACCCCTGCCCTTTATCCCTGTAGCTAAGGGCCGCCCCCGGAATAGTCCATTCCAATGCCGAGGGGTTCGATAGTGGAATGGCCCGACTCTTGGGAGCCGCCACAATTTATTAGTTTGCCATAATTGTTTCCACTGGTGATGCATCCCAAATTCTGCGTAAGCAATTGCAAACTAAAACTACGAGTCCATGAAATGGTTATGTGAGGTGAAATCTACACACAGGTTCACAGAGAACATTATTATGATCCTAAAATTCAAATTTTCAGAGTCTGTTTGAGTTGTAATTTGTTAATGTAGCCATCCAGAGTGATTCAACAGGTGTCAAATTGTATTTGTAATTAAATGTCTTCTCTCTTTCCTACTTGTATCTTAAGTGATTTTCAGTGCAAATGAAATGCCTTATGTTCACAAAACAATTACTGTTGCTGAATACTTTTGTATGCATGTACTTCAATCTTAATACTGCTGCTGAAACTGAAAATAGAGGCAATGTATGATTAAACAGCAATTTATTGTTCTTTTTCAAACCTAGAAAAGGAAGTTACCAAATTATATTTCACGATAACTTAACTAAAGCAATTAAAAACCACAGATGACGGTTTACAAAAAAAAAACAAGTGCTGGAGTAACTCAGTGGGTCACATTCCTGGAGATGGATGTGAGGTTTTGGACCTGGACTCTACTTCAGAATGATTGTCCACCCATCAGACAATCTAACCTCTCTCACCTGCTCCAACCTATCAATTTTAAACCAGCATCTGCAGTTATTTCAGACACATTTTGTCCACCCACCTATCAATTGCCAGGTTTCTCCAGCTTTTTCCCTCTACTACAACATTACAACCTAGTATGGACCTTGTGGGCCGAATGGATTCTTGGGCTGGCACCTCAGTCACTCAGGCCTGGTGGGCTGGCAGCTCAGTCACTCAGGCATGGTGGGCTGGCAGCTGAATCACTCAGGCCTGGTGGGCTGACAGCTCAGTCACTCAGGCCTGGTGGGCTGGCAGCTGAATCACTCAGGCCTGGTGGGCTGACAGCTTAGTCACTCAGGCCTGGTGGGCTGGGAGCTCAGTCACTCAGGGCTGGTGGGCTGGCAGCTCAGAAACTGCCAGAAATTCTGCCCAAAACAAGTTAGAGACTGTGAGAGGGAAGGGGGAGAGGGTGGAGAATCAATTTTGGACATTTTTCATCTATTTCCACAGATCACAGCAATGAATGAGGAAAGTCTATCCTGGCCTGGATTTTACAGGGAGACAATGAAGGGAGGGAGAAAAATACTGGGGTGGCAATTAATATTTGCAGGAAGAATATTTACTGATGGGCTGAAGGGTCTCCTCCTGGGCTGAAGGGACTCTTTAAAATCTCAGTGTAAGGCAGTTTTTCTGGACTTTTCCTGGCCTGGCACGGGCCTTTAGCGCCAAAATGCTCTTCCTGGGTTACTACGGGCATTTTGGGCAAAAGGGACTGGTTTCTCGCATAATAGGAGCCTTGTGGGCCGAAATGAGTGGTTTCAGGCAGGCCAAACAACTCATTTCATTTCATTTCAATTTCAATTCCAAGCTCAGGGCAGGTCAAAAAACATATTTCATTTTCATTTCATTTCATTTCAGTTTTAAGCACAGGGCAGGCCAAACAACTCATTTCATTTGCATTTTATTCCCATTGCCATTTCAGTTTCAAGCACAGGGCAGGCCAAACAACTCATTTCATTTTCATTTTCATTTCATTTCATTTCCATTGCCATTTCAGTTTCAAGCACAGGGCAGGCCAAACAACTCATCACATTTTCATTTCAATTGCCATTAAGGGCTAACAAATCATTTATTGCAAGTACATTGCAGACTCACAGTTCAGTTGACTCACAGTTCAGTTGACTCACAGTTCAGTTGACTCACAGCAGAATCACAGTTGTGGCCTCTCCCTCGCGATATTCCAGAGTGAATGACTCACGTCCAGGCATCCAGGGTTTTATAGTCCTGCCCCCCCCCCCCCGGAAGGGGTGTTACCTTCATCATGGTGATTGGCAGGCGAGAGGACCAATCAGCTGATCTCAAGGTTTTTTAAACATTCATAACTTTTTTATTTTTCATCTATCGGAAAAATCCGCAGGGCTGCCTCAGCGGAGGAGGATTGTGAGTAAGACAGCCAAAAATCATAGCGATATAGGGTAGCGTTTTTTTCTAAAATCAATATACAGCGCAGACAGGAAGTGGTCAAGATGAGACTTTTAGTTATATAGAAGATATATATATATATATATATATATATATATATATCTTCTATATAGCTATAAAGCTATAAAAAATGTTGCAGTATTAAAGAAAAGCTTACATCTCTGTACCTGATGCGAGTAAAAGTTACATCCATCAATATGAAATTAAATAGTACATACATATATGTATATATGTATATATATATATATATATATATGTGTGTGTGTGTGTGTGTGTGTGTACTTGTGAGTATGTGTATATATACACATACTGAACCTTTTTTTTCTCTCTCTAGTTTATTATATTGTTTACAGTGTACTATGTTTACATATTCTGTTGTGCTGCAGCAACTAAGAATTTCATTGTTCTATCTGGGACATATGACAATAAAACATTCTTGACTCTCTACTACAATAAATCTGAAGAAGGGTCCAAAGTTGCCTATCCATGTCTAAACATTGCCTATCCATGTCTAATTAAAGTGCCTTTATTGATTAAAATACAAATCACACTACTCTGACCTATTATTAGGCATAAAATGTAAAATGCTTACATCCAGAATTAATCAAAATATTTAAATTAACTTCTTCCTTTTTAAATACATTTTTCATAGCTGGTCTCACTAAATAGTCCACAACCACATTTCAATTAAAATATGAGGCAGATGTACTTATGATGTTGGTCCAGTAGAGTGTCTACTGGGAGCATGACCAGTATCCAGCTTTGATTTCACTGTACCTAGCCCACTTACGAACTACTTGAGAGAGTTAAAGAAAGAGCTCCTCATTGAGGTTTTACAATGAACACAATATTTCTCAGCAGGGACATATTTTAATAAAATCTCTCAAGCACTTTTCAACTAAACGCCTGGTGAGTGCGGGTGGGGGGGGGGGGCTTTCTGGAGTGCTGGTATGGGTGTTGTGGGCTGAAAGGACTGGTTTCCAGAGAGCTAGTATGGACATTGTGGGCCAAATGGATTCTTGAGCTGGTGGCTCACTCACTCAAGCCTGTTGTGCAGGCACTTCATTCACTCACGGCTGGTGGGATGGTAGTTGACACGACTATTCCTTGAAATTCCATTTCAAGCAGGGTGCAAAGCCACCAAATTCAAGTGCAGTTTCTTACCACTTCAAACAGGGTGCAAGGCCACTAAATCCAAGTGCAGTTTCATACCATTTCAAGCAGGGTGCAAGGCCACTAAAGACAGCGAGTCGTGGCCTCTCCCTCCTCCATCTTGCAGAGACTGAGCCACGCCCACACTTCTGGGCTTTATAGTTCCTCCCTCCTCCCACCAGAAGGGGCGTGGCCTTCATGGCGTGATTGACAGGAGAGAGAATCTCAACATTTTTTAAACACTAATAACTCTTTTACTTTTCATCGATGAAAAGAATCCTCGGCACATGATGAGCGGAGGGGGACTCTGAACAAGATGGCCAAAAATCACAGCCGTACGTGGTATCGTTTTTTCTAAAATCAATATAAAGCGCAAACCGGAAGTGGTCAAGATTAGACCATTCCCTACTTGATTAAACTATATAGAAGGCAAGGCAACTTTAATTAGGCAAGGCAACTTTAATTAGGCAAGGCAACTTTAATTAGGCAACACAGCTTTAGCATTTCCAAACCAAATGCAACACAGCTTCAATATAAATCAATATAAAGCGCAAACAGTAAGTGGTCAAGATTACTTTTAATTATATAGAAGGCAAGGCAACTTTAATTAGCCAAGGCAACTTTAATTAGGCAACACAGCTTTAGCATTTCCAAACCAAAGGCAACACAGCTTTAGCATTTCCAAACCAAAGGCAACACAGCTTTAGCATTTCCAAACCAAAGGCAACACAACTTTTGCATTTCCAAACCAAAGGCAACACAGATTTAGCATTTCCAAATCAAAGGCAACACAGATTTAGCATTTCCAAACCAAAGGCAACACACCTTTAGCATTTCAAAAACTATATTTTCAAACCACATTAAGGACACTGACAGGTCAGTAAAACCACTCAGTTTAGCAGTCATGTGTTCAGTGTTATTCACAGCTCAGACTCAGAGACTCTCTCGCTCCCCCATCTTGCGGAGACTGACTGAGGCACTCAACACTTTCGGGTTTTATAGTCCCTCGGGAAGGGGCGTGGCCTTCAGGAAAGAGAATCTCAACATTTTTTTAAACACAAATAACTCTTTTACTTTTAATCAATGGGAAAAATCCTCTTATCCTGCACAGCAGAGGGGGACTGAGTAAGATGGCCAAAAATCACAGCGATAAGTGGCAGCGTTTTTTTTCTAAAATCAATATACAGAACAACAGGAAGTGGTCAAGATCAGACTTTTAGAAATATAGATTACTAGACTAAGTGGAACCTGTTGGGTCCCTGTCACACGGAAGGCCTGGTCCCCCAACACAACCCATTCCCTAACACAACATTTCACCACGCACCCCTTCCCCCAACGCAACCCGTTCCCCCAACACAATATTCCACCACTCATAGCCCCCAACTGCACAGGTGCGGCTCATTTCCCCTCATCCCCCAGCACTCCAACTCCCACCCCATCCCCTCTCCTCCTCCCCTCCCCCAATCCCTCCCTCATCTCCCTCCCTCTCCTTTCCCCTACCCTGTCATTCCTGCCCTCCGTAACTGCTCTCCCCACCCCCTCCTATCCCTCTATCCCCCACCTTCCCCACTCACCTCTCCCTATCCCCCCCAATATCGCTCCTCACCTCCCCCACTGCACTCCTCTTCCTTTATTCCCCACTCCCCCCCTCCTCTCACTCTATTCCCCCTCCTCCCCACTCCCTCCTCACCTCCCCCACTTCCCCCCTCTCCATCTGTAATCCCCTCCTCTCCCTCAATTCGCCCACTCTCCCTCCTCACCTACCCAGGATCTCGATGGTGCCACTCCTTTCCCTCCTTGCGCGCCCAAAGCAGCAGCGCCACCGCCCTCAGAGCCAGGCTCAGTGCCCAGGCCTTGGATCGGCGTGGCCTCTCCCCACCCCGAAGTCTGCCGCACGGGCTCAGATCAGCAGCAGCAGCCGTCGACCTCAGAGCCAGCCTCAGCACCCAGGTCCCGGATCGTTGGCGCAACTTCTCCCCGCCCCGCCTCGCCCCACCCCGGAGCCGGCCGCCGCCATGCGCAGATGCAGCCCCAGCCTCAACGCCAAGGCGGCGGATCCCCACGGGCCCAGGATGGGAAAAATTAAAACGGAAGTAATATTACCCGTGTTGCCCTTGTGAAAAAAGGTGGCGATCAGAATTCTGGAAAGGCCCCAACTGCGCAGCCACGGCTTGGTTGATATTTGCGACGCCAGTAAAGACGCGCATGGGAACTCTACCCCAAATGCACATGCGCTGGTGGGGGGCGCTGTTCCCTAACTAAAACTAAAAATAAGTTAGTTATTTTTAAACAATAACTTTTAAAATATACCATCAATCTGAACAAAACTTGATTCATTTACAGCACGGGACAATCGTGAGTAAGGTGGGTTTAAAATCGTAGCGCTATCGTGTACTGTTTTTGCGTAAATAGAGGTACAACGCAAATCTGCAGATAACAAGTTGAGTACTCGGCAGCTTGAGAGACCATTGTGATTAGTGCACTGAGAGTGGCATTGTGACAACATCATTGGAAGCTCCTGGAAAAAAGGCTGTCTATGAGAAGCTGTGGTTACCGTTGGCAACATCCCATTGTAATGTCATTGTGGAACTCGGCAGCTTGAGAGCCCATTGTGATTGGTGCATTGTGAATGGCATTGTGACATCATCATTGGAAAGTCCTGGAAAACGGCTGTGTGTGAGAACCGTTTTTTGCCTTTTTTAAAACTTGAATCGTCAATAACTTGTGAAATATACGATGAAATCTTAACTGAACCAGATTACTGCTTGGTGGGGGGAAATGTAAGTCAGAATATGTGAAAATGTAAGCGTTAGTGCATAGCGTTTTGACGAAGGTAGAATAGCACATGCGGAAACAGGTACACACACACGAAAGCACGCATACATACAAGATGAGACTTGATAAGTATATAGATACTAGACTAGACTAATTGTGATCCGTTCCCACAATGCAATATTCTAGCACACCCATAGCCCCCAACTGCGCAGGCACGGCTGATGGGTTCCCGTTGTGATGCCCCTGATCCCCCCCATCTCCCCTCACCACCACCCCACTCCCCCCCCTTCCACATCCCCCCCCCCCACTCACCAACTCCATTCCCCCTCAACTCTCCACTATTAGCGGCTCTCCGGCAGCGCAGCCATTCCGGCCCATTGGGTTCCCATTGTGACGTAGAACATGCAGGTATAACTGCGCAGGCTCGGCTGATGGCCACGGCTAGTGGAAAAGGGATTTATTAAAGCTTAAATGTGAATAACACTTAAAATATAAGAACAAATTAAATGTTAAAGATGAGATTTATTCAGTTCAGTTCTTTCTTGTTGCGTCTCTTGTTCCCTTCTCTTCCTTGCTGCTCCTCGACGTCCCTTTTAAATCGTTCCTTGACCATCCCGAAGCTCTTTTTCTCCTTCTTAGCATGATGTTAAAAAAGCAGACTAAACACAAGTTCAGTAAACTGCCACTGGCCCCGTTTTCTCCAGCAGGGCGGCAATGAAGTTGTACTTGAGGTAGGGGCAGTCCAGGGGGGCTTGAAGCGGGTGCCGTCGGGGGGGTGAGGTTGAAAGGCTTGAAGGGGGGGCTGTCGGGGAGGTGCTTGAAGCGGGGGCTGTTGGGGGCGGGGGCTTCAAGCGGGTGTGAGCGCCCTGGAGCCAGGGGGGGGGGCGCGAGCTTCCTGGAGCCGGTGGGGGGGCTTGAGGCGGGGGCTGTCGGGGGTGTGCTGGAAGTGGGGGCTTGAAGCGGGGACTGTCGGGGGGGGGGGGAGGTGGGAGAGCTTGAAGCGGGGGCTATCAGGAGGGGTGGGCTTGAAGTGGGTCTGTCAGGGGGGGGCTTGAAATGGGGGCTGTAGGGGGGGCTTGAAGCAGGGGCTGTCGGGGGAGGCTTGAAATTGGGGCTCTCGAGGGGGAGAGTCATGGAGCCGGAAGGGTGGCGAGCATCTTGGAGCCGGGGGCGTGAGCATCCTGGAGCCGGCGGGCGGGTGCTTGAAGTGGGGGCTTGAGGTGGGGGCTTGAGGTGGGGGCTGTCGGGGGGGGGGGGGGGAGGGCTTGAAGTGGGGCCCATCGGGGGGGGGGGCTTGAAGCGGGGGCTGTCGGGGGGATGTCTTGAAGCGGAGGCTGTCAGAGGGGGGCTTGAAGCGGGGGCTGTCGGGGTGGTCTTGAAGCGGGCGCTGTCAGGGGGGGGCGAGCGTCCTGTAGCCGGGAGGGGGTGTCGAGCATCCTGGAGCCGGGGGTGGGGGAGGGGATAGGCCGAGGGTACGCAGCACGGCCTCTCCCCACCCCCAGTGGGACCCATTGGGTCTCTGTCACACGGGAGACCTCGTCCTCCAACGCAACCTGTTCCCCCAACGCAATATTTGGCCATTCACCAATAGGCCCCACGGGAGGCTTGTTCTCCCACTGCAACCCGTTCCCCAACGCAATATTCCACCACTCACCCGTTCTTCCAACGCAACCCGTTTCCCCAACTCACCCATAGTCCCCAACAACTTTCCCCTTATACACCCTCCCTCATTTTAAACTTTAAAAAAAATGCAATTGCACTTGTTTGGGCTGGCAGGACACAGTGTCCTGGGATAGCAACATTGTAGCAAGTAGGGCTACAAACCCATTGTGATGTCATAGCTGTAAGTGCCAGTGCAGAAGGAAGAAATATTTCACAAATTGGGGTTTGTAAATGTATAAATGTATAAATGGGAATAACTTTTAAAATATAACATCCGAACGAAACTTGATACACTACACCACAGGACAATGGTGAGTAAGGTGGTGCAAAAATTGTAGCGCTATCGTGTATCGTTTTGGCGTAGTTCAGGTTATGAAAAGCACGCTCACAAACAAACACGCAAACTCACACACAAGATGAGAGTGTTAGTAATATAGAGATACACCGGCCCTATTTTCTCCAGCACGGTGGCGATGAAGATGTACGTGAGGTGGGGGCTGTCGGGGGAGGGGGGGGTGAGCGTCCTGGTGCCGGGGAAGGGGGAGGGATTGAGGTGGGGGCGGCGAGCCATGGCGGCTGTCAGGGGGCGTGGCGAGTGGGCTGGAGCCAGGCGAGGGGGAGGGCTCGAGGCAGGGGCTGTCGGGGCGGTGAGTGTCCTGGGGCCAGGGGAGGGGGAGGGCTTGAGGCGGGGGCTTTCAGGGGTGAGCTTCCTGGAGTCGGGGGAGGGGGAACGGGAGGAAGAGTCCGAGGGTACCTGGCGCAGCCCCTCCCCACCCCCGGTCCCTGCACCGGCTCCAACCCCAGCCCAGGGGGGGGGGGGGGGAGGAGAAATTAAAATGGAAGGAAATTTAACCGTGAAGCTGTCGGGTGTGATGGGAAAAAAGATAGCGGTCTGAAATTATGGAAAGGCCACGTTGAGGACCCGTGGGGTGTCCTTTATGATGCCTGTCAAGTAAAGGTGACAAGTGGGGGCGGTCAAGTGGGGGCGGGGCAAGTATTGGCGCTGTTTTATTTATTTTTTAAGTTTTAAATGTCAATAACTTGTAAAATAAATGATCAATCTGAAAAAACCTTGTTTTAATGTACATCATAGGACAATGGTGACTCTTGTTGAGTAAGGTGGGTCAAAATTTGTAGCGCTATCGTGTACCGTTTTTGCGGAAATACAAATCAGGCAAACAAACGGACAAACAAACGAGATGAAAGATTTAGTAATAGAGATAGGTGTGACCACTTTGCTTGATATGGGCAGAGCTAATGTAATTATTTTTTTTTTAATGAAGGTGCTACATAGAACAATTCATCTATCATTATGAAACCGAGTAAGAAAATCCTAGATGCCTAACATATGGTTAATTACTTGATCTCACCCAGCGCAATCAGAGTTCAACAATTTGCCCACATGGTTTAGAGAGGTGTTAGGTTTTGCATCCCAATCTCCACCCGCAATCTCTCTTGAAGATTTCAGAAGCATAAGGATCTTTCGGTTTTACTGCAGCTTTTATGATGAAATAGATGATTATGGGAGACTGCCAGGATCCACATTCATAATGGTAATTAATGCATGTAAATAAGGGACTGACAGACCTATACTGTGAAAATTATTCAGTACTTTCCAGAGAAACGATGAAACAAGCGAGAAACACTGAGAAGAAAAGTACTTTAAAACAAAATGGTCAAACCATCATATCATATTATAACATATCATCCTATCATATCTCTATACTTTATACTTTATCTCTATACTATACTCTAAACTCTGATATTGGATGTGTGTGTGTGTGTGTGTGTGTGTGTGTGTGTGTGTGTGTGTGTGTGTGTGTGTGTGTGTGTGTGTGTGTGTGTGTGTGTGTGTGTGTGTGTGTGTGTGTGTGTGTGTTTGTTTGTGTATAATCACATCTTCTCGAAAATTCTACGCAGTAACAATAACATTTTTACATATTCCGGTCGATATTTTTTCCGCGGAGTCCAAAATTGCCTTAACTGAAAATTTCATGCTATATATCTCTAGTTATTACTAAAAATGTTCTAAAATCGGACAAAGCTTTGAAATAAAAATGACTGTCTTTCGCTGATGATGTCACATTGGGTCTGAATTGCTGCCGTCTTGCTCGCGCTGCGAGTGATGTCACCCCCCCACATCTCCCTACTCCCCCCCATTATTCAAAAGACGTTGCCGGAGATGAAGTCGCCGAACTCGCAGTCTTTTGGTTGCTGGCCGCACCCCCTCACTTGGGGTCCTCGGGTCAGCGCATGGTGGGGAGGTTGCTGCTGCAGATTGGACCTGGGCTGGAGCAGATCCAGGAGCTGGAGTGAGGGAGTATTGCGTTCAGGAACCAGCCTTGCCCTGTGACGCCATGCTCCATCTCTCTGTGCCTCTGCCCTCTCTCCCACTCCCCCGGTCCTCTCTCCCACTCCCCCGGGCCTCTCTCCCACCCCTCTCCACCCCCTCTCTCTCCCCCCCTCTCAACCACCTCTCTCTCCCCCTCTCTCTGCCCTACTCCTCTCCCCCCTCCTCTCCCGCCTTTCGCTGATGACGTCACAACGGGTTGTCATCCTCGCGCTGCGAGTGATATCATCCCCCCGAACCCTCCCTCCTCCCCCCACATTATTCAAAAGACGCAGCTGGAGATGAAGTCGGGCCGTGGACTGAAGACCAAAGATCATTGCTGAAGACTGTGGCGGCCCAACTCGCGGTCCTTTGGTCGACGCTCGCACGCTCGCTCGCGTCCTTGTGTCGGCGCATGGTGAGGAGGTTGCTGCCGATCTCTGCCTCAGTCGCTGCCCTCTCTCTGCCTCTACTCGCTGCCTGTCCTCTGCTTCTGCCCTTTGCCTCTGCCATCTGCCTCTGCCCTCTGCCCTTGCCCTCTACCTCTGCCCTCGCTCTCTCTACCCCCCTCCGTCTCCCTCTCTAGCAGTGCCTGCGAGTTGGGGGCTATGCATGAGTGGATAAGGCAGGGGGGGATGGGGTAAAAGGAGCGAATGAATAATATTAATATAATATCAAGGGGGGTGGTTAGTGTGTGAGTATGCGGAGTGGTTAGTGTCCCAACGGATCCTGTGAGTACCCTTAATGTGGTTTGAAAATATAGTTTGGAAATGCTGAATGCAACGAGACCTGGGTGTCATGGTACACCAGTCATTGAAAGTAGGCATGCAGGTGCAGCAGGCAGTGAAGAAAGCGAATGGTATGTTAGCATTCATAGCAAAAGGATTTGAGTATAGGAGCAGGAAGGTTCTACTGCAGTTATACAGGGTCTTGGTGAGACCACACTTGGAGTATTGCGTACAGTTTTGGTCTCCTAATCTGAGGAAAGACATTCTTGCCATAGAGGGAGTACAGAGAAGGTTCACCAGACTGATTCCTGGGATGTCAGGACTTTCATGAAGAAAGACTAGATAGACTCGGCTTGTACTCGCTAGAATTTAGAAGATTGAGGGGGGGATCTTATAGAAACTTACAAAATTCTTAAGGGGTTGGACAGTCTAGATGCAGAAAGATTGTTGCTGATGTTGGGGAAGTCCAGAACAAGGGGTCCCAGTTTAAGGATAAAGGGGAAATCTTTTAGGACTGAGATGAGAAAAACATTTTTTACAGAGAGTGGAATTCTCTGCCACAGAATGTAGTTGAGGCCAGTTCATTGGCTATATTTAAGAGGTCAGTTAGATGTGGGCCATGTGGCTAAAGGGATCAGGGGGTATGGAGAGAAGGCAGATACAGGATACTGAGTTGGATGATCAGCCATGATCATATTGAATGGCGGTGCAGGTTCGAAGGGCCAAATGCCCTACTCCTGCACCTATTTTCTATGAAGATGTGTTGCCTTTGGTTTGGAAATGTTAACGCTGTGTTGCCTTTGGTTTGGAAATGCTAAAGCTGTGTTACCTTTGGTTTGGAAATGCTAAAGCTGTGTTGACTAATTAAAGTTGACCTTGCCTAATTAAAGTTGCCTTGCCTAATTAAAGTTGCCTTGACTAATTGAAGTTGCCTTGCCTAATTGAAGTTGCATTGCCTAATTAAAGTTGCCTTGCCTAATTAAAGTTGCCTTGCCTTCTAAATAATTAAAAGTCTAATCTTGACCACTTCCATTTTGCGCTTTATACTGATTTTAGAAAAAAACGCTACCATATACGGCTGTGATTTTTGGCCACCTTAGAGTCCCCCTCCGCTCAGCAGTGTCAAGGATTTTTCCCATCGATGAAAAATAAGAGTTATTAGTGTTTTAAAAATGTTGATTCTCTCTCCTGTCAATCATACCATGAAGGCTCCTTCTGGTGGGAGGGGGGAAGGGACTATAAAACCCAGAAGTGTGGGCGTGGTTCAGTCTCTGCAAGATGGAAGAGCGAGAGGTCACGACTCGCTGACTTTAGTGACCTTGCACCCTGCTTGAAATGGTATGAAACTGCACTTGAATTTGGTGGCCTTGCACTCTGCTAGAAGTGCTAAGAAACTGCACTTGAATTTGGTGGCCTTGCACCCTGCTTGATTTCAAGGACTAGCTGTGAGTCAACTGTCAGCCCACCAGCCGTGAGTGAGCTGCCAGCCACAACAGGCTTAAGTGAATCAACCGTCAGCCCAAAAATCCATTTGGCGCACAATGTCCATACTAGCCCTTTGGAAACCAATCCCTTCAGCCCACAACACCCATACTAGCTCTCCAGAAAGCCCCCCCCCCCTCCACTGGCCACCAATATTGGAATTGGTGGAGAGGTGGAATATTGCGTTGGGGGTCCAGCTGGGATGCTGGGACCCAACGGGTCCCACTTAGTCTAGTAACTATTAAAAGTATGATCTTGGATGTTTGTGTGTTATCACATATTCGCGAAAAATCTATGCGGTAACGATACGATTTTTACATATTCCGGTTGACATTTTTCCTGTGGAGTCCAAAACTACTTATCTGAAAATTTCATGCTTTATTTCTTGACATTACTGAAAATGTTTAAAAATATGACAAAACTTTGAATTTAAAAACGACTGCCTTTCGCTGATGGGTCACAATGGGTCTGCTCCGCGTGCCGTTCTTCCATGCGCTGCGAGTGACGTCACCCCCCACCCGACCCCTCCCGTCCCCCCCTCCCCGGTTATTCAAAAGACGCAGAAAGAACGAGAAAGTCGTGCCCAGTACTGGAGCGGCCGAGCTTTTAGCTCCGTTCCTCGGGTCCTCCCTTTCTTTCTCCCCCCCCTTTCACTAGGGAGTGGTGAGTATTGGGACCAATGGTGGAGTGGTGCCCCCTCCCTCTCTACCCTCTGTCTCTGCCCTGTCATTGCGCTCTGTCTCTGTGTCTGCCCCCTGTCTCTGTCGCAGGCCTCTGTCGCTGACCTCTCTCTGTCTCTGTCGCTGCCCTCTCTGCGTCTGCCCTCTCTGCCTCTGTCTCTGCCCTCTCTCTGTCTCTGCCCTCTCTCTGTCTCTGCCCTCTCTCTCTACCCTCCTCCCTCTCTAGGTGCGTCTGCGCAGTTGGGGGCTATGCGTGAGTGGATAGGGTGGGGGATGGGGTAAAAAGAGCGAATTAATAATATTAATATAATATCAAAGGGGGTGGTTAGTGTGTGTGTGTGGGGGGGTGGTTAGTGTTTGTGTGTGGGGGGGGGGGTGGTTAGTGTATGTGTATGTGGGGGGTGTTTAGTGTGTGTGTGACGCCGCAGGCCACCCCCCTCCCCCCCCCTCCCCCGCAAAATAGTAACTATTAAAACACTGATCTTGAATGTGTGTGTGTTATTACATCTTCACGAAAAATCAACGTGGTAACGATAAAATATTTACATATTCCGGTTGACATTTTTTCCGTCGAGTCCAAATCACCTTATCTGAAAATGTCATGCTTTATTTCTCGACTTATTACTGAAAAAGTTAAAAAATATCACAAGACTTTGAATTTAAACGAGAAGCTCTCGCTGATGATGTCACAATGGTCCTGCTCGGCGCCATCTTCCACGCGCTGCGAGTGATGTCACCCACCCAACCCCTCACTCCCCCCTCCCCCCGTTATTCAAAAGATGCCGCTGGAGATGAAGTCGGGCCCTGGACTGAAGCTGCCGAACTCGCAGTCCTTTGGTCGATGCCCGGCCACCTCCTCGCTCGGCTCCTGGTGGGGAGGCAGCTGCTCGGGTCAACGCCCGCCCCCGCGGCCTCCCTCAAATCCACGTCCGCCCACTGCCCTCTCCCTGCCTCTGCCTTCTCCCTCTGTCTCTGCCCTCTCCCTCAGCCCTCTCTGTCTCTGCCCTCTGTCTCTGCCCTCTGTCTCTGCCCTGTCTCTGCCATCTGTCTCTGCCCTCTCTCTGTGCCTTATCTCTCTGCCCTCTCTCTCTCTCTCTGCCCTCTCTCTCTCTCTACCCCCTGCCTCTCCCTCTCTAGCCGCGCCTGTGAGTTAGGGGCTATGTGTGGGGGTAGGGCGGGGATGGGGTAAAAGGAGCGAATGAATAATATAAATATAATATCAAGGGGGGTGGTTAGTGTGTGCGTGTTACGCCCCCACGCGTTGAGGGCACAGGACCCAACGGGTCCCACTTGGTCTAGTTATTTTTTTTAATTCAAGAAACTATTATCACAACTTAAATTCCTGGATTATCTCATTGCTGACAATTAATTGCCAGTGTAGGAAAGAAGTGCAGATGCAGACACAAAATGCTGGAGTAACTCAGCGGGATAGGCAGCATCTCTGGAGAGAAGGAATGGGTGACGTTTCGGGTCGAGACCCTTCTTCATTACAAATGAATTGCTGGTGTTTTGCTGTAAATGTTGCAGTAGTGATTTGAAATGAAACTAAAGATTACCCAACAATGCAAAGTTTGAAAATTGGGAAAAACAATGCAATGAGTTTTTTAAAATCAGATTCAGGCGTGGTTTATGAGAGATTTGATCAGAGGATGAAATGGAAACCGTGCATCCCAATGATATTTGCAGCTGCTGTAGCACAGTGGAGTGCCGATTCAGCTATAATGTATTTGATTTTGATTGGGTTATTTCACTAGGTCAAATTAGATAAGCTTTGTATCTATTAAGCAGATGAAGTCGAGCTGTATCAGATCATGTACAATTGACAATTACTAGGTCATTTGTATATGTTAAGGACAGGCTTGTTTGTGGTTGGCAGTTATAGATGATTGGGCAGACGGTTGCCACAGCAACGAGCCATGGCAGCCACGTGACCCCCAGCGCTGGCCGTGATTGGTTGGATTCGTGCACCCTGGATGACATGTCAGGCGGATCTCTGAGGAGATTTGTTTCCCAAACTTTTATCGCTTTAATTTTAATTCATGACCTTCTCCCCTCACATCCTTCTCCTCGAGTGTTTACCTGTCGCAATATGGGGTCTTTGGCGCCTTTCCTCGCTTTGCTTTCTTACTCGACTTTCAGACAGCGGATCCCTCTAACCCGCCCGAAGACACGGAGTGACGGGCGCCAATGGCGGGGGGGGGAGAGGAGGGAGGAGTTTGCCCGGCGTCGCTGTCACGTGGTGCAACGGCGCCGCAAACGATAGGTCAGAACGGTCGCCGTGGCAACGCGGAGCGGCGGGTCGGTTGAGCGAGGAGGAGGAGGAGTGACGTTGAGTTGTGATCACGTGACCGTCAGACAAGGTCAGAGGTCGTTTCCTCAGCAAGATTAGCCCGTTCTTGTCAGTGACAACAAAATGGCTGCTGGTGCACCGTTATCAACAATTTACTAAACCCCCGGGGGGAGTGAAAGTGGCTCAAATTTTCCCACCCTCCCCCCGCCTATCTCCTTCCTTCCTTCCCTCCCCACTTCACACACCTCCGGCGTTTGTTTTTTTTTTCCGTCTCCGTAGTTGGATGTTTCCCCCTTCTCTTTGCACTTTAAATTGATGAGGTTTGTAGTGCGCGGCGGTACGCTGGCCGTCCGCGCCGTTGCTAGGGGCTGATCGTGCCGTCGAGGGGGCTGGGGCTGCTCTGAAGTGAGGCGGGTGGCGGCGCTGGTGCCCCCGCCGTGTGTTGGTGTTCGTGGCCGCCCACCGGCCGCAGCTCTCCCACACCTTCAGCCATTTAACGGTTTGGAGGATCTTTTTGTCACCTTATCCCCCCTCCCCTCGGATCCTTCCAGAGAACCCGAGTTTAAAGCTGCCAAAGAGCCTCAGGAAGAAATTCAAAGGTAAGCAGGCTACCCTCGACTTTATTTTGAGTGTTGCGCACGTTATTTCTTGCATTTAAATGCACGCAAACGCACATACGAGCCACGGGTTGACTTGAAGGGTTGTAAGAATTGCGTGGTCGGGAGTAAATTTGGTTTGACCTGCGTCGGTCTTTCAGCCGGTGAGTAGGTTGTGAATAGCTATGAAAGGGGGTTGCACCTTCTCCCGTGTTACTGATGAGCTAATGATTCAGGTTCAGTCCGTCAGGTCTTGGAATCTGTAGATCGGATGATACAAATCGTTTGCAAAACACAAAGTAACTCAGCGGGTCAGGCTGTATCTGTGGCGGGAATGGACAGGCGACGTTTCGGGTCAGAACCCTTCTCCAAAAATCGGTTCCCGGTCGAGTGTCAAACCCATGAAATGACAGGAACACCTTAATGAGATACCGCAGCTTGTTTCACAGACTTGCGAGCCGCGACAGTGAAATTAAACGGCAGGAATTCTGCAATGCTCGTTTTGATTCAGTGATTTCACAGTGGAAATATGATATTCAGGGGAGGGGGGTAGACAGTTTTTGAAGTTTTCGTGGATTTGTGGCGATTCAGTAGTAATCGCATTTCTGTTATTTAGCCTAGTGCTGAGCTCGAGTATTGGCTAGCTTCTGTTGTGGAGCCAAAGCGCTGGCATTTTTGGATCGTTGCCCACGTTGTCTCGTTCTCGTTCTCTCTCTCTCGCTCTCTCTCTCTCATACTGTATCATTTTTGATGGCTTCTGAGGTGGAATGTGCATTTTGAGATTGGCTGCGGTGTCGTGCCTGTTCCAGCTTTGAATGTTGCTCCAGTTATAATTAAATAAGCGATTAAAACATACAATCATGCAAAACCCACAGTAAGATCAATATGTGCCTACGTTCTGTATCAGAATGTTTTATATTTAGCGTTTTTAATTCACTGCAGCAATTTGTTAAAATGCAAGTGGCGTCAACCATTATTACAATTGTCATTAGATATTTTCCTTCTGTAGGAAGTGTTGAGAAAATAAATGCATTTCTGTGACCCCAAATTTTGCATTATTTTTTTAATCTGGTGTAGCCGAAGTAAATCTTTATTAAATCTAAATGTTTTTGTGCTTAAAATTTTGTCTCTGAAGAATTCAAGGTAATGTAATTAATGCATTTTGTGAAAATTGCCAGAACATCCAAATAATCTAATATATTTATAGAGTTACAATTTCCTGAAAAATTGTTGTAAAAAAGAGATTAAAGAAAGTGTTAGCTATTTTACAGGACATTTAATTAGGTCTGTGTAGGAATGTATAGACATATCAATCAGGAAAAAAAACTATTATGCCACTTCAAATTTGAAGTTGTTCCAAGAATTTAAACTTGCAGGTGAGGAGTTGTATGAAATAAGTCTCATTTATGCAAAGACTATTTCCCAAGTGGTTCAGCATGTAGTTGAATTATGTAGCTTAGCAATGTTCCAAGCTCAGTATCCACTTTGCTTTCAGTTAACTGATTTTCTCAGGTTAATTTGCTTCTGTATGTCTTATTGAAGTGAATATAGAAAGGAAATTTGGTCAAAGGACTCGATTCTGATCACTATCTGTTGGTGCAGGTTTAGGTATCAGCCTTGGTTGCAAAATCGGAGTTATTCACGTACAAGGTTTGCAAAGAAATATTGACCATATAATTGGGTGCGATAAAAGAGTGTGCCTGGTGGCCATGTAACGGCAATCCAGGAACGAGTCGGTGTCGAGGGAAGATGAAAGGAGGAAAAATAAAAATTGTTTGACTTGTGCCATACTTATAAAGAAAAATTGTGCCCTTTCTGTATTTGAGTTTTTCTTTAAATGTAAATCAGTAGCTGTCAACATTATTTTCAGAGGCCCTTGCTAAAACATTTTGCAAATCTTGTTAACTCTTGAAACTCTGTTTTTCTTGCTGCTGTTAATTGGATTTACAAGATCTGTGTTATGCTTTGGTTTTTGTGCAACACAAATGAAGTTTGTGGAAATAATATCCCCATTTGGTTCAAATAGTGTTAACTCTAAAATTACTGGTAATATTCTAAGTATTTTCAGAGATTCCAGTCATGCATATGTAGTAACTTGAAATGAGCTATTGCTGATTGCAATACAGTAATTTGGAGTCTTTTTCAACACTGTCAACTTTATGGTGCACTTGTGTTAATAAATCCTAAAGGATGATACCTAAAGGCAATTATTAAATATTGTACTGCAATGTTGGCTGAACAGGTGCTATTTGAATCAAACTCAAAATGTATAGAATGTCTTTATATCTTGTGGGGGGCATGGGGTGAGGTTGGAAAACACCATAAACATACCATCTACTAAGACATGCTTAGCCTCGAGCCACGCATGTGAAAATTAATCGATCTGTAACCTAAATAGTAAATGAATTGGATGATGGAGGGTGAGGAACTTGCCCATTATCAGCCCAACAGTAATGTCAGGTGTGGTTGGTGCTAACATACAGCATTGAAGGTCCAATGGAGACACAAACTGCAGTTGTTGAAATCTTGAGCAAAACAAACTGTTGGAGGAACACAGCGGATCAGGCAGCAAATTGAAGAGAATGGAGAGGCAATGTTTTGGTGGAATAGCGCCTCATTCTGCTCGAGTACCTTACAACCCAATAGTATGAATGTTGACTGCTCCAATTTCAATTGATACTGAATTATCTCAATGGGATTAGGATAGGTAAGGGGGAGGTGCAGCGAGACCTGGGTGTCCTTGTACACCAGTCACTGAAAGTTGGCGTGTAGGTACAGCAGGCAGTGAAGAAAGCTAATGGAATGTTGGCCTTCATAACAAGAGGATTTCAGTATAGGAGTAAAGAGGTTTTTCTGCAGTTGTATAGGGCTCTGGTAAGACCACACCTGGAGTATTGTGTACAGTTTGGGTCTCCTAATTTGAGGAAGGACATCCTTGTGATTGAGACAGTGCAGCGTAGGTTCACGAGATTGATCCCTGGGATGGCGGGACTGTCATATGAGGAAAGATTGAAAAGACTAGGCTTGTATTCACTCGAGTTTAGAAGGATGAGGGGGATCTTATAGAAACTTATTAAAGGACTGGACAAGCTAAATGCAGGAAAAATGTTCCCAATGTTGGGCAAGTCCAGAACCAGGGGCCACAGTCTTAGAATAAAGGGGAGGCCATTTAAGACTGAGGTGAGAAAAAACTTTTTCACCCAGAGAATTGTGAATTTGTGGAATTCCCTGCCACAGAGGGCAGTGGAGGCCAAATCACTGGATGGATTTAGGAGAGAGTTAGATAAAGCTCCAGGGGCTAGTGGAATCAAGGGATATGGGGAGAAGGCAGGCACGGGTTATTGATTGGGGACGATCAGCCATGATCACAATGAATGGCGGTTCTGGCTCGAAGGGCCGAATGGCCTCCTCCTGCACCTATTTTCTATGTTTCTATGTAACTCCAATTTCCCAACCCTTCAGACTGGAGTAGGGTGGGGAAAATGAAAACTGGAAAAGTAGTGGGGGTGGGACAAAGCCTGGCAAGTGATAGGTGGATAGAGGTAAGAGGGGCTTCATTGGCAAATTAGTGGATTCAGTGATGAAGATTAGAAGTGAATGGTAGACAAAAGGGTGTTGTATATGGAGAGGAATGAAAGGTAAAGCGGCGGGAGGGATCTGGGTGGGGGTGGGGGGGGGGGGGGTAAGAGGAAAATTGGGAGGCTTAGAAGAGAGATAATTGTACGAGGAAGGGAAATGAGCATGGTTTCGGGGGGGAGGGGATTGGTGGGAGAAAGGGAGGAATGGTTAGCAACAGGACATACAGCAGGCCTTGGCTGCAGAGCATGTGTTTATCAATCAGTCATCTAGTCTATGCTTGGTCTCGCTGATCTCAAGGAAGTCACATTGGGACCACTGAATGCAGTAGATGAGGTTTGAAGAGGTGCACATGAACCTCTGTCTAATCTGGAAGGGCTGCTGGAAACCCTGGATGGAATGGAGAGAGGAGGTGGTGCATTTCTTGCAGTTGGAGGGGAAAGTACCTAGTGAAGAGACGGATTGGATAGGAAGGGATCAGTGAAACAAGGAGTTATGGGGGGTGGGGGGTGGGGGAGCGTTTTTTACAAAGCAGAAAGAGGTGGTGACAAGAAGATGGAACTAGTGGTGGGATCATGTTCAACGTGGTGGTAGTATCAAGAAATTATATGATGGGTGTGGAGACTGGTGGGTTGAAGGGCGAGGACCATGAGAACACTTTGTTCTGTCTCGGAAGGTGAATTGAGCAGAAGGTATGGCAGGTATGACTATTTCAAGGATATTTTATTGTTTAATGTATTATTTATTGGTGCACAGCAGGAAGAATAGATGGAAGAAGAGTGATGTTTGGGGGTGGTGATATCTATAGCTAAAAATGTTGTGGACCTTCATAAATAGTGGTATAGACTTTAGAATGACTACTTTTGAGCAGCTTACCTCGCAAATGGTAATCTTTGATCTCTGTTGCATCTCAAAGGAAATTTGTTTTTTTTCAGTGGTCTTTTGCCGTCAAATTAATTAATATTCCAGCAATCAACAGTATATACAGATCCACCACCGTTTTCCCCCTGAAAATGTAGCGCTTAGGCCGGGTGAGGAGGCCTATCTCTACCTCATTGGGACTTCCGTACTGTTCGTCGGGTTGAATCTGCCCCCTGCGGTCAGGTCACTGGAACTCTGGCCCGGCCCAGCTGGAGACGGCAGATCCGTTTCCATAGCCGACTTTGTGGGCTGGTATCTTAATACCCCGGCAGCCTAAGCGGACTGTTCCAGTACCATTGGACATTTCTTGGAGGCCATGACCTCTGGTCCGGCAAATTGGTCAATCCAGAAAGGCTCTGGAACCAAGGGTGCTGGAAAATCGGTGGCAGACCTGTATCACTTGAGAGATTATGTTGATAACAAATAGCATTGTTTGCTCCAGATTTATTGAGGCACAAAGTTGCAAGTGGATGCTTGCAATAGGGTAATTGTGTAAACTCCTCGATGGAAACAGAAAGTCCATTTCCATCAGGCATAGCTCAGCCTGGCACATTTGAATCAATATTTGTCCAGAACTGTGGCAGAGTTTTGAGCACCACATCTTGGGTGACTGCCTGTGAAGTATCGAAAGAATCCTGGGCTCTCCTATGCAGGTAATGCATTAAAAAGATTATTTGAGACGCCATAAACAGATAAGAGATTCAATTGTAGCGTTTTGAAGGGCGGAAGTATTTATTTCTCAACCAACAATAGCATTGTCAATTACTTGATATTCATCGTAGCTGTTTATAGCCATTTGTTGTGTGTCAATTTGCTATTGTGCATTCCACATTACTACAGTTACTACATGACAGATTTACTCATTTGACTGTGAAAGGTTGAGAAACAATTCTGTAGACGCAATTCTTTTGTTTTTAGATGTGTGCCTGTTATTGCTTTTATATCCACACTTGCACAGTAGTTTAAGACCATTAGTTTGTTTTGAGATAAACCAATGTTGTCACAGACCAAGGTTATACCCAAATAAATTTGCAGCTTTTAAGAAAAAAGTTGCTTAAGTGTGAGGGTTGTTGCCCAACAATATTTCTTGAAGTGGAGCAATGTAAATTTCACAAAGAGAGAACATGAATTCTTCTCTTGTTTTACTTAAATCTGCTCCATTATATTCAAAAACAATTTTTTTGTGCTTTTAAAAAATGTACTGAGCAATTCTAATATGATAAAAATATTATCGAGTTGACACAGCATCATTGCAAGATTGTGTATTTACGCTCTAGGTCTTTTTAAAATATATTTTCATATACAGAATACACAGTGGGATGCCAACTTTATTACTCTCTGGAAGACCTCTGTGCAGTAACCTGTAAGTTAACAGGTTTGTCACGCATGTAATTAACATGATGTTTTACTGTTCCATTTTCACAGTATTTAACCATTATTGGTGCCACATGAAATCATGCAGAAGAGGTCTTGCAGGTGTAATTAGTTTTCGCGATAGATGGAAGATAGACAAAAAGCTGGAGTAACTCAGCGGGCGGGCAGCATTTCCGGACAGAAGGAATGGGTGACTTTTCGGGACGAGACCCTTCTTCAGACTGAAAGTCACGTGAAAGGGAAACGAGATATAGATGATGTAGAGAAATATAGATGTAGAGAGAAATTAATGAAAGATATGCAAAAAAGTAACGATGATAAAGGAAACGGGCCATCATTAGCTGTTTGTTGGGTGAAAACGAGAAGTTGGTACGATTTGGGTGGGGGAGGGATGGAGAAAGCGGGAATGCCGGTGTTACTTGAAATTAGAGAAATCAAGGTTCATACCACTGGGTTGTAAACTGCCCAAGCAAAATATGAGATGCAGTTCCTCCAGTTTGCGTCTTGTCTCACTCTGACAATGGTGGAGGCCTAGGACAGAAAGGTCAGTGTGGGAATGGGAAGGAGATTTAAAGCATTAAAGTAACTGGGAGATCAGATAAGTCCAGGCGGACTGAACAAAGGTGTTCAGCGAAACAATCGCTAAGTCTACATTTTGTCTCTGAATGTACCTCTGCGAAACCTGAAAGGACTGTTGGGTCCCTGGACAGAGTTGAGGGGAGAGCTATGTTTGTGTCTGGAACAAGAGCCAGGCTATTGGTGTATTCTCGTAATGCTTTCTGATAATTCTGCCGCTTGAATGCCAGGTCTCCGCGGAACTTCAGTGCAGTCAGCTTCTCCACATCATCAGCTGTCGAGAGTTTATCCACAAACCACTCACAGATGTTTCATCTCCTGTGGTTGCAGGAGAAGGTACCTAGGGACGGGTTGGCTTGGGTGGGAAGGGATGAGTTAACCAGGGTGTTGCAGAGCGACCGGTCTCTGCCGAAAGCAGAAAGGCGTAGAGATGGGAAGATGTGATTAGTGGTGGGATCTTGTTGGAGGATGCGAAAGTGTGTCGGATAATTACATGTTCTTGGTTCTTGGTTTCTTGGTCCTCCAAAATATTCCAACTGGAATTTAAACTGGAGGTGGTGGAGGGAGGACTTAAGCCAGAAAGGGTTATTAGGAAGAAAGAGCTACTTTAAATTTAGTTGCATCTGTTTTATGCGACGGCTGATGTGGTGAAAGGATAAGGACTCTGTCTCTGTCTGAAGAAGCGTCTTGATCCGAAACGTCACCCATTCCTTCTCTCCACAGATGCTGCCTGACCCGCTGAGTTACTCCAGCATTTTGTGTCCAACTTCGATTTAAACCAGCATCTGCAGTTCTTTCCTGCACAGGACTCTGCCTCTGTTGCGACGAAGGGGAGCAAGGGCGGAGCTGCAGGATGCCAAGGAGACACGTGTGAGGGCCTTGTCTACGATGAGAGAGGGGAACCACCATTCCCTAAAGAATTAGGACATCTCGGATGTCCTGGTATGGAACATCTCATCTTGGGCGCAGGTGCGGCATAGATGGAGTATTTGGGAGTAGGGGATAGAGTCTTTGCAGGAAGCAGGGTGGGTAAAAGTGTAGTCGACATAGTTGTGAGAGTCAGTGGGTTTGTAATAGACATCAGTCAATAGTCTACCTCCAGTGAGGGAGACTGAGACAAGAAAGGGGAGGAAAGTGTCAAAGATGGTCCAAGTGAATTTGAGTCTAGGATGGAAATTGGTGGTGAAGTTTTAATGAAGTCCATGGGTCCATGCAGGAGGTAGCACCGTCAATGTAAGTTGTCATGCAATCGTCAATGTATCGGAGATAGAGTTCGGGAATAGGGCCGGTGTACGCCTGGAACAGGGATTGTTCAACGTACCATACAAAGTCAGGCAAAGCTGAGCCCCATGTGGGTGCCTATAACTACGTCTTTGATGTGGAGGAAGTGCGAGGAGTCGAATGAGAAGTTGTTAAGGGTGAGGACCAGCTCCAGTAGTGTTAGTAGAGAGAAATTGGATGGCTATCCCTATAGATAGGGATCACATTAGATGGTTGCATGTGCTTCGGTGCATTGAAATAGCAGTTGTTTATGGCCTAAGTTAAAATAAGATTCTGATTTGGTTACTTAAAACAGCGTGGTTACTATTTCACATTTGGTACATCCAACCTTAACTAGACCGTTTACCAGAAGATGGGCACTTCTGCATTAACTAACAAGCTGAAGTGATCAAAGTGAAAAGTGATATGAAAAGCTAAATCTTCATTATTGTAGTAATATGCTGCTTTGGTATTAGCGCTGAACATCAATTTGTAAATCTAATTTAAGGGGATGTGAAAGATCTCATAGAAACATAATGGCCCATCACTCAAAGATGCAATCTGTGTCTTTGGTGCATTTTGGGACACCTTGGAGAATGAGTAAAAGGACTTGAAAAATGATATCCAACACAGAGTAACCAAAGCGAGATTGTGGTAGAATTAAGGGATCTCATCGCCATCACCGGAGGCCACCGGCTTGCATCTGAATCCACTCCGTCTTCCCCACCCGATGGTAGAACATGGCGGGGCACGCGATGAGAAGGTGGCCATTACTCCCTCTGGGGAAACCTGCAATTCCTACGTTGATCGCAGGGACACGCGAGAGCTGCCGAGGCTCTCCACGCCACCCGAGGTCGAGAGAGCTGCCGAGGCTAGCTGCTGTTTCGCAGTCGGCCCCGTCCGAGCAGCCCGCTCCATTCCTCCCCCTCCTCTCCCCCACACCCCCCTCATCTCCCGCCCCTTCCTCCTTCTCTCTCCATCCACTCCCTCTCCCCCTGCCCCTACCTCTTCGCCCTCTCTCCCCGATCCATCTCCCTCACCCCCCCCCTCACCCCCCCCCCTCACCCCCCCCCCTCACCCCCCCCCCTCACCCCCCCCCCCTCACCCCCCCCCCCCCACCCCCCCCCCCCCCTCACCCCCCCCCCCTCACCCCCCCTTCCTTTAGGAAGGAAAATGGAAGTTGTTGGCCTGGTTTTGAGCTTGTACCTAATATTTACTCAGCAGATGTGGGGGTTAGTGAGACAGTGTTGCCCACTTCTAACTGCTCTTGAGAAAATTATACTGAACTGTAATTTAACTGCAGGTGTTCTTTTAATGTTTTCATAACTGATTCATAGGAAATATTGTTAATTTGCATTGCATAAATCTGTATGATGTAATTGTGATAGGACAGTAGATTGAATTCTTGACAAGTTGGAATGGCAAATGTGATACACATTCAGCTCCATCCAAGACCATGAGAAATTACAGCGAATTGTGGATGCAGCCCAGACCATCATACAAACCAACCTCCCATCTATTGACTCTATGGTGTTCGGTAAGGCCAGCAGCATAATCAAGGATGAATCACACCCTGGCCACTCCCTCTTCGCCCTTCTCCCATCAGGCAAAAGGTACAGTGCAGTCAGAAAGTATTCAGACCCCTTCACTTTTTCCACATTTTGTTACATTACAGCATTATTTTAAAATTGATTAAATTCTTTTTTTTATCATCTATCTACACACAATACCCCAGAATGAAGAAGCAAAAATAGGTGTTTCGAAATTTTTGCAAAGTAATTAAAAAGAAATAACTGAAATATCACATTTACATAAGTATTCAGACCCTTTGCTTAGGTTCATCCTGTTTCCATTGATTATCCTTGAGATGTTTCTACAACTTGGAGTCCACCAGTGCTAAATTAAATTGATTGGACATGATTTGGAAAGGCACACACACCTGTCTATATAAGGTCCCATAGTTGACAGTGCATGTCAGAGCAAAAACCAAGCCATGAAGATAAAGGAATTGGCCGTAGACCTCAGAGACAGGATTGTGTCGAGACACAGATCTGGGGAAGGGTATAAAACAATTTCTGCAGCATTGCAGGTCCCGAAGAGCACAGTGGCCTCTGTCATTCTTAAATGGAAGAACTTTAGAACCACCAGGACTCTTCATAGAGCTGGCCTCCCGGCCAAACTGAGCAATCGGGGAAGAAGGGCCTTGGTCAGGGAGGTGACCAAGAACCTGATGGTCACTCTGACGGAGCTCCAGAGATCCTCTGTGGAGATGGGTGAACCTTCCAGAAGGACAACTACATATGCAGCACTCCACCAATCAGGCCTTTATGGCGAGACAGAAGCCACTCCTTCGTAAAAGGCACATGACACCCGATTGGAGTTTGCCAAAAGGCACCTAAAGGACTCTCAGGCCATGAGAAACAAAATTCTCTGGTCTGATGAAACCAAGCTTGACCTTGGTCTGAATGCCAAGCGTCACGTCGGGAGAAAACCAGGCACCGCTCATAACCTGGCCAATACCATACCTATGGTGAAGCGTGGTGGTGGCAGCATCATGATGTGGGGATATTTTTCAGTGGCAGGAACTGGGAGACTCGTCAGGATCGAGGGAAAGATGAACGGAGCAAAGTACAGAGAGATCCTTGATGAAAACCTGCTCCATAGCATTCTGGACCTCAGACTGGGGCAGAGGTTCATCTTCCAACAGGACAACGACCCAAAGCACACAGCCAAGACAACGCAGGAGTGACAAGTCTGAATGTCCTTGAGTGGCCCGCCAGAGCCCGGACTTGAACCCAATCGAACATCTCTGGAGGGACCTGAAAATAACTGCATCGACACTCCCCATCCACCATGACAGACCTTGAGAGGATCTGCAGAGAAGAATGGGAGAAATTAGCCAAATACAGGTGTACCAAGCTTTGTAGTATCATACCCAAGAAGACTTGAGGCTGTAATCGCTGCCAAAGGTGCCTCAACAAAGTACTGAGTGAAGGGCCTGAATAGTTATGTAAATGTGATATTTCAGTTATTTATTTTTAATTACTTTGCAAAAAATTCTAAACTCCTGTTTTCGCTTTTTTATTATGGGGTATTTTGAGCAGATTGATGATAAAAAAAGAAAATAATTTAATCCATTTTAGAATAAGGCTGTAACGTAACAAAATGTGAAAAAATGAAGGTGTCTGAATACATTCTGAATGCACTGTATAGAAGTGTGAAAATGCACACCTCCAGATTCAGGGACAGTTTCTTCCCAGCTGTTATCAGGTAACTGAATCATCCTACCTCAATCAGAGAGCAGTGCTGAACTACTATCTACCTCTTTGGTGACCTTTGGACTATCCTTGATTGGACTTTGCTGGGTTTACCTTGCACTACATGTCTTTTCCTTATTGTGTATCTATAGACTGTAAATGGATCGATTGTAATCATGTATTGTCTTTCTGCTGACTGGGTAGCACGCAACAAAACACACCTCGGTACACGTGACAATAAACCTAAACGGAAACTGAAACATTTGATTATACCAGTCATACTATAATACATGTGCCTTAATCCTTGCATTGTCTTGAATCATTAGTGGAATCCACATAGTGGAACAGAGCATAACATATTGAGGATCCATTGATGTTAGCTTTTAAGTGAGACTTTCCATAGTTAATTTTTGTTAATATCATATCTTCATTAAACATGCTAAAAAACACATACTTTGTCTTTTCCGTTCTTCACTGTGGACTTGCTTTACAGACTTGAATGAAGAAGGAAATGATTCTTGCAAAAATCATAAAAATTGCATCAGAATCTCATCCAAGCCTTCAAATGTTGGATAAAGCATTATGATCTATCAAACTCTCTAACCTGTCTTTTTTGTTTTTGTTTTGGTATCATTGCTCTGGGATTTGTAAGCAATTCTTCAAGTGGATGTAGTCTTTCACTATTTATTCCTGTAAACCTATGTGGAAGATTTATAAGGCAAACTTTTTGGTCTACATCAAATTGTTGAAACTTTCTAGTACTTGTAACCCCATCCTCTCTCCACCCCTCCAAAGAATGGAATGTAGAGAACTATTGCAATATTCTTTCTTGCATAAAATGAAATAAAAATTTAGCACAGTCCACCAGGCTAGTGTGTATCCTTGAGAAATCCTACACTGGGCAGAGTTATCTATTAATTTTCCACAATCTGAGTGTTACTGGCAAGGCCAGCATTAAATAACCATGAACTGATTATTTTGCTAGACCATTTAAGATGGCATTTTAATAGATAACTAAATTAGATGGCCATATTGATAAGATAGACGATGGGTCTGAAGAAGGGTCTCGTCCCGAAATATCACCCATTCCTTCTCTCCAGAGATGCTGCCTGTCCCGCTGAGTTACTCCAGCACTTTGTGTCTACCTTAGATAGAAGGAGGTTCCTGACCGGAAAGGTTGTCAGTCCATTTCCCTACACAGACTCCACTGAGTTCCTCCAGCACTTTTGAAGTCACATTTAGGCCAGTTAAAGGTTAAGATCACAGATTTCCGGCTTGTTATTGGTAAACTAGATGTGTTTTGTATAACAACCTGGTACTATGTCATCATTAATAATTACTTTTTTTCCAGAAATATAGATTCTTAAGTTCAAATTCCACAGCTGTCATGGTGGGGGTTTGGTCTCTGATCTCTGTATTGTTAATTCAAACTTCCAGATTATTTTTCCAACAATTTAACTACCCCACCACAGCCCTACGCATTATGTTGTGGCTTTGTTCGTTGGGTCAGGCAGTACTGCTCTCTTTTGTAAACAATATAAGAATCTGCTGTCAAATGCCCAGTAGGTAAATTAATGTAATCAGAAGATATTTCAATAGGATCTGAGCTATTATGCTTTCACACGTCCAATATTTTTGAAAATGAGCCATAAGAATACTTGGTAAAGATTTGCCAAGTTTAAGTTACCTTATTTCATAGTTGTGAAAATGAATGCATGGAGCAGTGTTTATGATCAGTTGTACTTTAATCTCTTATCAATTTTTGTGTGACAATATATAATGTTTATCATTGCATGTTTTCAATCATGAAGCTTTCTTACTTGGAGGAATTAAAATACTTCATATTTAATATGTCTAAAAGGGAGGTGGGGGTTTCTAAGTCAGGGTAAAATAGAGCTGGACCTAAATCTTGTGCCTGAATCTCAGTCTGAAGAAGGGTCTCGACCCGAAACATCACCCATTCCTACTTTCCAGAGATGCTACCTGTCCCGCTGAGTTACTCCAGCATTTTGTGTCTACCTTAAATCTTAATTCCATCCCTATTTATGTTGCTGCATTCAAAATCAAAGAATGGATTTGTGCTTGAATATACCTTCTGTCGAATACTGGAATAACCATCAATGCAATGGTGGAAATGTTTTTGCCTGGTATTGTAAACCATGCACCTGGCTACGTTGCTGTAAAACATTTCTTTCAGCTCAGCTGTGCAGTTCTATGTACACCTCGTGCAGAAGAATGCCTGCATTATGTTTGCATATTTTCTGAATAAAGTTAAAGGTATTGGTTTGCATGGAATGACCTTGGTCCTTTGTTGTAAGGTACATAGAGAATCCTCTAGGATTGTTCCTCAAGCCCTAGTAAAGATTACTTGTCAGAATGACTAATTACCAGAACCAAGATGTTGCTTGCCTGGTGATGAGAAGCACCCTCCTTGTTAGATCATCCTTGCACAGCTATAGTCTTGATGCCACCATGTGCTGCCTTTGTTGCAGCTGGGTAAGAATAAGAACATTGTTCATCTACTTCTGGTTTTCAGACTTGTTAAGCAGGTCTGAAAAGAGATGCAGCGTGTTTTGTTTGGCTCGTTTCATCATAACGTCTTGTAGGCTTCTTTCTGTACAATATAGCCTTCTCTATGTTGGATGCTGTAAAGAAGTTAAGTCTGACACACTTGTAACTTTACTTATTGTTTAATGAGCACTCAGGTTAAACACATTCCAGCACTGACTACTAGCAATCTATAACCGTGCTGGAACCAAGAGGGCGTGAGAGAGATAGAGAGAGAGTTATTATACTTGATAACTAAGGCGTGGTTAGTGGCACAGAGGTAGCTATATTATTGGTTGCATGCATGGACCATCTACAGATGCTAAGAAAACACATGTTGCTACTGGAAGGTTAGTAACTCAGTGCTTGATGTCCCCTGGTCTTCCCAAACTAGTCTTCAAATATAAGGAGTTGCTTGTGACCTAATGCTAACTTTACACCGGGAGCCTGGGATCTCTAGATGAGATCGCCAGTGGTGGAGCTCCAACCGGCGCGGCCTTGTTGGCTTTGGAAGCCGCGGCCTCCAGTACAGAAGCGGCCGTTCCAGGGTTCCCAAGCCGCTGAGAGGACTCTCCCGACGCCGGAGCAACATCACCCGGCGAGAACGGCCTGGACAATCGGGCCTCCGTAGAGGCAACTGTGGAGGCCTCAATAGGCCCGACTATGGGTGAACTGGGGTTGGGGACTGGACTTTGTGCCTTCCCTCATAATGGGAACCATTGTGGGGGGATGTTCTTTATGTTTAAAACTCTTATTAATGTTATGTCTGTATTCCTTCTTTATGTGCTGCAAAATGGCAAGAAGCATTTCACTTCACTACACCTAGGTGAATGTGACCAATAAAATACCTTTGATACTTTGAACTAGCTTATTCTGTGGTTTGCTAAAGCTTACTTTAGCTGCTTCAAAGGCTCACAGGGGCTAGGTCACACTTGGGTATTCCTGTTAATGCACATTGAATGGGTAAAGGTTCTTTAAATATATGCTAAGGCAGATTGATGAAATGTATTACAGAACATTTTATTTCTTTATCCTGGTAGTAAAAAATAGGTTGTTTCTGGTCTCAGCAACCATTTCACTCTCTGGTTCTTAACCATTTAAGCCATTTGTTCTTTTTGTGTTAGGAACAGTGATCTATAAAATTAGCGTAAAGGGTTGTCGGCAAAGTTTGTTTAAAAATTCCTGTAACTGTTCTGCTGATCTCCATATAGTTTAGAGGTCTGCTTTTGAGTTGAATCCAGGCATTTATAATAGTTTTCGTCTAATACAGTATAAGTTGGGGCTAATGGCAGTGAAGTTAACTTGTAAACAGCTAAATTAGACGTTAAATTATGGTTATGTCACTCCTTAACAGGCAGAGCATGGAGGTTCTCATTTAATTGTGAAGATCGTGTCAGTGAATGGAGAGAAGAAAACCTTGTGTAAGAGATACATTTACAATTAAAGATTTTTAAAAAGCTTTGTGATTCGCTTACTGACTTGGCATTTCACAACCTAATAACTGCAAACTAAAGAAGAAAATGTGAATGTCCATAAAGATGGATTATTTTGGCTCGAAACATTGCTAATCATGCTTAAGTTGTTTGCCAAGACTAGCTGTTCAAAGCTGCTAATTCAACATTATTCAGGGAATTACTTTTGAAATTCATTAAGTTAAGGCACTGTCCCACTTAGGCGATTTTTCCCCGGCAACGATAGGCGACTAAGCTGTCACCACATAGTCATGGGGTGACGCCTGTATGGTTGTGAGTAGTCTTCTCAAGTCGCCTAAAGAATCGTAATGTTTTTCTGGTCGACGCTGGATTTTGAAATGTTCAAAACTTTTCGGTGACTGTGGGTTTGACGTAGCTTGTCTTCTCCTGTCATAGGTGCTGTCGTAGGTTGTCACAAGGATGACTCTGGTTGTCGCCAGGTGACGTTAGTTGTCGCCAGGTGCTGACTTCGGTGAATTCCATTGGCGACTACCTACATCAACTGGCGACAGGTAACGGCGACTGAATTGTCTTCAGTTGTCGCCGACAGGGTCGTTGCTTGTGGACGTATGTTGACTTTGGTTGTCGCCTGTGAGGTCGTAGGTTGACTGGTTGCCGCCTGTGTGGTTGTAGGTTGTCGCCTGTGGTAGGTGGATGTCCTAATGGGTCGCAGGTTGTCGGTCGCTTGCCGTAGCTTGACGTCGACTAAGTGGTAGGTTGTCGTAGCTTGTCGTAGACATTGTCGTGGGGGGGTCCAGTCGCTGCTTTTTCGGCGACCTGCTACGACTGTGACAGTTGCCGGCAGTCGCTGAAAAAATCGCCTAAGTGGAACAGGCCCTTTACAACCACAAATTCTGCTCTTTGCCCTAGTTGGTATTTACTAACTTGAAGTACAAACTTGCAGTAGCAAATTTAATTCTAAGTTTTATAATATCACTGTCTGTTAATGATTTACATTTACGTTGTTAAATAGTCATCTGGGTTACTTCAATGTATTTTGTAGCAACTTGAAGTTTAACTGGAGGTCATACGTTTCGAACCAGTATTGGTGTCAGTTTTCTTGAAGATTTAGAATGTGAGTTCATTTAGGCAACAACAGAATAAACCAGTTTGGGTCAATTTACCAATTCCGTAATGGGCTGTGTTCAATTAAAACATGGAGGGCAACTCAATAAATGACCAGCAGATCATCCAAAACACATTCACTTAAGAGTGGACTAGGCAACTCTGGTATCCGTCTTCCCTGAATCTTTCAGGAAGTAAAACTACAGATTTCTCTTCAGCTTTCTAAAATAAAGAAATATAAGGATTCAGCTGGTTCCTCAATGTATTTAATGGGATATCTGACCTGATTTTCTTACTGTGTTTATAATATTTGAAACATGAACGTTCTGTAAAAAACCTGAAATTTAAATGTTAAATCCCATTGTGTCTGCTCCCCAAACGCAAGATTCCACCACTCAACCGTTCCCCCAACGCAATATTGCATCACTCACACATAGCCCCCAACTGCGCAGGCGCGGCTCACTTTTCCTCATCCCCCAGCACTCCCTCCTCCTCCTCTTCATTCTCCCTCTTCAATTCCTAGGGGGGGTGGGGGGCATCTCCTTCCTCCAACCACCCCATCTCCCTCCTTCAACCTCTCTCTCTTTTTAGTATTATAGAGATTCTTGTTATTATAAAGTTGTTCTGTGGGAGGGGGAAATAGGGAAAAATAAACAACTTAGCAACTATTGCCATGAATCCATGTATATCACAGCCTCTTAAAATTTACATTGCAATTTCCACAAAACTCGACTGATGTTGATTCTTTTGTTACCTGTTCTATTCCGTGATTGATATCAGTAGCGAGGGAATGATTGAGATGAGGCTTATCTCATTTAAAATATATATTTTTTACGTATTCAGTTGCTATTTATTAATTGTTTGGCATTTTCTTTTGTTTCTTCAGATCTAGCAATGAACTTTGATATTCTGGGTTTGTCAGTTTTGTATTTTTAATGCCACTGGAAGAATTTTTTTTTGTCTTGCAATACTGTGGAAACACTGAACTGTCAGTGGTACTGTGGTATATCTGTTGTCATTCGTCTGAGACCCTATCTAGCCTTTCAAATAGCTACCAAAATGCCATTACATTATGTAGAAGAATAATAAATTAATTCTAATGCTTTATCAGTAAATATCTCACAGTAAAACCTAATTATCTAATTATCTTGCATTGCATTGCTCTTTGTAGGGAATAATAGTTGACTACCATGTTTTGTACTTGATAACAATGACTATACCTAAAGATTTTAATTGGTTGTGAGATTCTTAGGTATGTCTACAAGCAACCCAAAGTGTTCTGTTTTAAATGCATTTATCCAATTCTGTGTCATATGTGGTGCCATTTTGACAGTGTGATTTTTGACAGCCATTAACAAAATTAGATTTAATTAGGTCTTTGCCCTCCTGGTTTTCTCTGCATTATCTGTGCCAGCTGCCATATTTTGGCACTTAATTTTCAAAGTTGGCGTCCTCTACTTCTGATTAATTTTGTGGCTTCTTCCGGAAGTGGCGGCGCTGTGATACGGCTGTGGCTCGCCTGCAGTCTGTCTGTTTTTACTTTTTTGTGTTTTTTTTTTTTGTCTAGTTTAGTACATTTTTTGGTTATTAGGTGGTGTTATGTGTGTGGGGGGGGGGGGGTGAAACAGGGCTTTCTGTCTCTCCCTTCGAGGGAATGCGACTTTTTTGTCGTATCCCCCTTCTCTTCCCCCGTCTGCGCTGAGGCCTAATGGCGGAGCTGGCGGCCTCCAACCTGCGACCGACCTCGAGGGTCCGGAGGTAGAGCCAACCAGGACTCACCAATGCGAGGCTGGCCGTCTTCGAGCTGTGGCGACGTCCGGGTAGCGGCACGACTCGGCACTCCGGTGAGGGCGGATGGCGTGGGGCTGAGACATTCCCGTGCGGGCGGCACGGCTACCGGCTGGAAGGCGCTCCCGTGTGAGCGGCCTGGGTCCCGGCTGGAAGGCGCTCCCGTGGGGGCAGCCCCGGTGCGGGGCTGAGACGCTGCCGTGTGGGTGGCCTGGCTACCGGCTGGAAGGCACTCCGGTGAGGGCGGACCGGCTCCCGGCTGGAAGGCGCTCCGGTGGGGGCAGCCCGGTGCGGGGCTGAGACGCTGCCGTGTGGGCGGCCCGGTGCGGGGCGGAGACGGTGCTCCGGTGGCTGAGGCGGCGTTCTGGCGGCGGCGACCTGGATCCGGGGCTCGGCCGCGGGCCAGTGGATGACAATGTCGGGAGCTCGCAGGTCACAGGCTGGTGCCTGTTTTCCGGAGCTCCCGTTGCAACAGCTGCGTCCGCTGGACTGGAGGGCGGCAGCTTCGACCGCCCCCGGGCCGCGGAGCTTGAACCGCAGGACTGATACCATCGCCCGGTGGGGTATCGCCTCGGCGCAGAGGGAGAAGAGGAGGGAAGAGACAGTAACTCTAAGACTTTTGCCTCCATCACAGTGAGGAGGTGTTTGGTGAACTCACTGTGGTGGATGTTAATTTGTGTTTATTGTGTGTTGTTATTATTACATGTATGGCTGCAGGCAACAGCATTTCGTTCAGACCGAAAGGTCTGAATGACAATAAAGGAAATCTAATCTAATCTAATCTAATTACGTTTCCCTTGAATGTAGTGATCTTGGAGGTATATAAACATGAGGGGCATAGATGAAGTTGATAGTCTTTTCCCCAGGCTGCGAAAATCTAAAACTACAGGGCATAGCTTTAAGGTGAGAGGGGAAATATTTTAGAGGGTTGAGGGACATCATTTTCCACGTATGGTGGTGCATACATGGAGTGAGATTCCTGGAGAGGTGGTAGAGGTAGATAAAATTATGAAATTTAAAACTCACTGGGCCAAATACATGGACACCTGCCAAATCAAGGACCAATCTCACCCGGACACTTCTTCTCTGCTCTCCCATCAGATAAGCAGTACAGAAGTTTGCAAATGCAGATTCAGGGACAGTTTCTTCCCAGCTGTTATCAGCCAACTGAATGACCTCATCAGCTAGAGTGCGATCCTGACCTACCAATTACCTCTGGAGACCTTTCAACTACTTTTAATCGGACTTTATTTATCTTACACTATGTTCCACCCTTTATCCTTTCTCTGTGCACTGAACAGCTTGATTGTAATCATTTATAATTTCTTTGACTGGATATCATGTAAATAAATCCTTTTAACATGTACATCAGTACATGTGACAAAACACGCACAGGCGTCTTCGTTCTGTGAGAAGCACAAAACTTCTCAAGACTTTCGGGGAATGGCGACGGGAGCAGGCCACGTGATGGCTGGAAGCTCCTAGTCAAGAACCGGCACGGAAGCGGTGAATACTTGATTCAATCGCTCAACTATGGACATAAGGGGGAAAGTTGTTCGGTAGCAGTATTCATGTCTGAGCAGTCCTATTTAGGATCCACTCTGCTCACCCTGAACTGGGAAGAAAAGGTGCCCTAAAAATAGTCTGCTTCGCCTCGTACTGTCTGGAAAGCCGCATCCAGAGGGATCACCATCATTCGGTCGAAAACCATCAAGAAGCGAAACTACGAAACTCGGAACTTGGTATATTTGAACTCTGATGGACAACCCAAACTCAGACCAACCAGAGAGAAGAGCTGCCTTTGTTGCTCGGGAACTCCGAAAATTCAGCTTTGACATCATTGCTCTGAGTGAGACCCGCAGAGCTGGAGAAGGGCAACTAAAGGAAGAACAAGGTCAATACACCTTTTTCTGGAAAGGTCTTGATCCTAAACAACCGAGGATCCACGGAGTAGGTTTTGCCATCCGAAACGGCCTACTTCAGAAGCTGACAGAGCAACCACTGGGAATCAACGAACGTCTTATGACTCTACGAATCCAGCTCGTCAGGAACCAATACACCACCATCATCAGCCCCTATGCTCCAACTCTGGACATTGAAGACTAAGTAAAGGAGAACTTCTACGCCCAACTTGACGATGTCCTTTCCTCTGTTCCCAACGACTACAAGATCATTATCTTGATAAAGAGATCCAACATCGTCTTAAGTGTGCTGGAACAGCTTTTGGACGTCTTCGAACGAGTCTTTAAAATCGTGACATCCGAACAGACACCAAAATGTTAGTGTATAAGGTGATTCCAACGCTTCTGTATGCATCAGAAACCTGGACAACATACCGACGCCATCTGAAAACGCTTGAAAAGTTCCATCAGTGATGTCTTTGTAGGAGCTTAATTATCAGCTGGGAAGACTGAAGAACCAACGTCAGCATGCTGAGTGAAGCAAAAACATCTAGCATCAAAATCTTTGTCATCAAGAACCAACTAAGATGTTGTTCGGATGGAAGACGAGCGTCTACCAAAGCAAACCTTCTACTCCCAGCTTAAAGAAGGCAACCGTAAAAGAGGCTGACAAAAGAAGAGATTCAAAGTAGGCACCCCGAAACGTTGCCTATTTCCTTCGCTCCATAGATGCTGCTGCACCCGCTGAGTTTCTCCAGCATTTTTGTCTACCCAAGAGATTCAAAGACAGCATGAAGAAATGTGAAATCGACATCGACAATTGGGAAACCAATGCCAAGGACAGGAAACTCTGGCGAACCATCATCCAAGAAGGAACAGCGACCTTCGAAGCCAAGAGATGCGCATAATTAGAAGAAAAGAGAAGAAAACAGAAAGAGAGGCAGCAACAACCATCTAGAATTACCTGTCCTGAATGCAGAAGAACTTTTCTCAGTTTTTATGGACTCTCAGGATTGGACTCGGAAGCCACCTGAGAGTCCATAAAAACAACAGAACGTAGACCATCATGCACGATCCTCGAGGGATAGCCACGACATGTGACAATAATAAACTAAACTAGACGGAAGATTAGGAGGACCAGGCACAGGCAGGTGGGATCAGTTCAGAAAAGCAACTTTGGTCAGTATGGACAAGTTGCATCTGCTTCTGTGCTGTATTGCTCTTTTGGTGTTGGTTATTTTAGTCACGTATCGAGAAAATTGGCAGAATGCAGAATGTAGTGTTACAGCATTGTAGTGTTACAGTTGCAGAGAAAGTGTAGGTAAAAAGAAAAGTGTAAAGTCTATAATGAGGTAGTTTGGAAGGTCAGATGCATCCTAGTTTGACTATTTGGTGGTCTGAGAACTGTTCCTGAATCTGGTGGAGATTTCCCGATCTCCCGGTGGCTCAGCACTTCAACTCCACCTCCCATTCCGTATCCGACCCTTCTGTCCTGGGCCTCCTCCATGGCAGAGTGAGTCCCACTGCAAATTGGAGGAGCAGCACCTCATATTTCGCTTGGTTTACTTACCCAGCGGTATGAACATTGACCTCCTATTTCAGGTAGTCCTTGTTTTCTCCCTCCTCTCCCTCCCCTTCCCAGCTCTCCCAAAGCCCACTGTCTCTGCCTTCCATTCTTCTTTTTTGTCCCCTATTATTTCTTTGCTCTGGTAATTCTTTTCAAAAGCACTTTAAGAAAACTTGCTCATGTTAAATAGGTTATAGAAATGCTATGATTTTGAAATGTTTGTCCTTTATGAAGCCATAGATTATCAGATTATTATTATTGTGATGGTATTAGAATTTTGGTTTTGTGCTCTCTACACCTTTTTTTGATCTTTAGAACTATTAGAAAAGTGTGGATAGCATTGTTTGGATATTTCTGGCAGACATCACACCAATAATGTCTCCTTGGATTGTCACCTTGTCGTGGTGGAGAAGCTTGTGTGGTCCTGATCCTGAGAGCGATGCTGCCTGGAGCTATGCTCCTGGTAGGGTCACCCATGGCGGGAAGGTCTCTGACAAAGAGCAATCCAACCAAGACCTCAACGGTGGAACAGGCGGAGGATGATGGCTGACTTTAGTGGAGCGTCACAACGGCCGGGAAGGCGGATGAAGGCTGCAGCAGAAAAGGGTCCTCGGTCGTCTTGGATTCCATGCCACTGGATTCTGACCCAGATCTGTCAAGGACCGTGTGGTGGCTGTCTGTGCACCAGTCTCCCCACGTTAAACAAAGTCACGCTGAGGTGTCCTCCATGAGAGGACAGTCCTACTCGTTTCGAGTGACTGCCGATGATGATGATGATGAATGTCAAAGTAAGTTAAACTGACACTTTTGGTCTTGAGATAACTGATGCACATGGCCAGCTGATGTGCCAGCATCACATGGATTCTGTAGCATTAGAATTAGTTGTAATTATCTTTGCCAGTTAAGGAGGATAAACATGGGTGAATAGCAATGTTATGTGATCTTGTGGAAATTGATACCATTTATTTTAAAATTAATTCCTTTTTTGAATATATTGCTACCAAGAGTAACTGCTGATCCCTTAATGCCATTCGCAAAGTGCGGCAAAACCATTCTCTTGAACTGCTGCACTCCATTTACAAGTAGAGATTTCTACAATTTGTAAATGCTCATGGTTTTCCAATTTTGGGTAGGATGTGATTTGTGCGTTCCATTTGCCTTCAGCCTGTGTTCTATGTGGTAGAGACTGGTACACAGACAGCCACCACACGGTCCTTTTAAAAATTTTAAAGTGATGGATGGTAAACCAATCAATCAAGTGGCCTTTTCCCAGGTGAAATGGAGCTTATTCTGTGTAGCTGAAATCACCCAGATAAATGAAGAGTGTTCCTTCTGACTTGATTTTTGTGCACGTGGAATGGCTTTGGGCTGCTGTGAAGTGAACCAGTAGCTACTGGAAACATATTCTTTGATTTGCTATTGGAGCCACAGACAGTACTGGCCAGTTGAATTTCTGGTTGGCAGTGATCTGCAGAATTTTGTTGATTGATCATGAAACTGGCCAGCCTTTATTCTCAATGTTATGAACACAAGCTTATTGAATCATTTTGATTATTGTCCTGGTTCCTAATACTCATTTTTCTTTGCTGTTTGTTTCCGAACCTTATTAACCATACTGTTGTACATTTGATGGTTAGATGGATTTGGTACTTCATGTAAATAGGAAAATCTCTTTCTGCTCAAATTTCTTTTGGAGGATTCCCAGCTTTTCCATTAGATTTGAGATAAAAGTATACTTAAAATTTCACGACCTCCTAATAGACCACATGTTTCATATACAACTTCAGATGAGATGTTTCTGCAATTAACCATAATTTTTTCTATAAAACCATCATCAAAAAACCACATGTAAAATCATCATTAAAGCACTTAACTATTGCAAACTATATAACAAACTACTATTGATGTTCATGTTCCTGTCCTATTTTCATTCAGTATACATATTTTCCTTGATAAAAGATTTCTTACAATATTAAGAATGCATTTCATTTATTGGATGCATAAATTTCGCTGGATCTGCAAATATAACAACATTGCAAGTTGTTTCTAATTTAAGAAAATTTGATAAAAAAATAGATATTGCACTATGTAGAATTTTCGTGTTTAATTTTCTAGTCACTATAGCTGTTATTTTGCACTTTAGAGAATATATTTTGCTATGTTAGCCAACATTACCAAATCTAGTTTTGGAAACCCAAGCTTCAATTTTAATTCCCTTACCTGTTTGATAAACAAGTCAGTGAGTGGAGTTTAAATGATAGCAGAATACTTAAATTAATTGCACCTATGATTATTGGTTTAACTTGTGTTTAGTAGAAATGTTCAAGCACCATTTCAGGAATGCAAAGAATGTCATGGATATATGAAGGCTGAAACCTTGCAATCCAATGTGGTTTTGAAGACCAATGTGATTTTGAAATCAATTGCGCAAGCCATGTAGCATGCTTCCGCAATTAAGAATATCATGTTCTGTTTCAATACATATGAAAATTAAACACTCCTGACTCTTGTCTCCTACCTTGCCCAGATCATTTCCTTCACGTTGCAAGATGTTCATTTAGGTCCTTGTCAATGGCTTCCTACCATAATAGTGCATGTTCCACTTTGTGGATTTGAGCAATGGACCAATATTTAACCTGCTTGTACTTTCCAAATGCATGTTACAGTTTGCACCCTGAAAGTTTGGTTGTTATTATTAGGCATTACCAAGCTAGGGAGATAGCATACAGATAAAGTCACATCATACACTTCTTTAGCAACATGAATTAGTCCAACCAAAGAGAATCTGTCTTAATGTATGTTTTTCATTCCATAAAACAACCATGTGAGATTGCCCTTGAGTGCTACCTTGGTGATGTTTGTATTCTTCATCCTTGTATAACCATAATGTGCAAACAGATTCTGCAACCAGCAGAGGAGACCTTTCATCCATCAGAAACAGCAGGAATTACATCCAATTGTCAAGTGTGAAGGGTGAATGTCTAATTCACTGTTCCATCTCGTTTCTTTGTTTGTTCTTCAATAAAAATGCTTGCCCTGGGTTTTATTATTCTGGAGTGCAGTTTGTATTAAAGTACAGTGCCTTGCGTTACTAATTAACCTATCCAGTGGGTCAAAATGTTACTTTGTGCTGATTAAATATTCATGAGAACATTGCATTTGGTAGAATTCAGTAGGCATACTGATTTGAGATGGAATGAACTGGTTATGGACAAAAAATGCTGGAGTAACTCAGCAGGACAGGCAGCATCTCTGGATAGAAGGACGTTTCAGGTTGAAACCCTACAGACTGCGAGTCAGATGAGAGGGAGACGGAGATAAGCAAGTGTAAGGTGTGAAAACAAGACTAACTAGTTATAAGTGATGAAAGTGTGTTTACATTGCTACGGTTTTAGGAAAGAATAGTGGCAATATGTGTGCTATCTATCTGATGGTTCTGACATGTGTGCATAACATATTTAAAATACCATTCCGCAGTATTTCACTAGTAAACTCCTGCGCGCGCTCCCCCCCCCCTCCACCATATTAATTCAAATGTCTCATTTCTCTCTTTAAAATGTGTATATTTCTTCTTGTGCTGGACTTTTTCACTAAGTATATTGAACTGTCTTCCTTTCTGCTGCCGGCATTTTTTTTACATAAAACACATTTGCAGCATCTACAATTAATTCATACATATGTCAGAACCTCTCCACTGTTTATCTCTCCTTCCCACCCCTCCCCCTCTCAAATGGGGCCTTGCATTGTATGCTTTTTGGGAGTTCAGTGTATATAATTTTCTTTTTTTTTTGCAATCCATCACAGTCCAAATCCTGACATAAGCATTTCAGATACGTGGGGGAATTGTTAGATGCTCATTGTCTTTCTTTATTTGCTTGATTTATTTTCCTGATTATGTTCTGGAATGCTTCAAATTAGCTGTTCAGTTTGGATAAGAAAACTGTCCTATGGTACCTCACATGATACGAGCAACCTTTACTGTGAGGTTGAACATTTGTTTTTTTTAATGTTGTCTTCTCCTGGATTCATAGAGCACTACAACAGCACTCAAGAATTTTCATTGTTCCTCTTTTGTCCGTGTTTGTTAAGAGAAACTGCTTGCCTTTTTATTGAGAGGACACACAGTGCACTCCATAATGTTTGGGACAAAGACTCATCATTTATTTATTTGCCTCTACTCCACAATTTGAGAATTGTTATTAAAAATAAATCACATGTGGTTAAAGTGCACATTGTCAGATTTTATTAAAGGGTATTTTTATACATTTTGCCTTCACCATGTAGAAATTATAGCTGTGTTTATACATAATCCCCCATTTCAGGGCACAATAATGTGTAATTGCTCAGGTGTGTTTAATTGCCTCCTTAATGCAGCTAAAATAAAGCTCTCGGCACCTAGTCTTTCCATCACCTTTGGAAACGTTTATTGTTGTTTATCAACATGAGATCAAAGTTGTGCCAATGAAAGTGAAAGAAGCCATTATGAGACTGAGAAACGAGAATAAAACTGTTAGAGAGATTCGCCAAACCTTAGGCTTACCAAATCAACTGTTTGGAAGAAAGAGAGCACTGGTGAGCTTACTAATCACAAAGGGACTTGCAGGCCAAGGAAGACCTCCACAGCTGATGACAGAAGAATTCTCTCTATAATAAAGGAAAACCCCCAAACACCTATCCGACAGATCAGAAACACTATTCAGGAGTCAGGTGTGGATATGTCAATGACCACTGTCCGCAGAAGACTTCATGAACAGAAATACAGAGGCTACACCGCAAGATGCAAATCACTGGTTAGCCACATAAATAGGATGGCCGGGTTTCAGTTTGCCAAGGAGTACATAAAAGAGCAACCACAGTTCTGGAAAAAGGTCTTGTGGACAGATGAGATGAAGATTAACTTGCATCAGAGTAATGGCAAGAGCAAAGTATGAAGGAGAGGAGGAACTGCCCAAGATCCAAAGCTTACCACCTCATCTATAAACCACGGCGGTGGGGGTGTTATGGCATGGGCATGTATGGCTACTGAAGGTACTGGCTCACTTATCTTTATTGATGATACAACTGCTGATAGTAGTAGCATGATGAATTCTGAAGTGTATAGACACATCCTATCTGCTCAAGTTCAAACATGTCTCAAAACTCATTGGCCGGCGGTTCATTCTACACCAAGACAATGATCCCATACACACTGCTAAAGCAACAAAGGAGATTTTCAAAGTTAAAAAATGGTCAATTCTTGAGTGGCCAAGTCAATCACCCGATCTGAACCCATTTGATATGCTGAAGAGAAAACTGAAGGGGACTAGCCCCCAAAACAAGCATAAGCTAAAGATGGCTGCAATACAGGTCTGGCAGAGCATCACCAGAGAAGACACCCAGCATGAATGAATCTTAGACTTCAAGCAGTCATTGCATGCATAGAATATGCAACAAGATACTAAACATGACTACTATTGTTTGACTGTCGGCTTGTGTTTGAAAGATGGGGAGTGTATGGATTACCTCTGATTTATTGCTAAAAACTGTGATTATTAATTATGCAATAATACTTTTACATAAACCCACACAGTTTGCCTACTTCTGATCCTGTTTGTGTACCTAATGCTAATTATCATTGTATAAAATTTAGTAATGGGGCATGTTGCTCCATAAGCTTTGTTCCATGGAAATCTTAAGGAACTTAAGTCTATCTGATATGGCTATTCCATTCATTCATTCATTCATTCATTCATTCATTCATTCATTCATTCATTGTTTTCTTGTAGTATCCTTTCACTTTAGGTCAATTTGCTCCACTATTTGTGTAGCAGTCTCTTAACATGTTACTGGAACTTGTTTGGCTGTTCCTCCAACTGTTTCAGCTGAAACCAGCAAAATATTGTTGGGAAGGAAAACTACAAAGAATTTCGTCAGGGCTCTCGCTTAACTTTTTTTCCCCTGTTTCCAGGCGGGCAACCTAGGCAGCTTTTTAGGTTGCCAAGTGACAGTTTAGGTGGTCATTTAAGAAGGCTTGCATGACACGTGCGATAATGTGCTTGGATGAAGTGCGTAGTTACCAGTCAGAATTATGGTCAATGAAGCATTCACATATTATTTCCGCTTCAAATAAAGTCACAAACTAAACATATTCACCAATCAAGACATGATAGAACCACAATGACATACAGCAAAACTACAATACAGCATCTCATCTCTTTTTACACGTTGCAATGAATGCAATTTCTATTATTTCTTTCCACTTCCAAACAAAATTCTGGTTGGATTATTCAGCGTATGATCAACCTCGGTGAGACCAAGTGCAGGCTTGGCGATCGCTTCACACAACAACTCCACTCAGTTCGCAATAACCAACCTGATCTAAAGGTGGCTCAGCACTTCACAATCCGACCTTTCTGTCCTGGGCCTCCTCTATGGCCAGAGTGAGGCTCACCGCAAATTGGAGGAACAGCACCTCATATATCGCTTGGGTAGTTTACACCCCAGCAGTATGAACATTGACCTCCTATTTCAGGTAGTCCTTACTTTCTCCCTCCTTCCCCTCCCATTCCCAGCTCTCCCACAGCCTATTGTCTCCGCCTCTTCCTTTCTGTAGCGGCAGATTTTCATATCTTTCAGGTAATTAGCACCCTAGCCGCTATTTGGATGAGAATGGTGGAAGGGGGTGTCTTCTAAACGCATGTGAGCTCACTTACAGAGACCTTCAGAGTTTCTTCTCAGATATGGCTTCAAAACACAGCCTTTTGATGAATAAATGCTTTATTGTTGATAGAAAACAGTAAGATACATCCAAGTTTCTTCCGAATCGTTACTACAATCTTCTTCGAACTCCAGCTTATTACTTTAAACATTAGAATACACCTCGTGTCTCCGTAACACTGGCAAGATCTGGCATGATCTCCTTTAGATCTCCCATAGACCCCGCATGGTCCACATTATCCCGCATGGTAGAAGGGTTCACCTTCCCCATCGTCTCTCCAAACTAATCTAAAAACGAGACTTCTGCGCAAGCATCTAAACTCCAAACACGCCCCAAAACACGTCATAAATCCCACCCACAATATAACGAGCAGTCTGAAATTTAAAGGCACATGCCATCATCAATGACATGCAAAACAGGCCAAATGGCCACTACTTTTCCTGACCCCCCCCCCCCCCTCCCCTCCCCCCCGACATCAGTCTGAAGAAGGGTCCCGACCCGAAACGTTGCCTATTCCTTCGCTCCATAGGTGCTGCCTCACCCGCTGATTTTCTCCAGCTTTCTCTACCAACGGGATCCCACCTCTGGCCACACCTTCCCATCTCCTCCCCTGTTGGCTTTCGGCAGAGACCGCTCCCTCCGTAACTCCCTGGTCAATTTGTTCCTTCCCAGCCAAACCACCCTCTCTCCTGGCATTTTCCCATGCAACCGCAGGAAATGCTACACTTGTCGCTTTACCTCCCCCCTTGACTCCATTCAAGGACCCAAGCCGTCTTTCCAGGTGCGGCAGAGGTTCCCCTGCATCTCTATTGCATCCGCTTCTCTAAGTGTCAGCTGCTCTACATCGGTGAGACCAAGCGTATGCTTGGCGATCGCTTTGCCCAACACCTCCGCTCAGTTCGCAATAACCAACCTGATAGAAACATAGAAAATAGGTGCAGGAGTAGTCCATTCGGCCCTTCGAGCCTGCACCGCCATTCAATGTGATCATGGTTGATCATCCAACTCAGTATCCTGTACGTGCCTTCTCTCCATACCCCCTGATCCCTTTAGCCACAAGGGCCACATCTAACTCCCTCTTAAATATAGCCAATGAACTGGCCTCAACCACCCTCTGTGGCAGAGAATTCTACAGATTCACCACAAATTTTCTTCTCATCTCGGTCCCAAAAGACTTCCCCCTTATCCTCAAACTGTGACCCCTTGTTCTGGACTTCCCCAACATCGGGAACAATCTTCCTGCATCTAGCCTGTCCAACCCCTTAAGAAATGTGTAAGTTTCTATAAGATCCCCCCTCAATCTTCTAAATTCTAGCACTTCAACTCCCCCTCCCATTCCAAATCCGACCTTTCTTACATTGGCCATAAAGTTGCTGCCTAAAATTGCCAGAGACCCGGAATTGATCCTGAATATGTGTGCTGTCTGTATGGAGTTTGCTCCTTTTCCCTTTGATCACATGGGTTTTCTCCGGGTGCTCTTGTTTCCTTCCACATTCCAAAGGTGTGCAGGAACCTTTTTCAGACCCAAACCAAAACGTAATATTTTCCTTTTGTCCAGAGATTTAGTCTGACCTGTTGAGTTACTCCAGCTTTTTGTGTCTCCATTCAGTATCTGCAGCATCTGCAGTTCCTTCCTACACACAGGATACTATACGATAGAACTTTATTAATCCCAGGAGGGAAATTGTGTGTGTGTGTGTATATAGTTATATATTCATATATAAATATACACAGTTTTATTTTCTCGTTTATAACATTGTTTACAGAGTACTATGTTTATATATTCTGTTGTGCTGCTGCAAGTAAGGATTTCATTGTTCTAATTGGGATGTGAGAGAATAAAACACTCTTGCGTCGCTAATATGTGGGATGGAACTAGTGCACCGGTGGTCGGCGTGGCCTCGGTGGGCCGAAGAGCCTGTTCCCACTCTGTATCTTTAAATTAAACTAAAAACACTAAAACCAGAGGAAATCTAAAGAAGGGTCTTTACCCGAAACGTCACCCAATTTCTTCCATCTAGAGTTGCTGGCTGCTCCATGGAGTTCCCCCGCACAATTAAAGCATAGAATAGTCTTCAACCTACCATAGGTACCCAACCAGATGCAACTAAATTTAAGGTAGCTCTTTTTTCCCCAAGAACCCTTTTTTGCTTAAGTCCAAGTCAAGAGAGTTTTATTGTCATGTGTCCCAGATAGGACAATGAAATTCTTGCTTGCTGCAGCACAACAGAATATGTAAACATAATACAGAACAGGAGATAAAAGTGTAGTGTGTCTATATACCATAGACCATATATATACGCAATAAATAAACAGATAAAATGCAATAGGCTGTTATTTTTCAGAGTTTGGTGGCAGTGGGTCCACTCCTGTTTAAATTCCATTTCGAATATTTTTGGAGGACCAGGGACCCCAAGAAGCCATAGTTACTCCAGCTCCAGCGAGTGATTCTGCGTTGGTTTTCAGCGGTCGCGGCGACCGGACAGCAATGGCGGCCAGATCTCCCACAATGCGAAGCAAGGGATAAAGTGGCAGACGCCGACCAGTTGCAGTGGCAGTGCGCACGTGCAGGGTGGCACATGCGCCCAACCACGACCGATGATGTGCTGGCAAAAGATCCTCGCAATAGGATCTTTGGTGCTGGCCGTGGTTGTGCGCAAAGATTATAGAGCGGAGCGGAGATTATAGATTCAGATACTGAATCTATTACTATGGCAATTAAGTAAAAAACAAGACTCGACATGAATGAATGTCTGAAAATTTTACAATTGCAAAGTTTGTGTATTTTTTAAATCTCAATTTTTCTGTTGGTCTTTATCAACCATGTGTCAAAGCAAATTGGAGACAATGGACATGATAGGGACAATCCTCAAGGCTGGAGTCCAACTTCACACTGTCCCCGGATATTTATGTCCTGGGTTTGCAATTGATCAGGAATACGACTTCACCAACCACACATTCTTAAAGAGAAGGTCAGAAGCTGGGTATCCTGTGGTGAATTATCACTTGCATCCCAAAGCTTTCACACCATCTAAAGGGCATGTCACAAAGATGAGGTGCTCTCTCCTTGCTGGTTGAGTACAGCTCCAATAATTCTGAAGACGTTGGTGTACAGTTCTGATTGCCACACGATAGAAAAGATACGTGGCTGTGTGGCAGGAAAGATTCACCAGAATTTTGCCTGCATTGGAAGACTCCACTTCTGGGCTTGTTTTCCCCAGAGTGAAGAAGGCTGTGGAGAGACCTTTTAGAGATGTATAACATTTGAAGAGGCATACATGGAAACATTTTCAAAAACTTATTCCAAAGCCTGGAAGGATACAGGAGTTGGAAACACAGGGACACCTATCTCTTCCCCTACAGAATAGATAGATAGATAGATAGATAGATAAATACTTTATTAATCCCCTTATTCAGGGGAAATTCTGATGTCCATGCAGCACACTAATAAAAATACAACACAGTATTCGTAAAGAAATTCAACACCAAAACATCCCCCCACAGTGATTCCCACTGTGGGGGAAGGCACAAAGTCCAGTCCCCATCCCCTTGTCCACCTTGTCCACCCAAAGTCGGGCCCAATTGAGGCCTCCACAGTCGCATATCATTTGGACTTTGCTATTCATATATTGCTATTCATTTATTTTCATTGGGTTTAAATCTGTCTCAATAATACTGGAGTATATTATTAGGATTGCACTGTTTCAAAAAGCTGGCTCACCAGCATCACCATGAGAACAATGGGGGTGGGCAATCAATGCTGGTATATTAATGATGTTCAGAAATCAAAAATAACTAAAACCCTTACTGGTGTCCCAAGAGTATGACCCTTTTTCCTTTTGTCCAGGCTTGGCAATTTCCATTAATAGGCTAGCCTAATCTGATTAGCGTGACTTGTACATTATTAAACAGTGGGAAGATAATAGTGAATCCTCGGGACTTTCCTGGCTTGAGGTGGTATCTCAATGATACAATGTAGTTCATAATCGCTGTGCAATTGGAACTTCCCTGTCATGGATGAAAGATGGAATGAATCTGAGATTAGCCATGATAACTGGGAGAGCATCTCCAGAAGGACAGTTCTTTTGTCCAAAATAATCTATAGCTGTATAATTCGGAAGACTATCAACATTGGTGAAGCAGTTGGTAAGGAGTAAGCCCAAGTTATCTAGAATATCAGGGCAATTAGTTAGTAAACTTCTATATACATTTTTAAATGTAGAAAACAGATGCCCTTCATATGTGTATTTTTACAATACTGGAGAGATTTCAGCACAGAACATTAAAAATGTTATATCTTCACTGGTTCAAGTACTTTTCACGGATTGTTACTCAAATGTGCAAGCGATAGTAGAGATCAAATCAAGTTAGGAATTAAACTAATTCCCTGATTCAACCAGTTTATCTCAAAAATATAAATTTTAGGAAACCAAAAATGTGACATGCTTTAACACAATGAAATAAAGAGGAAATGTCTGCATTAATAGTTTCATTATAATTCAAAACATTTTCAAAACATTTGTTGCTTTGCAGAGATGCATATTTCACAGTAATAAGCAAAACTTTTGATGAATTGGGCATTAAGTGCTCTGAATGGCCATATTTCAAAGAGTAACTGGTTACTCTTGGTGTCCACCCTATTTTAGAATAACATCCGTTACACCACAATGGTAAATTAAAACCAAAGAACTTCCCAATGAGATTGAACATTTTCTAGTTTGAAGAACTCAATAGATAATGAAATTATGAGAAGAAAGTAACTTTAATATCAAGATTCTGTAAAAGCTGCTGCATGCCAAAATTAGTGAATATTTTTGGTGTCCACAATCACACGCGTAACACCAGCATTTTGCAGTAGCTATATTTCCATCAAATTTATGTACCTGCAGTCTCTTATTGCGTATGAACAATTACAATAAAGTTTATTCAAAACATGAGAAAGAAATTACGAAAAAAGAAATACTGGAAGAAACAGGAGCTACTTTCATTTTGGTGTCCACCCTTGGACACTGTAACGCACGTTTCAGTAGATAACAGGAATATTGCTCATTTGGTCACATACTCCATGTTTATAGCAAGAAAGTACATTTGTATGTTGAAAAACAGCAAAAGTGAAGAAATCAGCTATCATGCTTTAGAAAAAAATGACTCTAAATTTCATGTAACGGTTGTTATGGTGGACACCAAACATAAAGTGTAAAAAAAAAAACATTGGATCGCATGTTAAACAGGAATTTTGTTCATTAATGAAATTTTCTCAAACTTCATGAACTATCTCTCCCTGTCATATACTGCCACTGTGAAGGTTTTTGATTAATCTGAATCATGTTGACAATTTATTTGTGAACTTCAGTTTTACGTATGATGTCACACTTTTTGGACCCAGTATTGTAAAAACACACAAGGTTCTTGAAACATCAAATATTTACAACAGCTGGGCTACCATGTTGGGCTTGTGGTGGTAGAAGGAGCTGGAGCTCTGCATCTTAAGTATTGTATAACGATTAACTGTAATAATGACTATATGATGGCTATCCACTTGCACATGCTCTTAGTCAAGTTGTATGCTTAATCTTGTTCGTCAAGAATGCTGTCCGCCTAGAAATGTTTAAAAGCTGTGCCTATCAGTTGATTGACCACTGCCTAATAATGATTAGGCTATTGGAAATAAGGACATGTGGACGGGAAGGCTTAGAAATGGTTGTACAAAATCACGCAAACTCATGCTCCATTTGGTTTTGTGACTTTCGATGAACATCAGAGCTGGTGAGAAGAGGTGAAACGTACACTGCTCTTACGCAAAACAAACTATCTTTCCCCTATCACTATCCAAGCTCCCAGCATAATTGTTGATTTCCCAGTTGCTTGGTTTGAAAACTTTTCAATCTAATTAATAGGCTTCAGTGTATGACACATCTATGATTGACCCTAATATAAAGTGAAAATTGAGTCTAGTCACATAATCTCAGATGCTGACATGAACAAGCTTCTTTAGGTTCTGAGCAAGAATGTAATGGCAGAATTTAATGGTCATGTAAAATTTGCGTAATTTGTTTTTGTGGTTGTCTGACTCCGTGGCTGTGAAGTATCTGTAAGCAATTTTTTCACCATTACTTTACCTCACCGAAGTTGTGTAGATGACAAATTCGACTTGGTTTGTTTTCAACCAGTAACCTCATCAGCAATAGTCCTGTTTTGTTGAATCATTGAATATTAGCAGATGCAAATGGCTTCCATGTATCCTTCTGCACCTTTCCCATCTGAATTCAAATTAGATCGGCTTTCTTTGTAGCTACTGGTCAATGTCCTGGAGGTCCTTAGTCCTTTTTTGTTTTTATAATTTGAATCTTTGTTTATTAAACCCTAAATAGTATTAGTCTTTTAAATAGTTTCATTTATCAGTGCTTGTAATTTAAAGGAAGTATTTGACAATTGGATTGCTATTGTTCATTTGTAGATTTGTCTTTCTCTTGAACTTGTATTCCTTATTTTCTCCATCCAAATGTTTTGTCATATTTTGCAGTATTAAATTTATTTTCCGCTTTTCTTTCCCAAGTCCTTTGCTACATGCCAGATTATCTTTCTCTACAATATCAGCCAAACTGAGCGAGCAAAACTGAAGTTTATTTAAAGTGACAAAATATTGTATACTTCAAGCAGTATTATATAATTTCACGGGTTGAAAGCTTGGATTTTGTGTTTGCTCCTACAGCTGTTTAATGAAGCATAATACTGAGCACAAAAGCTGAATTTCTAATTACATTTTAGTTGAAGGCAATGAAACCAAATTATTTAAAGTATATTGTAAATAGGTGAAATTGGCACATTTCTTGTCTTGTTTTCCAGTTGAACTCCAAAATGTTTTCCAATTGCAATCCAGAAAATATAAAGTTAAGGCCCTGTCCCACTTTCCCGAGTTACTCACAAACTCTCCCGAGTTTTCCCTTTGATTCGAACTCGGAGAATTACGGTAATAGCCATTCGTAGGTACTCGGGGCCATTTTTTAAACTAGTGGACATTTTTCAACATGTTGAAAAAACGTCCTGACTTACCTGATGCCCCGAGTTCCTATGGCTGGCATTACGAGCTGCTACGAAACATCTACGGACTCCTACAAGCTCGCTACCGACATTCCCCAACATTCCCCAAATTCGAATCAAGGGGAAAACTCGGGAGAGTTCGTGAGTAACTCGGGAAAGTGGGACAGGGCCTTTAATTGTCTTTCTGCACCAGCTACTTTTATTTTGAATTGATTAATTTAAGTGGTTTTGCTCAACAAAATACAAATTTACGTGTACTATAGTATCTTTGTTGCAAGTCTTTCAAAATCAGCATATTCTTTCTGTGAGGCGGCATATCTTTTCTGAACACTTTTGACCACTTCCAAGTACTGTAGACATGCCAAATGAAGTACCTTTCAGAAGTCAAATGAAGGTTGAATATGTGGAAGGTGCTATTTTAATATGCTTATTATTTAAAGCTGATTGAAATGGTGAAACTTGTGGTGTTAACCTTCAAAACAAATTGTGACACTCTTGGTTATTTGGTCATTATGAATTGCCCTTGGTAAGTGGTAGTATCTGGGTGTGTTTATGAGAATGTGGAAATATAAAACAAGGTTTAATGTAAGATTAGTTTACATCTATACGTAATTAAAACTCTGATCTGGTTATCTTCCGGTTTGCGCGGTCTTTCTATTTGCGCAAAAACGGTACGCGATAGCACTACGATTTTTCGCCAGCTTACCGTTCTCCTGTGTTGCGAGTGCACCAAGTTTCGTTCCGATCGGTGGTCTAATGTAAAAGTTAGCGAGGTTTAAAAATCTTAAAACGCGCGTGCGCAGATCGATCTCCTCTCCTACCAGTCAGCGCCGCGTGGATTGGTCTTTCCTCCTGTCATTCCGCGGGACAGTCCGCCCCTTCCTGCGCCATTGCGTCTTTACTGGAGCTGAGGGATGCGCTGGATGGCCGGCGGAAGTCTCCAACCGGACACAATTTTTGGAGGGACCGGAAGCGGCCCAGCGCTGTGTCGAAGATGTCGTCGATGTCGCTAAACGAAGACTCTGATCCCGGTGGAGGAGAGCGACCAGCGCCCGCTGTGAGTCCCCATCACACTGTCAGCTCCAGCCCCTTGTCCTCTGGTCCCCCTCGCTGGCTCCTGCCCCCCTCCCCCGTGATAACCTCTTCTCCCTCTTCCCCACAACCCCCATCTTTTCTCCAAGCTCTACGTCACAATGGGAACCCAATGGGCGGGAATGGCTGCGCCGTCGGAGAGCCGCAAAGAGTGGATGGGGGGGGGGGGGGGTTGAGGGAGGATGGAGTGAGTGCGTGGGAGGGAGGGAGACATGACAACGGGAACCCGTCAGCCACGCCTGCGCAGTTGGGGGCTATGCGTGAGCTATTGCATTGGGGACAGGCCTCCCGTGTAACAATGGGATCCAACGGGTCCCACTTAGTCTAGTGGCTGATTAATAACTGATTCATATTAATTAATAAAGTTAATAACTGCTTAATAATATCAATGCGCCTATGTTTGCGCGGCTTGTCTCTGACAGTTCTATACTTAATGTTTATGCTTTGATCAAGGAAAAAAATAAACTTGGTTCAAATTATTTCAGATATTAACATTTTGCAATAGATGGTACTATTCAGCTCCAGACCCACAGCCAAGGTAAATTCTTCTGTACATCTCAACACCAAGTGGAAATCCATTCATTGTGATTTGCCCAAAGGAATAAGCGAGTTCGGTTTTCTGAAAAACGCAAGGAATTATGGGATTTGTCAAAAGTCACAAGCGATTAAAAACTCGGTAGCCGTGCCGCTGCGTGGAGATAGACCTGCGCCTCATCTGCAGCCAGGATCAATCCTGGGTCTCTGGCGCCGCAATCGCTGCCGAACACTTTGGCAGCGATTGCGGCGCCGGAGACCCGGGATCGATCCTGGCTGCAGATGAGGCGCAGGTGTATGTCCATGCCACGGCACGGCTGCCGAGACTGTTTTTCGCTTGTGACCTATGACCTGGGCATGCGCAGACGGAATACTGAACTCACTAATTAAGGACCTTCTGTACCTGTGAATTTACAAATCAGGACTATGCCACTTAAACTTGCTCCTTAAAACTAATCATGGTCTGATGTTACTGCAGCTTTATATTTGTCGTGCTAGCAGTACACTTCACTCCTATTCAATGATTCAAACTGCAGCTTTCAGGGGACTGTGTTTGCCACAAAATTCTGGCTGTTTCATGCATGAACACGGGCATCTGCACTAAATGTGCATTAATCTTTCCAGTAATTCCCACCCCAACATGTCATGCTTGCACATAATGTTAATGCTACTTACCACCAATTCCCATTATATTTTTGAAGACTTAAATAACTGAACAGAAAAGTACATTCTCATAAGAGCAAAGCTTGCTTAAAAAATGTATGCATTAACATCAACTAAATTTGTATCACTAATTGAATGTAAATTTATAGCTAAAAACAGGGAATTTCAGTGGTGTTGACCTGTGTGGTCACAACTTGACGTGTGGCTGCAACTACAAAACTCCCTGGATATTTGTATATTTGTCTCCCTGATACTGGAAAGGTCACGAGATTGGAAAGGCACAAGTGCAACATCATTGTTCAAAAAAGGTTGGAAATTAAGAAAATGTAGCTTGATATTTAGCCTGCCATCTGTCATTAGAAAAGTATTGGAATACATTATTAAAGATGCAGTAACTGGAGATTTTGAAAATAAATGGCAACCAAATAGAGCCGGCATGATTTTATGAAAAGGACAAATTCGGATTGGTACAGAATAACTTGGGTTTCTTCCCACATGAAGCGCACACTTGGCATAAAGTCGTAGCAAGTCATGAGGGCGGCCGATGGAACTATGGCATTCATTATAATGGGAAAGGCCTTGCATGATCCTCCACAAAGATAATGGCCATGGATAATTTATTGAGCGCTGCATTCAGTTATGGCCCCATTTAAGAAAGTATATGGTTTATTTGAAAGCAGCCTGAGTTGTTTCTTGGAGTGAAAAGTTTATCTTGGGGTGTGGGGGTGGGGTTGGAAAGTTGAGCAGGTTGGGTATTGTTCATTAGGGTTTAGAGGAATTACAGTGATCTAATTGAAAATATGATTTTGACAGAATATGTATACAATAGCACTAATGAAAGCATGCTGTTGGAGTGCATAACAGCTTGGTTTGGGAACAACTTTGCCCAAGACTAAGAAATTGCAGAGTTAGTTGTAGATGTACACCAGTCCACACACAGATCAGACTTTCCATTATTGACTCCATTTCCACTTCACACTGCCTCTGAAAACAGAAAAGCAGCCCACATAATCAAAGACTTAAGATAGACAAAGCTGGAGTAACTCAGCGGGTCAGACAGCATCTCTGGAGAAAAAGAACAGGTGACATTTTGGGTTGAGACGCTTACATAATCCTTCCAACATATAATCAAAGACTTGTCCCACCTTAGTCATTGTTTCTCCCTGCTCCCGTCCAGCAGAAGGTTCAAAAGCTTGAAAGTGTGCACCATCGGGCTGGGGGACAGCTTTTTTCTCTCTTATCAGGCTTTTGAACTGTCCTTCCATAATCTAGGGTACTGTCCAATTCACCTCTACCCCATTGTGGGCATTGGACTTGTCTGTGGAACTGATAAGCTACAATGCTGAGAACTCTATTCTGTACTTTGTATTTTCTCCTTTGCTCTATCTGTTGTACTTGAGGTGGGCTTGATGTATTGTATGGCATATTTTGTTTGTTTGGATAGCATGCAAAACAAAGCTTTTCACTGTACTAAGACAATAAACCTAAACCTAGAAGTTGACCTGTGGTGAGGATTGGGGGCAGGGGCATATACTTTGAAGATGGGTGAGAAGGAATCTTCTTCTGTGGATTGTGAATCTTTGGAATTCTCTACCCCAGAGACTTATTGAGGCTGCACATTAAATATACACAGTGAGAATAGATTTGCTATCTATAGAGGTGTGCAGGATCACGGGAAATAAGCAGAAAGGGCAAACTGAAACCAGTGTCTGAGCTGTGGTCTCAGTGTGTCAAGCAATCTTGGGGAGCAGATAGTCTGTTCTTTGCTATTTATTCTCATGTTAACAAATGTAGAAACTACAGAAAAGTAATTATCTTGAGGACTACGTGAATTTCAGACATCACTATGAAACAGCCTCTGGGTTTTACAAAAAATCTCAAATGGGAAGGGTACTTAGTTACAATATTTTAATAATGAGCACCTCTTAGTAGCGGTGGGAAAGTAAGCCTGTGCATGTATTTATTACATTGAGAAAACAGGCCGAAAAAATTACGCCTGAATCTTATTACTTTTATTGCCCATAATTTGTTGCCTATTTACGAATATAAGGGCCATGTTTTGATGTGGCGACTAGCATTTATGGGCAAAAATAACACTGCATGGTATATGGATTTGGAGTTTATTGATTCTGACATATATTTGCCAAGAGTTTAATAAATTCATGCAAATGTTTACAGAAGTGTTATTACCTGTACACATTTGAATTAAAGTCAACAAAAATACATTAATTAAAATCTATCTTGTTGTACATGAAATTACTGCATAAACTGACTGGGATGAATGCATTGTCACACCAGATCTTGATCTAAATGATTAATAGACCTTAGTATTTGAGATGTCAAACCAATCAGGAAGGAGAATTCTAGTTGCTGGAACATTGATCGCCTTTTGTAGCTTTGAAATTGCTTAATGTATTGTAATTAAAAATCACATAATTAAAACCTACTAAGTTAGCTACGTGGTGGTTAAGACTTGTTGGAGAGCAATGAATCTTTGAAAAACCATTGGTGCATCAATTGGTGAAATGGTATGGGAGCTAGAGCAATAATTTTTCAAATATTGTTTGTTCAATAAAATAGTGAGAAAGAACAAGAAACTAAAGAAGAGGACCGTTTGATGGAAGAAAAGAAAAAGAAAAAACAAGAAGAGAAGAAGAAGAAGGAAGCTGCGCAGAAAAAGGTATTTTATTTGATATTTGCAATGTTTGCTTATACTTAACTTTTGGTGATGTTATGTAGATAAATGGAATCAAGTTTTATGTAAGCCTTTTTGTTTTTCTTTCAGGCTGCTGAACATAAAACCAAAGGTTAGTTATTTGCTCTCTAACTATTCGCATTATTGAAGTAAATTGGCCCTGCACAGTCCTTTCCATTCAATGATTAATCATCGAATAAGCATTTGATGTTTTGAAAATTATATAACTGTTGTTTAATTAATGTCGATACTTCAATTAAAGTGGAATACATTTAGTTATTTTAATGAAGGATAATATAACCGTTTGTATGATTTTGTCATGGTTAGTTTCCCATCTTGCCTATTTTATGGAATAATGTACCTTAATTATTTGTTCCGATTATTTAGTTTTTATAAAACTTCCCATTTGAACTGGACCTTTTACTGTTCCGATAATTTATTTGGGTGAATTAATTCAAAACACTGTCCTTGATATTTCTTCAACCCCGCACCAATCCCCCTACAACCCGAAATACATATCCTACCCTCAAGTGCTGAAATACCAATTATTTATATTTGTGTTAACTGATGATTAGATTTGCATTCAATGGGCAGTTTTGAATCCACAGCAATGGCAACACCATATTTACTGGGGTTTCATTCAACAGCTCTTGTTTTTCTTGAAGTAAATTGTAACTACACTGTACAAACCAAAATGTTGTTAAACTACTTGTATGAAGCCGTCTTCTCCCAAAGTTCCCACACCTTTTTGGGGAAGTTTGATGCTTCAAACAATTTGGGCACAACTTTTTTTATAATAATTGCTCAGTTAGAAACATAGAAACAGTTATTACTATATTAGTACAAATTTTTGAATTGGCTGATAAAATTATGGGAATTGGGTTACTTACTATCATTAGAAGGCATTTTCAATTTTTTGAGGAAAGATGATGTCAAAGAAATAGTTATCAGAGCAAATTTGATCAAAGAGAATAGTCATAGAGCGATACAGTGTGGAAACAGGCCCTTCGACCCAACTTGCCCACATTAGCCAACATGTCCCAGCTACCCTAGTCTCACCTGCCTGCGCTTAATCCATATCCCTCCAAACCTGTCCTATCCTTGTTAACTGTTTCTTAAACGTTGGGATAGTCTCAGTCTCAACTACCTCCTCTGGCAGCTTGTTCCAAAAACACCACCCTTTGTATGAAATAGTCACCCCACAGATTCCTATTAAATCTTTTTCCCTTCATCTTGAACCTATGTCCTTTGGTCCTCAATTCCCCACTCTGGGCAAGAGATTATGTGCATCTAAATGCACAAGGTAGACAAAAAGTAAAACATTTTTAAATGTTGGAGATATTAATGATTTATTTTTCCTTTGAAGGCTCCAGATAGTAGATTCATAAATTTAAAAAAACTATTCTAAGTATCCTAAATTGGTAAGATACTTGTTATTTTCTTTTAATAGTTGTGTTCAAAATGAACCACAAATCAAATAGCTGAACAAATTCCACAATTTATTTACGTGCTAGTCAGAGTAGAAATAGGAACATATTTCAGATGAATACGTGGCTTGAAAAATGGTGCAAGGGGGAGGGATTCAAATTTCCAGGGCATTGGAACCAGTTGTGGGGAGGTGGGACCAGTACAAACAGGACGGTCTGCACCTGGGCTGGAATGGAACCAATGGGGGAGTGTTTGCTAGTGCTGTCGGGGAGTATTTAAACTAATGTGGCAGGGGATGGGAGCATGAGCAGAGAGACAGAGGGGTGTAAAATGAGGGTAGAAGCAATAGGTAGCAAGGTGAAAAGTAAAAGTGGTAGGCACACAAATCCAGGGCAACATTCAAAAAGGGCCACTTTTCAACATAATTGTATAAGGGGTAAGAGTGTTGTAAAAACAAGCCTGAAGGTTTTGTGTCTCAATGCAAGGAGCATTTGTAATAAGTTGGATGAGTTGAATGTGCAGATAGTTATTATTGAATATGATATAGTTGGGATCACGTAGACATGGCTCCAGGGTGACCAAGGCTGGGAGCTGAACATCCAGGGATATTCAATATTCAGGAGGGGTAGACAGAAAGGAAAAGGAGGTGGGGTAGCGTTGCTGGTTAGAGAGGAGATTAACGCAATAGAAAGGAAGGACATTAGCTTGGAGGATGTGGAATCGATATGGGTAGAGCTGCGAAACACTAAGGGGCAGAAAACGCTAGTGGGAGTTGTGTACAGGCCACCTAACAGTAGTAGTGGAGTTGGGGATGGCATCAAACAGCAAATTAGAAATGTGTGCAACAAAGGTAAAACAGTTATAATGGGTGACTTCAATCTACATATAGATTGGGTGAATTAAATTGGCAGAGGTGCTGAGGAAGAGGATTTCTTGGAATGTATGCGGGATAGTTTTCTAAACCAACATGTAGATGAACCAACGAGAGAGCAGGCTATTCTAGACTGGGTAATGGGTAATGAGGAAGAGTTAGCTAGCAGTCTTGTTGTGCGTGGCCCCTTGGGCAAGAGTGACCATAATATGGTTGAGTTCTTCATTAGGATGGAGAGTGACATAGTTAATTCAGAAACAAGGGTTCTGAACTTAAAGAAAGGTAACTTTGAGGGTATGAGACGTGAATTGGCCAAGATAGACTGGCAATTGATTCTTAAAGGGTTGACGGTGGATATGCAATGGAAGGCATTTAAAGACCGCATGGATGAACTACAACAATTGTTCATCCCAGTTTGGCAAAATAATAAATCAGGGAAGGTAGTGCATCCGTGAATAACAAGCGAAATCAGGGATAGTATCAAAACATAGAAACATAGAAACATAGAAATTAGGTGCAGGAGTAGGCCATTCGGCCCTTCGAGCCTGCACCGCCATTCAATATGATCATGGCTGATCATCCAACTCAGTATCCCGTACCTGCCTTCTCTCCATACCCTCTGATCCCCTTAGCCACAAGGGCCACATCTAACTCCCTCTTAAATATAGCCAATGAACTGGCCTCGACTACCCTCTGTGGCAGGGAGTTCCAGAGATTCACCACTCTCTGTGTGAAAAAAGTTCTCCTCATCTCGGTTTTAAAGGATTTCCCCCTTATCCTTAAGCTGTGACCCCTTGTCCTGGACTTCCCCAACATCGGGAGCAATCTTCCTGCATCTAGCCTGTCCAACCCCTTAAGAATTTTGTAAGTTTCTATAAGATCCCCTCTCAATCTCCTAAATTCTAGAGAGTATAAACCAAGTCTATCCAGTCTTTCTTCATAAGACAGTCCTGACATCCCAGGAATCAGTCTGGTGAACCTTCTCTGCACTCCCTCTATGGCAATAATGTCCTTCTTCAGATTTGGAGACCAAAACTGTACGCAATACTCCAGGTGTGGTCTCACCAAGACCCTGTACAACTGCAGTAGAACCTCCCTGCTCCTATATACTCAAACCTGCTCCTAAGCTCCTATACCTGCTCCTATACTCAAACAAAAGATGAAGCATACAAATTAGCTAGAAAATGCAGCCTACCAGAGGACTGGGAGAAATTCAGTCCAGCAGAGGAGGACAAAGGGCTAAATTAGGAAAGGGAAAACAGATTATGAAAGAAAACTGGCAGGGAACATAAACTGACTGCAAAAGGTTTTATAGATATGTGAAGAGAAAAAGATGAGTTAAAACAAATGTAGGTCCCTTGCAGTCAGAAACAGGTCAATTGTTCATGGAGAACAAGGACACGGCAGACAAATTGAATAACTAGTTTGGTTCTGTCTTCACTAAGGAAGACATAAATAATCTGCCGGAAATAGCAGGGGACCGGGGGTCAATTGAGATGGAGGAACTGAGTGAAATCAAGGTTAGTCAGGAAGTGGTGTTAGGTAAATTGAATGGATTAAAGGCCGATAAATCCCCAGGGCCAGATAGGCTGCATCCCAGAGTGCTTAAGGAAGTAGCCCCAGAAATAGTGGATGCATTAGTGATAATTTTTCAAAACTCTTTAGATTCTGGAGTAGTTCCTAAGGATTGGAGGGTAGCTAATGTAACCCCACTTTTTAAAAAGGGAGGGAGAGAGAAAACGGAATTACAGACCAGTTAGTCTAACATCGGTAATTGGGAAAAATGCGAGAGTCAGTTATTAAAGATGGGAAAGCAGCACGTTTGGAAAGTGGTGAAATCATTGGACAAAGCCAGCATGGATTTATGATCATGTCTGACCAATCTTATAGAATTTTTTGAGGATGTAACTAGTAGAGTGGATAAGAGAGAACCAGTGGATGTGTTATATCTGGACTTTCAGAAGGCTTTCGACAAGGTCCCACGTAAGAGATTAGTATGCAAACTTAAAGTACACGGTATTGGGGGTTCAGTATTGATGTGGATAGAGAACTGGTTGGCAGACAGGAAGCAAAGAGTAGGAGTAAACGGGTCCTTTTCAGAATGGCAGGCAGTGACTAGTGGGGTACCGCAAGGCTCAGTGCTGGGACCCCAGCTATTTACAATATATATATATTAATGATTTGGACGAGGGAATTGAATGCAACATCTCCAAGTTTGCGGATGACACGAAGCTGGGAGGCAGTGTTAGCTGTGAGGAGGATGCTAGGAGGCTGCAAGGTGACTTGGATAGGTTGGGTGAGTGGGCAAATGCATGGCAGATGCAGTATAATGTGGATAAATGTGAGTTTATCCACTTTGGTGGCAAGAACAGGAAAGTAGACTATTATCTGAATGGCGGCCGATTAGGAAAAGGGGAGATGCAACGAGACCTGGGTGTCATGGTACACCAGTCATTGAAAGTAGGCATGCAGGTGCAGCAGGCAGTGAAGAAAGTTAATGGTATGTTAGCATTCATAGCAAAGGGATTTGAGTATAGGTAGCAGGGAGGTTCTACTGCAGTTGTACTGGGCCTTGGTGAGACCACACCTGGAGTATTGCGTACAGTTTTGGTCTCCTAATCTGAGGAAAGACATTCTTGCCATAGAGGGAGTACAGAGAAGGTTCACCAGACCAATTCCTGGGATGGCAGGACTTTCATATGAAGAAAGACTGGATAGACTCGGCTTGTACTCGCTGGAATTTAGAAGATTGAGGGGGGGATCTTATAGAAACTTACAAAATTCTTAAGGGGTTGGACAGGCTAGATGCAAGAAAATTGTTCCCGATGTTGGGGAAGTCCAGAACAAGGGGTCACAGTTTAAGGATAAGGGGCAAGTCTTTTAGGACCGAGATGAGAATTTTTTGGTTCACACAGTGTGGTGAATCTGTGGAATTCTCTGCCACAGAAAGTAGTTGAAGCCAGTTCATTGGCTATATTTAAGAGGGAGTTAGATGTGGCTAATGGGATTAGGGGGTATGGAGAGAAGGCAGGTACAGGATACTGAGTTGGATGATCAGCCATGATCATATTGAATGGCGGTGCAGGCTCGAAGGGCCGAATGACCTCCTGCTGCACCTGTTTTCTTTGTTTCTATGTTTAGGTTAAGTAGTTTAACCCCTCAGCCAGGCAGCAGTTGTAATTTCATTTATATTTCCGTATGGTTGTTAATGCTTACAATGGGTAATTTGTATTAATGCAATAGGCAGTGAACAGTAAAATCATGGATCTAAAAATAAAATTGTAGTTCTAGGCACCCACCAGCAGGATCGGAGCAAAATCCTTTGGTTAGTTTTTGTGCCGAGGGTGAATTTTCTTTTAAAGCAGTTTAAACAAAACCTCTGGAGCCAAGTATCCTTTAGAATTAAGGGTTTCAACTATTTTTGTTATTCAGATTTTTTTTTAAATCTCTCTATAAGTGGGGGTTGGGGGGTTGGAAATACATTGCACTAATTAAATTTAATGTTGGCAATAAAGGTCAACTATGTGGAATCTACTCTAATTCGTGGTTTAAGAATCCAGCAAATGTCTTTTTTTGTTAAAGTGCATGTAAACTATTAATCATTCTATTAGCTGTGCTTGTCAGTAGGTTGTAGTACAGCTTTGAATGTGTTTTATAACTTCCTCCAATTTTTTAACTTAGTTGTACTTTTGAAAAGACTTGGAAGTTGAAGGCCACCTGATATTTCATGACTTTAATAATTGCATTAATTTCAACAATGTACAATTATATTAATCTCAGGAGTTTCATAATATACTAATGAGAAGTTATCTGATATTTACAAATTCATTCATGGGATGTTAGCAGGCAATTATTGCCCATCCCTAAATACAGGCCCTCCAGACCAAGCTTCCCTCGATGTCCTAATATATGCTTGGTTAGGCCCTGGAGATTTATCCAACTTTGTGCATAGACGTGCCAGCAGCACCACCTTTTGTAATGTGAATAAGTTTCACCATATCACTACTCTCTTCCCTGAATTTCCGAGCTTCCATGACCACCTCTACAGTAAATACAGACAAGAAATATTAATTTATGACCTCGTACCTTCGGTGGCTTCACACACAGTCTGACATTGACTAAGGGGTTCTATTTACTCTCTGGTTACCTTTTTGCCCTTAAAATTCTTATGAGATCTCTGGGGATTCTCCTTTATGTCAACCCTGTCTCATGTCCTCTTTTTGTCCTTCTGATTTCAATCTTAAGTGTGCTTCTACATCCTAAGTATTCCTCAAGGGATTTGCTTGATCCCAGTTGCCTATACCAGACGCATGCTGTCGCCTTAACCACGAGCAGAGCCTCCATATCCATCGTCAACCAGGGTTTCCTAATTCTGTCCGCCTTACCCTTCATTCTAACAATAACTTGCGAGCTCTGAATTCTTCCTCTCACTTTAAAAAAAAAAAACTCCACTTGCCAGATGTCTCTTTTCTAGCAAGCAGCCTTTCCCAATCAACCATTGCAAGATTCTGTCTGATGCTGTCAAAATTAGCTTTGCTCCAATTTGGAATATGTCCACAAGTTCTTTATTCCAGAACTATTTTAAAAGTAACAGAATAATGGCCATTAGTCATAAAGTGCTCCTCCACCGGCACTTAAGTCACTTGCTTTGTCCCTTTTTCTAATTGGATGTCCGGTGTTGGGCCATCTATATATTGCTTGTGAAAATCTTTCTGGACCCACCCAAGAAATTCTGCATCATCTAAACCCTTGGCTACATGGTAGTCCCAGTCAATACTGGGGAAGTTAAAATCATCTTTTTATCTATACATAACTAAAGCTCCGATCTCGTTATCTTCCAGTTGCGTGGTCATTCTATTTGCGCAAAAGACGTTATGCGATAGCGCTACGATTTTTCGCCAGCTTACCGTTCTCCTGCGCTGCGATTGCACCAAGTTTCGTTCCAATCGGGATCCAATGTAAATATTAGGGAGGTTTAAAAATCTTAAAAACCACACTCCTCTCCTGCCGTTCAGCGCCGCACTGATTGGTCTTTTCTCCTGTCATTCCGGTCCGCCCCTTCCTGCGCCATCGCGTATTTATTGGAGCTGTGGATGGTCGGCGGAGGTTTCCAACCGGACACAATTTTCGGAGGGACCGGAAGCCCGGCGCGGGAAATGTCGCCAAACGGAAAACGGAGTATCTGATCCCAGTGGAGGAGAACGACCAGCGGTCAGCGACCCCTGTAGGTCCGCTCCAGCCCTTCTCCTCTGGTCCCCCTTGCTGGCTCCTGCCCCACAACCCCTGTCTTTTCTCCGAGCTTTCTCCGACCACACCCCTCCCCCACATACCCCCACTCCATCCCCCCACAACCCCGCTCCCCATCCACTTCTGAGAGCTGCTAAGACCTTGGTTTATCCCAGCTGCTTATATATCTGGAGATACTTCCCTATCCCTGACCAGACCCTTTATCCATCATCAACCATAGTTCCCTAACCTTGTCCTTCACTCTAACAGTCAAATGCTGGCCATGTACGCTTCTTAATTCTTTGTCCACAGACAGCTTCTTAACTCCCAAAATGCCAGACTTCTTGTCCGTTGCCTTGGCAATTAGTCTTACCTCAGTTTAGGACTTTAACTTGAGGACCAGTCCCATCTTTTCCTCAGGCTATCTTGAAATTAACTTAAGCTATCATATGTGTTGATAATAAATGTCTTAATGTAATGATTCGAGTGATTCTTAACAGAAAAAGTGCATGTGGGGCTGTGGAAATAATTTAGGTTAAAAATCGATATTTTTACATGCTTGTATGTTGAATTGGTGGAAATTCAGTTATACGTTGAAATGTCATGATTTTTGACTAAGTTACCTCTACGTCTCCTTTAATATGATTTGCAATTCCCTCAGTGCATTGGCCGATATAGCACAAATTATTAAGTTCCTAAGTTAATTTAACTCTCTAAACAGCATTTGGAACAACTTAGACTCTGCCACATTGTGGTAATGAGAGGTGATTGTTTGGATTTCTTATGCAGAAGTAAATGCTAGGATTGTTATGCATGCATATTGGTGTTAAAATGGTTTGTTTTGATAGAGGTTTGCAGTGCAGAACTTGGGTGTAATAAATTATTTTGCAAGGAAATGGGTACCAAATGGTTTGCATTCTTTTACTGGGAACTTGGCTGACAGATGGATGTGTAATTGAAGTAACTGTGCCTAGAAATATTCCAGGCTTGGCTGAAAGTCAAACTCAACAGCCTTAAGTTAAACTTTTCTGGTACACTTTAAGAAGTGGTGTAGGTATAGTGTCTTCCAAGGTCATTCTCCAATTAGAAAACAATTGTTTCGACCTTGAGAATTGAGTAAGTCAACTATTCGAGATCTGCAATGCTTGAAGATGGAATGTAAACCGGCACCAGTTTGCATTTTCCTATTCGCCATTTCTAATGAGGCCTGAAAGAGAAAATGGGAATGTAGTTTCCGCTGAGTATTTTGGCTTCCTTTTTGATGTTGTATTGTGCTGAACAGCTATCCTCTAGCAAGCTGCCAGAGCAGCAAGTAAAGAATCACATAACATTTCACTTGTGCCTTCAGCTTGACTTTTATAAAATAACTTTTGACGATTGTACATCTTATCAGCTACTCCCCAATTAACATAATTTTATGCAAGCAGTTTAAATCTATTATTTATTTATTGAATTTGGCATTGCTAGCTAGGTCAGCCTTCATTGTATTGTATTGTATTCAAATTTATTAGAGACAACGAGAGACAACGAAATGAATTTCCCTTTACAGTCAGTATCATAAAAATAAATAAATAATAAATAATAAAACATATTACAAATAAAATAGAATTTTAAAAAAAGCACAAACACAAAGTCCACGACACAACATAACACAATGGCACCAAGGTGAGGAAGGCACCATAGTCCAGCCAGCCTCCCCTCCGATCTTCCCAGATGTTCACCCGTGGGCGGGGCCTTCTGAGCACCCGCAGTCGCCACCCCGGGCGGCCCGATGCTCAGGCCCTCTCGCCGGGCTGATAGAACGCCGAACCCCGACGCCGAACCCCGACGGTGAAAATCCTCCTCAGCGGCCCGGACCTCCCAATCAGCCGCCTCCCACCGGAGTCCGCAGCTCCCGAGTCCGCAGGCCGAGCCGGGCAGTCGCAGGACCCCACGATGTTTGTCAGCGCCGCCCGCGTTGGGAGCTCTGCGAACCACAGCTCCAGGATGTCGGTGCCGCAGGCCCAGCGCTTCGGGCTCCAGACGGCGATCCCTGGTAAGGCATCGCCAGCCCCGCGATGTATCAGCGCTGTCCCGTCGCTGCTGGAGCTCTGGTCGATCCCGGCAGGAAAGGCCGCGCCAATCCAGTAGGTAGGCCGCTGGGGGGCGAGGACGCGACTCGAATAATAGTCGCGTCCTCTCCAGGAAGTGACTGAAGGACGGTATCCCCCTTACCGTACCCTCTTCCCCCACATTAAAACATTAAAAAACCCCATAAAAAAACACACTTCAACATGACAAAAAAAACGAAAAAACAGAAAGATACCGGGCTGAAGGTGGAGGCAGCTGACACCAGCGCCACCGGAAGTTCAATGCCTGTTCTACATTATTTATCCAAGTAGCTGACCCATTTCAGAGAATAGTTTGTGGGTCTGGAATCTCACATAGCTCAGGTTGACCAAGAGTGGCAGATTTCCTCCCGTGTTGTACATTTCATGGCAATCTGGTAGTTTCATGGTCGCAATCAGTCATACACCGAATTCAAACTTTGTCTTTGGATCATTAATCCAGGCATCTGCATACTAGTCTGCTATGCTTTGTCACCGGAGTTGACAAATTGGCTATTATATACAGTGCCCTCCATAATGTTCGGGACAAGGACCCATCATTTATTTATTTGCCTCTGTACTTCACACTTTGAGATTTGTAATAGAAAAAAATCACGCTGGTTAAAGTGCACATTGTCAGATTTTATTAAAGGGTATTTTTATACATTTTGGTGTCACCATTCACTCTTCAAGATGGCGGATGTGCAGGAGTGGGCGCCGTCTGTGTATAGCAGCCTGCCCGCAGTCCGTCTCTTCACCTTTTTTTTATTTTAATTCCTGTCATAAAATGTCATAACATGTTAGTTGGAGGTCTTTTATGTGGGGGGGGGAGGGGGAAAATTTATTTCTTAGTCCCCTAACTGGTCGGAGAGGCAGCATCCCTCCGAGCTGCTTCTTCACCCCGTCCTCGCGGCCTACCATCGAGAATGGAGCGGCATTTCCTGTCAGGACCGGCCGGGACTACAGCTTCGGCGCCGGCGCAGAGCTGGGACACCATCATGGAGCGGGTGATGCCTTACCGGGTCGCCGTGCGGTAAGCTCCGGAGCGCTGTGGCCGCCGACTCCCAAATTCGCGGAGCTGTGGCTGCGGGCGTCCGGCCGCGGGCGGCGCTGGATTTGGAGCGCCGCGGAGCCTGGGATCGAGTTCGCCAGGGTCGGAGCTCCAACCGGCGCGGCCTGAGGGCTATGAGTGCCCCGTTCTCCGGGGAGGAGGCAGCCGCTCCAGACTTTCCAAGCCGCTGAGGAATGTTTCGCCCGACGCCGGAGTTCCATCTTCACAGTAAGAGGGCCCTGAAAATTATCGGACTGGCTGCAAGGCCACAAATGGGCCCCGACCTCGGGTGTTTCACAGAGGAAGAGGATTTAACTTTCTGGTGCCTTTCCCCACAGTGGAAATGTTTGATTCTGCTGTGGGGGGATGTTTGTGTTGAACTCTATAATGTGTTGTGTCCATTTTCTTTATTTTTTTAACCTTTTTCTATGGTTTGTATGGAAACTTATCTATTTTATGTAAAGCACTTTGGTGTCAATGCGAGTTGACTTAAAACGTGCTATATAAATAAAACTTACTTACCATGTAGAAATTACAGCTGTATTTATGCATAGTCCCTCCATTTCATGGCTCCATAATGTTTGGGACACATGGCTTCACAGGTATTTGTAAATGCTCAGGTGTGTTTAAATGGCTCCTTAATGCAGGTATAAGAGAGCTCTCAGCACCTAGTCTTTCCATCACCTTTGGAAACTTTTATTGCTGTTTATCAACATGAGATAAAGGTTGTGCCAATGAATGTCAAAGAAGCCATTATGAGACTGAGAAACAAGAATAAAACTGTTAGAGACATTTGCCAAACCTTTCGGCCACCATTCAGATAATAGTCTACTTTCCTGTTCTTGCCACCAAAGTGGATAGCCTCACATTTATCCACATTATACTGCATCTGCCATGCATTTGCCCACTCACCCAACCTATCTAAGTCACCTTGCAGCCTCCTAGCATCCTCCTCACAGCTAACACTGCCCCCCAGCTTCGTATCATCCGCAAACTTGGAGATGTTGCATTCAATTCCCTCGTCCAAATCATTAATATATATTGTAAATGGCTGGGGTCCCAGCACTGAGCCTTGCGGTACCCCACCAGTCACTGCCTGCCATTCTGAAAAGGACCCGTTTACTCCTACTCTTTGCTTCCTGTCTGCCAGCTAGTTCTCTATCCACATCAATACTGAACCCCCAATACCGTGTGCTTTAAGTTTGCTTTAAGTGTGCTTTAAGTTTGCATATGTGGGACCTTGTCGAAAGCCTTCTGAAAGTCCAGATATAACACATCCACTGGTTCTCCCTTATCCACTCCACTAGTTGCATCCTCGAAAAATTCTATAAGATTCGTCAGACATGATTTACCTTTCATAAATCCATGCTGACTTTGTCCAATGATTTCACCTCTTTCCAAATGTGCTGCTATCCCATCTTTAATAACTGACTAGCAGTTTCCCCACTACCGATGTTAGACTAACTGGTCTGTAATTCCCGTTTTCTCTCTCCCTCTCTTTTTAAAAAGTGGGGTTACATTAGCTACCCTCCAATCCTCAGGAACTACTCCAGAATCTAAAGAGTATTGAAAAATGATCACTAATAACCATATAACAATTACAGCAAGGAAACGGGCCAACTCGGCCCTTCTAGTCCGTGCCGAACACTTATTCTCCCCTAGTCCCATCTACCTGCACTCAGACCATAACCCTCCATTCCTTTCCCGTCCATATACCTATCCAATTTATTTTTAAATGATAAAATCGAACCTGCCTCCACCACTTCCACTGGAAGCTCATTCCACACAGCAACCACTCTCTGAGTAAAGAATGTTCCCCCTCATGTTACCCCTAAACATCTGTCCCTTAATTCTCAAGTCATGTCCTCTTGTTTGAATCTTCCCTACTCTCAATGGGAAAAGCTTATCCACGTCAACTCTGTCTATCCCTCTCATCATTTTAAAGACCTCTATCAAGTCCCCCCCCTTAACCTTCTGCACTCCAAAGAATAAAGACCTAACCTGTTCAACCTTTCTCTGTAACTTAGTTGCTGAAACCCAGGCAACATTCTAGTAAATCTCCTCTGTACTCTCTCTATTTTGTTGACATCCTTCCTATAATTAGGCGACCAAAATTGTACACCATACTCCAGAATTGGCCTCACCAATGCCTTGTACAATTTTTACATTACATCCCAACTTCTATACTCAATGCTCTGATTTATAAAGGCCAGCACACCAAAAGCTATCTTTACCACCCTATCTACATGAGATTCCATCTTCAGGGAACTGCACAGTTATTCCTAGATCCCTCTGTTCAACTGCATTCCTCAACTCACTACCATTTACCATGTACGTCCTATTTTGATTTGTCCTGCCAAGATGTAGCACGTCACACTTATCAGCATTAAACTCCATCTGCCATCTTTCAGTCCACTCTTCCAAATGGCCTAAATCTCTCTGTAGACTTTGAAAATCTACTTCGTTATCCACAACACCACCTATCTTAGTATCATCTGCATACTTACTAATCCAATTTACCACACCATCATCCAGATCATTGATGTACATGACAAACAACAGCGGACCCAACACAGATCCCTGTGGCACCCCACTAGTCACCGCCTCCAACCTGACAAACAGCCATCCACCATTACTCTCTGGCATCTCCTATTCAGCCACTGTTGAATCCATCTTGCTACTCCACCATTAATACCCAACAATTGAACCTTCTTAACCAACCTTCCATGAGGAACCTTGTCAAAGGCCTTACTGAAGTCCATATAGACAACATCCACTGCTTTACCCTCATCAATTTCCTGAGTAACCTCTTCAAAAAATTCAAGAAGATTAGTCAAACATGACCTTCCAGGCACAAATCCATGTTGACTGTTCCTAATCAGACCCTGTTTATCCAGATGCTTATATATATTATCTCTAAGTATCCTTTCCATTAATTTGGGAGGCAGAAACCAGATATAAGGAACAAGTAAATAATAGCAGTAAACAGTTATAGGGTAGTAGATGAATGCCACAGACTCTCTCTGGAAGATGGGACCACATGAATTCATTGTCGAGGATTATGTTCTGTTTTTTTTTTATATACAGCCAACACAAACAAATATTAAGGACAAAGGAGATGTAGCAATGTTACAACATTTTGAGATTTAAAAAATCAAGTCTTTAATTTATCCCATCAGATAAAGCATAAAAAGAAGTTTAATTTCACACCTAATTCAGTTTCATATCTTCAGTATTAAAAAAGTTATGGCCATTTTCATACTCGGAAATTGACATCTTGTTCCCTATTGCTTTTTCATTGACTTAACACAAAAGCTGTGATCGAGGACATTTAAAAGCTCATAACTTTCTTAAAATTTAAGAGAACTGAAATAAATTTTCAGTTATTATAGATTGAAGCATTCTGAAACAAATATGAAACAATCTTACTTGGATTACTTGAAATTAAAGCATATAATTAGTTAGTTACTTAATTGTAGCTAATTACAAAATTCAATTACTAGATCTAAACATCTATCCATTACTTAAGAGTAGATTAACATTTTTAAATAGCCTAAGTGTCCAAATAACATTCACACAAGAATTCAGAATATAACATAATTTTTAAATCTCATTGTCATGGGTTTATAGGCCAAATGGAAGGAATTTAATGTTTAATACCTGTAAATTAATGGCCATTTAAATCAACTTGCCTGTGGGATTTTCTGGAATGGGACCATTTGGAACGCTGAGGTTGCGGTGATTTTAGTCCCCATATCGGCAGCAAATCGTTCGGGGAAAAAAATCACCGTTTCTCAGCTTAAAATGTGAATTAAATGCATCTTAAGAAACGCTTTTATACATAAAAATTAACTGCTTTCTTTTACCTGTCCCCTGCATAAAATCCGGCCCTGTTGTCGGCATTGACGGCTTCAGAAACTGATTTTAAAATGACTCCAGCGATTAACTTGTCGGGCGAATTTTTTAAAAAAACACACAGAGCGGCCGTCGGAAAGATTGTTTAGCAACATCTTGCACTCCAACAAATATAATCCAGGACCAGGTCGGGAAAAAAACGCGTTTTAACCACGCCCCCCCCCCCCCCCTCTCAAACGCGCCAAAATAGCGCACACGGCCAGTGGCAGAATTGCAGCGCCGCTGAAGGTAAGTATTGTAACATACCTAGGAGATGGATCCAAGATTGCTCGCACAACGTTATGAATCCAGTTCATGTTTTACTTTTGGGTGTATATCATTTGTAAAGGCTCAGATGATATACAGCAAGCTACTATCAGCTCATGATGACCCAGTTGTGGTATTGACATGTTGAGTCATAAAATGGAAGTGTTTTCCATGAACCAATTCCGACTCAGTTTTGTTATTACGTTAATATTTGGTTAAGTCTTCTAGCTGAAGGGTAGTTATGAAAGTTATTCAGTCTGAAGAAGGGTTTCGGCCGGAAACGTTGCCCATTTCCTTCGCTCCATAGATGCTGCTGCACCCGCTGGGTTTCTCCAGCACTTTTGTCTTCCTATGAAAGTTATTTGATGTCTTCACAAAAAGGATTCGACTTTTTGCCAATTTATATTTCTGTTTCTCTGGATTGTATCTCTTAAGTAGCATAAAGGGGATAAAAAATGTGCTAATAATAAAATTGTAGTTGTAATGTTAGGCACAGTTGTAATGTGGTGTTTTATTTTTGATACTCTAAAAGGCCTGTCCCACTTTTATGACCTAATTCACGACCTCTGCCGAGTTTGCCCTTGACTCACACTCGCAGCATGGTCGTCACGAGGTCGTAGGTAGGTCGTGATGCTAGTCGTAGGTACTCGTGGCATCAAGTAGGTCGCGGCGTTTTTGCTAGCCTGATGAAAAATGTCCACGGTCGTGAATTAGGTTGTGAAAGTGGGGCATGCCCTTAAGGCATAGTTGCAAAAACAATGGAACAAAAGCAATGGCGATGTGAGAATTTTCAATAATCTAGAGTTTTAGAGTTTATAGTTGTACCAAGGCATAAAAGACTATGGCCCAAATGTGGTAAATGGGACTAGTATAGATACTGTAAGTACAATAGTAGGACAGTTGTATTGTATGACACTCTCAATTTTTAAGAGACTTGAAGTTTTGTTTCGCATTGACACTGATATTGACTCTTATTAGAAATCTTGTATATTTATGAAGGGGGCATTGGAGCCAGAGAGAGAGACCTGATAGAAGTTTATAATTTACAAAATGATGGGGGAAAATAGATATGTTAGAAAGTCAAAATCATTCTTCCTCATGGGTGATGTCAAAGGTCAAAGGTCAAAGGGCATAGCTTTCAAATGAGGGGTAAATTTTAAAGGAGCTGTGCAGGGCAACTATTTTACACTATGGTCGATGCCTGGAACATGCTGCTGGAGTGGGGAGGGGGGGGGGTGTATGTGTGTGGTGGAGGCGGACGCAATAGTGGCATTTAAGAGGCTTTTGGACAGGCATGTGGATGTGCAAGGAATGGAGGGATATGTATAATGTGCAGGCAGAAGGGAATAGTTTGACATCGTTTAGCACAGATATAGTGAGCTAAAGAGCCTGTTCCTGTGCTGTTCTATGTCTCATGTTATGTGTTAAGGTTTGATCCTGACCTCCAGTGTCATGCATAGAATTTATACATACTTTGAGCATGAGTTTCCTTCAGGTCCTTCCACATGCCCAGAAGATTACTAAGTTACAGTAAATGACTTCTAGTGTAAAGTAGTGTTAAAGTAGAGTGAAATAGGGAATTGATAGGAATATGTGCGGGAGAATAATTTGTAGAGTTATAGCGAGGTAAGGGGAGCAAGAGTGGTTCTAATGGGATTGCACCCCTGTAGTCTGTATGGATCCAAGGGCTAAAAACATTTCCTGTGTCATGAGAATTGTATCAGAGATGCCAATTAATTTTTAGTTGATCTTGGCTTGGTTTTCCCTCCAAACTTGCACTTTGATAATCATGTAGTGGAGGGTTATCCTTAAGCTGTAATAAGTGTCTTCAGTTAAGATGAACTAAAACTAAAATTGCACTGAATACAGCTTATGCACACGGACTTGAAAACAGCATAGTTGATATCGACCTCGGGTCTGCCCAAACCATCTCTCTTTAATAATATGGAGGTCATGGTCCATTCTTTGATTCTGGTCCAGACCTCTGTCCTTGTTCTATCCCTGTGATATCTTATTGTGTTGAGCTTGCATCCACATGGCTGAATCTCCAAAGGAATTGCCTAGACTGTCCAAGCTTGCATTTAAGTTACTTTCTTCCTTGGTGTTGAAATATCAATTAATTCTCAGAGTATTTGCTTTGATTTGGCCTCTGATTTGATTCGGGACCAATCCGCTCCCTGGCTACTCTAGTCCAATGTGAATATGTTCATAAGTGTATGTGTGCCCCTATGTAGCAAGCATATGTAATAATGACTCATTCTTTCTCTGCAATGAGACTCTTGGCAAGGGTTCTGTGGATTTTTTATGGCACATGAGAAGACCCTTGAGCCTGGAAGTTGCAAATTCCTGGTTATTGTGACATTTAGTTTCATTTTCTTGCCCATCTTTCAAAAGTATTCAAAGGTTTTTATTAGTCACATTCACATACACCGAGGTGTAATGAAGTGAAATGCTTTTTGCCATTTTGCAGCACACAAAAAAAAGAATACAGACATAACACCAATGAGAGTCTTAAACACAAAGAACATCCCCCCACAATGGCTCCCACCATGAGGGAAGGCACAAAGTCCAGTCCCCAACCCCAGTTCACCCATAGTCGGGCCTATTGAGGCCTCCACAGTTGCCTCTACGGAGGCCCGATGTTCCTGGCCGTTCTCGCCGGGTGGTGGTGCTCCGGCGTCAGGAGAGTCCTCACAGCGGCATGGGAACCCTGGAACGGCCGCCTCCGTACTGGAGGCCGCGGCTTCCGAAGCCGACAAGGCCGCGCCGGATGGAGCTCCACAACTGGCGATCTCGTCGCGAGATCCCAGGCTCCCGGTGTAAAGTTCGGCGCCGCCGCCTGCAGCTGGCCGCTCCACAGTCCCGCAGCTCCGCGATGTTGTTCCCGGCAGTCTCAGCTCACCGGAGCTCCAGCGCGGCGACCCAGGCAAGACATCGCCCGCTCCACGATAGCGCTCCAGCGCTGTGCTGCCGCCGAAGCCGAGGTTCTGGGCGGTCCGAGACAGGAAACGCCGCTCCAGGCCCGCTGGTAGGCCGCGAGGACAGGTCAAAGCTGCAGCCCGGAGAAAAGCTGCCTCTCCGACCAGGTAGGGACCCTGAAAGGCAGTTTCCCCCCTTCTCCCCCCCCCCCCACCCCCCACACAAAAAAGTCTAGACCTCCAAACAAAACACTTTAACTAACTAAAAATAAAAATAAAACGGTGAAAAGACAGACAACTTACTTTCCTTACTTGGGTTTCCATTTCCTGACACTGCAATTGCCAGTAAAAAAAAATCTGACGACCTTTTTTTTCATGTATTTAAATAATGTCGGTATGAATTTTTGCAGCACAAAATTATTCAAATTTAGTTTTACTGAAGTACTGTTTTCTTAATTGTGACTATAGTTTGACATAAATTTGGTTCCCTTTACAATTTCTCGTGTCACTTTTTCCACTATTCACTTTTGCACTTTTCTGTAGTATGTATTGTTCTTATCCTGCTCTCATCTGTCTCGGGTTGAGTTTTGATACGTATCTCAAAATTTCTTTAGAATCCAATTTAACATGGCTTTTTTTTCTTGTCATTTCCATGTAGCCATTAGTTTCCCAAATGCCTTTGGGGAAACTTCCAGAACACAAGCGGTCATGTTATGTCTACTCATTCACAGTATTAAACAAATATATACTTATAATTTAAATGTTGGGAGACCAGTCATTGTCTGTATAAAAACGGTGATCATTTTCAAGACTACTTCTATCAAGTGGCCCCTTGCGGCTTAGCATTGCAGTGCCATTTGAATAGTGCATGATCTTTAAATAGCTGCCCTTTGTAATTTGATATCAAAATATCAATACATTAAAGCATAGTTGTTTCAAAGCTACTATATCGATGTTCCAAAATAAATATCTACTCTCTATATATAAGCAGAATTTCAGTTACGTAGTGCTTTGTCTGAAGAAGGGTTTCGGCCCGAAACGTTGCCTATTTCCTTCGCTCCATAGATGCTGCCGCACCTGCTGAGTTTCTCCAACACTTTTGTCTACCTAGTACTTTGTCATGTTTTTTTCTGCATAATGCTGTTGAAAGTATTTTTCTGTGAATGAAGCATGAACATGTTTGGAAAATTCAGCCAGACAGTCTTTTTTGAGTCATTTTTGTATTCCCGATGTGGATTCCATGTATGGGCATACAGAGTAATGCCATTCATCTGGTCTCACTTGGGAGACTTGCAAGGAAAATAACATGCTTCCACTCATTATTGGAGGTTTTTTAGCCAGCACCTTCCCATTTACCACCATCGCAGGAGATCACCCAACACCCTGTTTTACAACATCTCCCCTTGTCCCAATTTCCTGTATTATAATTGTTCCCCTTTTATCTGGCCCGCTTTCCTTACGTTGGTTACAGCTGGCTCATCTAACATGGCATTTAATTTGAATGGGTTGGCTTTACTGCAAAACTATTTCAAAGTTTCACTTGCTCTTTTAATAATTAAAAGTCCATTGATTTCCAATGGCACTTAATTGTATCAGATTTAAATATGGCAATCTAAAGGGCCTGTCCGACTGTACGAGGTAATTCAAGAGCTCTCCCGAGTTTTAAAAAAAATCAAGCCCGTGGTAAGTACGTAGAATGTACGTATCAAATGTACGTGTGGAGTTCGGGAAGTCTCTTAGCGGCTCGTAACGCTAACGGCAGGTACTCGGGAAACGTGGTAAGCTACGAGCACCTACGAGCGGCTATTACCGTAATTCTCCGAGTTCGAATCAGGGTAAACTCGGGAGAACTCTTGAATTACCTCGTACAGTGGGACAGGCCCTTAACAATCTTCTGCTATTCATAGGTTACAATTTTAATGCTAAAACATTAACTTAAATGCAGATAATAAATTTAAAAAATTGTTTTACTTTCGCTGTAAATATATGTGGCTTGAACAGTTAATATTTTTAGTTTTATGCCAGTTAAAATTAATTAGCAGTTTTCCAGCTGTTTCTAAATGTCATGATTGGAGATATTTGAAAATGGTAAAAATACCTTCTGATGGAATGAGTTGGCAGAAGATCACCTAGGAAGTACAGACGTGGGTCTTACTATGTGCCCTTGCCCTTTTTGCTTTTGGGAAACTTCCAGAACACAAGCGGTCATGTTATATCTACTCATTCACAGTATTAAACAAATATATAATTTCAATGTGGAGTGTTATTACTCCATATCCAACTTAATGTACTGTCAAAGTTGTCTTGTAATTGTCTTTACTGCAAAACTATTTCAATGCTTCACCTGTTCTTTTAAAATTGGATGGATTTCCATTGACACTTAATTGTACCAGATTCAAATACGGTAATCTGCCTTGATCTTCCACGTATAAATTACAATTTTAATGTTAAAACATTAGCTTGAAAGTGCAGATCACAAAATAAAACTTTTTTTAAAACTTTTTAAATTGTCAACTAATGTTTTGTATTTCTGACAGTGCCAGAAACTACCAAGACCAGTCAAAGCCAGCCACAGCCTGCCAACTCCTCCAACAGCACTTCCACTACCACTGTCACTAACAGCAGTGGAAGCAATGGAAAGCGAGCTTCTACCAGTTGTCAGCAACAGGCCTTGTCTCGTTACCCACCCCGTGAAGTGCCACCTCGCTTCCGGCATCAAGAACAGAAGCAGCTATTGAAAAGAGGGCAGCCACTGCCACCTGGAACTGCCATCAGCAATAGTTTAGCACAAGGTACAGGGCAAGTGGCAGCAAACTCTTCACAGCACAGCACTCAACAGACGTCTGGTGGACCACAGCAACTCCAGCATCTTGGTAAAGGACAGACTGGTAAGAGTACTCTTGAATCTTCAAGTGAATAAGCAGCTGTATAAAATAGCGATTGACTTTACTTTAGATTCTAAGCTTTTGAAGGACAACAATGTGCCAAATCGTACACTGAAAAACAAGGAATTATGCGCAGAACTGTAATCCAATATTGAACTCGAGGAGTGCAGTGATAGAGCACAAACATGTGGCAGTCTCCCAGCACTTACAGTGGGAAATTTGTCCACTGTAAAGTGATTCCATTCACATAAATGGAACTTGGGTGCAAAACAGTTGGTAGATGATTAAAACCACTGTGGAGGCATTACTTGGGAGACTTGCAAGGACGAGAACACCTGCACCAGCACCCACTCCTCCTCCTGACTCCTTCCAGCTGGAAGTCTGAAATAAGAAACAAAATGCAAGGAATATTCAGAAGGGTAAAGAATTCCAAAACACCAACTTTATTTGTCTCATCAGATACTGCCTGATTCATGATAGATCAATAGAATTTTGTATTTTAAGAAAATCAAGGACTATAATGTTAATATGGAGAAAATGGAACTGAGGTGATAGCTCCGAGGCAGTGCAGGCTGAGGGGACCCAATGGCCTTGCCTGCATCTATAAACACCAAATTTCCCATCACTGATCCACGTGAAACATCATTCAGCTTCCACTGCAAATCGCTAGCCATCAAATAATCCATTCTGCTACTTGTCTTCTCATTCTTCTGAGTCTAAGAAAATAAAAGGAGCAAGCGCTGCAGTGCCTCAAGCCTACCTTACCATTTAGCATGATCATGGCTGATCTTCTTTAGGCCAAATCTCTAGACAGTGCCAGTTTCTCATAAAAGCTTATCTATTTTCCAAATTCCCACAATGATCTTGCATCCCTTTTCATTGGAATGGATTATTCCAAAGATTCACCTCCCTCTGTGAGAAATTGTTCCTATGCACCTCCATTTTAATTGACCCCCTCCCAATCTCGTGACTCTGCTCCCTTCTTTGAGATCCTCTCGTGAAAACATATACTATATCATCCTCCCTCAGGATTTTTCTTTTCATAAGATCACCCTTCATTCTTCTATACTCCAAAGAATGTAGATCCAATTTCTTTAGCTTGTGATAGGATAACTTTTTTACCCCAAGAAATAAGCTTGTGATTCTCTTGGACCTTCTCCCATGCAGTTCTATCCTTAAGGGGACCAAACCTACACAGTACAGGTATATAGGTTAATTAGCTTGGTAAATGTAAAAGTGGGTATAGGATAGTGTTAATGTGCGGGGATCGCTGGTCGGCGTGGACCCAGTGGGCCGAAGGGCTTGTTTCCGCGCTGTCTCTCTAAACTAAACTAAAGTACTCCAGTTGTAGTCTCACCCGAACCCTGCAAAATTGTACCAATGGTTCCCTATTTCTAAACTTGCAGCAATGGCCATTGTGCCATTTGCCTTCCTAGCTACTGGCTGTATCTCCTTGCTAACTTTTTGCAATAAATGCACTGGAGCACCTAGATTTGCTCATCTGAAATCTTTCTCTATTCAAGTAATACCCTGTCTTAGATTCCTTTTGATGAAGTATGAGTTTCACTTTCTTTCACATTAAACTTCATTTGCCATGCTTTCAACTCTCTCTCTCAACCTATCAATATCCTCATGCAGTATCCAAATATTCTCATAAGAACATGTCCTCCATCTATGTTTGTGTCATCTGCAATCTTGGATAGCTTGCTCTCTGCCCTCTCCTCAAGGTCAATAATATAAATCATAAATAATTGAGGGCCAATATCCTTGTGGCATTCCACTAATTACATATTTTCAACCTGAAGCAGCCATTTTTTTCTGACTTTTTTCTATGGAATAATCAATCTTCCATCCATGCTAACACAATTATTCCAGTTTTTTTTATTTTGTGTACCTGTAATATTTGATCTTGTGTATCAAATATTACACAAGATACCTTTTTTATTTAATGCCTTCAGAAATTCAGGATACATTACATCTACTACTTTATCATGGTCTGCTCTCTCTGGTACCATCTGGAAATAAGTTGGATACCCTGGCAGCAAAGGTCCCCCAGAACATAATTGAGGTTGGAGTCACCCCAAAAAAGGTTTTGATTTTGAAAGTTTTCACCTTTAGTAAATCATAATTTAAACTTTGGAGTGAGGGTAGCTTTTCCAGTTTATGTATCCTAATTTGGTGCATGGTGCTGCAATTGATGATTATAAACAGTATACAAACTGGTTGTGTAATTATCATAGTCCAATATGCAGTATCATTAGATGCAGAAGTTATGGAAAAATAATCAGCACATTATCGGTATACACTTTTTCCATTCCACACAACTTTGGCTTGAAGGATTAAAATGAGTGGTAGCTAAAACAGGATCCGTAGCAGTTACTATGGAATGTTGTAAGAAAAGTTAGCTGTTGCAGGGTTATTCATTCCAAGTAATTGATGTAAGAGCTGATGGCAATACAAAAATAAAAAAAAGAATAACTGATCAGAAGGTGAGAAAATGCCTGTATCTTTCAGTAAAAAAGAATCTGTTTAAACCAAAACAGATCACATAATTGACATTTGCTTGTCAGGATTTGAGGATGTCTCTCGAAGAGTGAAATTAATTTTGTCAATTGTTTGAGGGGATATCTGCAAAACAAAGATCTCATAATATTATTAATGTGACCTTTGTAGTTAACCTAGACAAAGTTATAACAGGAAAAAAAACACTGACGTTTTATATTGGTATTGTTTCCATTTAACACATTGCATGCAAGGAATCACATTAATACTTTATTAACCAAGTATGTTTTGCAACATACGAGGAATTTCATTTGCCGAGTCAGGCATACTAATAAATAGCAACGGAACACACAAAACACATTTTAACATAAACATCCATCATAGTGACTCCACATTCCTCACTGTGATGGAAGGCAAAAAAAAGTTCAATCTCATCCCTTTGTTCTCCCGTGGTCGGGGGCCTCGAGCCTTCCGTTGACGGGATGATCTTTACACCCGTAGTCGGTGGTGGGCCCTCCGTGTCGAGGTGATCAGCACCTGCATCGGGGGGATGTCAGCTCCCCCGCGCCAGACGATCGAACCACGCGTCGGGGCTGGTCGAACCTTCCACGACGTTGGTGCTCCTGACATCCACGGCCTCTCCCGAGACTGCAAGCTCCAGATGTAAAGACTGCAGGCCGCGATTGGAGCAATCCTAGGCAAGGGATTGACTCCGATGTAAGTCCACACCCCGCGGTGGGTCCCAAGGTCAGTCCGAGGAGGTCTCCAGCTCCATCGATGGCAGGCCGCAGAGCGACCGGAGAATGCGATCCGAAAATTAACCGCATCTCCGGTCGCTCCAAGAAACATTACAAAAAGTTTCCCCCTCCCCCCACATAAAACAAACCTGAGAACATTCTTACGCCAAGAAACGTTAAAAAAAGTTTCCCCCTCCCCCCACATAAAACAAACCTGAGAACATTCTTACGCCAAGAAACGTTAAAAAAAGTTTCCCCTCCCCCCACATAAAACAAACCTGAGAACATTCTTACGAACTTTTAACAAGCACTAACATTATTTTTTAAAAGCCAAAATAACAAATTGACTGTTGGCGTGGCTGCCAATCATGCAGAGCCCCTGTTAGTCTTAATCACTAAAATATCCTTGACAATCAACACAATGTTTAAGTCAGCCGTGTTTGTTGTTTACTGGTACCTTGCGGAATGATTTTTTTTTCTTTTCTCAATGCTTTCTTTGGAATTTAATCATGTACACTGTTGCACAGGAAGAATTTGAAGCAATGTTAAAATTGTTTGGAAAACAAACTCCCAGTCCATCTTTGCTGCTTGCAATGAAACGTTAAATTGAAATCCAGATTTCTCTTGTAGAAGATATGTAGAAGATGGTATTATCTGGAGAATAGAGCTTGTCTCTTGCAGAGTGAAGGAAGTGTTCTAGTTTTCGGCCACCAGGTATCATTCACACTTCATCACTAAAAACTTGAATATCCAGTTAATCTTTCTTTGCATGTGTGGCTTAATACTATGTGCAATTTGCTCTTGAGTTTTTTTGCATTACAACTGAAGTATTTCACTGAAGATTGTGTGATCAATAGAAGCATTGTAAATCTAAGGGTTTTTTTTTGAATTTTTGATATTTTTGCAAATATTTTTGACCATCTATAATCTTCAATGCTGCTGCTACTCTAAAGTACCAGCAAGCCCAGTTCACTATTGGCATTGTACCTTGGATAACAGAGGCCTCAGTTCTTAAATTATCCACCCCCTCACCCCCGCCCAAATGCCTGTCCACCCAATTTCTCCTAAATGCAGCTACTCAAATTCTATCTCCCTGACTAAAGACACGCAAACTGGAGGAGCAACACCTCGTATTCCACTTGGATAGCTTACAACCCAGTATGAACATTGAATGAATGAATAACTTTATTAGCCAAGTATTCACAAGCAAGGAATTTGCCTTGGTGCTCCGCTCGCAAGTGACAACATGACATACAGTGACAGTTAGGAACGACACACAAAAAATTAAACATTAGTAATAAAACATTATTGATTAAACATATGAATTAATAATTCTTCAATTTTAGGAAATTACAAAACCCTCCCCCTCTCCCTTCTTCCTGCACATTCTCTCTTTTCTCACCAATCTCTCCCCTGTACCCCATCTGGACTTGCAACCTATTTATTGACTCCCCCTCTCCTTCTACCTACATTCCTTCCTTTAGCTTCACAATTTGCAACTCTTTAATCCTTTTGTTTTGCATCTTCTGTCTCATCATTTCTTACATTTGTCCAACCATTTGCCTATCATAAAAAAACCTCCCTCACCTGTATCAACCTGTTACCTGCCTAGCTTTGTCCTGCTCCTCTGCCAGCTTTCTTTCTCCTCCACATAATGTCTGAGGAAGGGTCCTGACTGAAACGTCACCTAATTATTTTCTCTGGGCAAGCTGCCTGCCCCGCTGAATTACTCCAGCACTTTGTGTCTAAATATTTTGGCACTTTGATTTCTAAAAGATATGGTCTTTCATCTAACAATTGTCTATTTGAAATATAGAGATTCCTGTGTTGCATATCATTATGCTTAAAAAAATGTGGAGTTTAAAAATAAATTGCAACCTTTCCAATGCTTAGAACCCCAATGTATTTAGAAATATTCCATTGTGTGTACAGAGAGACAGGTAAAAAGAATTGGTGGTATAAGACAGTGAGGAGTGCTAAGTTTACAAGGATTTGGAACAACTAAGGAAAATGGGGCCAGGAATGGCAGCTGGAATTTAACTCTGACAAGTATGAGGTGGGGTACATTTTGGCAAGTCAAACCAGGGCAGACTTGCACTGCAAATAGTAGGGTCCTGGGAAGTGCTCTAGGCCTGACCCAATCGAGGTACATGTGCACAGTTCTCTGAAAGTGGTGACAATCTTGCACTAAAAGTGTTGAAGATGGCATTTGCCATGCTTTCCTTACTAGGTAAGGGTATTGAGTACAGGAGTCAGGATGTCATGCTGCAGCTGTATAAATGTTAGTAGAGAAACCAACTTTGGAATATTAGTAGGAAGGAAATGCAGATACTGGTTTAAATCAAAGATGGGCACAAAATCCTGGAATAACTGGAGAGAAGGCATGGTGACATTTCGGGTCGAGACCCTTCTTCAGACTCAATGGGTGATGTTTCAGATCACAATGGAATATTGTGTGCAGTTCCAATCACCCTGCAAAAGGAAGGTGTCAAGCTGGAAAGGATGCAAAAAGATTCAGCAGAATGTTAACATGACTCAAGGCCTTAAGTTATAGGGATAATCTGAATAGGCTGGGGCTTTTATCCATGGAGCATAACAGGTAGAGAGTTGCTGAGAGCATACAAACCATGAGAGACATTGTGATTGGTCACAGTTCTAGAGGCGCCTCGATTTAAGGCGAGAGAGGAGAGGAAAGAATTGAAGGGCAATTTCTTCATCCAGAGGGCCCATACATGGAATGAGCTGCCAACAAACTAGAGGTGAATACATTTGTGACGTTTAGAAGACGGTTAGACATGAAAAGAAAAGTTTTAGAGGCATATGTGCCAAACCTGGGCAAATGGGACTAGATCAGTTATAGGCCTGGTCTGCATGGACAAGTTGGGCAAAGTGGTTGTTCTCACTGTTCATCTCTAATCAAAGGACACAATTTAGTGTGTCTGTTCCAGGATGGCCCGATTGTTCATTAGAATTGACCGACTATTTTGTAGTTTATAGGACAACATTTAGAGTTTTTGGTGCTTTGTCAAATATGTTGCATTGCCGAGAATAAAACCTGACTGATACAATGAAATTGAAGTAAGTAATTCGAGAATCTAGCTTTCTGTTACGATGGGTTAACTACATGGCAAGGAATTGTCACAAATTTAAAGCTGATTATTGCCCTGGTTAATTCACCATCAGTTTTTTACACAACCCCACCATTTGACCAGCATGCAGAAGTGCACAATTCTGTAGTTTGTTTTATGAGAGCCACGTTATTGATTTATTTGAATTGTTCCTTTGCTATGTGCCACTTTAAAGTTTTTTCACTATTTTTCTTTGTACACACTTTCCCTCAAAATGTACTAACAATTCATTGCTATATTGGAATCTCAATGGTTCAGGTAGTCTTATACGATGGTGCTACAAACAGAGTTCTGGCAGTAAATGCTAGGAGGTCATGTTGCTTGGGGAGGGAGGGGAGAAATGGGGCTGTTGGGGTGGTGGAGGACCCCCATGAACACCAGATGTTGTAAATGCATTTGAACAGAAGTTGCTGGCTTGCCACTAGATTTTTCTTACTGTCAGGTACTGTCTCTGCTAATGGAGTTTTGTTACTCCAGCAGAGACTAGGAATTGATCCGGGCCCATTGTTAGTCTTTCTGGTTCAGTGAATATCCTTATCCATCTGAAATTCTAGTGCTTGTTTATTTTAATTGTAGTTTGCAAAGCACTATGGCATTTCAAATACTATGGAATTGATTCTGTTAGAGCACATGACTCTGAGTTAGAAATGTCCAATGCACTGAAAGATTGCTGCATTTAGTGATAATACTATATTAGATTCCTCTCAAAAGGTCCAAGAAACAAGCAGAGAAACAGGGCTACTTTATGATTTATCCATGTCTTCCAATTGTAGCCAAGCAGTATCACATATAATGGTAGCCATGAAAGATATGTAGGCTGTGGAGGTGGCTCTTGCATTCACTGCTAAAGACAAAGACGCTGATAACGAGATGCCTGCCAGGAAATTGCTTTGCAGGGGACCCAGCAAACTCGCCTTGATGATCCCAACAGGAAATGGTTATCAAGAAACCTCCTCAAGGGGGGAAGAATTCCTGCAAGATAGAGTCTGGTTTTCAAAAGGTGTGTCAAGGTATTCTGCATACCACTGGAGAGAGGTCTTTATTGAATGATATATTTTAGGCAGAATATTGCTTTCATGAAATGAATGCTATCCGTCAGCAAATTCTATGCCCAGCAAATCAACACTGTAGAAAATTATTGAAGATCTTGGAGCAGAGATTCATTGCATTCATTACAGAATGTCCTACAAAGAAGATGCAAGAAACGTCATACATATCTGGGCTCCACTTTATTTATAATGACCTTAGGAAGTAGGGAATAACCCTTGCCCCCAGAATTTATCCCTTAAGCAAGTGCTTACCGTTGAAAACACCAGGTGGCAAGGTCTCCCCCAGATCCACAAACATTACTGTGTTTGAAAAAATCATGGTTCTTGATGGGTGCCAAAATGATGCAGCAAATGAGTGCCTGTTCTTGTGGGAGATGCTGCTTTGTTCTCAGAAGTAGAAATAAATTTGTTACTGAAGACTCGTATGCACTCTGCCATGTACTACAGTTTGCAGTTCAATGCTACAGAGAGAGGGATTGCAGCCTCAGGGAAAGATTTCATGAAGATGACTTTAAGTGTCAATGTGGCCTTGACTCTACACAATCAAAGTTCAAGAGAATGGTTAAGGTCGTCCCGCAGAACGCTGCATCTGTGGCAACATCCTTGGAAAACCTAACCCATTGAATTATTCTACAGGGGACGTTTTAGTAAAATGTCACACTTCTGAAGACCTGCTTCAGAAGTTGATTCTTTGCAGATGGGCATGTGTTTATCTCCTGCTGTACAGTTTCTGACGTATTATGAGTGGTTGGCCATGGCTATGAAAGTGGCTTTAGTAATGGACGAATGACTAAAAGTATTTGTTTAGTTTATTGTTACATGTACCGAGGTACACTGAAAAGCTTTTGTGTGCTAACCAGTTAGTGGAAAGATAATACATGATTACAATCAAACCATCCACAATGTACAGATACATGCTAAAGGGAATAACGTGAATAACGCTTAGTGCAAGATAATGCCACTAGAATCCGATCAAAGATAGTCAGAGGGTCTACAATAAGGTGAAGTAGTTAGGACTACTCTCTAGTTGCTGGTGGAATGATTCAGTTGCATGATAACAGCTGGGAAGAAACTGTCCCTGAATCTGGGGGTATGCGTTTTCATACTTCTATACCTTTTGCTCAATGGGAGAGGGGAGAAGAGGGATTGGCCAAGATGGGACATCCTTGATTATGTTGCTGGCCTTGCCGAGGCAGTGTGTGATGTAAATGGAATCAATGGAAAGGAGGTTGGTTTGTGTCATGGACTGAGCTGTGCCCAAAATTCTATGCAATTTCTTGCGGTCTTGGATGGAGCTGTTCCCAAACCATGCTGTGATGCATCGTGATAAAATGCTTTCTACGGTGTATGTGTAGACATTGGTGAGAGTTGTAGGGGACATGCCTAACTTCTTAAGCTTTCTAAGGAGGTAGAGTCGTTGGTGTGCTTTCTTGGCCATTGCTTCAAAATGGGTGGTCCAGGAGAAGTTATTGGTGATATTTACTCTTAGGAATTCAACCATCTCTACTTTGGTGGCGTCAATGCAGACCAGGTATGTGTATCACTTCACTTCCTGAAGTCGACCACCTTTGTCATGCTGACATTTAGAGAGTGTTTTTTTTTGTCTCGACACCAGGTGACAAGGTTCTCAATCTCCTTCCTGTACTCTGTCTCATCATTATTTGATATCTGGCCCACAATGGTGGTGGTGTCAGAATTTGTAAACTGAATTAGATTTGGCCATGGCTGCACAGTTGTGGGTGTACAAGGAGAAAAAAAGGGGGCTAAGAAGGCATCCTTGTGGAGCAACAGTGTTGAGGATTATCAAAGAGGATGATTTGTCCCCTATCCTCACTTATTGGGGTCTGTTGATCAGGAAGTCGAGGATCCAGTTGCAGAGATGAGCGCTGACTCCAAGTCCCGTGGGTTTGGTGATGAGCTTGGATGGGATAATGGTGTTAAAAGCATAGCTTTAGTCTACGAATAGGAATCTGATGTAGGTGTCTGTCTTATCTAGGGGTGAGTACAGGGCCAGGGCGATGGCATTATCCGTGGACCAGCTGTGACAGTAGGTGAGCTGCAGTTGGTCAAGGCTGTTTGGTAGACTGGATTTAATGCATTCCATAACTACCCTCTTAAAGTAGAGGCATTGTTGAGGCATCCTCAGAACTAATTTTTCAGCAACTGAATATGGGAGAAAACTCTGCTTGTCAGTTTAATTAGTCTGGATTATGAACAGCAGCTCGGAAGCTTCCCTGTTGGATGTTCTAATGGGACTGCAGCATCCTTTTTTTTAAAATAGCAATTTAAGCATTGTGCTCCTCATTCTACTAGAACTGATTTATGCTGCTCACTGTGGAGCTTTCAGCATAAAGTCATAACATTATCGATGGCAGCGGCGCTTACAGGAAAAGGTTAGACAATTTTACTGTGTGTGACTTGAATTACCTTGTGTCAATTTGCACATAGTTTAGGGCAGGGGTCAGCAACCTAAGGCCTCCGAGCCGAATCCGGCCCGTAACCAGAAATTATCCGATCCGCAGACTTTTTTTTTTCCCCTCAATCATCCGGCCCGCAGATTTCCGTCATCTCCGGTACCTGGAATATAAAAGAAAGAACTGCAGATGCTGGAAATATCGAAGGTAGAAAAAAATGCTGGAGTCAGTTTCACCAGCATTTCTTTTCTACCTCCGGTACCTGGAAGGTGATTTGGCTGTACCGCATCCTGTGCCAAGCCGCGCGCCTTCTGTGTCTGGGCTTCACTGTCTGGATCGGGGTTGTCAGTAGGCCGGGGACGACTGAATATGATATTTGAGTTCAGTGCGCTTCCTCGAATGGGTGGGATTTTTGTGAACACATGATTTGATGTCTGCCATCCGGGGTGGGATGGGGGCGGGATCCATGGGTACCTGTGATAGATATGGCCTGCCATCCGCTCACAAACATATGTCCTGGCCCCTTGGCTAAAAAGGTTGCCGACCCCCGGTTTAGGGTAATAATCTGAAGATTATAAAACTAATGGTATTGCTCTTTCAGCTCGGAGGCAAAATATTTTCCAGGAAGGACCTCCTGCTAACTGTTGCTCCCAGCAGCCATAATATCTGCATGCTTCTACTTCATCTTCCATATCTGTAATAATGAAGATCTCGCCTCCTTGCCTATCAAGCATTTGAACATGTAATTTCTTTCCTGTCATTCTTCCATCATCCAAGTATGATCACAATATTCCACTCTTGAGCCACCCAGTAGCAACATATGAACATCCTTCATCAGCTTTTCTTTTCCTGTGTTATTTGCTTCTGGGGAAATAAAATCTTATTGCCATTTCTACTTCTGAACCTCATCAAGATCCTCGTTAAAATCAGGCTAAGATGTGTGTGTGTTCTGATAAAGGGACATCCCATTTCACACTATGATCTTGACTCCTCCAAGTCTCAAATATTACATGGTCTTGAATACACAGTTTTCCTTCAGCTGAGCTGCAAAGGCTGAAGGCAATGTTCTTCATTGTCCTGAAGTCCTCGTTTCCATCGTCCGTCTTTGTCTGTCTCTACCTTGGGTTGAGGTTTGTGGTCTCAATGGTCTATTTGACCTCAAGCTCTTCATCACAAACAAGGTAATATTGCACACTTGTGCCCCTAATTTAGTTCAATGGTTTTTATTACTTTCATTTTCGATTACTTAAGTTCATCTGCCAACCAATGTACTAATCCAGTGTAGGCCCTGTTTACTCATTTTGCCTGTGTCTATATTAGCTGCATTAATTTCTAATCTAGTTTTATTATTCAAATCTCTGTACGGCTCAATAGCTCCGAGTTCCTTGAATTTCATGACTTGACTTGCTTTGATTCTACAAACCTTATTTCTGATATTGCACCTCTATCCTGCTCCAGATTTATTTTAATGGTGTTACTTAAAATACATCTCTGGCCAAGCTTTTAATCACCAATTCTATTATCTCATTTTGAACATGAGTTGTCTTATTTGCCTTCTGAAGTACCTTGATAATTTACTGCTATAAAACAATTCTCACAAAATACAGAATATTGTAGAATGGAATATACTTTTGCTTGCATAATGGTACAAAAGTAATCGTGTGTAGCTGTTTGAATAGGTAACATGAATGGATTGTATTTTAAAGTATGTTAATTCCAAAACAGCAGACATTTGTCCACAAATTACAGAAGAGAATTTTCAATGTTTTCTGAATGTTCAAATATGCTGCACATATCTTTTCCTAGTACATGGTTTCAATTTCTTCTGCGCTATGGATTTGTGTAGCAGCTGGATACACTCCTAATTCCAAAGAACCTGATGGTGCCTAAAGCTTTAGGCTTAGTTTACACTGCAATCTGGATAACAAGTGCTGTGGCCTAGCAACCAAGTTACATGTTTGTGCTCAATGATAGGCAGGTTTCCATGACCTTAAGTTCACCTTGGCAAATGAACAACATGATGAATTCTCCTGCCTTGGTTTGTCTTGCAGATTCTGTTATAATTTACACTTATACCAGCAGTAAAGATGTTTTGTTAGTGGAGCTATTGTTCATACTAACGTGTGCAGATATCGGCATATGTTGACAAGCTGCAGCAAAACCATAACATTTGCCTTCCCATCCACGGACTTTGAATGTTCTTGTGGGCATAATGCAGCAAGCATTAAATGTGCTTTGGAGTGGAACGTGCTTGCCTTTTTAAACTGTTTTTTCAATAATGGATTTCTAGATTTTTGTTTAATGTTTAGTTTCAGTGTCGACCTGGCTGGATAGTAAATCTTGAAACTACCTTAAATCTCACATATATATTTATTCCATATTGAATATTCGTGCTGTAATGCTATGCCAAATGACGACGGCTGATGTTTTTAAAAGGCATTAAACAGAAGCTTATACTTGCATGCAGCCAACCACTGCATGCGGTTGTTTTTTTGGCTGACTTTCAAAAACCAGCTGGTGCTAATTGCATTGCAAGAAGAAAATGTTTATTGACAGTCAAAGAATTTTAAGAAGGGAAGATGAGTTTAATGTCATCAGTAATTAGGTAATAAAGCTTGATTCTTGCCGTTGATATCTAAATATTGAACCCCACCTCCAGAAGGACAGTTCCAAGCAGGGGCGGGCAGGTTGTCAGCAAGTGCAAGTGGTTAACAGCATGTACTACAGTGTCTAGCCTGCAGACAGGAGGCGGCATAAGCTGCACACAGCCGACATATTGAAACTGCACAGGCCAGCATAAGCACAAATATTGCGTATCCCAGAATGATTGGGTGTCACCTTTGGCTAGGTAATTTTCAACTGCAGCCCCCTGCGGATGAGAAAAATACCAAGTAATTGTTGCTTTGTTCTCCACGTATTGCAATACATTGCAAAGCTGCTGCATACAGTCTGAAATAGTTAGCTGTCGAAAGTGAGAAAATGGTGTCTTAAGAATTGGCTGTTTGTTAAAGGGAAACTGCATCCTGTGTAAAACAGTAATAAAGTCAATATATAGATGCTCGGGTTTTGATAGTGTTTGTCATTTTTATTGTCAAAGTTTTTGAAAACTTTAATTGGCACTAAATAAAGGTTAGATAAAAGATAAACCAAATTCTTGGTCTGTATTATGTTTGTAAACTGAAGTTGATAATAATATAGAGGTTTATCTTGCCGGTTATTTCGAGATTGACAAGACATGGCATGTGGCAATCCCTATAAACATTGTAAGTTGCGTGGTTGATGTTCAGTTCTCATGTTAATGGTCTAGTCTACTGTGACTTCTATTTTAAAAAAATCAAGCTTCAACAGACCTTTTAATTAATAACATGCAAGTTTTACAGCTTTTGGTCAGAATTAAATTTCATTTGCACAAAATGATGAGTAATAAAGTTGATGTGCAAAAACAATTTCCTTACAACATTTGTAATTAGGTAAAATATTAAATTTGGTTTCTCAATTTTACATGTAAATGGTTATGAATTTGAACATTTGAATGCTCTTCCACAAATGGTAAGCTTGTAACAATGTCCTTTGAAGCCATTCATAGAAACAGAAACATAGAAAATAAGTGCAGGAGGAGGCCATTTGGCCCTTCGAGCCAGCTAAGCCATTCATTGTGATCATTGCTGATCATCCATAATTAGTAACCCATGCCTGCCTTCTCCCCATATCCCTTGATTCCGCTAGCCCCTAGAGCTCTATCTAAATCCTTTAAATTCATTCAGTGAATTGGCCTCTATTGCCATCTGTGATAGAGAATTCCACAAATTCACAACTCTCTAGGTGAAAAAGTTTTTTCTCATCTCAATTTTATTCTTAGACTGTGGCCCCTGGTTCTGGACTCCCCCAACATTGGGGAAAATTTTTCCTGCATCTAGCTTGTCCAGTCCTTTTATAATTTTATATGTTTCTATAAGTTTTCCTCTCATCCTTCTAAATTCCAGTGAATACAAGCCCAGTCTTCCCAATCTTTCCTCGTATGATGGTCCCGCCATCCCGGGGATTAACCTTGTGAACCTACGCTGCACTGCTTCAACAGCAAGGATGTCCTTCCTCAAACCAAAACTGCACACAATACTCCAGACCTCTTTACTCCTATACTCAAATGCTCTCGTTATGAAGGCCAACATGCCATTAGATTTCTTTGATGCCTGCTGTACCTGCATGTTTACTTTCAGTGACTGGTGTACAAGGACACTCAGGTCTCGTTGCACTTCCCTTTTTCCGAATCTGACACCATTGAGATAATAATCTGCCTCCTTGTTCTTGCCGCCAAAGTGGATAAGGTCACATTTATCTACATTATACTGCATCTGCCATGAATCTACCCACTCACTCAACCTGTCCAAGTCACCCTGCAACCTCCTAGCACCTTCTTCACAGTTCACACTGCCACCCAGCTTTGTGTCATCTGCACATTTGCTAGTATTACTTTTAATCCCATCATCAAAATCATTAATATTGTGAATAGTGGCGGTCCCAGCACCGAGCCTTGCGGCACTCCACTCGCCATTGCCTGCCATTCTGTCAGGGACCTGTTTATTCCTACTCTTTGTTTCCTGTCTGCCAACCAATTCTCTATCCATGTCAATACCCTACCCCCAATACCATGTGCTCTAATTTTGCCCAATAATCTCCTTTGTGGGACCTTATCAAAGGCTTTCTGAAAGTGCAGATACACTACATCCACTGGCTCTCCTTCATCCATTTTACGTGTCACATCTTCAAAAAATTCCAGAAGATTAGTCAAGCAGGATTTCCCCTCCATAAATACATGCTGACTTGGACCAATCCTTTTACTGCTATCCAAATGCGCCGTTATTACTTCTTTAATAATTGACTCCAGCATCTTCCCCACCACCGATGTCAGGCTAATTGATCTATAATTCCCCATTTTCGTTCTCCCTCCTATCTTGAAAAATGGGATAACATTAGCTATCCTCCAATCCACAGGAACTGATCCTGAATCTATAGAACATTGGAAAACGATCACCAATGCGTTCATGATTTCTAGAGTCACCTCCTTGAGTACCCTGGGATGCAGACCATCAGGCCCTGGGGATTTATCAGCCTTCAGTCCCATCAGTCTACCCAATACTATTTCTTGCAAAATGGAAATTTCTTTCAGTCCCTCCCAGTCTCCCGAGATCCTCCGTCCTCTAGTACATCTGGGAGATTGTTTGTGTCTTCCTTAGTGAAGACATAACCAAAGTACCTGTTCAACTCTTCTGCCGTTTCCTTGTTCCCCATAATAAATTCACCTGTTTCTGCCTTCAAGGGACCCACATTTGTCTTTACTAATCTTTTTCTCTTAAAATACCTGAAGAAGCTTTTACTATCCTTCTTTATATTCTTGGCCACCTTACCCTTGTACTTCATCTTTTCACCCTGTATTGCCCTATTTGTAACCTTCTGTTGTCCTTTGAAAGTTTGCCAATTCTCCGCTACTCTTTGTTTTTACACCTTTTCTTTTAGTTATATTTTTATTCCATCCCTAACTCCCCTTGTCAGCCACAGTTGCCTCTTACTCCCCTTAGAATCGTTCTTCCTCGGTGGAATGAAATGATCCTGCATCTTCTAGATTATGCCCAGGAATTCCTGCCATTGCTGTTCCATCGTCATTCCTGCTAAGACCCTTTTCCATCTGACCTTGGCCAGCTCCTCTCTCATGCCTTCATAGTCCCCTTTGTTCAACTGTAACACTGACACTTCTGATTTAATCTTCTCTTTCTCAAATTGCAGATTAAAACTGCATGGTCACTACCTCCCAGTGTTTCCTTTATCTTGAGTTCCCTTTATTAAATCTGGTTCATTAGACAACACTAAATCCAGAATTGCCTTCTCCCTATTGGGCTCCAGTACAAGCTGCTCTAAGAATCCATCTCGGAGGCACTCTATAAACTCCCTTTCTTGGGGACCAGAACCAACCTGATTTCCACAGTCTACCTGCATATTGAAATCTCCTTTAATCATAGTGGCATTACCTTTGCTACATGCCAATTTTAACTCCAGCTGCAACTTACACCCTATATTCAGGCTACTGTTTGGAGGCCTGTAGATAACTCCCCTTAGTGTCTTCTTACCTTTACAATTCCTCAATTCTATCCACAGCGACTCTATATCGCCAGTCCCCATATCACCCCTCGCAAGGGACTGAATTTCATCCCTCACCAACAGAGCTACCCCACCTCCTCTGCCCAGCTTCCTGTCCTTTCTATAGGATCTATAACCCTGAATATTCAGTTCCCAGTCCCGATCCTTCTGCAGCCATGTCTCTGTAATCCCCACAGTATCATGTCTACCAATCTCTAACTGAGCCTCAAGCTCATCCACTTTACTTCTTATACTTCGCATTCATATATAATACTTATAATCCATTACTCACCTCCCCTTTCACATCGATTCCTATTTCACTTGGCCATACTCTCCTATCCCTTCATGAGCTTTCGGCCCCGTTAATTCTGGTGTCTTTCTTTTCGTATCTGCTCTTTCCCTTTAACTCCATCCTTGTATTTAACCCCCCCCCCACTATTTAGTTTAAACCCACCTGTGTAGCAGTGGCAAACCTGCCTGCCAGAATGCTGGTTGCCCGCCTGTTAAGGTGCAACCTGACCTTTTTTGCAATTCACCCTTACCCCAAAACAGATCCCAGTGGTCTAAGAATCTAAATCTCTATCCCCTGCACCAGCTCCTCAGCCACACATTCAGATCCCCGATCTCCCTGTTCCTGCCCTCACCAGCACGAGGAACTGAAAGCAAACCAGTGATAACCACCCTGGAGGTCCTGCTTTTCAGCTTTCTTTCGAGCTCCCTAAAGTCACGCTGCAGAATCTATTTCCTTCCCAACGTCATTTGTGTTGACATGCACTACCACTTCCGGCTGCTCACCTTCACCTTTGGGGATGCCCTGCAATAGGTCCGTGACGCCCTGGATCCTGAGCACCAGGGAGGCAACACACCATCCTTGAATCCTGCCTGTTGGCGCAGAAACCCCTGTCTGTACCTTCCACAGTGGAGTCCCCGACTAGCACGGCTCTGCCTGACGTCTGTCTCTTCAGCTTTGCTTCACTGCCACATTTTGACTCACAGACCTGTTTGCTGCTCAGAATGGCAGTGTCTTCTGTCTTGATAGCTTCCAAGAGGGTGAACCTGTTTTCAAGAGGTACATCCCCGGGATCTCCTGTACTCCAAGCTTCCTTCCCTTCCTCACTGTCACCCACCTTCTCTCTTCCAATATCTTCTGTGTGACGATCTTGCTGTAGATCCTGTCCAGAAAACTCGTTTTCCCAGATGATCCTAAGGTCATCCAGTTGCCTCTCCAGTGCCCCAACACGGTCCTTCAGGAGCTGAACCTGAAGCAGAGGCACCATCAGTGTCCCTGACCTCCCACATCCTGCAAGCATCACACTGAATCAGCTTACCTGTCATTTCTTCACTGTGTCTCACCCTCTCCAACTTTTGGCATAGTCTCGTCCCTCGGCCTCCTCGCCGAAGACTCTCGAGCCAAAGACTTGCACTTTCTCACAAGGCACTCGAGCCAAAGAATCGCACTTTTCTCACAAGGCACTTACCTCGACAATGTCGCTCCCCTAGAGCAAACCTTGCTTATATTGGCTGATAAATTGACTAATCCGCGAACTTACCTATTTGCTAATTAAAGTTCTCAGCCAATCCCCGCACTCACTCCTTCACCTACCGATCCTCTGCTGTCCTTTCTATCTAAAGGAGGGTCACAGATTTGATCCCTATTATAATTTATGAACTGACACTGCAGCATCATAATTAGCACCAGTGTTCCTGAGCAAGGAACCTAAAAAATAATGATTTCCACTTGCCATTGAAAAATAGCCCGATATATATACTTTTGTAGGAAACTCAATGGAATCTCTCTTGTAGAAAAGAGCCTGGGTTCTTGGTTTGTATTTGATAATTGTATTAGGAAAGCAAACTTTGAGCCCTGATTTAAACGAAATGGGAGAGGCTACCCATAATCATTGCGTCCATCAGGAACGAAGGGCACCAACAATTACAAGGTAAAGAAGTCGGGGATCTTATAGAAACGTATAAAATTATAAAAGGACTGGACAAGCTAGATGCAGGAAAAATAGACAATAGACGATAGGTGCAGGAGTAGGCCATTCGGCCCTTGGAGCCAGCACCGCCATTCAATGTGATCATAGCTGATCATCCCTAATCAGTACCCTGTTCCTGCCTTCTCCCCATATCCCCTGACTCTGCTATTTTTAAGAGCCTTATCTAGCTCTCTCTTGAAAGCATCCAGAGAACCTGCCTCCACCGCCCTCTGAGGCAGAGAATTCCACAGACTCACCACTCTTTGTGAGAAAAAGTGTTTCCTCATCTCAGTTCTAAATGGCTTACTCCTTATTCTTAAACTGTGGCCCCTGGTTCTGGACTTCCCCAACATCGGGAACATGTTTCCTGCCTCTAGCGTGTCCAAACCCTTAACAATCTTATATGTTTCACTGAGATACCCTCTCATCCTTCTAAACTCCAGAGTGTACTAGCCCATCTGCTCCATTCTCTCAGCATATGATAGTCCCGCCATCCCAGGAATTAACCTTGTAAACCTACGCTGCACTCCCTCAATAGCAAGAATGTCCTTCCTCAAATTAGGGGACCAAAAGTGCACACAATACGCCAAGTGTGGTCTCACTAGGGCTCTGTCCAACCTCAGAAGGATCTCTTTGCTCCTATATTCGATCCCTCTTGTTATAAAGGCCAACATGCCATTTGCTTTCTTCACTGCCTGCTGTACCTGCATGCTTACTTTCATAGACTGATGTACAAGGACCTCCAGATCCCGTTGTACTTCGCCTTTTCCCAACTTGAAGCCATTTAGATAGTAATCTGCCTTCCTGTTTCTGCTACCAAAGTGGATAACCTCACATTTATCCGCATTAAACTTCATCTGCCATGCATCTGTCCACTCCCCCAACCTGTCCAAGTCACCCAGCATTCTCATAGCATCCTCCTCACAGTTCACACTGCCACCCAGCTTTGTGTCATCTGCAAATTTGCTAATGTTACTTTGAATCCCTTCATCCAAATCATTGATGTATATTGTAAATAGCTGCGGTCCCAGCACCGAGCCTTGTGGTACCCCACTAGTCACCGTCGCCTGCCATTCTGAAAGGGACCCGTTAATCCCTACTCTTTGCTTCCTGTCTGCCAACCACTTCTCTATCCATGTCAGCACTCTACCCCCAATTCCATGTAGGTATGTTGCAAAACGTACCTGAAGCGTCGCTGAAAATCTGTCCCAGCCCGTGTGCGCGATTTTGGCGCCGTTTAGAGGGGGGCGGGTTTAAAACGCGATTTTCCCTAGGCTGTTCAAATCGAGGTTTTTCAGCCTAGTTAATTATTAACGAAAAATCGCTGGAAGATTCCCTCGCTTGAGCTATTATTAGTTTTAAGGGTGTTATTTAATTGTTATAGTAGGTTAAAAATTAACCTCTAAACCCCCGACCGCCGACAACGGGCCAGATCTCATACAGGGGAAAATGGAAGGTAGGCTGGTTTTTTATGTTAAAAAGGGCTTCTTAAGATCCCTTTATACAAAGTTTAATGTTGCGAGTAGCTAATTTTGGGCCCATTATATCCCGCAGTATTTTTCTGGGCATTTGAGGGTACATATCTACCGCAATGTGAACGTTCTAAACCAGCGCGTTCACAGGATCCCACTAGAAAGCTGATTTAAATGGACTTTAATTTATAGCAATTAAACACTAAATTCCTTCCATTTGGCCTATAAATTAGTGTAAATGAGATTTAAAAATCATGTTTTATTGTGAATTATTTGTGAATATTATTTGGACATTTAGGCTATTTAAAAATGTTAATCATTTATTAAGAAATGGATAGATGTTTAGATCTAGTAATTGAAGTCTGAAATTAGCTACAATTAGGTAACTAACTAATTATATGCTTTAATTTCAGGTCATCCAAATAAGATTATTTTATATTTGTTTCAGATTGCTTCAATCTATGATAACTGAAAATTTCATTCAGTTCTCTTAATTTTTAAGAAAGTTATGGGCTTTTGACTGTTCACGATCACAGCTTTTTTGTTATGTCCATAGAAAATCAATAGGGAACAAGATGCTCATTTCCGAGTATGAAAATGGCCATAACTTTTTAAATACTTGAGATATGAAAGTGAATTAGGTGTCAAATTAAACTTATTTTTATGCTTTATCTGATGGGATAAATTGCAGACTTGAGTTTTTAAATCTCAACATGTTGTAACATTGCTATACCATGTGCCCTAATTTTGCCCACTAATCTCCTAAGTGGGATCTTATCAAATACTTTCTGAAAGTCCAGGTACACTATATCCACTGGCTCTCCCTTGTCCCTTTTCCTAGTTACATCTTCAAAAAATTCCAGAAGATTAGTCAAGCATGATTTCCTCTTCGTAAATCCATGCTGTCTCGGACCGATCCTGTTACTGCCATCCAAATGTGCGGCTATTTCATCTTTTATAATTGACTCCAGCATCTTCCCCACCACCGATGTCAGGCTAACTGGCCTATAGTTCCCTGTTTTCTCTCTCTCGCCTTTCTTAAAAAGCGGGATAACATTAGCTACCCTCCAATCCACAAGAACTGATCCTGAGTCTATAGAACATTGGAAAATTATCACCAATTCATCCACGATTTCTAGAGCCACTTCCTTAAGTACCCTGGGATGCAGACCATCAGGCCCTGGGGATTTATCAGCCTTCAGTCCAATCAGTCTATCCAACACCATTTCCCGCCTAATGTGGATTTCCTTCAGTTCCTCCGTCAAACCCAGATCCTCTGGCCACTACTATATCAGGAAGATTGTTTGTGTCCTCCTTAGTGAAGACAGATCCAAAGTACCTGTTCAACTCATCTGCCATTTCCTTGTTCCCCATAATAAATTCACCTTTTTCGGTCTTCAAGGGTCCAACTTTCGTCTTAACTAATTTTTTCCTCTTCGCATACCTAAAGAAGCTTTTACTATCCTGCTTTATATTCTTGGCTAGCTTACCTTCGTACCTCATCTTTTCTTCCCGTATTGTCTTTTTGGTTATCTTCTGTTGTTTTTTAAACATTACCCAATCCTCTAGCTTCCCGCTCATCTTTGCTACGTTGTACTTCTTCGCTTTAATTTTTATACTGTCCCTGACGTCCCTTGTCAGCCATGGTCGTCCCTTTCTTCCCTTGGAATTTTTCTTCCTCCTAGGAATGAACTGATCCTGCATCTTCTGTATTATTCCTAGAAATACCTGTCACCCCTGCTCGTGTATCTTTCCAGTCAACTTTGGCCAGCTCCCCCCACATAGCCCCATAGTCCCCTTTATTCAACTGCAACACTGACACCTCCGATCTACCTTTCTCCCTCTCCAATTGTAGATTAAACCTGAACATGTTATGGTCACTACCTCCTAATGGCTCATTAACCTCGAGGTCCTTTATCAAATCCGTTTCAATACATAACACTAAATCCAGAATTGCCTTCTCTCTAGTAGGCTCCAATACGAGCTGTTCCAAGAATCCATCAAAAGTCCCTTTCTTGGGGACCAGTACCAACCTGATTTTCCCAGTCTACCTGCATGTTGAAATCTCCCATAACAACCACAGCATTACTTTTAACTCCTGATTCAACTTGTGCCCTATGTCCAGGCTACTGTTTGGGGGCCTGTAGATTAGTCCCATTAGGGTCTTTTTACCCTTACAATTCCTTAGTTCTATCCATACTGACTCCACATCTCCTGTTTCAATGTCACCCCTTGCAAGGGACTGAATGTCATTCCTCACCAACAGGGCAACCCCACCCCCTCTGCCCACCTGTCTGTCTTTTCGATAGGAGGTATACCCTTAAATATTCAGTTCCCAGCCCTGGCCCTCTTGCAGCCATGTCTCAGTAATTCCCACAACATCATAGAAACATAGAAACATAGAAATTAGGTGCAGGAGTAGGCCATTCGGCCCTTCGAGCCTGCACCGCCATTCAATATGATCATGGCTGATCATCCAACTCAGTATCCCGTACCTGCCTTCTCTCCATACCCTCTGATCCCCTTAGCCACAAGGGCCACATCTAACTCCCTCTTAAATATAGCCAATGAACTGGCCTCGACTACCCTCTGTGGCAGGGAGTTCCAGAGATTCACCACTCTCTGTGTGAAAAAAGTTCTTCTCATCTCGGTTTTAAAGGATTTCCCCCTTATCCTTAAGCTGTGACCCCTTGTCCTGGACTTCCCCAACATCGGGAGCAATCTTCCTGCATCTAGCCTGTCCAACCCCTTAACATCATACTTGCTAGTTTCTAACTGAGCCTCAAGCTTGTCCACTTTATTCCTTATACTTCGCGCATTCATATACAGCACTTTGACCTCCGTATTCACTTCCCCCCTCGCACCGCACGCAATTCGCCCTGACCTTACTCTGTTGTCCGTTCTCGAGCTTTCCTTCCCATTAATTCGAGAATCCTTTGTCATTTTTCCTGTAGCCACTTCCCCTTCAACTCCATCTTTATACTCCCAATTTGTCAATCCCTCCCCCCCATTATTTAGTTTAAACCCACAAGTGTAGCCCTAGCAAACCTGCCTGCCAGAATGTCGGTCCCCCTCCAGTTAAGGTGTAACCCGTCCCTTTTGTACAAGTCACCCCTACCCCAGAAGAGATCCCAGTGATCTATACATCTAAATCCTTGCTCCCTGCTCCAGCCCCTCAGCCACACATTCAGATTCCCTATCTCCCTGTTCCTGTCCTCACTAGCACGAGGTACTGGAAGCAATCCAGAGATAATCACCCTAGAAGTCCGGCATTTCAATCTTCTTCCCAACTCTCTGAAGTCATGTTGGAGCACCTCCTTCCTCTTCTTCCCGATGTCGTTTGTGCCTACGTTTGTGTTTGCACAACTACTGCCGGCTGTTCACCTTCTCTCTCGAGGATGTTCTGAATTTGGCTTGTGACATCCTGAACCCTGGCACCAGGGAGGCAACAGACCATCCTCACATCTCGTCTGCCGCCACGGAATCTCCTGTCCGCTCCTCGGACAATGGAGTCACCCACCACTAGGGCTCTGCCCGACGTCAGTCTCGCCGGTCGAGTCCCATCTCTAGGATTGGAGCCACCGACATGTCCGCTGCTCGGACTGGAAACATCCTCTCCCCGGACAGTTCCCAAGAGCGCGTACCTGTTTTCATTAGGCTTAGCCACCTGGGCCGCCTGCACTCCATGATTTCCACCCTTTCTCTCCGTCAGACACCTTGGTTCTTCCCGTATCCTCGACGTGACTAAAAATGTTCTCAATGTTGGGCGAGTCCAGAACCAGGGGCCACAGTCTTAGAATAAAGGGGAGGCCATTTAAGACTGAGGTGAGAAAAAATGTTTTCACCCAAAGAGTTGTGAATTTGTGGAATTCCCTGCCACAGAGGGCAGTGGAGGCCAAATCACTGGATGGATTTTAGAGAGTTAGATTCCTCTAGGGGCTAGGGGAATCAAGGGATATGGGGAGAAGGCAGGCACGGGTTTTTGATTGGGGACGATCAGCCATGATCACAATGAATGGCGGTGCTGGCTTGAAGGGCCGAATGGCCTCCTCCTGCACCTATTTTCTATGTTTCTATGAACAGGGCGTGTCCAGAAAAAAGATCAACCATGAACAGAGAAGAACCACAATAATAGTGGAGGTCAATGGTTTCATGGATGTGGAAGAATATTCCTGCTCTTAAAGACAATCACCTTATTCACTTCTGTCTTGCTAAATTGTTGACATTTTGTTTCCTGGGGTATAATTGTGTTTGTTTTTGGAATACATCAAATTCTGACTTGAATAGTTGTAATTTAAATAATCCACATTAGCTGCCCCATTCCTCCAGCTATGTAGCCTTCCATCAACGGATTTCATAGGAAAAACATTGAAAAACTTTGTCCCCATCTTGCTATCTCCATTCCTCTCATATTGTTCCTACTGGATAGGGTATTTGCATTGGTGGTGGTTGTGGATTAGTAGGTTGGTTTATTTTTTGAAATTCTATTGATGGATGCATGCACGGAGCAGTGAAAGGAGAGAGTTACGATGTTTCCGCACTCCTGTCAACTTATTGAAAGACACCAAATTCTGAGTAAGTCAGCGAGTCAGGCTGCATCTCTGGAATGTGGATTATAAAGGAATATAGATTAAAGGCATGCAATTTAGCCCCTTAATCCTGCCATTTGATGATATTACCATTGATCAGACACATGGACACACAGGCAGACAGACAGACACACACAAACAGACCCCCCCCCCCCTTCCATATGGGTTGATTGTCATTCTCTAACTTGTATATTAATTGATTCTGCTTTCCCAACTCTTTGAAGTGGAGAATTTAAAGTGTTGAGAAATTCCACCTTTTATTCTGGAATCATGTGAGATTGAAAGATCGCCTCTCATTCATCCAAATTTCCAATGAGTAACAACATCCTTCTTCACTGCTCATTCTGTACTCTGTCTCCAGTATGATATTCCTTCAGTATGGAAACCAAAACCAGGTATGGTGATTCAAGGAGTGGTTTAACAGGCACTCTGTAAAGTTGCATCGAAGCTTCTCTCCATTTTTCACCTTACCCTTTGCAAAAAAGGTATCTTATGTATCTGCATGCTAACTCATAATGTTATATTTACCAGGAACTCCACATTTTTTTGCTGTTTCATTCTTACTTGGTGGCTCACCCCTAATATTCTCAAATGATACTCCGTCTGCCAACTATTGTCAAACACATTTAAGTATCGATGTCTCATTGCAAACTCTGTTCTCCTTGTATCTAACTAACCTGACTACTATTTTGTATTTTCAACATATTTGGTTTCCTTTCACTGTCCCTTCATCTAAGTCATAAATATAATTTGTAAATAGTTGAGGACCCAACACTGATAACTGGCAACCACTGTTTACTGATTCCAATCATAAACATTGACTCTCTAATCCTGACTTCCGTTATCTAATTTCTTATCCAAGCCAATGTATTGCCACCAGTGCCTTGAGTTGTTATCTTATTTAGGAAGTTTTTGTGTGGTGATTTAGAGACTAGACTGGCTTCTAGAAATCTATTGGTTCCTGTTTACCCAGTCTAATTGATTAATCTTCAAAAAACTCTCTCAAATTTGTTTTCTCTTCTTGCTCCTCCATAAAATATGTATACTCTGCGAGGTTGTTGTGATTTTCTAAATATTGGAATGGTAAAGAAAAACTGAAGGAGACCATTTGACTTATTGTGTCCATACTGACATGTTCCACATCTTGCTGCCTTCTCCATACACTTGAAACTTGTTTCTGACTTTATGTTTATCCTCCTCACTATTGAAGGCCACAATGGAACCTGCCTCCACCACATGTACAAGCAGTGCATTCCAGATTCCAACCATTGTGTTGTTTAATAAAAATATTCTCATGACACTAGTTCTCGTCCTCTTTTATTTTATACTTGTAACCTCTAATCCTCGACCCTGCCGCTGAGCATTCTGTCCAATTCCCTCATTTGATCTCCCCTCCGTATTCTCTTCAAATAAAACTCTTCCAGTCCCTCTAATTTATCCGTACAACTGTACTCCCTCATTCCAAGAACGATTCGTATAAATCCTTTCGACAGCCATTCTCATTCTTCATATTGTAATGTGGTGACCTAAAGATGAATGCAATACTTAGCTGAGACTGGACATGTTCTGTAGGATTTAATATATCTTTCCTGTTTCTTTTATTCTGAACAGTGTATGCCCTGTCACTTTCAATGATTACTGTAGGTACACATGCTCCCGGTTATCTCTGCTCCTGCATTGCTTTTAGAACAGTATGCATTGCTCTTCATTCTTTTCATCATAATTAATCACCTAACATTTATCTGCAATGAACTACATTAGCAATGTGTCCACCCATCTCACCATCCTTTGTTATATTTTTCTATAATTTACCTCAATTCTCTATTCAATTCATACTACTAGTGTAGTTCTTTCACACTTAAAAAAAAGGTTTTAACACCACGGCCGCGCAGCCAAGGTGACGCAGCGATAGAGTTGCTGTCTTGCAGCGCCCGAGACCCGAGTTCGATCCAGACTACAGGCGCTGTCTGTATGGAGTTTGTACATTCTCCCCATGACATGTGTGGGTTTTCTGCGAGATCTTCGGTTTCCTCCCACACTCAAGACATACAGGTATGTAGGTTAATTGGCTTGGTGTATGTGTAAATTGTCCCTAGTGTGTGTAGGATAGTGTTAATGTGCGGGGATCGCTGGACGGTGGGCCGAAGGGCCTGTTTCCGCGCTGTATCTCAAACTAAAAACTAATCCCATGGAACGGTGCTATTCACCACCGCCTCCTCACAGTCTGGGAAAGTGACCATTCTTCGTGTCCGTGGTGTCAATATTACTTTTAGGCCATGTACTTCAGTGTTCTGCCATTTCCTGAATGGATTCCAGCATTTTTACCAAAGACAAATGTTGGGTTAACTGACCCATTGTGTACCTTTTGGCTCAATCCTTTGATTAGTGTTGCTTTCAGGGTTTTCCAATCCACCATAGCGCACAGTAGGTCTATCACTCATATTTGATTTGATTTGATAAGATTTATTGTCATTCAAACCTAGGTTTGAACGAAATATCCTTTCTACAGTTTTTTACATTACAAAACAATCCAAGACCCACACTTAACACAGTTTACATAAACATCCATCACAGTGAGTCTCCAACATCTCCTCACTGTGATGGAAGGCAAAGTCTTTATCTCTTCCCTTTGTTCCTTATCCCATGGTCCAGCAGTCCAACTGCAGTGTCGAGGCGAACTGGGGCTCCGATGTTAAAGCCCCCGGCGGGCGATGGTAAGTCCTGAGGCCGTTTAAGCCACGCCAGGCGATGTTAGGCCCCGGCTTCATGTCCTTTAAACCCGCGATTCCAGCGGGAGAAGTCGCCGTTGCGGAGCTCGGAAAAGCGGTCTCCCACCAGGGACCTGCGAGCTCCCGATGTTCCCGTCCACCGGGTCTGCGGCCGGTGCCTCCGAACTCCAAAGTCGGGTCGCAGCCGCACGCCACCACAGCTCTTCCCGCTCCGAAGTTGGCCAGCTCCGCGATCTCCGTTCCGCAGGCTCTGCAACTGGAGCCCTCAGGTTAGTCCCGGCCGGAGGTCGCCGCCGGCTCCACGATGTTAGGCCCAACGACATCCGAGACCCGACAGAGAATAGTCGGGTACCCGCACAGGGAAGAGATTTAAACGGTTTCCCCCACAGCCCCCCCACCACCCCCCACATATACACAACTATAAAAAAATAATAAAAACTAACTCAAGACATACATTTAACAAGACAAAAATAAAAAAAGACAGACGACTGTAGTCGAGCTGCTGCCGTTAGGCGCCGCCACTCCCACTATAATATGCATTATAATACTCTTTAATTGGCATTGGTACTTTGTTCAAATGTGTCATTTCAGTGTCCAAATATTTAAATGATCGATACATCATACAGAACTGCTTTGCCTTGGCAATGTACCTTCTGATAATATGATTTATTTTTGAGCAGAGTGCTGCTTACTTCTTCCATATAAATTGGCCACACTCCTTTTCATTTATTGTACTTGGATACAATAATAATATCTGGTTAACTAGAAAAGATTTTATATTTTAGAGCTTTCAATTCCTGCAAAGTAATTCCTTCCATACGTGTTAACAATATAATTAAGGTGCAACATATGCACAAAAGAAGCAGAATACAGAAATGGGTTTTTAATGGGCTGTTGGTTTTTATTTAGCAAGCTGTAGTGCTTGAAATAAGGAAATTGGATCTATCTCAAACATTGGAAGGAACATTTGTGCAGAAGTGGTTAAACTACAGTACTCTGGCTGAATTTAACCATGTGAAGACCATGTCGCCAAAAAGTAATAGCTGAGATTGTTCATTTGAATCTCCATTATATTCTATTAGACTCTTATAAATAGAAAGATCTGATTAGGAACGCCATCAATTAGAATTATTGCTTGTAGTTGAATTTGTTTGAATTTTCAGGATTTTACAATATGTTTGCAGTACCTGGAGCCCCCAAAATGCTTTTACCTAATGCTATTAACATATTTGATTTGAATATGTGATTTTGAGTATGACCAGTTAGCTGCTGTTATTAAATTGCAGCTCTTGCTAATTTTTCTTGATTTTGGCCAGGGTTCACAAAGTTTCAGTATGTGAATTAAAATTGTATGAGAACAAGTTGATGCAAATAAATTTGTTTGCAGTGTTTTTAAATTTCTTGTCTGAAATTGCATTGTGCAGTTTTTTTTACTATCATTAAATTACTTCTTAAATTTTTCTTTTGTTTTATTCCAGATATCAGCCACAGTGGTTTGGGAAATCATTATGAAAATTCCCACTGGGGTCAACCCCCCTTTAGAAGTGAACCAAACAGCATCTGGGATAAAGTGATAATAGACGGGAGTGACAAAGAGGCTTGGCCTTCCATTTCTGGAAACGAGACTGAAACTGCCTCAGAATGCACAGACACTGACTCTGCCTCAACCTGTGGCTCTGATACTAGTAGCATGGCTACAGGGAGTGCACCAGGCAACTTCAATGGACAAAATAAAAATTGCAATAACGCTGGTAATGGGGCACTTGTCCAAAGCAGTTCAAACCAGAGTGCCATTGGAGGTGGAGCAAATGGTGGAAATGGAAATTCGTCCAGGGTGTGGGCTGTTGCCTCAGGTTCTGCACCTGGAATAGGTCACTGCTCTGCTACCAGTGCAAGTGGAAAGATGGACAGCATTGTGAGTGTAAATCCAAACTGTTGGGGCACTTCTACATCCACTGCTGGCATTAACCTGAATCTTAATCCCAATGCCAACCCAGCTGCTTGGCCCGTAGTTGGGCAAGATATTCAAGGAATCGTAGGAGGAGGAAATGCTTCAACTGTTTGCAGTTCCAGTAATTCCATTGATCAGAATCTTGGTAATCCCAATAATGGTCCGACAGGTACATTGAATACCTGGGGAAATTTGCTGCAGCAGGAAAGCACAGAAATACAAACATCCACTTCACAGAATGTGTCTTTCAGCATACAACCTCAGAACCTTAACACTGATGGACCAAATAACACTAACCCCATAAACTCTTCACCAAACCCTATCAATGCAATGCAAGCAAATGGACTGCCTAATGTTTCTGTACCAGGAGGCTGGGCAATGACTGTAAGCATGGGTGCAATAAACCCATCCCATCTTCAAAACCTTCCTGGTGCTAGTGGATCACCTGCAGTTTCTCAGCTCAATGGAGGTAACAGTGAAGGAATGAACAATCCTTCATGTAACTCTGTGTGGGGAGTGCCGCACACTAATCCTACAGCCACCAATGGTAACTCTGGATTTAGTCAGGGGAATGGAGACACTGTGAATTCCGCGTTAAGTTTAAGTGCTAAGCAGACATTAGCAAACAATTCTAATAGTGCTGTAGAAAAGGATGTTGGAAGCAATGCTTGGGACTCTGGCCCTCCTACCAGTCCTGGGGTACTGCCTTGGACAAGGGCTGGTACCATTGGGGGCTTGCACTCTGGTCCCAGTAACAATGGAACTTGGGGTAACACAACATCCAACAGGAACACCAACAATGGTGTAAATGGAGAATGGGGAAAACCCTCAAACCAGCATTCCACTAATGAAGCGAATGGTAATGGAAAAGGATCGTGTTCATGGGAGGCCCTTTGTGTTAGTAGCCAAGCTCCTGTTTTGCAGCAAAGTAATGAACAAATTAACTCTTGGGTGAAACCTTCTGAATCGGGTACCACTGGTAGTGAGGGGAGTAATGAAAGTGGTGGTAGCCATCATGAAGGAAGCACTGGAAGAAATGGAGGAAGGCACAATGGTAGTCGGCGAAAGACTGACAAAGGAATAATTGAACAGCAAGGGCTGGTCCAGACTGTTGTATTAAAACCGGATCATGACCCTAGAGTTTTATGTAATACTGGATGGGGCCAGACACCAGTAAAACAGAACATTTCTTGGCAAATTCAAGAATCTCTGAGGTCTGAGCGAAAAAGTGACATTGGAACTGAGGCTTGGGGTTCAGTTGCTGCCCAATCTTCAAACTCAGGAGGGAGAAGTGATGGGTCTAGCATGAGCAGTACTAATACCTCTACAGTATCCGGGTGGGGAAATCATCCACCAACAGTCATGTCCAATAGTACAGGTTGGGGAGACAAAGTACCTAATGGCCAAGGGGGATGGGGGGATTCTTCAAATTCAAATGCTGCTGCTGCCACAGCCAAAAGTGGCCATGCCTGGAGTGGGGTTTCTGGTCAGGAGGAAAAGCCACCCACTTGGGTAGACTCTCAGAAACCTAAGCCTCAGAATTGGGGTGAAGGACAGAAAAGTAATCAAGGCTGGGCATCAGGAGGTGGAGTCGTAGGGGGTGGTAGTGGAGGAGGGGATTGGACTGATTCTGCCACAGGATCGTTAGCTGAGGCAAAGAAAAATGGGTCTGGTTGGGATAATGAAAATAACAGATCTGCACCTAATTGGAGTGAGACCACCAGATCGCAGTCTAGTGGATGGAGTAATGGTACTACCAGCAAGCCAAACCCAAGTACAGGCTGGGGAGAGCCTTTAAAGTCAAATGGACCACAGAACTGGGGAAATAAACCTCAGGATAATAATGTTAATACCTGGGGAGGGACTGCTTCTATAAAACAGTCTAATTCAGGTTGGATTGGTGGACCTGTGTCTACAAAACAGAAGGACAGTGAATCCACTGGCTGGGAAGAGCCTTCTCCGCCATCTATTCGCCGCAAAATAGAGATAGACGATGGTACCTCAGCTTGGGGAGACCCAACCAATTACAAGAAAACAGTAAACATGTGGGATAGAAACAATCCTGTGAATCAAAGCAGTAACAATACCGTGACTGAACAGCAACAACCACCTCCGCCTCATCAGTCATCTGCTGCACAAAACCGCTCGCCGCTGATTGCTCCTGGTAAGAATCATTATTGTTTTAATGCTCATGTTTTGTAACCAGAGGATTGTGTTAATATATGTGTGAGAAAGTAATACACCTAAGATCTGGAAATTTGACTGAAATGCACGATGTAATATGAAAAAGTATCTCGGTGACTGCCAATCACCCCCCCACCCCCCGGACACTTATTATCACTTATTATTATTTATTTAAATCATTTGCTATGTCGCTCTTCCAGGGAGATGCTAAATGCATTTCGTTGTCTCTGTACTGTACACTGACAATGACAATTAAAATTGAATCTGAATCTGAATCTGAATCTGAAAAGAATGCAGATGCTGCTCAATAATATTAGATTGATGGTATTTTTTTTTTTTTAATATTTTATTTTATTAGAAGTAAGTACAATCATATGGCACCAAAGTGCCTAATATATATTTTCATAATACATTTTATGTACAGCTTCTTATTTTTTTTGTTATAATAAAGAAGAATAAGAATAAGAAAAATAAATTAGATAGTAAAGGATAGAAAGACGTGAGATATATAGTGTGTGAAGAAGAAGAAAAAAGAAGAATGAGTGAAGAAAGTTGAAGAAAAGAAAATAGGAAAAAGAGAATAAGACATAAAGAAAAGAAGTAAGGAAATCATTGTTTATAATCTTGACCATCCCTCGCCCAGTCAGATTGATGGTATTGAGGCGTACCCATGCAATACTAAAATATATTTTGTCTCTTTTATTCAAACCCTGCTCTGTACCATTTTTGTCTGAAAATGGCAAAGACTTTGTTGGCTTGTTGTAAATGCTTGACCCAGCATTATCAAAGGTGGATAGTTAAGTTGATCCATGAAATCTTGTCAAACCATAAAATGCTGGAAATACCGTACAAATCAGTACAGGTGCACAACCTTTTATCCGGAGTTCCGGAAACCGAAAATCTCCGAAAACTGGACATTTTTTCCAGGATGTCGTCTGCACACCAAAGCTCGCGTTTGGCACCGAACTTGACCCGAAACGACCCACGGTCAACCCAGGTCTGTACTACTGTAGCGGTTGCCTCCTCCCCGGAGACCGGGGAGACACTTAAACATCTGTAAATCATTGCTTAAATGTTAGTCAGTTAGATTGGAGGGCTTTTATGTGAAGGGGGGGGGGGGGGGGGTGAAGGGGGAAACTTTAATTCTTAGTCCCCTACCTGGTCGGAGAGGCGGGGAGCGGACAATGCCTTACCGGGTCGCCGTGCAGTAAGCTCCAGAGCGCTGTGGCCGTCGACTCCCAACATCTCGGAGCTGGGGCTGCGGGCGTCCGGCCGCGGGCGGCGCCGGTTGTAGCTCCGACCCCGGCAACTCTACCCCTGGCTGCGCGGCGCTCCAAATCCAGCGCGGCCCCTGGCCGGACGCCCGCAGCCCCAGATGTTGTGAGTCGGCGGCCACAGCGCTCCGGGGCTTACCGCACGGCGACCCGGTAAGGCATTGCCCGCTCCCCGCTGGTATGCCAGCGCTGCGACGCCGCCGACTCCCAACATCGCGGAGCTGGGGCTGCGGGCGTCCGGCCGCGGGCGGCGCTGGATTTGGAGTGCCGCGCAGCCAGGGGTAGAGTTGCCGGGGTCGGAGCTCCAACTGGCGCCGCCCGCGGCCGGACGCCCGCAGCCCCAGCTCCGCGATGTTAGGAGTCGGCGGCCACAGCGCTCCGGAGCTTACTGCATGGCGACCCGGTAAGGCATTGCCCGCTCCCCGCCTCTCCGACCAGGTAGGGGACTAAGAATTAAAGTTTCCCCCTTCACCCCCCCCCCCCCCCATAAAATCCCTCCAAACTAACTGACTAACATTTAAGCAATGATTTACAATGATTCCCCGGTCTCCGGGGAGGAAGCAGCCGCTCCAGACTTTTCAAGCCGCCCGCGCTACCTACCTAATCTACGCTAAAAATCTTCCATTCGAAAATCCGAAAAATTCCGAAATCCGAGAAGTGTCTGGTCCCAAGGCTTTCGGATAAAAGGTTGTGCACCTGTAGTACAGAGATAATAAAGTTGCAAACATAAATGGATGCAAGGGTAGACAATTCGCCCCCTTCTGCTATTCAGTAAGATTATGGCTGATCATCTAACTGCATAAATTTCCTGTATTTATCTGATATTTTTTAATTCCCTTAAAATCCCCAAATTAATCTAATTCTGCCTTACCTACTTGGTGATCGATTCTCTAAAACCCTTTTGGATAGAGAATCCCAATGATTCGCTGCCTTTGGGTTAAGAAATTCTCGATTCAGACCTGCATGCCTAACCCATTTTTTTAAGACTGACCACTTCTCTCCCTCCCAGTGCCATCCTTATGGGCATGTCCCACTTTCGCATCTTTTTCGGCGACTGCCGGCACCTGTCATAGGTCGTTGCAGGTCGAACATGTTGAAAATGTTGCAGGTCGAACATGTTCGAACATGTTGAAAATCCAGCGGCGACCAGAACAAGGTACGACTCTTTGGGCGACTACTCACGATCATACAGGCTTCACCTAGCGACATGTCGCTGGAGTATCGCCTTTATGGTCGTGAGTAGTCTCTGAGGAGTCGCCCAAAGAGTCGTAGCGTCTTTCTGGTCGCCGGTAAATGTTCAACATGTTGAAAATTTTCGCCAACCTGCAACGGCCTATGACGGGTGCCGGCAGTCACCGAAAAAGTTACGTAAGTGGGACAGGCCCATTAGTCCACTAAAACTCCTTGCCTCACCCACCACCTTCTCAGGAACTGTTTGTTGACCTTTCACTCCCTCTGGTAGAAGTGTATTCTCCTTTGGGGAAATCTGACCTGCGCACAACATTCCTGATGTGGTTTTACCAGGGCCCTGTGTGATTGTGGGGGAAACAAATGTCTTTACTCTTGTATCCAAATCCTTGCATTGCTATTTCCCATCTACCATATTTCTTTGCTCATTTAATGGTGTGTCTGTTTTACCTTGAAGCTGGTTTGCTGCGTTCCCAAGCTCTTACTTGGGAACAGTTACAGGTGTCCTTGAGACTCTTGAAAGGCGCCCATAAATAAAATGTATTATTATTATTACTACTGCCCAGCTTTCATTCATGATTTGTTGCTTTAACATTAATGGATCAGTACAACAGCAGCTCTGGTCATTTACAACATTTTCATTTCTGATTTTCAACCCACCTGCAGGATTTTGCAATTGTTCTGCATATCGGCATTATGTGGCACAAATGCAAAATACTACACCCCATTGTGTCCTGTTTTTAAAAAATCTTAAACAACAGAAATACAAGAGATCTTCTGACAGTGAATATGTCAAATGGCATTCAGAAATTGGAAAAGATTCATGCTTGATAGTAATTCGGCCCAAAATATAACTGCATTCTGATCTTAGAATGTCTCGGTGGATATCAAATCAGCCAGATGAAGTGTCGGCCTGACCCGAAGCTCCACCTATCCATGTTGGCCAGAGATGCTGCCTGACCCGATGTGTCATTCCAGCACTTTGTCATTTTTTTAAATCAAATTTGTAAAGGGACATCTTCAAAAACAGAGAAAATTGTTAATCCATGTACCACCTGTGCTGGCATTATGCTGCCATCGAAAATAGCAATAGTATTCTAAATGTTTCTGCTGATTTTTTTTGTTTATTCTTGACTGATTAATTTTTTAAGTTTTCTTGAAGGCATTTAATTTAGTTAACTTTAAACTTCTGTAGCGATTGTAGGATTGAAAGAATAGATATTATAGAATGTTTTATTATAGAATGAAATAACGGTGTCAAAAAAGTTAGAGAAAGACAACGAAGCAGAATTAGGGGCCAAATATTACAATTTTTTTAAACCATTTTGTTAATTAAGATTCTAAATTAAGATTGACATAGCATAGATCACCCTTCTCTTTGAGTAGTAGAATGTATTCGTTCAAAGCTGTTTTACATGATTTTATTTTCTTTCAAAGTGCATATTTATCCCATTAGGAAATATACTTTGAAGAATGATGCACTTAAGTGAAGTTGATAGCTCGATAATATTGCATCTTTGGGAGAAAATGCTGGGAAATGTTGTGCCATTCATAGTGTGTATGAATGATAGATATTTGGAATAATTTATTTTTATAGTTAATATTCACATTAAGACAGGTTGTGCATTATGTTGTTATTTCTTAAATATATTGAGTGTATTAATGTAGCATGGAAGGTTGTATTATCAATTCCAAAGTGTTAGTCCCTTAAATTTTTTTAAGTGAAAAGATTGTTGGCCTTAATGGGGGAAAAAAATCACTTTCAACCCATGTAATTTATTGTTAAAATAGAATTCCAGTAACAAAATTCAATTGCAATAATTAGTGGTTTAACGACTAATTTTTAATGCTTACTGTCTATGATTAACAAGTAACTTGTTTAATGATAACTATTTGCATATCATTTGCTCAATTAGTGCTGAATACTTAGCACTTGGATTTGCATGCACTTACACCAATTAGGCTTGTACATTTATTACCAATTCTGAAAAGAGCATCGTTAATGAGAAGAGGTCTACATCATCTTTTCTCTTATGAATGTAACACTTTATTTAAAAAATGGTTTACTTTTATCAATTTATGCAAGGCACAGGCAATATGATAATATGGGGGATCTAGCTACATTTCACGAAGTTGTTTTGATATAATCATTGTACAATATTTAGTGTTTATTAAATAATGGAATTGCTTTGCGCGTCATCAAGATATAATAAATTAACCAAATAATGAGCAAGTTCTAAAATATATCCACGATTTCTGCACAAAATGATGACTACCATGTTAACAAAAAACAGCCTGGCAAATGAAGGTGCTACGATAATTATTTTATTTTAATTACAATCGTTCGTTGCATAGTTGAACTATGTTTATTGCCGTTTCTGAACTTGCTTAAAGTTAATATAAATATCCATGTGACCATTTTGTACAAAGGGCAAAAGTAAATAACTGAATTGGGGAACATCACTGAGAAATCATATTTTTTGTTGTGCACAGTTAGTTTAAATAAATAATGGGTGGCCTTGTGAAAACACACTATTTCCTTTTTGGATAATAATGAGACATGGCATCTTCTTTAAATGTTAACTTTTGAATGTACATTTGCTTACATTATTACAAGTGTTTCTTTCTGTTCATTATTGTTGGTCGAATTGACAATGAAATCATATACTAAAAGTTAAATAGAGACTTGAATTTGACTGATTTCAAGAGATGTGTATTCCTGATGCACATTATGTTAGTTTGTGCATATCTATACTGCATAAATGCAAGTGTTGTACTATGTTCTTTAAAATAAGTTCCATAGAAATTGAAGCATGTGCCACAGCAATTGTCATTTGAAAGACATAACAGGTTGCTGTAATATAAAATGACAACTTAATTGTGATAATAAATTGGCATGGTCAAGAAATGGCAAAAGGGTTCATTAAATACAAAAGGAAAGGAACGACTAATTCTTGATAGAATAAAAACTACGAAACAATACTGAGATGAGCATGTCGGACAATATAAGATGAGGCAAAAAAAGCTATTTGCATAAACAATCCAACATGGGAAATTCACACGTTTGGATACAATTTTTGTCCCTTGTGGTCGCCTTCTTGAACGTACAATGGTAAGGTATTTGTGTTTCTGTTAAATTTAAATATCTGTGGCAATTTTTTCACAAATCAAAATGTTCAACTTGGGAAGCTGAGAGAAGATTAGATTTTGAAATCTTCTATCGTCTTTGAATCTGAACTTTGTGTTCAGTATATTGTCATTCTGCCTTGTGCAAAAATTGAGAATGTGGTGCATGCAGCTGCAGAAAATAATTGAACTAATCATACACTAAAAAGAGAAATCAGGAGGGCAGTAAAGGGGACATGTGGTAGCTCTGACAGATAGGTGAATGCTTGTAGGCTGTAAAGGAATATTAGGAGCAAGAAGATAACCAGGGAGGAAATAAATATGCTTAAGGATCAATGTGTCTGTCTATCGAAACAGCCGCCGGAAATGGGTGAGGTCCAAAGCAGCGAGGTCTGGACGGCTTGTATTAAATAGAGAGACTGGGTAGGCTGGGATTGTTTCCCCTGGAACGAAGGAAGTTGAGGTGAGTCCTCTTGGAAGTTTATAAAATCATGAAGAATGTTGGTAAGATTAATGGCCGTAGTCTCTCTACCAGGATGGGGGTATCTAAACCAGAGAATATAGGTTTAAGGTGAGAGTGGAAATACTTAAAAGGGACCAAAAGAGTGGTGGGTATAAGAAATGAGCTCTTGATTTCTAGGAATCTTACCCAATCATTTTTTGGCAATGGCATTTTTGCTCTATGGTTGTCTTTCTATGTTAATTGCATCTGTTGGAAATAAGATGAATAATTACAGTTGTTACTTAAGACAGCTGAAAGAGTAAGTTCAGATGCAGTGTTAACTGGGCCAGGTTATTTCAGGGTAACAAACAATGAAAAAGCAAGAGGAACTTTGTATTGATTCTGACTATTCATGGGGGAGATTGGAAATGATATTCTGAAATTGGGCTTCCATCTTTGTCACCTACTGTGCTATATCTGTAACTATGTTAACAACTAGACCATTATTGTGTTTAAGGTTAATAATCAATTTGTATGATGAGGGTTGTTAGTGATATGTCAAATATATTAGCTACAATGCACTAATTATAATTACAGGAATATTAATCAAATGAGAACTTTTGTGCAATGCAGAGTTTGTTCATATTCATTAGGTAAAGAGCTTAATGTTTTCACAGGTTGGGGAGAAGCACTCAGTGTTCCTGCGAAAACTGAGAACTCTTGGGGTGAGCCACCTTCTCCATTGACTGCAGTTGATAATGGGACTTCAGCATGGGGCAAACCTCCCAATGGCAGTTCAGGGTGGGGAAATAATACTGTGGAATTAACGGGGAACTTTGGAAGAGGGAATCCTCCCGCTGCTGCCCCGGCAATGTGCAAACCAGGTAACAAAATAGGAGCAAGATTCTTTTTCTGCAAGTGTGCTGCTCAGACTAGACAGATGCTGAATGCTTTGTACTAACTTAATCCTTCACCAGGATAAAGCTCCTCTTGAAATATGGTGCATTTTGGTGAAGCTTCTCGATCAAGTTGATGGGTTTAGATACCCATTGTAATAATTAGTGAATTGAATATTGCAAAAGGGTATGAAATGTATTTTATGTACTGAAATCTATATCATGGCTATGTATTATACATACTTGTAGAAGGAAGTATTTTAAAGTTTGTAAGTTGCTAATTGTATCGAAAACATCCAAGCGCAAATATTACCTTGAATTAACAAGATTCATATGAGGCCCATTGTTCAGATATCTTTCCACCCTGGTTGGCAAGTGACAATTTTGTAATATTTCATTAATGTTGTGCAGACTTCATCTTTAGTATTAAGAAAGAAGGCTAAATGAATGTGCTGAAAATAAACAAAGTTGCATGGTTGTGATCAACTAGATTTGTGCGAGACATGTTCGGATCAGTATTAATGATGATAAATGAGATTATAAAATATTAAATGCCTTAGTATAACTAAATATTGTTTCTAAAGGCAAGTGTAAATGTTTTTCATAGTGTGTTGACATATTTATTGAGATCTTCATTATTTAAAATTTATATTTCAATTATTTGGCAATTAGTTTTTCCTAAGATCCTAAATTTGGTCTTCATTATGCCCTGAATTTTTCTCGATAGATACTTGGGCTCCAAGTGAAGCTGTGCTAATGAACATGTTGAAATAAAAATATTTTGTGACAAGCTGTAATTAATCAGTGGTGATCAATAGTTTTAAATTCATTTGTTTCCAAATTCCTGAAATATTGCAATGTAATTGCAAACCAAACTCAGTGAAAAACATGTACAAAATAAAATTATATGTTAATGAGCCCATCTGGATATAATTGCAAAGGATTTCATTCTCTCTGGATATATATGACGTGATGTAGATGTCTTTTTTTTCACTATTCCATTTAAATGATCACCAACACTTTCTGATGATTTATCTTGAATTGTGATTTTTACATTTCTACCATCTTCCCTTCATGTCTTCTCCAAATCCATGTCCATGATAATATCTCCTATTCTCTCGAAATAATTTACATTGAATTTGAAGTCCAAATCCTGTTCCTTGTTATGTTATTAAAGGTTCTCTTCTTGGATACTGATTGCCCCAACTTTTTAACCTCTGCCTCTTTTTCACAACTCCACTAAACTTTTCCAAATTGGTCATCGTCACTTCTCTCTTTAACAAAACACTTGCATCTTGCCAACATCTTCATTCTTTAGTTCTCAAATGGTTAGTTTCCCAAATTCATGTCCACTTTACCTGGAACATGGTGTGATGCCTGCAATTAGGTTTCTGCCCCATCACATAACCGAAGTTTATTTACTCGGTTATTATTGACGTCCTGTTTGAATTTTGACAGATTATCAATCCCCACTCCTCAACGTTTCGACTTCCTCTATGTCTTATCACATGCACAAGCCATTTGGGTAGATGTGAGTTTGAGGAAAAAGTGTAATGCTGAGAAATGTATTGTACACTCTGTGTTTTTCCCTTTGCTCTGCCTATTGCACTTAAATTAAGCTTGATTATACTTTATTATCTGATCTGATTGGATTGCATGCAAAACAAAGCTTTCCACTCTGCCTTGGTACACCTGGCAATAATAAACCTAATCCTAAAGGCTAGATTCACATTTTACAAAATTTACATGCAAAAAGTAAAATGTCATAAAATTTAAGAAGAATTCTGCAAAGTCTGCTACATTCCCACATCTACAGCTCTTGAACAATTTGGCTTACCCACAATGTTATAAATAGTCTTTGAAAATGTATATAAGACTTATTGGATGAAGCCATGAAGACAAAGGCTGAATCAGCAAATCTAATATCATACTTATACAACATTATTTTAAATATAGAAATACCTACAACCGATGGTATTAGAAGAGACTGGGAACAAGAACTAGCTATAAAAAGTTCAAAAGAGAGCTGGGATAAACACTATATGTGCATAAATGCTCGATCAACGTACGACATACAATACAAAACATTACATGGACTATATTATTCAAAAACTAAAATAAATAAACTTTTCCCCAATGTCTCACCCATTTGTGATAAATGTCAGTCACAAGAAGCTACCATAGCGCACTCTTTTGTTTTTTGTATAAAAATCCAAAAATTCTGGAACGAAATATTTGAAATCTTCACAAAATTATTTAAAATAAATCTTGTACTAAAAGCAGAATGGATCATTTTTGGAATATCGGAAGGTAACCCCGAATTAAACGTGTTTCAAAAGAACTTACTTAATTACGGGCTAATAATGGGAAAAAAGCTTATACTCAAATTTTGGAAAAATGCTCCAATACCAACAATAAAAATGTGGATTTCAAACATGTTCGAAACACTACACTTGGAAGAGATGAGACTCCTCCTAGCAGGCAAAGCAGACCACTTCCAAAAGACGTGGTCTGCATTTATGGAACTATTACAAGTATAAGGTGCAATAGTAATTTGAAATATAAATGGTACCAGTTTTAAAAAAAAAACAAAAAAATTTTTTTTTAAACGGTTGGTATATCCTTGTTTGCGGAGTTTTGTGTTACAATAGAGCGATTGTTTTTCCTTTTTTTTCTTTTCATTCTAGGGTCTAATTTCCTTTCTTTACTTCCTTCTCTAACTTCTTCCCTAAGGGGCTTTCTTTTCCCAACACTTTCCTGCACCTTCACGATTCTTGCTCACTTTCCTTACTTTTATTTCTATCTTTTTTAAAGCTTGGAAAACGAAGTGGTACAACAAATGTATTAAGATATATGTGATGTGTATTATTGTAATTTACTGTACTAATAAAAAAATAAATAAATAAAAAATTAAATGTATATAAGAATATATATTACTTGAATTACCAGAATTCGGAGGGCCAATGAGAGATGGTAATTTTTGAACGTATATGGAGTACATGTCCACAAGAAATATGCAAAGTTAAATGTTGATCTCGCTTTGCTCTGAATATTTTTTTATAAATAAGTGACAAACTTAACCATTTCCTTCTTCAAGGATTGTTGGTGTCCATGCATAATTTAAATGTCCTTTTTTCATATTTATTACAATTCAGCTTCTAAAACTATGCAAGAAGGTTGGGTCGGCGGTGGAGATGAAATTTCCCTCAATAGTAGCCATCATTCTAACTGGGAAGAAGATGAGGGAGAGATGGGAATGTGGAATAATGTAGCTTCTCAGGAGAGCAACTCTTCCTGTAATTCATCAGGCTGGAGCAATGCTAGCAAGAAAGTGCATCAGAAGGTATATCTCCCTTTTTAATTTTGTGATTTTTCCAAAAATTGACATTTTATTGTGGTGAAGGCGGGAGAGTTTGACTGCCATTGTCAATGTTTAAAAGTTTCTGATTAAGATGTTTGCTTCCTTTTTGAAGAGTATAAAAGCATCCAGTAAGCAAGAAGAGACTTGGCTTATGAATCGCCTGATAAAGCAATTGACTGATATGGGTTTTCCTGTAAGTACCCTTTCGTTAAATCTCTTGGCTTCCATTTTAAATACATGCACAATCATGTTTTGACCATGTTGAGTTTGCAATTAGGGTTGAATCGGTTGTACGAGATTGGCTAACTGTCAGAGGGCATTGCATTCATTAGATTTTGGATTATTAATCTGGTGTGAATCTGTCAAATTCAGTAATTGATTCAATAGAGAATTACCAATTATTGCAGCTTAACAAGTGAAAGGTTAAACACATGAGGGCACATTTAAAACAAGTCAGTTATGACTGGATAGAAGTTGCAGTCAACTTTTATACAACTGGATACATTTTGTGGAGTTATCAAGATTTACAGCAAAACCACTGGAATTAGTAATTTTCTGGATAAATGAAACAAATCCTGTTCTAAAATATGTTCGAAAATTGTGTTTTCCTGTTGCTTTAAAATGTCTTGCCTTGTTCAGTTTAACGACTGGATACTCCTGATTTCATTGATTCTGAGTAAGTTGTTGAATTAAAATAAAGGCAGAAATGTGTACTCTTTTCAACTTTGGCACAACATTGAAATCTATCCCTTTCTTTTGAAAAGCAGCATTTTATACTGCCTTCAGTAGCTTTTCTTTGGAAATGTGTGTACTCTAGGTGCATTGGTGTGTAACGATACTCATTCTGTTTATGTCATTCAGTTTGCTTGAAATGTTCTGTGTGGTGTGAAGTTATAGTCTTAACATATCAAAAAACAAACTTTGCATTTAAACCTGTGCACCTTCATCAGATAGAATGACTGTTTTTGCCAGCACTGGATTCTGATATGTTGTTAACACATTCAGGACAAATGTATCTTGTTAAAAATTATAGTTTGTGTACAAATCAATCTTTCTGAATGCTCATCAGTTATGCAGTTGCGTATCAGCATCACATTTGTAAGAATGTTGTCTCGCATAATTAAGCTATTTTGTATTTGACATCTTTAATGCAAACAATTAAATATGGCATAAATAATCATTCACAGAGAGAACCAGCAGAAGAGGCTCTGAAATGTAATAACCTGAATCTTGATCAGGCTATGGGTAAGTCTGAGAGATGTGATTTTGACATTTGTTCTTATTGAGATTTCTAAGCATTAAAAGTCATTTGACATCCTGATTTATTTTTATAATAACAAATCTTGCTGGTTTAAGGCCATGTTGATAGATATACTAATGTGAACTCCAGGAAGCCTTGAATTCTGCATGTTGTACAAAGTTCCAGTGCTGTATATGCCATACATGACCATTAGGCTGGCCTTGGGGTATCCCTATTCTTCTGGAGGAGGAGAGAAATCCTGAAGTAGACAATTCATTTTTTTTACAGTCTGGTTCAATGTCTAAAATCAATTTACCACTAGCATGGAAAGGTGCAAGATTGATTGCTTATATGAAGAACAAATGCTAACATAAATTGATTAGGCTGAATGGCCCAAGTCCCTGCTGCGGTCGCTGCATATTTCTCATCCTCATTCATGCTTTGTAAAATCCTAAAGTTTTCTTTGGTTGAAGTACATCACCATCCAATAATTTAAGAGCTTCTCTTTACTTGCCCTTTCTCCGAAAAGCAAAATTACAAAATGACCTTGCTAAGCTTGGCCAGCTACTGTATCCATGCAAAAGTATGAACATACAACAGAGTGGAGCTTGGGTTATGGAGAAAATATAATTTAAAATGTGGTCTTAGTAGGCTTGGCTTCCTGTGCGACACACTATTTCCATCCCATTGAATTTTTCTTGTTAGCACTCCGATTCGTAAACCCAGCTTGCCTGCAGCTTTTGAATACACTGAAACACAAGTAGATTTCATTTGAAGTACTTGGCATTTACCATCTACCATCACCCCATGTCGTTTGCTATAGCAAGCCATTTATGAATCCAGAATTATTCCACACCTCTTGTTCCAGCTACTATCTGTCAAACAGTTACTGCTAGTCATATGGGTCTATTTTCACTTTGCTCTCAATAGAGAGCAATAAAGTATTTGTTAATCCTTTATCATAGTCTTTGTAATAGATTTGGGGGGTATTCCTTTCCTCTCCCTTTTAAATTTTGGGAGATTTTTGCTCATTGTCTTCAAGCCCAACAGTGAAATGGCATTCATCAGCACGTTATTGTATAGTGGATTGTTTCAATCTGTTTTCATTCAAGTGCTTCTCAGCATGTGACCATTCATAGCATGTTGTATGTAAATACTTTTGCACTTCACCTGCACTCACTAGCCTGTGTCTTTAGTTGAAGTTAATGTTTGTCTTCTGTTTTTTCCTTTTTCTTTTTTATTTTGTGTTAAGATGGATTTTCCCCTTTTCCAGGTGCTCTGTTGGAAAAGAAAGTGGAGATGGACAAACGTGGAATGGGAATATCAGATTACAATGGAATCGTTTCTAAACCACTTGGCTGCCGACCACCTTCTGTCTCCAAAGAGTCTTCCGTGGATCGCCCCACCTTTTTTGACAAGGTTTGTCATAACTAACAGAATCTGAACAATGGTTTTGTCCTGATGGAGAATTTCATTACCTTGTGAACCAAAATTATTTTGGGGGGAAAACCAAACTATCTGCTATACTTCAGCTGAATTCAAAGAAGAAAATGGAATAATGCTGGATAGCTAGTTTGGCCAACATTTGGATCTCACTTAGAAATCTATGTGGCAATCTATAGGGGGGAAGAAAAAGATTTTAAGTAATCGGATGAAATTTTAAACTGGGATGAACTTTGTTTTAATAGTGTCAAGTAGCCTTTATCCCTAGCTGTATTCTTGAAGTGTTACTTTTGACTGACATCCTGCAGTAAAATATCATGTGAAAACTAACATTTAAAAAATACTTTTTGCACCAAAATAGATTTAACAAAATACAAATTGAGCTCATGCAAAGAAGTCAATATTTTTGTGTTGTTTATGAATCTCTGGGCACCTTAACATTTTTGAAAACTAGCTTTAGTAATAATCTGAAACGCTGCTATGGGAGGACAAAGTAACTGACCATGACTGTTACTGATCTGTTGGGGTGCAGACATATTTTGCTACATTGTAAAAAAATAAAAATTGGCTAAAATTAAAATAGTTTTGACATGATTGCAGTAAGTCAAACATTCACTAATTGACATTGTTCTTTGCTATTGTTTTAAGATAAACTTGGATCTGTCAAAGTAGCATTTATAAAGATCAAATATTTACAGATCAGCATAGCAGATAATAGATTAAACTCATTAATGGGAGTTTTATGGTCGCCAAATCATAATGAGATTGATGTTCCCAATATGGTACAAGTATCATGACCTTGTTTCTGAAACACAAGCCCTCGGAGCTTTTGAGACTGGTTTATTTCAAGAATCTTAAATAAGTAGAAGTCAAAGCTTTAAAAGCATCACCAAAAGTAGTCATTAAACACTTTTATTTTGGCAAATGTTTTTAATTATGTAATTTCTTTGCTAATATTACTACATCATATTTGTATGTACTTGAATTTAGATATCGAGAATTAATGCTCGTTGTTTTCCGTGCAAATTAATTTTAATTAGGCTTTGTTTATATTTCCATATTGGTTTTAAAAAATGTGTTTCAGTTTGTGATTTTTACGTTAAAATATCCTTGTGTTTGCCCTCTTTTAATGTGTGTAAGGGTGTATTGAATAGGTTGATTTCTCCACTGTTTGGCATCAGGTTCTTTGTCTCTTACTCTCACCTTTTTTTAAAGTGCTCTCTTTGCATGTACATTGAAGTACTATATAAATGGAGGTTGTTAGTTAAACATCTAAATGTTTTATCATTTGTTAATACTGTGGAAAGCATCCATTATATGTTATATAAAACATTGCTCAATTCTAGATTTAGCTCAGCTGGTAGCATTTCCAGCTCTCGGTCAATAGGTAATGTTTAATTCCAGAAACATGAACAAATAAATCCAGTATTGTACTATTGAAAGAACTGTCTCGCAGTTTAGTTCCCAACCCACAACTGCTGTTAATATCATTGCACTAATTCAGATGGCTGAGCAGGGCAGTGATCGCAGGTGGTGTGATTCATCAACCTTAGTGAACCACATTGCTTAAGCATTGGGGATTCTTCCTCTCTCCAGCTCACACCTTGTGCTAACCTTTTGTGACCCCACAGTTTAAATCAATTTCTAGGCCTTACTACCATGATGATACTGAAAGGCACCGTAGCCCATTAGTTCTCATCCATCAGTGTGGTTGGGGCATTGTTTCATATTCTCTTGCCTGGGGGCTGCTGAACCTGAGGCTGTGTCCCAAATGCCCTGACCCTCCCTTCTGTCAAGAGGAATTAAAATCCTTTTCAATGTATCTGACACTCTGATAGTCTGAAATCAGCTATTCAAGCTGAAGTTGAATTCTGAATGGCAGCTTTTAGTGTAAAAAAACTACCCACCAAATTTACTACATCGCAGCAGTAACTGCAATTCAGAAGTATTTCCTGATCTGTAAAGTGTTTTGTAAAATCCTGAAATAGATATGAAAGACACATTAAAAACCAAAGATAAAATGTAAATCTGTCTTAAATATTAACAGTTCATAAGTTATAGGAACAGAATTAGGCCATTCAGTTCCTCAAGTCTACTCCGCCATTCAATCATAGCTGATCTATCTTTCCTTCTCAACCCCATTCTCCTGCCTATATCACATAACCCCTGACACCCATACTAATAAAGGTTGGAAGTATGTGTGCAATGTGATCACCTAAAAGTTATATGCCTATTTTAACGAAAAGAGAACATTTGTCTTCCCAGAAAGTGGGAATAACACAGCAGGTCAGCAGCATCTCTGGAGGACATGAATCCTGACCTGCTGAGTTTCCCCACCACTTTGTATTTTACTCAAGATTCAAGCATCTGCAGTTCCTTGTGTCTCAATGTGTTTTCCCATTGTTCCTTCCCAATGTGTCTTCCAATTGATGAAATAATTTACAATTTCTGTATAATCATAATTCTTGCATTTAGTTTAAGGACTATGGATTCTTAAATTAAATAGTGAAACATATTTGTTTCTTCATTGAAGAAACTAAATGGTATTACTAAGTTCACTGAAAACTGAGCTGAATGGTGTAACAGTGATTTTAACATGTTAAAAAATTGATGTCAATAAGTGAGTTATATTTTGAAATGGAGCTGGTGAAGTTGCTGTCACTGCTGTCTTTCCTCACCTATTGGTTTGTTACTCCTGCAGTGTTTGCTCTTTTTAATGTATGTACATCATTGTTAACATGTAAAGTTATTAATCATGCACCTTAACGCTGTTTTTCTTTCTCTCTCTTTCACTTTTCCAAACCTGCATTTCCCATCAACCTTTTTAACCCCATTTTTATTTTGACTATGGAATCCTTCTGTCCTTGCTCCGAATACCACTCCACTACCATCTAACAATGCTGTGCCCTGGTTGGCACTGCATAGCTCACCCTATCTTTCTCCAATCAGGATGGCGGCCTAGTGGAAGAGTCCCCTACTTCACCATTTTTGCCTTCACCAAGCCTGAAGCTCGCCCTTTCAAACAGTGCACACCCTAATCAGGCTCTTGGTGCCATTGCCTCCGGGCTGGGCATGCAAAACTTGAATTCTTCTAGACAGGTAAGACTGGTTGTTCGTGAATTATTGCTTTAACCCAGTTGATATTACTTTGTAATGCAATCAGATATCTTTCTATCTACTAATAAATATTAAGTGTAATCATAATTCTTGAAATTAGTTTAAGAAGTCTGAATTAGTAAAACAATTGAACCATCCTATCACCAACTAGAGAGCAGTCCTGAGCAACTATCTACCTCATTGGAGACCCTTGGATAAGCATGCAATAAAAAAGCTTTTCACACTACCTCTGTACATGTGACGATAAACATATATATATTTCTTTCTTCATTAACTAAAATATATAAGTTTGCTGAAAGCTCTCATAAAGGGATAACTGGAGTTCTTACCCAAAATTAAATTCGTAACACTGAGCATGTCAGATTTGCGTCTATGAAACACTTTTATAATTGCCGCACAATCTACCCGAACTCATTGTGAATACATTTCCTTTATTGTTCATTTGTACGATGCTCTTCCCCGCTCATTTTCCAGCCCACAAAAAATCAAGTTGGCTGCTTCCGTCTGCTTCTATGCTCAATGAGCCCAAAATTATCCTTTCAAGCTTTCCCTAGATTATTATGATTCCAAAGTAAACCAAGGATGCAAGCAAAAGTGATCAGCATGTTTGGGCATCAAGGTTGGCATGAATGTGGTGGACTGTTTCTGAGCTGTAGATAAACACAAAAAGCTGAGGTAACTCAGCAGGACAGGCAGCATCTCCTGGGAGAAGGAATGGGTGATTTTTGGGTCGAGACCCTTCTTCAGATTGAAAGATGGAGAAGGCCAGAGCAAAACAAGGCTGGCAACAGATGACCTCGGGAAGGTGGAGTCCATAAGGCCTCATTGTTGGGTGGGGAAGATGTGCTAACGACAATAAATAACGTGTACTTTCTCACATTTGTGCTGCTTTAGCACTAAATAAATTGAAGACTCTCTGATTGCCAGTACTAAATTGATGTATGTAAATCAGATGATATTAATCTATGCACATGTCTGATAAACTGGTATTTTTATTAATTGACAGAGTGGCAATCTAGGTATGTTTGGCAATAGCGGAGCAGCACAAGCCAGGACCATGCAGCAGCAACAGCAGCCGCCAGTGCAACCTCTTAACTCATCCCAGCCTAGTCTTCGTGCTCAAGTGCCTCAGTTTCTATCCCCTCAGGTACGAGATGTGACAAACTACCGTAGCTGAAAGGCTCGGTAACTATCTTGTGCTATCTCTAAATTCATTCGGGCTTCAATCTAAGGCTTATTTTTTATGTCTGAGGAAAACAATGCATTGTATAAAACCAATTGGATATAGTTCGATTAGAATTTGTGACGCAATATACAATTTTATTTTTTATTTTTGGCTTTGAAGAGCAGAGCCCATTTAAATTTTAATGTTTATTATCTTTGGCAGTTAAATGATACATAACTATTTTGCTTTGTCATGGATCAAAATGTTTAGAGTACTACTACATGGCTGAAGTAAGGTATTCATAGTTAAATGTATAGTTTTGAAACGCCTATGATTATTGATTTTTTTTTCAAAGAGTAGTAAATATGTATAATTCTGGACCGAAACAGTATTGGCTTGAGCATCTTTCTATATTCTCTAAAGGTTCAAGCACAGCTCTTGCAATTTGCAGCAAAAAACATGGGTCTCAACCCTGCACTATTAGCCTCGCCAATTAACCCTCAGCATATGACTATGTTAAACCAACTTTATCAGCTGCAGCTGGTAAGTATTTTTGTCATCTTCAACCACAGTGATAATGTATGTAATCAAAACTGTATCTTAATATTCTTATTTTTATTTTTTGGCCTCCAAGGTCAATTCACTTTGAAATTGTTTTCTATTATAAAATACTACAAAATAATTCTGCACACATCCTCCTCGTATTAATCAAGTTTGGTTTTTTCCCCTTTATGGCTTTGTGATTTACTTGCCCTGAATCACAAAAGAGATGTTACGTGAACTGCAAACTGTTTCTCCATGGCTAATGCCAATGTAATAATCAATTGTTTAGATGAATTCTCTGATCAGTTTCCTAATATCTGTACTTTTAAGTTATACAGATGAGCTTCTGAAAAAGTTGACTCCTCAGGAGAATTGGTTAAAATAAGTTAGCATGGAAATCTAATGTTCCATTAGAACGAGCAGATTTATTGCCACCAAATGAAGCTGAATTTGCCAATGTTAGGTGAAAATTTTAATTGAATAAAGAACATGCAGTTTAAAAGGAGGTTCAGTTAATGCAAAGATTACATGAACCTCTGACAAATATGAAGTCATTGACATGAATTACCTTAGTCACTCAATGACTAAGGATAGGATAGAAAGAAAAGCAGTTTCCGTTGAAACTTGCTGTTCTACAATAAATGTCAAGAATGTATTACCATTTACTGGATGTACAAGAAGAGTTTGAATTGCACTGTTAAAATGGTTCAAGATTTTCATTGGCATGTTATTCTTAAAATTAAAAATAACAATGCTTTCTTTGCAGGCCTACCAGCGTTTACTCTTCCAGCAGCAGATGTTACAGGCCCAGCGCAATGTTTCTGGAACCATTAGACAACAAGAGCAGCAAGTATGTACAGTATGGGTACAGAATTGACTTCGGTTCAGTCATTTACTTATCTGGGTTAACTTCACATTTCTCTCTCATTCATGCAATGTCAGTACTTCTATGCTCTTCAATATTCAAAAAATGTTGAAAATATAACTTCAGTAGTAATGGTTATTGCATATGATGTCAAAGAAAGTGACATATTCTGCCAGGCATTTGTGTTTACATTGTTCTGCTTAACTCCTACCTGTTACTATTGTCCTGTTATGTCACAGTTGTACAAGACGTTAGCAAGACTGCATTTGGAGTATTGTGTTCATGTTCATGGATAGGACAGGTTTAGACGGAGATGGGCCAAACGCAGGCAGGTGTGACTAACATAGATGGGGCATCTTGGTCGGCATGGACAAGTTGCGTCGAGGGCCTGTTTCCATGCTCTGTGACTGTCACTTTCTGCGCGTCTTTTGCAAGAGATCTGTGGAGTCATAAAAAAGATTTGTGAAAGTTAAATTCCAAAATGCTGTGAACAGGGTGGAATGTTGTGCAATTTTCAACAAATATTCCCACTTCTGATCTAATCATGGAGCAAAGATTGTTGAAGCCTACCTGCCTGAGGGCACCCGACCTGAGGAATGCTAGCACCAAGTCCTTTTCTCGCGATGATTGGTTTCCAACAACTACATCAATTTCATCTGTGCTAAACATGACTCCGTTATTCCAGTCTAAGTTCTGCCTGTCAGTCCTGTCGACACAAATGTTACTAGGATTCAAGAGTCGCTACTCATTTCATTACTGGAATTGTCCATATTTGTACCAAGACAGTAATGACATTTCTAGTGATTTCTCTGGTGAATGCTGGTGAATCATAATCTGAACATTGGCAACCGAGTTATTGGTGCAGCTTGACTGAAATAAAAAGATTGCAAGATTTATTCAGTGGATCCATCTGTGAAGATGGAGTCAATGTTCCAAATCAATAAACATCATCATATTTTCATCTGATTAAGTTCATTAACCCAAAACTTTATTTCTGCTTCACACTCCAGATTTTCTAATTTGATTTAATTATGACGGTATTTTGCATTTGTATTGCTGCTGGATAATGCAGTGTATAGCAACTCTCATCACTTTGCAGAAGATTGCAGAGACAGAGTTAGTAATTAGTAAGATTGGAATTTTGCTGCTTTGTGGTCAGGACATCCTTGGGCATTTTTCCACCTTAGCTGGCATATGCTAGTGTTGTAACTTGTGGCTGGAACTGCTTGACTCAAGGCTTCATCCTTGGATGCATTAATATGTTTCCAAGAATATACTTAAAAAGCAATGGAGCTTTTTATTCATTGCTCTTCTTGCACTGCTTTCAAAATTGGGGATCTTTTCAGGGATAAATATTTTATGCACCACAGATTTTTATTTTGGGCTTCCTCCTTTTGAGGTATTGGCCAAAGATAATAGTTCTCTGTTGTTGCTGATTGAGGCTGACAGCGGCTTTAATAACAACAGCAAGTGTATAGTTAACTGTGGAAATAAGGAAGCTGCTCCTATTCCTCCAAAAGGTCCTCCCATATAAACTTAGAAACATAGAAAATAGGTGCAGGGGTAGGCCATTCGGCCCTTCGAGCCTGCACCGCCATTCAATATGATCATGGCTGATCATCCAACTCCTGTAGTATCCTGTACCTGCCTTCTCTCCATACCCCCTGATCCCTTTAGCCACAAGGGCCACTTGGCATTGATATCAGTGTAATGGCTTGGTTTACTTATCCAATATTTTCAAATCCTACAGAGCTGAAAAAGTAAAGGTCCTTTCATTCAGGAGTGAGTGTAAGGTTTTATGATTATCCCACCTGCATCTGTTTTTTGTTTTGCTTCTAGATATATAACAAGCATTTGGTTTCACATCAAAGCTATACAGAGGATGGTGTGCTCCCCAATGATGATAACTGGGAAATATAGGTTTGGGAAGGAAAGATGTGTTGGGAATAAGAGACAAGGGTACAGATGGAGGAGCAGATTCAGCAAATCCCTGACCCCTCAAACTTTGTGCGTTCACTCCACTCCTCTCTCAACGTGCAGGAAAACATCCAAAATCTATTCTTGCTGTGGTGATGTACAAGCTCAGCAGTAAATGTACTCTAGCTATTTGATAATGAACACAGTTGCCAGTGAGAGGGGAGGGTCACATCAAATCCGGGATGTGCATGAGGACAGCATTAGAAGAATACCCAAAATCCCAGACTGCAGGAAGTTACATAGGGAGATGCAAGCTGTGGAGGGATTTGACAGCTGAAAGTTTGTAATTAAATATTACATTTACTTCTCATTAGATTAATGAAAAATATCAGTGTGCTATTCTTCTCAGTACAATTAAACCCCCATTTAACTTTCATTGTTTAAATCTTTTGACACATTCACTTCTGGGTATTTATGATGTCATAAGGGTGGTGAATCTGTGGAATTCATTGTCACTGACAACAGTGGAGGCCAGGTCATTTGGTATCTTTAAAGCAGAGATTGATAATTAACAAGGTTCATGATTAACAAGGGTGTCAAACGTTACAGCGAGAAGGCAGGTGAATGGGGTTGAGAAGGAAAAATAGACTAGCCATGATCGAATAGCAAATTTGGTGGGCCGAATGGCCTAATTCTACTCCTATGTCTTATGTATGGACATCAGCAATTCTAAAGCTTGTGAAGTTCCATCTAGTGCTAGAAGTTTGCAACTGCAGTAGTGGTCTGGTCATGATCTGTTAAACTGCAAATTGTGGGACCTACTTAGCAAATTCAAGAGAATATACTGCCTAACAAAAAGTGCCCCCCCCCGCCCCTCATCTTGTTAATAATTTGTTCCTACATACGATGGGTTCATCCATGAGGAATACGTTAGTTTTTGTCAATTAATTGTGATTTTTGTTCAAAGCTGGAATTATTACCACTTCTGATATGCATTTCCTTTACTCTTAGGTTGCACGTACAATCAACAACATGCAGCAGCAGATCCAACAACACCAGCGGCAGCTGACCCAGGCCTTGCTTATGAAACAGCAGCCATCACATCCACCATTGCACCCATCTGCAGGCAAAGTAACCATTGATAATCTGAGTCATCATCCACCTCCCAGCCTTTCAGACCTGCAGACCAAAGAGCAACAAACTTCACCCAATTCTTTCCCTGCATATTCCTTGGGTAGGTTCTTCTGTCTATTTTACTTAACCTACAATAATTATTGGTGAAACTTGATCTTTACACTAGAGATAGTGTGGAAACAGCCCCTTTGGCCCACTGAATAGCAATCACCCAGCACAGTAGCACTATTCTACACACCAGGGACAATTTACAATTATTTTTACCAAAGCCAATTAACCTACAGACCTGTACGTCTTCGAAGTGTGGGAGGAAACCAGAGCACCCGAAAACCCACGTGGTCACAGAGGGAACGTACAATCTCCATACAAACAGCACTCTTAGGATTGAACCCGGGTCTCTGGCGCTGTAAGTCAGCAACTCTACTGCTGCGCCACAGTGCCGCCCTAAACCTCCCCTGTGATCTGATCACAATAATTACTGTTCATGGGATCCTACAGTGATTAAAAATACCTAACGTTTGTCACTGTTAGAACTAAATGTACATCTTTAACGTGAATAGCGGGCATTCTAAAGATGTGTAAGGACATTGAACTCTGAGTTCAAATTCCTTCCACATTTGTCTGGGCATTATTTTTCAAGGAAGTGATTATTTTTCTGCTGCCAGGTATTATTGCACTTTCCTAAAGCTAGTTGAGTTTTTTGAATGCATTCGGCATAGCTGCTAATAATTTGTTTTGTTTTGGCAATAGCAATTTTAGTGGTTACATAAATGTTATTGATGCTTGTAACTGGCGGGGTTGGCAAAATCACCAACAAATATAATCGAGGCTCATGAAATCATCCTGTAAACAAGATAACGCTGAAGGGTTCATGTTTACGTCCAACTATTACACACTGTGCAAGCCAAATCATCAGATTGGCTTATCAATAAAAGATAATTTTATCAATAAAAGTAAAGGATCATGCTGAATGCATCTTGTTAGCGACTGTAAAATTACTCAAAATATTAAAACTTCTCAGCAGTTGTCAGTATGACAACAACATTGGCATTGGATTATACAGTAGCACTTCACATAGTGCTCAGAATGCGTTGCCTGGAGAAATGGGTGTTAAAAGGCTTATTGTAGCATTATGTAACGAGTGTTGTGTAGTTTATGGTGCTGCATTGTCAGAAACCTAGCACGAATGTTGGGCAGTTTGGAGAGCCCACCTTTTTCGTGTGGGCTGCTGCAAGCCGTGCTATCATTCAGTCTGAGATGTTGGGCTCTACGATTCTGTCATCACCTCTATGGAATATAATGTGAATATCCTCTTTGTTTGGCTCGTTAGCTTTCCCTGACGCAGAGGTTTCTGTACAATAACAAGATCAATGGGCAGCAACCACCACTGATTAGATATCTCTGGGCTGGACAGAGCACATCCAGGAGGAAGTGCTCAGGGAAACTGAAGAATTAACTAGGTCTCTGAGCATGTAGAGCAGTCGGTGCCAATGACCTGTACCCACTTTGCCAGCCAAGATGCAGCCTTGAGCCCAGCACCCAGCTTCTGAGTGACTGCGCAAGTAGCCCCAGCCCACCCAGTACTAGGTCTCGCACAACCCATTGGGAAAGTCAGTGCTGCAGGCGCACCAGTGGAGAGCAGGGATTCATGCAAATTTCCAAGCGGAGCAGTGCACAACAAAGGGCAGGTGTTCGCCCCAGGTTCATAACACAGTAGCTTACAGCCTGGGTATATAATTTAAAGTTTAGCTGGGTGTATACGCGTGAATTCTGACTGGAGGACTGAGAACACACTATATCATGCCAGCATATATGTGCTAACACATCAGCACATTATGGTAGATCTAAGCACGTAGCCAGAATCAAATGTGGTCTCAAATGAGCAAGGTCATAATTTTGAAAACTTTTCCAATATTCTAGAGAGATATTGATAGGGTTTGTCTTTGCTGGAAGTAGGCTTGGAAAAGTGTCATAGTAGAGTAATAAATCAGCCATATGGTTCAACAGGCTATGGTTTGCTCAAAGAAAAATAATTCAAATGTTCTTAGATGCTTTTATGACTTACACAGTTGATGGGCTCAAGGGGCGAATGATGCATGGAGGGAACTGTTTTCATCGGCTTCACTGCAGCAGTACTTTTTTTAACATGCTTTTCCCTTGCAGCTGGATTGATCCCAAATATGAATGTAAGCAACATGGAACTAAATGCTGGTTTATCCATGAAGGATCCGGCTCAAGCCCAATCTCGATTGAGGCAGTGGACCCACCCCAACTCTCTTGAAAATTTAAGCAGCAATTCTTTATCGTTGGATCAGAACCAGAGCAAGCATGGTAAGAGCCCTGTAGGGCAGAGTACTTCCAGACCAAAATACTTTAGCAGTCCATTGGCACTAAAATTATTTTGGTATCTCAGCAAATTTGTGTAAGAAACACAGAATATAACAGTGTTTATGACAGACTTTTCAAACCCGTTAGGAAAATAAGGCCGGTTTCAATTTGTTTGGCCACTTACAAGACTCTGGTCTATGTATACACATTTAAAATGCTGAAAGCATGCTACGTGGTAAATGAAAAAATGAATTAAACAAGCCATCATATCGTCACACTGATTCAATGCCGACATCAACCCAACTCATTTTGTTGTCTTGCACATTCAACTAAAACAACAGACAAAATTGGAAACATGTAATGATATATTTTACCCCTCGAATACCGAATTATCTGCGCACATTTCAATTGGAGCAATATACCGCAGAAGATTTTTCAGTTGCAATATTTTCAGAGTAAACTGTGGTAACTTGTTTTACTTTGCCTATGAAATTTGTTTAGTTCTGAAGAGCTTTGATGCTGTAATAAAGGAAGGGATAGATCATCAAAGACTCGTTCTGAATTACCTCAGCATTTATTTAACTAACTGGGTCTAATTTAGCTACTGCTGAGATTCAGTGTCAGGACCATAGCAAAATGTTTTTATATCCATGACCTTGCCTTTCTGTCCCACTTAACACATATTCAGGTGCTATCCCTGGAGGTCTCAATATTGGTCCAACAATCAAGCCCTCCCTTGAGGACTCCTACAGTCCATATGATCTGATAACCAGCAGTGAGTCACCAGCCAGTCCACCGGTACCAGTCAGTGATAGCTGGACACGTGCCAAATCCCCTGCCGATAAGATCTCAAATGGCTCCAACATTAACTGGCCACCAGGTAAACCCCAAAGATTGGCAAAAATAAAATAGGTGTTAAGAATGTTGTGTTTAAATGAGACCTGTATATTTATTACACATTGAGAGAAATTAGTAAATTGAAAAGAGCTGCCAAATGTGTCAACTTAATTTGCTAATTTAGTGCAAATATTGCCAAATAATGTAAGAGATGTCATTCATTTGCCCCCCTTTAATATCTTTGGGGTTAATCCATGCTTTACAACCTTAGATGGGCAATTATTGTATAGAATTCTAAAAACGTGGCTGCAATATAATATAACAGAAGTTAGCTTAGTAACGATCTAACATTTTGGCTTTGGTCTTGACTGATATTCTCTTCGAAATTCCGATGCATGCAATCACATCACAACATAACTGCGTCTTTTTTAAAGAAAATAATTCTCGATTGACCTGCTGATTTGATTCCAGCCATTTGCTGGAGTATATTTCCAAATCGAGCATGCTGGATATAATTTTACAACTGGGCTACATTTCCACATGCATATTTGTTGTTTCATTTTTCTTAGTAAGTTGATATGCCATTTCACTTACTGAGGAACAGACATTGTGATGTTTTAAATTTGAGAAACTGAACCAAGGTGTGCTGTAAGCGTGTCTTGGTAAGCTTGTCTGATGCAGTGTTACTTTATTGTCCTAATAAATTCACTTTTTGAATAAATTAGTTTGTTATATGCATAGTCTAAATGCCCCTTTTTATTCCTTCTAATGCAATTACAGCCTAGATTATTTTCTTGTCAACTTTACATTTACAAAGCAAAACTAATAAGCAGCTCTTTTGGTCTTATGATGTGGAATCTATATGTTATTTTGTAAATGTTAAATGCAATTGGTATAGTGTTAACTTAATATTTGAAATGTCTTACTGGACAGTATCACCTAAGCACATGGTGTGTGTGTGTGCGTGCGTGCGTGCGTGCGTGTGTGTGCGTGTGTGTGTGGCACATAAAGATGCATTTCCGTTCACAAAACCACTGGTTGAACATAGTTTTGAAATGTAACCATCGTATATGTAAGGGTTCATTTGTATTTAAACAATATTGTCTATACCTTTTGTAGTTAGAAAAAATTGCTGCCAGTGTTACTGATATGGAAGGTCATTATAGAAGCTGCGACAGTGGAGTTCTTAAAATTTAATAAACTTTCTCAAGGTATTACTTTTCCAAGAGCAAAAATTATTAATCTGAGACCTTTCAGTATTTTTATTTTATACACTGTTGCCTGGAGAAAATAATGTGATATCGAGCACAAAATTGTTCGTGTGGGCCAGCCTTTTATTTCTCCAAGATAATGTGATAATTTCACAATTTATTTCTGGATTATACAATTAATTGACACTTAATGGTAATACTATCCAATATCAAATTGTAAAACTTCAAAATGCTCTTGTCCTGGATGTTTTGTATTATCAGCATCTCACAGGGGAGTGGCATTGTTATTGCAGAAGCCTTGGTTTCATACTACCAAGAGAAAAATATAACATTGATAAAATGAATCTAATTATTTCAGCCAGTATTTTCATCACCTTAACAGAAATAAAATCTGTTAAGGTCTTGTTTAAGCATGGTTAAATGTGATGGAATAATTCAATAGCCTTTTGTAAATAATAATTTGTAATCATTCTATATATTATACTTCTTGATTAGTACGGGGTCAGAGGTTATGGGGAGAAGGCAGGAGAAGGGTTAGGAGGGAGAGATATATCAGCCATGATTGAATGGTGGAGTAGACGATGGGCCGAATGGCCTAATTCTGCTCCTATCATTTATGATCTTATGATAAGAGTCACATGGCAAAGGATTTCAAAGTGCTATTATTGGGCAACTTGCTCAGCTAAACCTTATGTTACAATTTCATAAGTTCTAAGCGGTGCCCACTGGCATAGTTCAGTTTCAATCCCTTGCCTGTGTTAAATTAGTTAATCCCAGTTGATATGGGCAAGTTTCAAAGAGGAACTGGCACTTATTGATTTAAACCCCAGCAAGGGGCTTATGTCTTTGGGTTGGGATGCAATAAAATTAGAATTATACAAGAAATAAAATTAATTTAACAATGTTTACTTTTGTATTTTTTTTTAAACTGTAAACAAAACTTTCAATTGAACAGTAATTTGTATGGCTATTAAACTACTAAACGTGATTTACTGTTCTACTGCCTACTTCCTAACTGCTGAAGAGTTTCGGCCCGGGGAACCCTGGAAAGGACTTCAGAATATCGACCCTGAGACTGACCCTAATGTTACACCCGGAAGTGTCCCAAGTGGACCTTCCATCAATACTACTATCCGGGATGTGGATCGCTATCTGCTCAGGGACAGGAGTGGAGGTAAGAAAACCAATTACACAAATTACGATAATTTTCACACAAAAACGATCTTTTGGGTTTCTTGAAAGAAATAAAACAAATGCTATAGTTGTGTAGAAGTAAGCTACATGATGTAGGTCATCCATTGCATCACAATTTTTTCTCTTGAGAAAGTAAAAAGCAAGAGATGGCTTCAACTATTTAATATATCATAGTTACTACATTGTGCTGAAATCTATATGAATTAATCTGAGATTGATAATAAATATAAAAAGCTGAGGGATATGGAGAAACAACAGTTGCATGATTAGAATCTCAAATCAGCCATAATCGGCTTGGCATGTCCACCTTGAAAGGAAATATAGCCTCCTGTCATTCCTGTGCTCCCATATGAGTGCACATATGAGGCTGAGACTAATTTTCAAATATCTTGAAGAAAGGTTTAAGTTTCCTGCTGGATAAACATGGTCATGAATTCTTAGGTGTAAGCTCTGATTTGCAGACTGATTTCTGCTACATGATAGGAGGTTGAAACTGAGGTGGAAAATCAGCTATAATCCTAATGTATCATTGTGCAAACTCAGGGTGCATGCCCTAGATATCAATTTATTGTGTTCATTTGATTACATATAATCTATAAAAATGATTTTTATTGCAGCAACACATAAATGCTTGTTCTCTAAGGAGATAATAATAATAATGGTGTATGTATATTACCGTATCTAGTAAAGCGTCACAGACCACTAATTTGTCATAGAGCTCTTTGTTCTGAAGTCCAAACACTCATGGGTATGTACCTTACTGTACTTTAAATCTGCTCAAGTTGTGCACTGTGCTACTGTGGTGGGAAGCTGGCATGAAACTCTGCTCTCCACATGCACAAGCAATGATTACCTTAAACCTTGGGATGGGGCAGCTACTTTTGGAAACTGGTATGTTTCCAGGCATAGGCCTGAGTGTTGCAGGTGTTATATGCTGTGGTGTGAGTTTAGGGTGCATCCAGGCCAGCATAGACAGGCACATGCCACTGCTGCTTGTATCGACAGACCGACCGATCCTGCGGTCTGTCTCGTCACCTCTTGTTGGATGCAATGGATGCTGCCTCGTCATGGAACAGCTGCACTGCTCGTCCTGGCCCAACATGTGTTTTCAAAAGCAGCCTCTCCATCTTAACATGTAGGGTAATTCATTCCTTGTGCCTAGGGAGTCTTCCCTTTGTTTTGCAGCACAGCTCCCTAGCCCAGAGCTTTCTCTGCAGTAACAAACCCAATGGTTTGTAATCACCATTTGAGCACTGGTGCAGTTTAGAGACCCACAATTTATTGCTGAGCAGATGCATCTTTATTCCCAGTCCTCGCATTCAGCCTTTCCATCTGAACTGTGAGGGGATTCATTGCTCGCTTCTTGCCAAGTTCCTGGTGGAGCAGCGGAGAGTACTGGGGTTTGTGCCAGTGCTATCAGTATATGTATAAATGACCCCTTTCAGCACCAAAACCATTAATTTCCTCAATCCTGGGAGAAACCGTCATGTGCACTGAAGTGCCAGTCTGTTCTGTCTCTGTTCCACTTTATTCCTTGCTCATTTTAGCCATTTGACATGTGAAATGTTTTGAGTTGCGCTTTTCCGCACTCTGGCTTTAATCCATGCAGATCTTTAGAGCAACAAGTTGTCAGTAACTGAATATTTAAGTAGAATGTAGCGAGCAGTTCCAAAAAGCAAATATGTTTCTCCTTAAGAATCAATTTTTTGGATTTTTCGTTTGGATTTAACAACAAAGCAGGCTCTGAGGTGAGTTTGCAATAGTAATTTACACAAATGGAATGGATTAAGAAGTATTTTTATGATTCTATTATTCTGCATTTTCAGAAACCTGAAGAAATAGTTAAACCTGAAGTGCTTGAAACTTTGCATTCCTGGGAATTGAATTTAAACAATAATATGGGATCGCTGAACATTTTCCCACCCCATTCATTTGTTTTTTGTCAAACCTTTCACGACCAAAACGACAAATGGAACAATCATCTTAAGATTTAATTTAAAATCATTTTCCATTTCTTTGGTTGCTTTTTTGCTGTTTATGCAGGGTCATCCCCAACATCTCAGAACGCCACGCTGCCTTCATCTAGTGCCTGGTCCTTCAGTGCCTCTGGCTACACTAGCTCTTTCAGCAGCTCTACATCTGCACCTAATCCTGCAGGTAGGGGTCCTTTTGCTTTAATTGCTGACCACGCCAAAAATTCTCCATTGAAAATGAGGATTGTAACAAAAGTTTAAAATGCACCATCTAAATGTTGGTTTGTGCAGTGATTGGACCTATAAAATGGCTGGTGGAATTCAGTACAACAGATGAGCAATGGTCCTTTCTATGTAGTTTTTAAGTGGTTATTTAATAATTCCTCCTCTTGAACTTGACTCGGAGCTGTATAACTTCCCCGCTACATCATGAAAATGGTGTTTTGGGTGGGGCTAGTGAAGAGCATAACATTTGTTGAAAAGCTTATTATTATTTCTTCAAATTTAATTTAATATTGTTTGACTCTTCATTACCCAAACATGTTATGGTTTTTCTTTCCTCATATTGAGTGCATGCTTACGTTTCTTCATTCTGCTACAAAGCTACAGTGATTAATGCTCAACTGGGATTCAAAATGAAATTGAGAGTAAAAATGTTACCTTATTTCAATTGATGACTCAAGTTTGTATTCTTAATCTTTTGGGGTCTACATGCTGATGTACAATGTTCGAAAATACTTGTTGGACTTAATGTCAGCCACAAAGGATTTCACTTGATTCGTTGATTGAAAAAGGATCCTGACCTGACCTATTGCCTATCCATTCCCTCCACAGATGCAGCCTGACCTGTTGGGGTATTCCAGCATTTTGTGTGTTGAATTGTATAAAATTGTCATTTTTGTTTAATATGTAATATGCAAAACATGGAAGGGTATGGATCACATACAGGCAGAAGTCATTTGGCATGTTTAGTATGGGCAAAGGGCCTATTCCTGTGCTGTACATTTTTTTTAAACATAAAGAACTGAAATATTTTTCATCCCAAATTTAAAAAAATAATTTTAAAAAATGACAGTATTGGAACATTCATAGCATTGGGATAGTTATAATATGCAAATATTTGTTACTATTTAACACTGAGAATATAACCAAATTGCAAACAAAATATTTTTTTTCCGTATCCAAACAAATACATTTTCTAAGGTACACAAAATTGCTGGAGAAACTCAGCGGGTGCAGCAGCATCTATGGAGCGAAGGAAATAGGCGACGTTTCGGGCCGAAACCCTTCTTCAGACTGATGGGAGGTGGGGGGGAGAAGGAAGGAAAAAGGGGAGGAGGAGGAGCCCGAGGGCGGGCGGGTGGGAGGAGACAGCTAGAGGGTTAAGGAAGGGGAGGAGACAGCAAGGGCTAGCAAAATTGGGAGAATTCAATGTTAATGCCATCCGGACGCAAGGTCCCCAGGCGGAATCTGAGGTGCTGTTCCTCCAATTTCCGCTGTTGCTCACTCTGGCAATGGAGGAGACCCAGGACAGAGAGGTCGGATTGGGAATGGGAGGGGGAATGGGAGCCGCCGGACCGGGGCTCCCCCACCATGGCCGCTGCAATGCACCCGATTCATCTCGCCGCCGACCTTCCGCCCACCGGGACCACCCACGCATCGCCCGCGGACCCCGACTCAACCACCACTGGACTCAGACCATCGGGTCCGTTGACCCGAGCCACTGGACTCCGACCATCGGGTCCGTTGACCCGCGCCACTCCACCCCCCTCCAGCAACCCACAGCCGTCGCCTTACCTGGAGCCTGGACTCTGCACTGGGCCTGGAGCCTCCACGCTGCTTACTCCCACTCTCCTGGACTTAACTCCACTGGGTCCTAGTGCCCGTCTGCCCAGCCTTGCCAACCTCAGTGGCTGCTCCACTGACCCTCCCCCATCCCCCCCCAACCATGTCACCCCCGCTCTTCCCCACCCACATTACAGCCCTCTCTCCCCCCCACCCCCTGACCACCCACCACTCCTCCAACACCCACAACCCCCCCCCCCCCCCCCCCCCCCCCCACACATCGCCCCGTCCCCAGTCAACCCACCTGCCTTCCTCTGGCCCCAACTCCCACCCCTGCCGGGTGTTCACCATCCCCCCCCGACCTCCCCCTCTCCCACACCCAACGGTCTGTCCTCAGCAGAGGTCTTACCTTTGTCCCCCTCCGTCCCCATCTCAATGAGTTCCGCGCCCACCATGACTTGGAGCGCTTCTACCGTCGTCTCCGCCTCACAGTGCACTTCCATGGGAAGGAGTCCTCGCCCCCCAATGATGACCCTTTTTCCCGTCTCCAACGCACCCCCTCCTCATGGAACCCCTCTCGTAAAGTCCCGGCTCTGGAACTCTTTATCCAGAACTGCCGCCGTGACGTCAACCGCCTCAACTTCTCCACTCCCCTGTCTCACTCTAATCTTTCCCCCTCTGAACGCACTGCCATTGAATCACTCCGCAAAAACCCAGATTGGGTCAGCCGACAAGGGAGGTGCCGTGGTAGTCTGGCGCGTCGATCTCTACAAAGCTGAGGCCACGCGCCAATTCTCGGACACCTCCTACTTACCCTTGGACCATGACCCCACTGACGAGCACCAGGCCACCATTTCTAGCACCATCGCCGACTTCATCAATTCCCACGCCCTGCCCGACCAAGCTTCCAACCTCATCGTTCCCCAGCCCCGCACGGCCCGTTTCTACCTTCTCCCCAAAATCCACAAACCCGGCTCTCCCGGCAGACCCATTGTCTCTCCGTGTTCGTGCCCCACCGAACTCATCTCCACATACCTTGACTCCATCCTATCCCCCTTGGTCAAATCCCTTCCCACCTATGTTCTAGACACCTCAGACACTCTCCGCCACCTCCACGCATTCCACTCTCTGGGCCCTCACCCCCTCATCTTCGCCATGGATGTCCAGTCACTCTACACCTCCATCCCCCACCAGGGTGGCCTCGGAGCCCTCCGGTTCTTCCTCGACCAGAGAAGCAACCTATACCCAGCCACTGACACTCTCCTCCGCTTAGCGGAGTTGGTCCTCACCCTCAACAACTTTACATTTGACTCCTCCCATTTCCTCCAAACACAAGGCGTAGCTATGGGCACACGCATGGGCCCCAGCTACGCCTGCCTCTTTGTCGGGTACGTTGAACAATCCTTGTTCAATATGTACCAGGGCTCCATCCCCGACCTCTATCTCCGTTACATTGACGACTGCTTTGGGGCCACCTCCTGCACCTACACACAACTGACTGACTTCATCCACTTCACCACCAACTTCCATCCGGCACTCCAATACACCTGGACCATTTCCGACACTTCCCTACCATTCCTTGACCTCACCATCTCCATCGCAGGGGACAGACTCCTGACCGACATACATTACAAACCCACTGACTCACATGACTATCTGGACTACTCGTCTTCCCACCCTGCCCCCTGTAAAGACTCCATCCCCTACTCCCAATTCCTCCGCCTACGCCGCATCTGTTCCCAGGATGAGACATTCCATACCAGGGCATCGGAAATGTCCTCGTTCTTCAGGGAACGGGGATTCCCCTCCGCCACCATAGATGAAGCTCACACCAGGGTCTCATCCATACCCCGTAACACTGCTCTCTCTCCCCATCCCCGCACTCGCAACAAGGGCAGAGTCCCTCTGGTCCTCACCTTTCACCCCACCAGCCGTCAAATACAACACATAATCCTCCGCCATTTCCGCCACCTCCAACGTGACCCCACCACTCACCACATCTTCCCATCTCCCCCCATGTCTGCCTTCCGCAAAGACCGCTCCCTCCGCAACTCCCTCGTCAATTCTTCCATTCCCTCCCGCACCACCCCCTCCCCGGGCACTTTCCGTTGCAACCGCAAGAAATGCAACACCTGTCCCTTCACCTCCCCCCTCGACTCCATTCAAGGACCCAAGCAGTCGTTCCAGGTGCGACAAAGGTTCACCTGTATCTCCTCCAACCTCATCTACTGCATCCGCTGCTCTAGATGTCAGCTGATTTACATCGGGGAGACAAGGCGGAGGTTGGGCGATCGTTTCGCCGAACACCTCTGCTCAGTCCGCAATAACCAACCTGACCTCCCGGTGGCTGAGCACTTCAACTCCCCCTTCCCATTCCCAATCCGACCTCTCTGGCCTGGGTCTCCTCCATTGCCAGAGTGAGCAACAGCGGAAATTGGAGGAACAGCACCTCATATTCCGCCTGGGGACCTTGCGTCCGGATGGCATTAACATTGAATTCTCCCAATTTTGCTAGCCCTTGTTGTCTCCTCCCCTTCCTTAACCCTCTAGCTGTCTCCTCCCACCCTCCCATCCGCCCGCCCTCGGGCTCCTCCTCCTCCCCTTTTTCCTTCCTTCTCCCCCCCACCCCCCATCAGTCTGAAGAAGGGTTTCGGCCCGAAACGTCGCCTATTTCCTTCGCTCCATAGATGCTGCTGCACCCGCTGAGTTTCTCCAGCAATTTTGTGTACCTTCGATCTTCCAGCATCTGCAGTTCCTTCTTGAACAAATACATTTTCTAGTTGTCTGATAATTTGATCAACCCAGAAGCTATCTTTCCAAGTGATAGCTTGGTAAGTTGCTTATCATTTGTTCCTTCTGTATTTTATTCAGTTAGAAAAATTCAAAGAAGATGCTCAGATTTGATCCATTCATTTTTCCTTCTATTTTTGCAGATGGAATTTAATTAAGCAGTTCCAAAAATTGCGGAGTAATAAGAGTGGTAGCATAAGTCTAATTATGATGACATTGGACAGGAACTTGCAAATGTTAACTGAGAGAGGCTGTTAGCAAGTAAAAGGATGTCCGACAAGTAGGAAGGTTTTAAATATAGGATAGAGTTCATGGTGCACCTCTTCCCATTAGAATGAATGGCAAGGCAGGCAAGATTAGGGAACCTACTCGGACTAGGGATGTTGAGACTCTGGTCAGGAAAAGAAGGTTGCTTATGTTGGGTATAGGCAAGTGAGATCAAGCTGGTCCCTTGAGTATAAGGGATGTGGGAGTACACTTAAGAAGGAAAACAGATGGGCAATAAGGGGGCATTGTAGATAAGGTAAGGAGAATCCTAAGCAATTCTGTCAGTATATTCAGAGCAAAATGGTAATGAAAAGAATTGGTCCATTTAAGGATCAGTGGGTTGAGTTACAGGAGATGGGCAAGGTCTTAAATGAATGCTTCTCACAAGGGGAGATGCTTATGGAATCTGGGAATTCAGGGAAGAGAACGCTGATATCCTGAAACATATCGATAGTGTGAAAGAGTTGGCAGTCTTGAGGCACATAAAGATGGATATATCCCTAGATAAATCTCACACAGGATGGTGGGTATATAGAACGAGCTACCAGAGGAAGTAGTAGAGGTGGGTACAATTACCACATTTAAAACACAGGAACGCTTAGCACTGATGCATTCAAGAACATTTTATGTGGATTTGAGGAAGAAAATTATGTCTTCCTGAAGACTATATGAAATAGGGTAGCCTTGGTGGTTAAAGATTGCTTCGCTATTTAGTTTAATTTATTGTCGTGTGAAATGTCATGTGTTTATTATCATGCAGTGAAAAGCTTTTTGTTACAAGCTTTAATTTAAACACGGCATAAATGCCTTTCTCTGCTATTGGTTAGACTTGATTCAATCGGAACATGAATTGTGAACATGACTTTTGATGCAAGATGATTAAAAATTTGCGAAGCATGTGAAAAGATGAAGTAAAATGATAGGACTGGAACACTGAATAATTTGCCTTCCGTGTAGTAAATGTGAATTCTTTCTTTTAAATAGATTCCTCGTTACTTTTTCACATAAATTGTTGACAAATGTCCTTATTTTCTATATTCACTTTACAATTTCATTGGAGGAAAGATGACCAAAAACTTGAATTTGCAGTTGTTTGCTTTTAACCATGGTATTTATGCCGGTTTAGAGCTAACCATAGAATGGTTGTTTGTGTCAGCTGGCATTTTTCCAGTTTGTATTCTCGGGTTTATCACAGTAACAAATCGACTGATGCGTTAAAAAAATAAATGTATAAATAACTGTAACAATTAATTTTGAGAATGATTACAGTTCTGTCCGAGCACTTCAGTGCCACCTCGACCCACATGCACCTTTTTCATCCAACTTTATTCTCCAAATCCCATTTTCCCTTTTGCATCTTCCTTGCCGCATTTGCCTCATTCCTTTCATATTCACCATCTTCTGACAAACTCTAACCTTCCCATCTTATTTGTGTTCTCTTGCACAGATGGGGATTTTTGTGCCTTGCTTTCTTTTAAATGAATGCCATCATTCTTTTAATGGAAAGGAATGACCTGGAGATGCTGGTTTGAAGAAGGGTCTCGACCCGAAACGTCACCTGTTCCTTCTCTCCAGAGATGCTGCCTGACCTGCTGCTACTCCAACATTTTGTGTCTGTCATTCTTTTAATGGGAATGCCCTAATTTTCCCGTCACTCTGTCATATTCTGTCTCAAATTGAGCAGTCAAACAGCAAGAGAGTGAAGATATTTTAAATTGCTCTGCTTCAGTACTTTGTAAACCAAGTTTTACTGAAGTTGGACTAAAGCACATTCTAAAGCACCTTGTGAGTCACGTATAGAATTTGGAGAACCGTCTATCAAAAGTTTCAATTGGACAAGCAAGTTTTTTGTGCACAAGCATGGATAATGATGATTCACTTGCATGATGCTTTATTGGCTATCCGCAGAATGAATGTGTTAATCCCACATGGGTGATGAAGCTTCTTCCTCAGCACCTTTATATGTTTTAACAAAAAAACTTGTAGCTCTCTGCGAAAGCATGATAGAACCAAGTAGTTGTTCTTTGTGAGTGCTCAAAATCTTTTTGGTTCAATCCTAACCCTCATTGTTTTGCACAACTTTCAGACTTTCTCACGAAATCGGAGAATGCAATGTATCTAAGTAGTATTGAATTCTAAACATCTGAATGAAAGTGTGTTTGTTAACTTCAAAATTTAATGAGATGTAAATGGTGAAGCCAAAATATGTATGGATTCGCAAAAATGTTTAAGTTATCCATTTAGAAATATTTAGAAAACTTTGGCGTAACCAGAGTTAGTTTTTTTTCAATGAGCACATGTGAGCAGTTTGGAATTTTTTTTAAATTAATTCCTAATGTTCTGACATTGGTGCAAATTTCATAATTGCTAGTCTTTTTTACTAGTATTTTGAATTTGGTCATTTTTTAAATAAAGTTAAATCAATCAGAAAACATCCAAACTCAATTTAACTTTCGCAAGAGATTTCTTGATGGATGCAAGGGTTAACTTTCCCATGTCAAATTGTTTTTCCAAGTGACTAGTTGTCAATTGAAATGGGAGATTCTGGATTCTTTACATTGGTTCACTGATGATATGAAGTTGGGAAACATGTATTTTGTTGGATCGTTGCTAAAAACAACATTAACAGTTGCTTTTCACCATTATATTAGTAATATTCAAGAATTTGTATGAGAGTATGTTCCATGGTTATGCAGGTCTTTATTCAATTATAGAAATATGTGGTTGAAGTGCTAGTATTTTCAATTTTGACATGTGTAATAGACCTGAAATCAATGTAAATTTAATTTGAAGCTTTTGACTAAAAATAAATGTTTTGCCTGTTTTCCAGCTAAACTGACAGATAAATCTACTTGGTCACCTGGACCCATTGCTCAAAGTCAAGCACCACTGTCACATGAATTGTGGAAAGTGCCGCTAGGATCCAAAAACACTAGGCCACCACCAGGTCTGACAAATACCAAGCCATCACCATCCTGGGGTGTCAATTCGCTCGGACTTGTCTCAAGCTGGCCAAGCTCTTACTCCTCCAGTAAGATGTGACCTATATTATTATCTTCTATGTTTCTCTATGAGATGAATTCAAAAGATGTTGCAATGTGATCCTAATTTGAAGGAGGTTCTGGTGTTTTTGTTTTATAAAAATAGAAATCCACAACCAGAGATGTCTAAATACTGTTGCATTAGTCATCAAATTTAATTAACTGATGATTTACAATAATTCTTCAAATTGATACTAATAACATTGTACCTATCTTACGAATATGCATTTTTCCTACTTTTTACGTTCACTCAAAGTTAGTTGAATGGTTCTCTCAATTAAAGAATAAATAGCTTTGGATGGAGATTGATATTTAATTTACAAGCTGCCTATTAATTTCCTATTGTACTTCAGTTGCATATGTCGTTTCATTTGTTGGCCTCTTCAACAAGGAACCAAGGAAATCATCACATTTCTATTCTTGAGAGGAAATGCCAATTTGCTTGATGACACTATATAGATGCAATCAAAATCTAAATGACATTGGGTCTTTTTGAAGAATGGTATAGCCTCTCCATTTTGATATAAATGAATTTAGTTTCAGAACATAAACATGGTAATAACATTCATCTGTTGTCTCTTAGATTCTGCTTGGAGCACTGATAGCTCTGGAAGAAATAATAGCTGGCTGGTTCTGCGAAATCTAACACCCCAGGCAAGAAGCGATCATTTCTTGTATTGTGAAAGTAACCTCAGTTTGCCTATTCATTCATCGTAAATAAGTTTGAACGTCGCTATAACTGAAATTTACAATTGAAACTTTTTGAATGGAAATATGCAGTTTTACACACTTGCATTTCTTGAATTATTATTTGATTTAACTTTAAGTTTAAAGTTATAACCATAGACACTAGAATATTAAATTGAGTCTATCGACCATTTAAAACATTTGTAAATGTGTGAACAGTGAAAACATTCTGTCAACTGATTTTCAAATAGTAGCAAAATCCCACTTCGCAATGTTTTGAAAGGGAGGGTTAGGTTTCATTTGTAGCAATGTTATCATAATCTCGTTCTGAAAAAACATTCATCCACCTCATGTCATCCATATTAAGCTATGAGTATCTTGACTGTTTTAAAAAGTTAAACTCTTGTGAATAATTTGTTGTATTGCCTCGAATTAACATATGCAAGGAACACTCTTACATCAAAAAGCTGCATCTTCAATTCCCATTGCAAAGATTTGGGTACAAAATTCAGGCTTGGGGTCCAGGCTAGTACAAAAGGAATGTTGTAGTGCATCACTTATCATAGTTTTGCAATAGCTTTTATGGACCCATTCAACACTTGAAACTTTTTGTGAATGCTGATTTTGGATATACCAAAATGTCTTTTCACGTGTAGGTGAAGATTAATGTGTTGGTAGTGTTTAATATGATCTGCTCCCTGATGTAAATCATCACTACACCAATGTTTATTCTTTCTCCAAATGCCCATTTGCCCTCGCCCTACAACCCTACGCCCACTAAAACAGTGTATTCTCTGCTTATAAAGCAATGTAGGTTTGGAGAAACATCTGCAGTTTACACCACAAAATTATATTGCATTGATAGTTTTTTATAATTTTTCCTTTTTCAGTGTCAATTGTTTTCCATAAGCTGGAGAAATAGGTTGTGCATCTTCAATTTTCTAGCTTTAGTAGGATTTGGGAGTTCAAAGTTTTAGCAGTTAGTTTTGCTTTAGAATGATATAATGACAGGGTAGACAAAAATGCTGGAGAAACTCAGCGGGTAAGGCAGCATCTATGGAGCGAAGGAAATAGGTCACACTGAGCTTCTCCAGCAATTTCGCTACCTTCGATTTTCCAGCATCTGCAGTTCCTTCTTAAACATAATGACTTAGGGTAGTGGTCTACAGCTTGAATGTTAGAATGAGTAAATGTTGTGCAGCCAGATAATTTATCTCTTAAATCCATTAAATCTTAAATACATAAAATTGTGGCTACTAAGTGCATGCTCTCAGATTGATAAGTAAAGGTGGTTTGTTCTTTTGCTGCAGATTGATGGCTCCACTTTGCGGACTTTATGCATGCAGCATGGTCCATTGATAACATTCCATCTGAACCTAACCCAAGGAAATGCTGTGGTTCGCTACAGCTCTAAGGAAGAAGCAGCTAAAGCCCAGAAGTCTCTCCACATGTAAGCTACCTGCATGATTCCACACATGAGAGTTTTGAACAATTTAGTATTTAGAATTTGAATTTGTAGTGATGAATCAATGAATTGATAGAAACACTTCTGTTCTCCTCATTTATATCAGAAATAAAATTATTTGTTATCCCGGCAACTGCTCCTCAGTATGGCATGTCATCTGATCGATCCAATTTTTTTGTATTCCCCCACAGCCTCCTTGTTTGCCAAAATGAAGGATTAATTGGTGTCTAGCATACAACATAGGACCCGTGGGTTGCCATGTACTTTGGTTTGTGGCCAATTCTTCCCAAACCATTAGTCTGTTTCTTTAAGGGAGTCTCGCTGATCTAACCTCCTCCATTAATCCCTCCATTGTCTCTGAAGAAATACTGAGAAATGCACATTGGTAGAATTTCTTAGTTCAAAGAGCACTCCCATCTCTGCCCCTCTATTAGAACTCCACATGGGCAGGTTCAGGGAGGATTGTAACCAAGGGTGTCTCAGAATCTTTTCATCGCTATTATTTTGATCATAATGCAATTGTCAGAACTGGAACTGACAAAAATCACTTTGAATGCATTGATGCCACTTATTTTTAAGATACATCACGGACAAAAAATTGATCTTGACGCACTAAAATAACAGCATATTTTAAGAGCCCTGACACAAAACGTCGCTTATTCATGCTCTCCAGAGACTCGGCGTGACCCGCTGATTACTCACTTATTTCGTCTTTTTTTGTTAACCAGCATCTGCAGTTCCTTGTATCTAGCATATTTTAAAAGCCTGCCAAGCTTCTGAAATAAAAGGTGTAGATATTTGAGTGACTGTTTGCCGAGAGACAGAATTAGAACAGTAAATTTAGTCCAAGCTTTACAATAGGCGTAGCAGTTCTTGGTATTGTTCCATAAATATTTTTTGTCTGAACTAACGTAGAGTGTGCATGTATAAGATTGCATTTATTAACACCATTCTGAATATGTAAGCCTTTGACGTGATCTGGTTTACTGCGCTCTCAACATTTGACTTTTCCTTTGACTAGGTGTGTTCTGGGAAACACTACTATCCTCGCTGAATTTGCCAGTGATGAGGAAGTAAACCGTTTCTTTGCACAAGGTCAATCGCTCTCTCAGACCTCCAGTTGGCAGTCTAACACAGGAACAAATCCGAGCCGACTTGGGTCAAGCACCAACTCTCACGGATTGGTTCGCAACGATCTAGGTCACTGGAATACTACAAGCTTGAGTGGGAAAGGAACCAATGACCTCCTCTGGAGTAGTGTCCCTCAGTACTCCAGCAGTCTATGGGGTCCTCCTAACAATGATGACAGCAGAGTAATTGGCAGCCCTACACCTATAAACACCTTACTCCCTGGTGACCTACTCAGTGGAGAATCAATGTAGGGAAAACTGATGATGTTGTGAAGCTAACAATCAGCACTAAACAACCCAATTCCGGACATCGTTTGGCCCTGGATCCACAACCTCTTCTGGTTGGGTGAGGGAATGTGGGCAGGGAGTGGGGATGGGGTTGGGGAGGGTGGGGTTGGGGTTTGGGGCATGGAAAGTCTACTTTTGCGAGCCTGGGTTTAGTATGCACATTACCCTTGCTTTCATTATTTTGTTTGATCCCAAAAACATATCAACACAAATACTTGAATCAAGCAGGCCAATAATGAAATGTGAAAACCGTCTAATTTACACTTCTGAGGTGTTGTCATCACAAAATAGGCTCAAACAAAAAAAGTTTATTGTGTGTGTGTATGTGTGTGTGATGGTGCAGATGTATGCATCTATTTGTGTGAGTGTGTATGAAATCAGTGTGTTTTGTTTCTTTATACAGTATATGCTTTTATTTGCTCGTTGGTCAAATTACTAGCTTCTAACTTTGCACTGAGTGTCTGCAGCCCCTCCAGCTAATCTTACAAAGGGGGCCAGCAGCAATTCACGTGTAAATGTTTACTCAAGGACACTCTTAACAGTGTGTGCTCTGGAGATGATGTGTATACCTACCTTTAGTGGCTTTTTTGTGGACTAATGCAAGAGAATTATTACAGGAGTATTGCACCAGTTTTCTTTCAGAGTATAAAAATAAAATAAAAATGCTCTAGTTGAACTGTGGCCATAGCTACACAATAGAGTGGACCCATCCTGCAAGCAGGTTTGGGAAGCACTTGGACTGGATATTTTTGTGACTGATTTAGAGGTGCCTATGTTTGGTAACCTCCTGTTTACAAACTTTGCAGAACTAAAAAAAAAAAAAAAAAAAAAGAAAAGAAAAAAGGACAATTACTCTTCCATCAAAACCTATTTTCAGAATGAAGATGTGCTACTTCAGAACTCTGGGAATGAAGTGTTTTTTTTGGCCATTGTTGTGTATTTTTTCCTTTGTAAATTTTTGCTCACTTTCTTGCACACAGTGGATAACGTCTCAGGAAGGCCTGAATTTTCTGGGGAGCTACTCCACGCCATTTCATGTATTTTAACCCAACTTCTAGCACTGAAGAAAAAGAAAATACCTGTTTATTCTGTAGCAGTTACTTATTTACCAAATAATGGACACAACAATGTTTGAAGAGTGCTTTATGAAATGCTTTATGTTTTTAAAAGAAATCAATGCTTTTGATTGTGTTAAAGACAATTGACTAACATACTGTAAAGTATGTTGCTGTATAAACTCTCCTTGTCCCAGCCTGCTTGGATCAGGTAACTTGTGCATTATCTTTGAATAGGTTTTTATTGGTTTTATCAAGCTGTTATTGGCAAGAAAAACGCTGGTTTTAAAGTGGATCATGAACTATGCACAAATGGGTTCAAGATTTTTGTGTTTTCTGAATTATAGTAGAGTGTATTTACTTGTTTCTTCTCGAAGGTATTTTGCATCTCATTGCCATTATGTATATTCCAAGCCGAAAATAGTCTTGAGTTGTAGAAAAAAGCCTGACTTTAAAAGATTTTGGGGGGGTGGGGGGGAAAAGTGGGAGTGAAAGTCTGTGTCTGTTTCATTTTTGCCTTTGAATTACAAATGTTGGTAATCCAAAATTTTTTTTAAAGAAAGTTGGTGGCTTTTAACAATTTCTTTTCCTCATAGAATGTGATTGTAAAAAAGAAATATGCACAGCAAATTGTTTTCTTGAACTATTGGGCTTCTTTAGAACTATTAATTGCAGTTTTCCCCTGGGAATTGAACAAGATCGTTAAAGCATTATTCATTTGAGATGAAGGATATTTTTTATTCACTTATGCTGAGTGAATCCTAAAGACTCAGTGCATTGTGGTGAAGCTGCTTACCCACTCCATTCACTGTTTACTATGAAATTAGCAGATTACCCCATGGTGGATTGCACTAAGTGGATAGTCTCGGTTTAAAGATGAGGTAACCCCATCAAATCTACAAAGATGTTGTTCTGTCGAGATATCTCTGAAACATTAAATGTTGAAAACTTAAACCATGTCGGAAACAAACCTCAAGCAATTCTATGATAGCATGTAATTTTTTTTTCAAAATATATGCAGTATTGTGCATCTTTTGGTGAGATCCCCAAATGAATCAGTGAACCATTCCATGAGTTTGATAACCTGGTCTGGCACCAGTGAAAATGTGTGTGTATATTTTGTTGGGAATTTAAGACCACCCACTGGTTTATCAAATGCTGCCTCCACAAGAGCCTGTGAATACATGGAATTATTTAATTTGTAATTACAAATTGACACCAGCATTCCAAATTGGTGTAATCAGATTTGAAGTGTAGCTCCACTCCCAAATTCTGACTTGTTATTGGAAGTCTTATCGAAGAGATATTTTTCTGCCCCTCCTTTTTTTGGGGGGAAAAATGTGGTAACAGTTTATTTCCGATTTCAGTACATATTGTGGAATCTTGCCTGTACTAAGCTGACAAATGAATCTTGGAGGTTTTCTCGCATCTGAACTTGTATTGAATAATTAGACTGCACTGTACAAATGACAGGCTTCTGTATATAATCTACTAGAGTTCAAATTCAGTTACAGAAATGTTATGTCAAAGCACTGTTGTAAACTGAAACACAGAACTAGTTTCGGGTAATAAAAATGTTCAGTGTGGGAGCTGAGAGAACACATGCCATAACCCCTTCCCATGCGTAGTTTTTTTCGTTAAGAAATGGAACGTTTTTTTTTCAAGAAAAACTCCAAGCTTTACTTTGAGATAGCAAAGCACAACTAGCCACATTGAATGCAAAACAAAAAAAAAATTTAAAGCGCAAGGGTTTTTCAGGTGAAATGTTTAAATGTGATGCATTTGAAATTAAAGTTTGATTTGGGTTAACCATCGTAAGTAAAGACGTTTGACCGTTTGTTTACTTTAATGGACTATTTTCCCTTTCCCGTGATCCTTTGTACCAGAAACAAGGGGCAGAACTGACACAAGCCCAAACGTTGAAAAAGTTGTGGCAAGCATTGTGCGCATATGTTGTTCATCGGATATTCATCCAAATCAAGTTTTCACCTTGTAATGTTTAAAATACATTTTTTTGTTTTTGCTGTTACAATATGTATTATTGAGTCAACAATGAATAAAAGATTATGCCTCCATTGGGTGGGTGTTTCTCTTCAATCTATAATACCATTACTTAACACACTTCCACTATTAAACATTGGATTTCATGACAATCTTTTCAGGGATGCAAGATTGGAAATGGAGATTCATTCTATTCCAGGTTCAGTTTATAGTAAATTTAAAGACCATTTTGTCAGATGCACTGTAAAGATAGATATGCCTTTGTTAAAAGCAAATGGTTTGTCATTGCCCAAATAAGCTTCCCTATTTTAAATCTCATTTATACATTCAAGTAAGAGCAATGTTTGTATTTGCAGATCATAGTGGGCTTTTGAATGAAAGGTTATCACACTTATAATTCGTGTCACACAACAGGATTATTGGTGTAAATAGGAAGTGAAATGGTAAAAATATTCATGCTGGTTCCAGTGTGCAAATTTCTCATTGAGAAGATTTTGTGTTTTTTTTGTTTAATATACATGTGTCTTGATTAATCTAGCAATAAATAAGTTGATTGGTGAAGCTAACATTTTTGGAGATGTCTGCACATTGTTGGTAAGGCCAGTATTTATTACACATCCCTAATTGCCCTTTTAAAGATGTTGGTGAGCTACCATCATATACTGCCACAGTTCCATAGTGAAGGTATTCCCATAGTGATCTTGGGTAGGTAGCTCCATAAATGAGACCCACTGGTGATAAAGAACAACCAATATATTTCCAGATTCTGCCTATGTCTATGCAAGTCGAGTTCCATGTGAAAACATAAAAGGATTTTAAGAGAAAAGAGTGGCAAAAGGAAAAGTTTAATGGGATAATAGAAACATAGAAAATAGGTGCAGGAATAGGCCATTCGGCCCTTCGAGCATGCACCGTCATTCAATATGATCAGGGCTGATCATCCCACTCAGTATCCTGTACCTGCCTTCTCTCCATACCCCATGATACCTTTAGCCACAAGGGCCACATCTAACTCCCTCTTAAATATAGCCAATGAACTGGCCTCAACTACCTTCTGTGGCAGAGAATTCCACAGATTCACCACTCTGTGTGAAAAATGTTTTTCTCATCTCGGTCCTAAAAGATTTCCCCCTTATCCTTAAACTGTGACCCCTTGTTCTGGACTTCCCCAACATCGGGAACAATCTTCCTGCATCTAGCCTGTCCAACCCCTCGAGAATTTTGTAAGTTTCTATAAGGTCCTTCCTCAATTTTCTAAATTCTAGCGAGTACAAGCCGAGTCTATCCAGTCTTTCTTCATATGTAATGTGGGATGTAATGTTAAAATTGTACAAGGCATTGGTGAGACCAAATCTGGAGTATGGTGTACAATTTTGGTCGCCCAATTATAGGAAGGATGTCAACAAAATAGAGAGAGTACAGAGGAGATTTACTAGAATGTTGCCTGGGTTTCAACAACTAAGTTACAGAGATAGGTTGAATAAGTTAGGTCTTTATTCTCTGGAGCGCAGAAGGTTAAGGGGGGACTTGATAGAGGTCTTTAAAATGATGAGAGGGATAGACAGAGTTGATGTGAGCAAGCTTTTCCCTTTGAGAATAGGGAAGATTCAAACAAGAGGACATGACTTCAGAATTAAGGGACAGAAGTTTAGGGGTAACATGAGGGGGAACTTCTTTACTCAGAGAGTGGTAGCGGTGTGGAATGAGCTTCCAGTGGAAGTGGTGGCGGCAGGTTCGTTGGTATCATTTAAGAATAAATTGGATAGGCATATGGATGAGAAGGGAGTGGAGGGTTATGGTATGAGTGCAGGCAGGTGGGACTAAGGGGGAAAAAAATTGTTCGGCGCGGACTTGTAGGGCCGAGATGGCCTGTTTCCGTGCTGTAATTGTTATATGGTTATATGGTTATATGAAAGTAGTGACATCCCAGGAATCAGTCTGGTGAACCTTCTCTGTACTCCCTCTATGGCAAGAATCTCTTTCCTCAGATTAGGAGACCAAAACTGTACGCAATACTCCAGGTGTGGTCTCACCAAGACCCTGTACAACTGCAGTAGAACCTCCCTGCTCTTATACTCAAATCCTTTTGCTATGAATGCTGACATACCATTCGCTTTCTTCACTGCCTGCTGCACCTGCATGCCCACCTTCAATGACTGGTGTACCATGACACCCAGATCTTGTTGCATCTCCCCCTTTCCTAATCGGCCACCATTCAGATAATAGTCTACTTTCCTGTTTTTGCCACCAAAGTGGATAACCTCACATTTATCCACATTATACTGCATCTGCCTTGCATTTGCCCACTCACCCAGCCTATCCAAGTCACCTTGCAGCCTCCTAGCATCCTCACAGCTAACACTGCCCCCCAGCTTCATGTCATCCGCAAATTTGGAGATGTTGCATTCAATTCCCTCGTCCAAATCATTAATATATATTGTAAATAGCTGGGGTCCCAGCACTGAGCCTTGCGGTACCCCACTAGTCACTGCCTGCCATTCTGAAAAGGACCCGTTTACTCCTACTCTTTGCTTCCTATCTGCCAGCCAGTTCTTTATCCACATCAATACTGAACCCCCAATACTGTGTGCTTTAAGTTTGTATACTAATCTCTTATGTGGGACCTTGTCGAAAGCTTTCTGAAAGTCCAGATATAACACATCCACTGATTCTCCCTTATCCACTCTACTAGTTACATCCTCAAAAAATTCTATAAGATTCGTCAGACATGATTTACCTTTCATAAATCCATGCTGACTTTGTCCAATGATTTCACCACTTTCCAAATGTGCTGCTATCCCATCTTTAATAACTGACTAGCAGTTTCCCCACTATCGATGTTAGACTAACTGGTCTGTAATTCACCGTTTTCTCTCTCCCTTTTTAAAAAGTGGGGTTACATTAGCGACCCTCCAGTCCTCAGGAACTACTTCAGAATCTAAAGAGTTTTGAAAACTTATCACTAATGCATCCACTATTTCTGTGGCTACTTCCTTAAGTACTCTGGGATGCAGCCTATCTGAAAAGGACCCGTTTACTGGAGATTTATCGGCCTTTCTTTGCTGTGGTGTCTTTTAAAGTTGTTTCATGGTACTATTTCCAAATTAAATCTTGCATTTTCCCTAATACATCCTAATATTTGTCCAAAAACATGGTTTAAAATAATGTGGGACATTTAAAATGTATGGAATTCCAGGATTCGGCTTTGGCAGCTGAAGGAACTGGTAGGGTGATGAGAGATTTGAGGGAAAGCCAGAATTATCTGGATTTCTACAGTCGGGGGAACTTAGAGATGTGGAGAGGGTTCAACTGCCATTTCCGTATTTTCTTTTACTTCAGCACTTTGTATCTTATAGTCCTAACAATTATGTTAACTCTCTCCCTCTCTCTCTGTCTCTATTTTCATTAGCCTCCAATGTTACGTTACTTTCAAGCAAATCAGCTGCTATTTAGAAGCTGCTTCCATCCCCTCTCAGTCACTTGCGTTATTCAGTCGCTGTTATTCGCCACTCTATGATACACACTTGCTTTGTTCTCAGAGATCATCAGATTTGTAGACACAAGGAATGTAGGGTTATAGCAGAAGTGTGTTGCTGAGGTTTAAATAAGCCATGCTATTACTAGCTGTTGAAGCAGGCATGAGAATCCAAATGGTTTGTTCCTTGCATTCGTAGGAGCAAAAAGATTTGAAAATAAAGATAATAGCATGACCATTTAGCTAATCTATATCAGCTTTGCAAAAATATCAACAGATGGATCATCAATGAGATGAAAGTTGTACAAAATTTTTTTTAAAATGTAATATTCAAGGGATATGTCATTTTGAATTAGATTAAAATGAATATGAGGGGAGATGAAACATTGAAATACTGAAGCATATAAATGTGGGAAATGTATTTAATAGATAGGAATAAAAAACCTAAATGACTAATGAAAACGACATACAGAGAATGCAAGAGTTTTTTTTTGTAAAGAATAGGCCTGCTTACAATGAAGGGACAATATAGAGTATGAAGCTGTAGTGGAATTATTAAATCTTATGGAGATCGTATGGAGGTATATAAAATCATGAGAGGAATAGATCGGGTAGATGCACAGTCTTTTACCCAGTGTAGGGAAATCGAGGACTAGAGGACATAGGTTCAAGGTGAAGGGGAAAGGGGAAAGGGGAAAAGATTTAATAAGAATCCGAGGGGTAACTTTTTCACACAAAAAAAGGTGGGTGTATGGAACAAGCTGCCAGAGGAGGTAGTTGAGGCTGGGACTATCCTATCATTTAAGAAACAGTTGGACAGGTATGTGGATAGGACAGCTTTGGAGGGTTATGGACCAAGTGCAGGCAAGTGAGACTAGGGTAGCTGGGACATTGTTGGCCGGTGTGGGCGAGTTGGGCGAAGGGCCTGTTTCTACACTGTATCGCCCTATGACTAATAGGACCACCTTAGGGGTACATTTAGAATTGAAGTGGCGCCATGCCCATGTTCTCTTGATGTAAATATTTGGATTTGGCATAACACAATTAGATTTAAGGAAGTTAGTAAAATACAACATCTCCCATCTTCATAATACTGTGTGCTTTGTTAAAATATTAAATGCGATGTTCAAATTCTATTACTTAAATGTAATTAAAATATTAGTTGTATTTAATTAAAGAGCTGTATTAAAGTTGGACACTAAAACCTTAAGATATGCATCTTCAATGTAGCACAGCCATCAAAAATCATACTGTCGCACAGTTGCTAGTTATGATGGTTTTGTGAGTTTGCTTATTGTAGTGCATTTATACTGATATTTTGAAATATCAAAATTATTTGGGAAACAGTTGCATGAGCAGGTATAAATATTAGAATTTTGCAATTATTTGAACAAAAACTAGTGGGTCAATTTCAGCTTTATTCAGGTAAGATGTATTGTTTTCATGGAGCAATGTTTATGTACATGAATAATAAATGCAACTTATTGCTTGTATTATGCAAATATCAAAGCTATTTTAAGCTACTTAATAATGCATGTGAGTACGTATGTCCAAAAATGATCACCATTTAAACTTTGAACCGAAATATTGTTCTGCAGTTTAAAAATTCATGTAGAAAATAATTGCAGATAAATTGTGAAAGATAGACAGTTGGATACTATTTTCCTTATTCAATTCTTGAATTATATAAATAAAGATTGGTGCAGTAAAATGCTTCTGCCAGAATAGGTGATTTCTCCAATTTAATACCAGCAATGCCTCATGAGACGTTAATGCTACATAATAGACTAATTATGGGTAGATGCGTACTGTTTTCTATAATTTACAAGTATATTTGTAAAAGTCGGATCTGTAATGAATCTTTTATTCGTTATATCAATGAGATTTAATTCAGTCAATATAGTGGGATTTAAAATTGTACACTGTAGATCATTTGAAAAGCAAAACTAATTAGTGCTCTGTAAACTATCTTTTAAGGCTAATAAGCATGTAAAATTAATCACTTAAATATAACTGGCAAAATGACTTAAAAAAACACAGTTGCTATCAGTTGAATTCTGAACAAGCCATATTTTAAATTGAGCTGATTCAGAAACTATTCTTATTTCCATTGTTAAATCAGAAATATATCTTACCTCAATGTCAAGGGAATTAGGAAATTAATATTAACAGGATTATTCAACAATAAGTTCAAGGCACTCTGAAAAGTTAAATAATTAAGATGCATAACGTTTGAGATGCAATTTAACGAGTGTTAGTGATTTGGCTATCGAGGGATTTAAAAAAACCCATTTTACTTACAAAAGTGGATGATATTACACAGATTTAATGATATAAAAATTAACTGGAGTAGCTTCAGAAATACATAAACAAGCAGTGAATGTAATCCCCCAACTGGGAGATGCTCATTAGAGGAATAACTACAGCAGATATTAAATGATTTTGTTTTAAATGTGGTTAGTCATTGAATTAAACAAACATCTTATTGAAAACAGCAAACTTAAAATTGATACACAGTAATCTTTTCAATGCCGATTGTTATATTGGTGCAATTTTAATTGAAGAGGACGATTTTGGACACCAATGTTTAAATATTGCAGGTTCCAACTATTGGAAATGCGGTTATTTTTGATCCTTCAAACTTTGATCAATTTACCTTAAATAAATCACCTTATTAATAATTTTATAACTTGTGCCTTTTCACAAGCAGCTCCCTTGTGATTTTGTTTTTGCTTAGGCCTGATTTGGTGACCGGAATGCACATGAGTGGTAGTATATCTGGCAAATTTCCCACCTAAAATGTATAAATGAATTTCTTGCGGGAAGTCCTTAATAATTAAAGCCAGCCATTGTTTTAATATGGTGGCGCAGTGGGTAGAATCTTACAGTGCCTTTCAGCGCTTGCAGCTTCGGAGTCCCGGGTTCGATCCCATTTACGGGTGCTGTGTGTACGGAGTTTGTACGTAACCCCATGACCACGTGGGTTTTCTCCGTTATCTTCGATTTCCTCCCACACTCCAAAGACATTCAGGTCTGTACCTTTATTGGCTTGGCATAAGTGTAAATTGTCCCGAGATTGTGTGGGATTGTGTTAATGTGCGGAGATCTCTGGTCCGTGCAGACTCGGTGGGCCGAAGGGCCTGTTTCTCTAAACGAAACCTTTTTTTACTTTATGAAAGACCAGTTCATAACAGTCATTCAATATTTATTCGTAACAATATAAAAAACATTGAAGCTTGTCGCATTTAAGACTAATGTGTAGGAAATTTTGAAAGGTAGTTTTGTTGAATTGTATGTCAATTAATAAATTGTAATCAGACTATTTTCCAGTACAGTATCCAGTGGCATTTATTTCTCATCAATCACAGTTTAAATGAAATAAATATCATGGGATATCCAACTTCACTCTACAAATGACTGTATCCCTCTGTGAAATTATTTTTTCCCCAGCTTACAAAACCATCCTAGACTCGAAAATACTATACATTTATGAACTGGTAATGTAACACGTGCAAAATGCAACCAATTACAACCTTCTTTGAAAGTTGGTTTAACTGACGGATCCCAAACATAATATTTTAAACAATAAACATTTTCTAGTGAAAATTTATCAATGGATAATTGCATTCAGCAACCGTACAAAAGGAGTAGACAGTATTCATTGTCAATATTCTTGCGATTGTACAGTCAGTTTTACTAAACTATAATTTGTAGAATTTAGAAAAGATAGTGTGAGCTATGAGAAGAATGCAGAGTCCACAAGATAATATAGGCAAGTTACATAATTGGGCAAGACATGGAATGTAACATTGAGAATTATAATGTCATCCATTATGGTAGAAAAAACAAAGTATGTTTGGTTAAAAATTAAAATTTGTTCTAAAATTTGATCAGAAAAACTTTGATGACCCTTTCATTGAAAGTTAACGTGAATGTAGAGCTGAAAATGAGGAAGGCAAACAATATGTCCAAAGATAGACACTAAAAGTTGGAGTAACTCAGCGGGTCAGACAGCATATCTGGAGAAACGGAATAGGTGACGTTTCGGGGTCAAGACCCTTCTTCAAACTGAGAGTCAGGGAAACGAGATATAGATGGTGATGTAGATATAGAACAAATGAATGAAAGATATGCAAAAAAGGAACAAAGATAAAGGAAACAGGCTATTGTTAGCTGTATGCTAGGTGAAAACGAGTTACATACAAAGTCTCAACAAGATGATTTTGAAGCTGGTACCACAGCTTGGGTGGGGGAAGGGTGGAGAAAGGGGATGCAAGGGGTACTTGAAGTTAGAGAAATCAATATACTGCTGGGTTGTCAGCTGCACAAGCAAAATATGGAGTACTGTACCTCCAATTTAATTTGGCCTCACTGTGACAATGGAAGTGTGAGGCCAAATGCAAATTAGAGGAACTGCACCTCATATTTTGCTTGGGCAGCTTATAATCCTGTGGCATCAATTTAATATCTCTAACTAGGTAACCCTTGCATCCCCTCTCCATCCCTACCCAAGTCGTTGTCCTAACTTCAAAGTCGTCTCGTTGAATCTCATTGTAACTCGTTCTCACATAGCCCACAGCTAACTATGGCCTGCTTCCTATATAATCGTCCCTTTTTTGCATATCTTTTATTCATTTGATCTATATCACCATCCATATCTCAAGTTTCCCTTTCCCCTGACTCTCAGTCTGAAGAAGGGTCTCGACCCTAAACGTCACCTATTCCTTTGCTCTTAGGGCTAAGGGAGTCGAGGGATTATGGGGGGAAAAACCAGAACGAGGTACAAATTTTGGATGATCAGCCATGATCATATTGAATGCGGTGCTGGCTCAAAGGGCCGAATGGCATACTCCACCTATTCTCTATGTTTCCAAAGATGTTGTCTGACCCGCTGAGTAAAGACCCTGTCCCACTTACGTGCCCTTGTCACACTAATTACGCTACCTCATGGTCGCGTTGAGGCGCAACGGTCCCGCGAAGGTCGCGCACGATTTCATGCGCCCGCACAGCCGTCTGGAGCGCGTGACATCATTTGAAGATGGACACAAAATGCAGTAGAAACTCAGCAGGACCGGCAGCATCCCCGGAGAGAAGGAATAGATGATGTTTCGGGTCGAGACCCTTCTTCAGTCTGAAAGAAGGATCTTGACCCGAAACGTCATCCATTCCTTCTCTCCAGAGATGCTGCCGGTCCCGCTGAGTTACTCCTGCATTTTGTGTCTATCTTCAATTTTCTTGGCCCCGCTCTGGGAGTAGAAGTGAGCCCCAGGCCGAGTTCGGCGATCGTTTGCCTGCTTCTGCTGCTGTTGGAGGTGAGACGTTGCGTCTTGGGCCTGTCCCACTTTGGCCGTCAGTTACGCGACAGGCCATTGGCGCGCAAAGATTTTGTTCGCTACAAAAATTTCGGAGCCTTGCATGATGTCGCGGACAACTACATACCCCTCCGCGCTTCTCAGTGGGACCAGCCCCACAAGGCCACACGATGCCCGTGCTCCTCAACGCGACCACGAGGTCCCGTAATTTGCATGCCAAGGACACGTAAGTGGGACAGGCGCTTTACTCCAGCTTTTTGTGTCTATCTTTGGTTTAAACTGGCATCTGCAGTTTCTCCCTACACAAATAATATGTCCATCTTTTTCTGTAAGGGTGTTTTGAGTATAAATATCATATTCCTTGGACAGAAGACTCCCAGTGAGACTACTTCTGTCTTTTCCCCCAACATAATAGAGGAATTGCATTGCATTGAATGTTCACCAGATTCATTCTTGGGAAGGTGCATTTGTCACAGGAGACTACTTTAGGCAGACTGGGAAGACACTCAAGAGAGAGTAGAAGAGTAAGAGCAAGAAACAAACTGCTGGAGGAACACCGCAGGTCAGACATCATCTATGGAGAAAAGTGGCCACATGACATTTCACTCCACTGATGATGTGTGACCCGCTAAATTCCTCCAGTTTGTTTTTGCACAAGATCCTGGAATCTGTCATTAAAAGAATGAAAATTGGTCTCATTGAAATTTGCAATCTTCTGGGCCCAGATGTGGAGTCAACCTTTTCCATCCCTTGGATATCTAGGACCAGGAGTTATGGCCTCAGAAATAAGGGATTGCCACTCAGGACTGAACGTGAAGTCATTTCATCCTGAGAACAGTTCATCTTTGAAAATTTCCTTCCAAGTGTCTATTTCAAAAGGATACAATTCCTCGGTAATAAGTAGGGGGGAAAGGCGGATGCCATGTCACTGGGAGTCTATGCTTGGAACACGATGAATCTCCTCTTGCACTCAAATAACCTTGCAGAAGTCGAACATATTCTTTTCTGCCTTACATTCACTTTAGCTTTCAATGAAAGAGTCACCAAGGTTTTCCTGAAGGACAACTATTAATCTATAAGACTTTGTATTTTCTCTACCATAATAAACATAATAATTCTCAACATTATATTCCATGTCGTTGCCTATTCACATCACTTGCCTATATTATCTTGCAGACTCTACATTCTCCTTGTTGCCCACACTGCCACCCAGCTTTGTACAGGGGACAGTAAATTTTACACCTTGAAGATTAGAAAAATTATGATAGTTTAGCCACAAGTACATTGACAATGAATATAGGCCACTCCTTTTTACAGTTGCAGAATGCAGTTACCCATTTACCAAGGGATTTTACTTCGGAGTCACGTGAGTGACTACGTGAAGAAGGGCCGTCCGTCTGCGTGCGCGTCATTACGTCTGAACGCAACGCGCACTACGGACTGGAGAGGCACTGTGTCCTCCCAGCCGTTGGGATTTTAAAAAGGCGGCTGGTAAGAGAAGCTGAACTACTTACCCTGCGCTTTCTGGTCGGGCTTGAAAAAATATTTGTGTTTCAGAGCCCCAAAAATGTCGATGAGACGGTCCACGGGGAAACCAGCTGCCGAAGACCGCAGCATTCCCAGTAGCAGGGCGACGGTCATTTTCACCGACATTACCGCCGGCATCAGAACCGGCAGCAGCAGACTTGGTGCAGGAGGAAAGCACCGTGGTGGTCCCGGCGGGGCATAAAGCCACCCATAGGTCTGCCAGACCCGTAGACTCGGACGAGTCCGGGGAAGAGGGATACCCTCCCTCAACGGGAAGCGTCCGAGGACGACTCTCCCACATGGAGCAACTTGTGGAGAAGTTGCTCCACAATGATAAGCTCCGAAGGAAGGAGCGATATCAGCATCAGTCCCCTCAACAGACAGTGCCAGCAGCCTCGTATACTGGGCAGCACTATGTCTTCCCCATTGAAGGGGGAAGTACATATGGGGACTACACGGTATCAGAATACGGAAGCACAAGGGGGGAACATTCCCAGGGGAGAATGGAGGAAGTACCTCTACAATCATCCATATTTGCTATTACCACATCACTGGGTGCTCCCCTGGATGAGGACCTGGCAAGTAACATAAATTACTTAACATCTCACCAACTCAAAGAACTGGTCATGGAAGAAACCATGAACAGGTACCCCCCACCATCTAACTGTGCTTCCCTGAAGGTTCAAGCAGTGAACCATGTAATCTGGGGACAAATTGGTCCTATCATCAGGAACCAAGAACTAAAGTTCCAAAAAGTACTAAACCTGCTGGGGTCTGGTATTACTTCATTTGCAGGAGGAGTGGAAGGAGGCCTCCTCACTGACCGGGAACAAGACACCATGGGGCTACTATGTAATGCCCGCTTCGAGATAAACTGCATTCGGAAGGATGCAATTAAACCAGCAATCAACTCGAAGTTCGCAGCTCTTTGTAAAGCCAGCAATATCCAGCCCGCAAACTACCTGTTCGGGGAAGGCCTGCCGAGACAGGTACGGGATCTGGATGACGAGGCAAAGACCATGCGTCTCATAACCAAAGGTCAGGCTACCCCTAGGGGTCCATCAACAAGATTTCACCCCTACAGCTCTTGGCGTTTCACGCCTAGAGAGCCAGGCACTGGAAGAAGACCCACACCTGAGTCAAGGTCTTTTTTAGGGGCAGGCCCCAGCAGGCCGACAGCGAAGATGAGGAGAGAGCAACCACCAGCTCAGCTCCCCAAACCTCGCGGACGAAAACCAGCGCCATCCCGCCAGTAACAACAGAGGTAAGCCATACCAGTTCCTTAGGGAACATTCCAGATGAACCTCACTTACAGGTGGGAGGAAGGTTAAAATATTTCTTGAGAGAATGGTGTTGGGTCACTAAGGATCTGTTTGTACTGCACAGTATAGAAGGATTCAAAATTGAGTTCAATTTGAATTCATCACCACCCCCAACACATTCCAATATTCGCACATATGTCTTCTCCCAAAAAGATACTATGGATATACCGAAAGAAATTGAAACTTTATCTGACAATAATGTAATTGAGAGATCACATACAGAACCTCACCAATTTATATCCAATATATTCTCTAAAGAGAAGAAAGATGGAGGGGTCCGCATCATTTTGGATCTTACGGAACTCAATACATATGTGCAATACAAACACTTTAAAATGGTCAATTTTGGAACAGCAACACAGTTGGTTTCCAAAAATGGTTATATGGCATGCATCGACCTCAAAGATGCATACTACTCTGTGCCTATTCACAAAGAATATAGGAGATATTTGAAGTTTAACTGGAAGGGTCAATAATGGCAATACAGGGCTCTGCCAAATACAATACAATACAATACAATACAATACAATTCAATTTATTGTCATTTGGACCCCGTGAGGTCCAAACGAAATGCCGTTTCTGCAGCCATACATTACAACAAATAGACCCAAGACACAACATATTTTACATAAACATCCATCACATTGCTGTGATGGAAGGCCAAAAAAACTTCTCTCTCCACTGCACTCTCCCCCCCATGTCAGAGTCAAAGTCAAAGCCCCCGGCGGGCGATGGCGAATTGTCCCGTGGCCATTAAACCACGCTGGGTAATGCAAGTTCGCGCACCGGGTCTTGGTGTTAGAGCCCCCGGTGCGCGCTCGCAGCCCGCCGCCATTCCAAGCCGCGCGGGGCGGTGCTGTAAGGCCCCGCTCCAGGAGCTCTTCAACCCCGCAACTCGGGCGGGAGAAGTCGCCGTTGCGGAAGCCCCGAAAAGCGGTCTCCCTCCAGGGACCCGCGGGCTCCCGGTGCCGTCCGCCAAACCCGCAGTTGCAGCCACCGAATCTCCGGGGGTCGGGCCGCAGCAGCGTCCACCACCGCTCCACCCGCTCTGGACTCGGCCAGCTCCGCGACGGTGAGGTGAGTGTCGGCACTGGAGTCCCCGGTTTTCCTGTTGGAGGCCGCTCCTCGTTGCAGCCCCAACTACAACGGAGACCCGACAAAGAAAAGGTCGGGTCTCCCGTGCAGGGAGAGATTTAAAAGTTTCCCCCTCCCCCCCACACCACCCCCACCCCCCCACACACATGCCCCAACAAAAATAACAAAAACTACATTAAAACATAGACATAAAATAATAAAAACGCAGACGGACTGCAGAGGCCGCTGCTGGCAAGAGCCGCGCCGCCTACCGGATTATTAAATGGGTTGACATCAGCCCCTAGACTGTTTACCAAATTACTGAAACCAATTCTGGGGCTGCTAAGATCTCAGAACCACATAGTCATGGCATATTTGGATGACATTTTCATCTTTGGAGTCACCAAAGAATTGGCAGAAGCAACAGTCAAAGCAACAAAAACCCTGTTTGAAAGACTTGGGTTCCTCATCCATCCAGTTAAATCAAAATTGACACCTACCACGGTAATTGATTACCTAGGATTTACAATCAACACAGTAACCATGTTGGTGACTTTGCCTAGGGGCAAACAACAAGATTTGAGGAAAGCCTGCAATGATCTGATAGAAAAATACAAACCAACTATCAGACAAACAGCAAGTGTAATTGGCAAATTGGTAGCTGCCTTTTCCTGCAGTACACTACGGGCCTTTGCATTACCAGCATTTACAGCGAGCAAAGGAACGAGCACTGATATTACATGTAGCTGGTAACCTATGCGATTACCAGCTGAGGCCATTGTTGAACTACAATGGTGGATGGCAAACATAAGACTCAGCTCAAGGGAAATCTTGCTTGAAAGCCCATCCGTGTTTCTCCAAACCGACGCAAGCGGTTTAGGATGGGGAGCTACTAACACAGTCAAGAACTGTGGCGGCAGATGGAATGAGCAGGAGTATGCAATACTCCAACAATATGGAATCAATTACCTGGAATTGTTGGGGGCACTATATGGGCTCAAGGCTCTCTGTAGCAACATGCAACATGTGCATGTTCAAATTCAGATTGATAACACTACAGCGGTGGCATATATCAATCACATGGATGGTGTAAAATCTGTATCCTGTGACAGATTATCAAACCTCATCTGGCACTGGTGCATCCAGAGGGATATTTGGGTCACAGCAGTGTATCTACCAGGAAGATATAACACGGTGGCAGATGCAAGGTCACGAATGTTTAATGATAACACAGAATGGATGTTGAATCGTACAGTATTTAACGAAATAACTACACGATTTGGCACTCCAGATATGGATCTGTTTGCATCTAGATTAAACTATCAGTTACCCAGATATGTGTCCTGGGAGCCGGACCCAGGAGCAGAGGCAGTGGATGCTTTCTCTCTAAACTGGGGAGGAATGTTCATGTATGCTTTTCCACCATTCTGCCTCATAAACCAATGCTTGACTAAAATCAAGCAAGACAAAGCCACAGGCATCTTAGTAGTACCAGATTGGCCTACACAAGCCTGGTTCTCGAAAATATTGGGAATCATAGTCCAAATGGTTGTACCTAAAAGGAGGGATCTCCTAGTAAACCCAGTTACAGGAAGCAACCATCCACTTTTTGACCGTATTAATTTGTTGGTTTGCAGATTCTGAGGAGGCCATTTCAAGGTATTGGACTATCCGAATGAACTGTGGATGTCATCACAAAGGCATGGAGGGACAGTACTAAAAAACAGTACGCCACAAATATTAAGAAGTGGGAAACTTTCTGCCATGCCAACAATATAACATACAACACAGTTCGGATAACGGATGTCTTGGAGTTCCTATCAGCCCTGTACTATGACTACAAACTAAGTTATAGCGCAATCAACAGTGCCAGAAGTGCACTCTCCTCCTATCTGACACTGGAGGCAGGGCACGGGCCGATAGGAACGCACCCCTTTGTAACAAAATTCATGAAGGGAATTTACAATTCAATACCTCCAAGGCCAAGGTACACGGACACATGGGATGTGAGCGTGGTACTAACCCTACTTCATCAGTGGGGACCGCCTATGGCTTTATCATTGTCTAAACTAACACTGAAGGTGGTTATGCTGATGGCACTAATAACAGCCCAAAGAGTCCAGACACTATAAAAGCTACGACTGGACTACATGACCAACCATACGAATAATATAACATTCGTTATAAAGGACCTGATCAAACAGAGCAGGCCAGGAATGCCAGGGATGAAGATCCAGTTCCCGGCATATCCAGAGGACCAACAATTGTGTGTGGTGACATATTTACACCACTACCTGAGAGTTACGGAGAACCTCAGAGGCTCAGAACAATCGGTCCTCATCAGCCACAAAAAACCACACCAAAAGGTGTCAACACAAACTATCTCCAGATGGTTAAAGGAGGTAATGGTGGTAGCGGGAGCAAACACTCATGTCTTCAAATCCCACTCCACCAGGGCTGCATCTACATTGGCAGCAAGAACGATGGACGTACCCCTTGATGACATTCTAGCGGCTGCAGGATGGGCGAACGAAAGAACGTTCCAACGGTTTTACAACAAACCCATAACCGGACCAGGGGTGTTTGCTCGTGCCATCTTAAGTTCTGTTACCTAGTTTTCCCCCAGGTTGGGAGGGGAAACTATTAAATATATATATATTTTCTTTAAAGCATCAGTGTCTTTACTAACTACGTTATGTCTGAATGCTTTAATAATACTTTCATCCATGGTCAATCCATTCAGTGTGTGACGCCTGGATTCGTAACCGGCGTGAAATCACAGAGCTTTGAAATCTTCACGTAGTCACTCACGTGACTCCAAAGTAAAATAGTAAGATTAAACGAGAACTTACCAGTTTGAAGTTTGATCTTGGTTTTATGAGGAGTTACGATGAGCGATTACGTGCCCACCGCTCCCACCCTCATACTATCAAGGGCATATGGAAGTTCTAGTTTCGTCACAATCTTACTATTCTCAGGTCTTCTTTTTATCTGTGATTTAACCGCTGCTTTGAAGATTGACGCGCATGCAGACGGACGGCCCTTCTTCACGTAATCGCTCATCGCATCCTCATAAAATCAAGATCAAACTTCAAACTGGTAAGTTCTCGTTTAATCTTACTATTTTGGTTGCTAATTATATTCAAGCCAGATATCGATAGATTTTTAGATACGAAAGGAATCCATCGATTTGCAATTAGTGTAGGAAAGTGCAGGCTGGAGGGACTATTGTAGATGGGACATGTTGGTCAGGTTGGGCCGAAGGGCCTATTTCCACACGGGGACTGTGGAAACCATTTAAATCCCCATTGTCAGTAAGCTATTCTCTACTTTCTTGCAATCAGTAATATTGCTTCATTCTCCAAGGCATTTTCTCAACGTGATGCTATTTGACAAACAGGACAATATGAATGAGTTGTTTATTTTTGTGAAACCTGGTCCTAAAATTCTTGCAGTCGTTAGTTGCAAGTCTCTTTTCGCTGTTAATTTTGAAAATTAGTATGGTGAAGAGGCATAAACCAAACTAAAGTAATTTGATTTTTAAATATTAATTGACTCGAATGACATTCCTGCCTTTTTAGTCAGTTGTGCAAATCAATCCCCAGTCCAGCATTCAGATTGTTCCCCAGTCAGATGGTGTACTGTATTATTGGAAGCATTAATTGGATCTTATCCTGAACATTTGATTCAGTGTATGTTTTGTTTTTTCCAATCTCTGGTTCAATTTTCTTGTCTTAATTCAAAAGGGACTAATTACAGATTTTGTTTTCATTGGTATTATCGAGCACTTGCTGTGAACAACAAGGCCCTCGTTTGTTTAAACAAAAACATTTGTTATGCTTCATTTTCCCCAATGCGCTGCGTGGTAGTGGAGGCAGATACGATAGTGGCGTTAAAGAGCCTTTTAGATAGCCACATCGATATGTAAGGATAGACACTAAAAGCTGGAGTAACTCAGCGGGACAGGCAGCATCTCTGGAGAGCAGAAATGGGTGACGTTTCGGGTCGAGACCCTTCTTCAGACTTGGAAAGATATGGATCGCGTGCAGGGAGATGTGATTAGTATGACCAAGCATCATGTTTGGCACAGAAACTGGACCAAATGGCTGGTTTCTGTTCTGTACTGTTCTATGATATGAAGATTACTAAACAAACACGATTTTTAAACAAAATGTTATACAGTATATAGAACATTTAAGGTTATTCAACAATCGTAGTGCCAAAAAAGACACAAAGTACTGGAGTAGCTTAGCGGGTCAGACAGCATCTCTGCAGAACATGGATAGGCAAATCTTTGAGCTGAGGCCCTTCTTCAGAGCCTTCTGAGCCATGTTCTCCAGAGATGCTGTCTGACCCGCCGAGTTACTCCAGCACTTTGTCTTTTTTGTAAGCCAACATCTGCCGTTCCTTGTGACTACATTATAGCACCAATTAGGACTGTGAATGTAATAAGTCAGATTTTGTTATTTTTGGGGGACTGTTAGTGGTGATGGGTGCACTTAATTTAGATATACCTAAAATGTATGGACAAATAGAACAATCCTGTAGTCTTTGAAATAAGATGTACATTGTCTTAAACATCTAAAATTACCATGGGCAAAGACGTTATTTTATCATTAATGTAAAAACCGGTGCTTCACTGCAGGTTTTGTTAGTAGTAATTTGATAACAAGATCATATAAAAGGTTTAAAAATAGTGAAAGTGTAAAAGCTCTCCAAATTGAGCACATGGAAGGTTTTCCTGAGTATATTGCTTGTTAGAAAACCTACAGAACATGTACCTTTTGGCATCATTCCGTCGGCTCCTCAAATATCCTCTACACGATTCAAGATTAAAGAGAGTTTATTGTCATGTGTCCCTGATAGGACAATGAAATTCTTGCTTTGCTTCAGCACAACAGAACATAGTAGGCATTGACTACAGAACAGATCAGTGTGTCCATATACCATTATATTAATATATACACACATGAATAAATAAACTGATAAAGTGCAAATAACAGATAATGGGCTATTAATGTTCAGAGTTTTGTCCGAGCCAAGTTTAATAGCCTGATGGCTGTGGGGAAGTAGCTATTCCTAAACCTGGTCGTTGCAGTCTTCAGTCTTCAGAAACAATGTGTGGAAATCACTGAGCAAAATAATACTTCATTGTCTTTTAGGAATGTAAAAGGTAAAAAGAGGCAATACACAATCACACTGTTTTAGAGAAATGGACCTGATCAAATTACTGGTAGTTTTAAATATCAGTTGTTTAAAAGATATATTGAATTGAAATTGAGTGAATAGCATTAAATCTATCTTTCTAGAGTTATTCCAGGTATCATATTTTACTTAGATCAAAATAACAAAATATTTCAATGCTGAAAAATAAAATCGCAAACTTGGTTGCTACCAATTAGAAATTCAACCTTAAGTTTGAGTGACACATTGCTTAATTAAAATATGTTTCCATATAAATGCATATTTTAAGGATCAGTTTTTATATTTAAATGCAGCTTTGATTGATTAAAGGAACAATTTCAATGAGTCGTGAAGATCTTGTATTCCTCTTTTTTGTTCTTTCAACTTTCCCAATTGAAGTTCCTCCATGCTTCAAGAGAAAGTCAAACTCCATTCCTCAACAAATTATTCAACTTCAGATGCGACCAAATGATGTGACCAGCCACATACATAGTGAGCTGCAAGAACAGATCAGAGTTTGGGAACCCTGTTAAGTGTGAATGAATGCTCTTCAATTACCTGCATACATCCAGCTCTAGTTAACACTCCAGAAGCTCAACACCATCCAGGACACAGTAGTTAACTTGACTGGCACATTCGCTACCGTCCTATACATTTATGCATAGCGTCACTGTTGGTAAACCCTGACTATAGTCTGTGTCTTCTGCTGAATCTATTGCAATGTTTCACCTAGACTGCCCCATCTGCATCTCCCAGACTTGGAAATCTCAGCACTTTGTACACATCTACCATATGATTTGATTGGATGTCACGCAAATAATTTTTCATTGTACATTGGTACATAAACCAATACCAAAAGCAGCAGGTAGACTGAAATACCTGTACACTGTTCTGGCCTGAAAATACATCACGGTTCCTTGTCAATGAATCCAAATTCTGGAACATCCTACCCAATGTCAATGCAACAGTGGTTTAATCTATAACATTTCAGTGGTTCAAAAATCACTGTGTGGGGTGGCACTGTAATGCAGCAGTAGAGGTGCTGCCTTACACTGCTGTGGAGACCCGAGTTCGATCCAGATTATGGGTCCTGTCTGTGCAGAGTTTGTATGTTCTCACTGTGACGATGTAGGTTTCTTCCAAGTGCTCTGGTTTCCTCCCACACTCCAAAGATGTACAGGCTTGTAGGCTAATTGGCTTGGGTAAAATTATAAATTGTCCCAAGGCTATAGGATAGTGTCAGTGTACAGGGTGATCATTGGTCGGTGTGGACGATGTTCCGTCGGGCCTATTTCTGCACTGTATCTCTTAAGGAAAGTCTAAAACTAAAAGTAAAAGTTGGCCCACCAGCATTACTTCAGGGTCAGTGATGTCAACATCCTAGAAAGTATATTTTAGTAGAACAGTATGCTTTATTTACTTCATTTCCTCACCATATGGGAGGCAAAGACCTGGGAGATGCCTGTTAAGACTTGCAATGGGCCACCCTAGAGTGCTCCTGAACTATCGACAGTTGACTGTGGCTTGGAGTGAATGATCAGAGATTTAGTGATATGATGATCAGACCAAATGAAAATGGAACAGTAAGCAGACAAGGCGATGGAGAAATAGAATTCAAGGACACTAAAACCAAAACATCACTGCCAAAGGAGCATATTTTATGTTCTGGAGAATTGAAATTTGATTACAAACAGCTTAAAGATTAAAAGAGTTTAGAATATGTAAGATACGGAATCAAACCCATTTGCAGAGAGAGAATCTGCACAGAACTTGATCTGAGCTTGGAATCTGCTCTGGACCCCAACCATTTTTTTTTTACAGATGTACTGTAGAAAGTATCCTGACTGGTTGCATCAGGGCCTGGTACAGCAATTCCAATGCAAAGGATCGCAAGAGCCTGCAGAGTGGTGAACTCGGCACGGTCCATCACAAACACAGCATCCCCCCCCCCCCCCCCCCCCATTGAAACAATCTACATGTGATGCTGCCTCAACAAGGTGGCATCTAATATTGAAGTTCCCCACCATCTGGGACATGCCCTCTTCCCACTGCTGCCATCAGGCAGGTGGTTTAGAAACCTGGTCCCACACCATCAGGTTCAGAAACAGCTATTTTCCAGCAGCTATCAGGTTCTTGAACCAACCTACACTACCTCAGCAAAGGAACACTACAGCCCACATCTTGCGTTTTTATGAAGTTGTTTTCTTTTCTAATTATGCTTTTGCACGATTTTGTTTTGCACAATCTTTGGGGTTTTATTTTTGTTTGAGTCTATATACGATGTTGCTGCGAGCAAGATTTTTCTTGTACTTGTATTGGGACAATAAACTTGAATGCATCTTAAAGTGAATTGAATGAAGACTACCACACTCAGCATGTACCAATGTTAAGAAAGGATTAATCAAATTTGTAAGTCTGCAAGTGAAATAGTGGTTATTGATTTTTTTTTTTTGCTAAAAATCAAAGCTAATTTTACCAAAATGTTATCTGAAAATAGAATTGTAAAGAAATTCTATGTATATGATAGCTGGCTTAATGAAACCCCCTGCAATTATAGAAGATTCTCAAATGAACTAACTATTTGCTTAATCAAAATAATAGGAGAGGTGTTTCAGGAAATATCTTCTGTGTAGGCACTGCAAATATGTAACAATCTCCATGGGTATTCAAAAGTGTTGTTTTTATTGAATGGGTGACTCCAAGGCTTTACATTCATTCATGGGCGTGTGATTAAAAAGCCTGGAAAGAAGCAAGTATGCTTTCTGCAGGTGCGGGAGAAACTGATGTTTTCAAGGTTAACACAAAAATCTGGAGTAACTCAGCGGGAAAGGCAGCATCTGGAGAGAAGGAATGGGTGACGTTGCGGGTCGAGACCCTTCTTCGTCTCGACCCAAAACATCACCCACTCCTTCTCTCCAGAGATGCTGCCTGTCCTGCTGAGTTACTCCAGATTTGTGTATCTATTTTCAGTTTAAACCAGCATCTGCAGTTCCTTCTTACAGTTTTCAAGGTTGATTTATGTTCAGTAATATCAATTAATGTAGCGTGGAGCTACAGCTACACGAACAAAACAATCGGATTTGTAACCAATGAAGCATAATCTGAAACAGCCCTTGATGCAATTGTGTTGAAATGTATAAAACACAGCAGTTTGTAATTGGGATTAAAATTCAAGTAAATCTGATCGATTGATATGCTGAACTCAACACTAACTGGTTTTAAGTGAAAGGCTTCAAATATATTTTAACTGCAATTGCATGTACTGAATGCTAAACAAATCTTAGGTGTCTGTCTCTAACATCTCCTTATTGATTTTGAAGAATAGTTTAAATAAAGTCCATCTAATAATGGCAGGATCCAACGATAACAGAATTTCAAATGCATTGTTCATTGTACAATTACTTTGAGTGTTTGATTTCAAATTCATAATGCAAAGTACTATTTTTAAGAAAGAAAATGATGATGTTTGTTTCTTTGTCATAACAGTATATGGTTGTAACCAAAAAAAGACCAAGTGCTGGAGTAACTCACCAGGTCAGGCAGCATCTCTGGGTGACCATGTTTTTTTCTGGGGTAGATCGGATGGAACCTTTGTGGTACTTTGTTTTGGAATTATAGGTTTAAGGTGAAGGTGAAAAGATTTAATATGAACCTGAGGGGTAACTTTTTCACACAAAGGGTGGTGAGTGTATGGAACGGGCTGCTGGAGGAAGTAGTTGAGGCAGGGACTATTGCAACGTTTAAGAAACATTTAGACACGTACACAGATAGGAAAGATTTAATGATATGGGCCAAACGCAGGCAGGTGGGACTAGTGTAGATGGGACAGGTTGGTCAGTGTGGGCAGGGTGAACTGAAGAGCCTGTTTCTATGCTGTATAACTCTGACAGCATAGAAGTTGTCTATGATTCTAATTAACGTAATGGTAATTTGAAACATATTTTCTTAATATTATCATGTTTAAAGCCTGAATTGATTTTAATGTGGTGCATCAAAACTTTGTATGTCTCATCTCCATAGAGAGGTGAGTTTTTCCATGCTTCAGGTAAGATCATGACTGGAGTCTATCTCCTGCATTTAGTTGTGAAATATCCCATGGTTTTATTCAGAGTATAGGTTTTAGTTTAAAATAGAGACACACACTGCTGGAGTAATTCAGCGAGTCAGGCAGCATCCCTGGAGAATGTGGATAGGTGATTTTTTGGGGTCAGGACCCTTCTTCAGACTGATTGTAGGAGGGGGAAGGAAAGAAAGTAAGAAGAGAGAATATAGATTTCTAGTGTTCTGCCCAATAGGAAAGTGTGAACCTATGACATTGAAGTCAGCTTAGTTTTATCTGGCCTGTATTGACTGGTGAACCTAACTGATATTATATGAAACCAAGATGTGTACACTAGAATAATCTAATTTGGATGGCTATTTTAGTCTTTTCCTTCCAACATTCTCTCCTGGTGCCAATAATATTGCTATGCATTTTTGTAACTCTTTCTCCTACCCCCACTTACAATGTCACTGTGGGCCTCTGTGGGGGAAATGCCATTTTGTGCTTTTGGTTGAAAGATGAGCACTAAACTGGTCTCCAACACCAGAGATGACCATTCCACACATCTGCAGGTCCCAACACCACAACATCACAACAGTAAAAGGGTGACTGCATTCGCAAGTATGGCAAACTTTACTACAGGATTTGAAGTCTCAACTCTTCAAAAGCGAGGCATTTGTTGGTGGCTTGGAGAACATGTGCCACTTTTTGTACTTGTCAGGGTCATTTCTGTATTTCACTGGGGAAATTAACAATGCAAGTAATTTGCCACGTTCTTTAATTTTTGCACAGTACACGTCTAAAGTGGTGAAATTAGCTCGCCTCCCAAATAAGGCATGATATTCTTGTATCAAACACATGATATACTATCATTCAACCAAAGAATCCGCATAATTTCCTTTCCTGGCACAAATTATATCAATTAATTGCATTGTTTAAAGTGCTGAATTACTCTGAGTAGGTGCGTATGGATTTGAGCAACATTCCTTGTACGGAGGCCTGATTCCAGTCATGATCTAACATGGTGGGTCATGCAAAACCATGTAAACAGCTTTTACTCTCGTCTGCATATTCCAGCAGGTGCCACCAGTGTGGCAATTTTTTAGCTGGCTTTTGAGTTCTATTTCGGCCCTTTGGCCTTCATCAGTCAATAGACAATAGGTGCAAGAGTAGGCCATTCGGCCCTTCGAGTCAGCACATTCAATGAGATCATGGCTGATCATCCACAATCAGTACCCCATTCCTGCCTTCTCCCCATGTCCCTTGATCCCTTTCAGAGCTCTATCTAACTCTCTTGAAAGCATCCGGATAATCGGCCTCCACTGCCTTCTGAGGCAGAGAATTCCACAGATTCATAACTTTTTGGGTGAAAACGTTTTTCCTCATCTCCATTCTAAATGGCATACCCCTTATTCTTAGACTGTGGCGCCTGCTTCTGCACTCCCCCAACATCGGGAACATGTTTCCTGCCTCTAGCGTGTCCAATCCCCAAATAAATCTTATATGTTTCAATAAGATATCCTTTCATCCTTCTAAATTCCAGTGTATACAAGCTCAGTCGCTCCATTCTTTCAACATATGACAGTCCCGCCATCCCGGGAATTAACCTCGTGAATCTATGCGGCAGTCCCTCAATAGCAAGAATGTCCTTCCTCAAATTTGGAGACCAAAACTGCACACAATACTCCAGGTGTGGTCTCACCAGGGTCCTGCTCAACTGCAGAAGGACCTATTTGCTCCTATAGTCAACTCCTCTTGTAATGAAGGCCAATTAGCTTTCTTCACTGCCTGCTGTACCTGCATGCTTACTTTGACTGATGTACAAGGATACCCAGATCTCGTTGTACTTTCCCTTTTCCTAACTTGACACCATTCAGATAATAATCTGACTTCCTGTTCTTGCCACCAAAGTGGATAACCTCACATTTATCCACATTAAACTGCATCTGCCATGCATCTGCCCTCTCGCCCAACCTGTCCAAGTCACCCTGCATCCTCATAGCATCCTCTTCACAGTTCACACTGCCATCCAGCATTGTGTCATCCGCAAATTTGCTAATGTTACTTTTAATCCCTTCATCTAAATCATTAATGTATATTGTAAATAGCTGAGGTCCCAGCACCGAGCCTTGCGGTATCCCACTAGTCACTGCCTGCCATTCTGAAAGGGACCTGTTAATCCCTTCTCTTTGTTTCCTGTCTGCCAACCAATTTTCTATCCATGTCAGTAACCTACCCCCAATACCATGTGTTCTAATTTCCTAGTTACATCCTCAAAAAATTCCAGAAGATTAGTCAAACATGATTTCCCCTTCATAAATCCATGCTGACTCGGACCGATCCTGTTACTGTCAAGTCAAGTTTATTCGTCACATACGCATACGAGATGTGCAGTGAAATGAAAAGTGGCAAAAAAAAAAGAAACAGAACAGCAATTTAAAAAAGACATCACACAACAGTAAATTGGCACAGTAAGTTAGTCCCTGGTGAGATAGGAGTTTACAGTCCTAATGGCCTATGGGAAGAAACTCCTTCTCATCCTCTCTGTTTTCACAGCATGGCAACGGAGGCGTTTGCCTGACCGTAGCAGCTGGAACAGTCTGTTGCTGGGGTGGAAAGGGTCCCCCATGATCTTGTTGGCTCTGAATTTGCACCTTCTGATGTATAGTTCCTACAGGGGGGGGCGAGTGTAGTTCCCATAGTGCGTTCGGGCAAATGCACTACTCTCTGCAGAGCCTTCTTGTCCTGGGCAGAGCAATTCCCAAACCAAATTGTGATGTTTCCGGACCAGATGCTTTCCACAGCCACTGAGAAGAAGCACTGGAGGATCCTCAGAGACACTCTGAATTTCCTCAAATGCCTGAGGTGATAAAGGCGCTGCCTTGACTTACTCACGAGTGCTGCAGCGTGTGATGTCCATGTCAGATCCTCTGAGATGTGGACTCCCAGGTATTTAAAGCAGCGCACCCTATCCACAGTATCCCCATTTATCTTCAACGTGTGTACGTGCTCGGATGATGTGCTCTCCTAAAGTCCACGATCAGCTCCTTAGTTTTTTTGACATTCAAGAGGAGGCTGTTGTCCTGACACCAGAGCGCCAGATCAGCCACCTTCTCCCGGTAGGCCGTCTCATCGTTATTGGAGATCAGGCCCACCACCACAGTGTCATCAGCAAACTTGATTATAGAGTTGGAGCTGAACCTTGCCACACAGTCGTGTGTGTACAGGGAGTACAGTAGGGGGCTGAGGACGCAACCCTGGGGGATCCTGTGCTCGGGGTGAGGGACTTCGATGTATTTCCTCCCATCTTGACTACCTGGGGCCTGACGGTGAGAAAGTCCAGGGCCCAGGCACACAGGGGGGTTTGAGCCCCAATTCCAGCAGCTTCTCAGCCAGTCTGGTGGGGACTATCGTGTTGAAGGCTGAACTGAAGTCTATGAACAGCATCCTCACATAGCCCCCCCTTCTGGCTATCAAGGTGAGAGAGAGCGGTGTGCAGAACCTGGGAGACCGCATCGTCCGTGGATCTGTTCGAACTGTATGCGAATTGTAGTGGGTCCATGTTGCGAGGGAGGAAGGCGCAGATGTGTTTCTTGACCAGCCTCTCAAAGCATTTCATGACTACCGAGCTCATGCTATCCAAATGTGCCGCTATTTCATCTCCAGCATCTTCCCCACCATCGATGTCAGGCTAAATGGTCTATAATTCCCTGTTTTCTCTCTCCCTCCTTTTAAAAAAAAGTGGGACAACATTAGCTACCCTCCAATCCACAGGAACTGATCCTGAATCTATAGAATATTGGAAAATGACCACCAATTCGTCCACGATTTCTAGAGCCACCTCCTTAAGCACCGTGGTATGCAGACCATTAGGTCCTGGGGATTTATCAGCCTTCAGTCCCATCAGTCCACCCAAAACCATTTCCTACCTAATGTGAATTTCCTTCAGTTCCTCAGTCAGCCTAGGTCCTCTGGCCACTAGTACTAGTCAGAGTATTGAGTTGGGAGGTCACATTGCAGTTATAAGACATTGGCGAAGCCACATTTACAGTATTGTGTTCAGTTTTGGGCCATGTTATAGGAAAGATGTTGTCAAGTTGGACGGAGTGCAGAGAAGATTTACAAGGATGTTGCCAGGACTCGAGGGCCTGGCCTATGGGGAGAGGTTGAGCAGGCTAATACTCTATTCCTTGGAGCCCAGGAGGATGAGGGATAATCTTGGAAGTGTACAAAATCATGAGAGGAATAGATCGAGTAAACGCACAGAATCTCTTGCCCAGAGTAGGGGAATTGAGAACCAGAGGACATAGGTTTAAGCTGGGGGGAGGGGAAGATTTAATAGGAACCAGAGGGGTAAGTACTTTACACAAAGTGTGGTGGGTGTATGGAACGAGCTGCTAGTGGAGATGGTCGAGGCAGATACTAATGCAACATTTAAGAAACTTTCAGGCAGATACATGGATAGGATTGGTTTAGAGGGATATGGGCCAAGCGCAGACAGGTGGGACTAGTATATACAACAGACTATAGATAGGACAAATGTTGGTCGGTATGGGCAGGTTGGGCCAAAGGGCCTGTTTCGAAGCTGTATCTGTCCACTTGCATTAGATGCAATTTTAAAGCTATGGCCACCAGTGCTTTTAGAACTAAAGACTGACCTGAAATCAAGAAACACTCTATAGGGTACTGAAATAAAATCCTCATTAGATTATTCCTGACAACATATTGCACATGAATGTAACCAAAGAATGCTGATCATCACTCCCAAAACAAAAGTAGGTTCAAATCCTTGGGTTAATCAGTGGCACAACTGGTAGAACTGCTGCCTCACAGCACCAGAGACCCTAACCTTGGGTGCTGTCTATGTGGAGTTTGCACATTCTCCCTGTGACTGTGTAGGAAGGAACTACAGATGCTGGTTTACACTGAAGATAGACACAAAATGCTGGAGCAACTTATTCCGATTCCTTTTCCCCAGAGATGCTGCCTGACCCGCTGAGTTGCTCCAGCATTTGGTGTCTTTCTCCCTGTGACGACTGCATTGGTGCTACCTCCTGCACCCACACACAACTCACTGACTTCATCCATTTCACCACTATCTTCCATCCAGCACTCAAATACACCTGGACCATTTCCGTCACTTCCCTACCAATTCTTGACCTCACTTCCCCTCTTCTACTATAGATGAGGCTCTCACCAGGGCCTCTTCTATACCCCGTGACTCTGCTCTCACTCCCCATCCCCCCCATTCGCAACAAGGGCCGAGTCCCCCTTGTCCTCACCTTCCAACCTACCAGCCGTCATATACAACAAATAATCCTCCGACATTTTCGCAACCTCCAACGTGATCATACCACTTGCCATCTCCTCCCCTGTCTGCTCTCCGCAGAGACTGCTTGCCTCCGTAACTCCATGGTCAATTCGTCCCTTCCCATCCCCTCTCCGGGCACTTTCCCTTGCAACCGCAAGAAATGCTACACTTGTCGCTTTACCTCCCCCCTTGACTCCATTCAATGACCCAAGCCGTCTTTCCAGGTGCGGCAGAGGTTCACCGCTGGAAAGGGTGGATGGGTAGGAGAGTTTTGGGTCGGGACCCTTCATTAGATTGGAGGTCTCAATCTGAAGAAGGGTTCTGATCCATAAGGTCAGCTATCTTTGTCTCTTGGTGATGCTGCCTGACACCTTAAATTACTCCAGTTCTTTGGGGTTTTTGTTTTTGAAGCTGGTGCTCACTGTTTTCATTAGCAGTACCTTCTCCTTCGCACTTGTAGAACTGTGCAGCATGAGCTGTGGTATAGGGGGGTTGCACGTAAGGTAATCGGGTCAAAGTCCGTGACGTACGGACCAGCTCAATCCATGTGGAGGACATGGCAGCTTCCGGAATATGCTGTTAATACACGAAACACGTACTTTCTTACCCGTTAAAAAACGCTGAAAAGGTCATTTTTTTGCGCTGTAAATACCTATAGAAATCGGGGCAAGTGTGTGAGACATTTATCCTACTTCAGATTTTCAAAAGTGAAGAGAAATAATGGCACAGAGAAGCGAGAGCTGAAGGGACAACAACAGCTAAAGTGCTTGGCGATCATTGTCCGTGCAGATATCGAGATTGAAAATATTGGGAATTATTGCGTTTGCTCACTGCATTTCATCAACTCTAAGGCATTATTTGTGCTTTTTCTTGATTGGTATCTAAACATTTTCAGAAGTGATAACCCACTTGAGAACCATGGGCAATTTTAAAATTCTACAGCCAGATTTATCACTTCTGAAAGTTTTTAGATATCAAAGGAATCAAGAAAAAACACAAATAATGCCTTACTGTTGATGAAATGCAGTGAGCAAACGTGATAAATTCCAATATTTTCAATCTCGATATCTGCATGGCCAATGTTCGCCAAGCACTTTAGCTGTTGTTGTCCCTTCAGCTGCTGCTTCTCTTTACCTTCATTTCTCCTCACCACTGGAATTCTGAATTAAGATAAATGTCTCTTACGCTTACCCCGATTTCCATAATTATTTACAACGCAAAAAATGACAATTTCGGTGGTTTCAACAGGCCTACTACGCTGGAAACAATGGTGAGTGCTTACCTGCAGTTCATCGCGTGTATTCCAGTTGGCGTAGCATGGCAACAGTACTGTTCACGGTACACACAAAAATGCTGGAGCAGCGGGTGCAGCAGCATCTATGGAGCGAATTAAATAGGCAACGTTTCGGGCCAAAACCCTTCTTCAGACTGATGGAGGGGGGGGGGGCGGGGAGAAGAAAGGAAAAAGGAGGAGGTGGAGCCCGAGGGCTGAGGGATGGGAGGAGACAGCCCGAGGGCTGAGGAAGGGGAGGAGACAGCAAGGGCTAACAAAATTGGGAGAATTCAATGTTCATGCCCGCAGGATGCAGACTTCCCAAGCGGAATACGAGGTGCTGTTCCTCCAATTTCCGGTGTTGCTCGCTCTGGCCATGGAGGAGACCCAGGACAGAGAGGTCAGATGCGGAATGGGAGGGGGAGTTGAAGTGCTGAGCCACCGGGAGGTCAGGTTGGTTATTGCGGACCGAGCGGAGGTGTTCGGCGAAACGATCGCCAAGCCTCCGCTTGGTCTAACCGATGTAGATCAGCTGACATCTAGAGCAGCGGATGCAATAGATGAGGTTGGAGGAGATGCAGGTGAACCTCTGTCACGGGTCTTGACCCAACTGCCGTGCAACCCCCCTATTGTGGGTTGTGTTCAGCACCCTTATGAAGGGACTGTTGGTTAAAGTAAAAATAAAATGTCTTTAACATATCAATGTGCTATTTGTGGCTTTGATGGGGAAAAAATAGCCAAAAGAGGGCGCTGCTCTGTTCTGTATCAGAAATCGGATGTTTGTCACCGCCAGGGGGTGTAGAAGCGACTCGCTGGGAGATGAGAAACGGACTCATCGAGGGGTGGAGGGAGGTTGCAGGTGAAGTGCCTTTCTACCAAAGATTATATAATCTTTGCTTTCTACTACAGAAAATACGTTGTGTAGACTTTCACTCGATGCAGTGGTCAGACCCGGCGTTCTCCATAACAAGAGTCAAGAGTGTTTAATCGTTGTAGGCAGCAGGAACCGAACTTATTATTATTTATTCAAATCATTTGCTATGTCGCTCTTCCAGGGAGATGCTAAATGCATTTCGTTGTCTCTGTACTGTACACTGACAATTAAAATTGAATCTGAATCTGAATCTGAATGCAATAACACAATAAATAAATATGCAATAATGCAACATAGAAGAAATTAATATTTTAGGTTAGGTTTTTTTTTTTTTTAATCCCACAGTTGAAATTAATCTCCTTATTTTAACAGCAGTAATAATATAAGTCCTGGCTGATGGAATAACACTTCACGGTTTTGTTCCCAAGGTTCGGGAAATATAAATATGCATAAACATTTTCAGTCAGGCAAAAAAAAAAGTTCCACTGAACTGAAGTGAAATTAATCGCGGCTGCAGTGACAGCGGTAATGCACGGAAGGAAACTCCATTACACGGCATGAAACTTCATTGAGATTTCCAAGGCTAGGATTCTGAGTATTCAGTGCGAAGTGTTGCATTTGCTGTGTCTCAGTATCTCACTGGCCGTTACCGCATGCATTGGACCAGATAGACGCAGATAGGTTTAAGAAGGAACTGCAGATGCTGGAAAATCGAAGGTACACAAAAATGCTGGAGAAACTCAGCGGGTGCAGCAGCATCTATGGAGCGAAGTAAATAGGCAACGTTTCGGGCCGAAACCCTTCTTCAGACGTCTGAAACGTTGCCTATTTCCTTCGCTCCATAGCATTTGCTGTTGCACCCGCTGAGTTTCTCCAGCATTTATGTGTACCGCAGATAGAAACTGTTGCTCAACTCTAATTTGGCCTGATTGGCTATGTATATATATTTTAAGGTAACGACAAAATGCTGAAGTAACTCAGCGGGTCAGACAGACAGCATCTCTGGAGAAAGGGAAACGCTTCGGGTCCAGACCCTTCTTCAGACGGAATATTCTGTTGACGATGACGAATCAAAACTCCCCCAGTATCGCAGAATAAATCAGAAATAGATAGATTATTGATTAGTGTGTGTGTGAGGGGTTATGGGGAGAAGGCAGGAGTATGGGGTTGAGAGGGAACGATGGATCAGCCATGATTAAATGTCGGCTTAGACTTGATGGGCCGAATGGCCAAAGTCTGCTCCTATTACTTATGATCTTATGACTGCATCGCATTTTCTATGAAAAAATGAATCACCATAACAATGGAAGTTCAATGCCACTCAGAGCTTGTTAACGTGTCAATGTCATTGGTTGACTGTGCACGTTAATAAGAGATTCAAGATTCATGATGGGTTTGTTGTCACATGTACAGTGAAATTCGAGTTACCATACGGCCACGCCAAGTGAAAAGCAGTAAGACACACAACCACATCAAATACAATTTAACATAAACATCCAGCACAGCGGCTCCCCACATTCCCCACTGTGATGGGAGGCAATATCTTCCTCTTACTTCTCCGCGGTCGGGGTCATCAAAGCTCCCGCAGCCGACACGTCGGGGTGATGGAACTCACCACGGCTTGGAGCCCCGACTGACCAGGGACCGCGATGTTTAAACCGGGCTCCAATATGTTTAAGTCCACAGGGCCGAGGTTAGATTAGTGTTAGAACCCACCTTCACTGGTTTAGTGGCCTGCAACAGATTTAACCCCCAACTACCATTCCCTATAGAATCATCACCATCTCTGCTATTTTGCCTCCCGTCCGCCATATCTTTCAGCCGCAAGATCTTTTTTTCAACCCCAAAATACTACGACTTACCCTTCGGTCAGTGGATACCCTGTCACTAATATCACTGATTTGAAGTGTGCGGCCAGATGATTGCTGAGAAAATATTTCAAAACTCCATCGGTAAAAAACAGCAACTATGCAAATTACATCAAGAACCCAAACAAACTGTTCGGGGCATAGTCTTTATTTATAAAATAAATACAAAAGAATATTGATACTCGGTAACAATGTAACAATCAAATGGATAACAGGAAGCGCAAATAAATGTTTAAAGTTAACAAAGCAGGAATTTAAACTGTAAATAAAGCTTCCTGGCCTTGTGCGCTACAGGTCCAGAACTATCATTATTAGCTTAGGAATTTACCCTAAAGTTGTCCCCGTAATAAATACACATCATCTTCATTAAAATCAAATGTCAGCTCAACAAAGTATAGACATTTTTTTTAACTGAACTTATTTTGAAGTAACATTCTCACATCTATCTAAGACACTAAGTGCTGAAGTAACTCAGCAGGTCTGGCAATATCCTTGAAGGACATGGGCAGGTTCTCCGGAGATGCTGCCTGACTCGCTGAGTTACTCCAGCACTCTCTGACTTTCTTTTGTAAACCAGCATCAGCAGTTCCTTGTTTCTCACACCCATCAAGTGTTCTTACGTGTGACAATAAACTTCTCTCCAGCCGCCGTTCGCGCTAGCCAGCCTTCATGTTTTGATCGAGTCGATGGAAGGAGTGTTCATCCCGAGCCCGAGGTTCAGGAGATGAGACAACTGTTGGTTTTGTTCAAGAGATGTCTGGAACTGCTGGCGGTGGGGAAAGTCTCCCGTCTCCTTCTCAACGCGGGGCTCAGGCGGCTGGGCAAGTTGGCTTGTTGCAGGAGTTGCCTGAAAACCTCCAGCACATTGTCATTGTCCTTGGCCGAGGATTCCAGGTAGCGGCTGTTCCATTCCAACTCCACCAGTGCCACCATCTCCTCGTTGGACACCTGCCTCTCGCTCAGGTTGTCCGACTTGTTGCCGATCACCACGATAGGAGTGAACTTGTCTTCCTTGATGTCTAGGATCTCCTCCCTCAGTCTCCGCACGGCTTGGAAGGACTCAGCATCGTCCACGGCATAGACCAGGGCGAAAGCGTCGCTGGTCTGGATGGAGAGCTTCCTCATGGCGGGGAACGAATAGCTACCACTCGTGTCCATGATCTCTACTTTTACCTTCAGTGCTCCCACTTGGTACTCTTTGCTGTGAAGCTCGTCCACCGTCCGCTTGTACTTGGACTCGAAGGTATCGTGTAAAAATCTCCGTATCAGCGAAGTCTTCCCGACCCCGGCTGCTCCGAGGAAGGCCAGCCGGACTTGGCTCCTCTCCTTCACAGTCAGAGACATCACCGAGTCTTTGCAAATTTCACCTACAGGTACTAACTTCTTCCTGCCTGCCGCCGAGATGCGTTGCAGCCTCTGTGTGATTGGAAACAGCGCTGTTGTCCGGTATCACTCGCCTGCAGCTCCCAGCTTCATCTGCTCCGCCTTTATCAGGGATGGGAGCTCTGCCCATTGCCCGCCGCGCTCCAATCAGGGTGTCCCAGGCTAATCTGCGGCCAAATGCACCGAGATCTGGCGAGCAGAGTCTCTACGACACGCAGACTCAAGTGTTTGCCCGCACGCAGAGTTACCTCCTAAAGCCGCGGCTTATTATCAAGGCAGCAATCAATTGAAAGATACAGTCGTCATGCACTTCAGACCATGCAACACTGAAACGGGTCCTTTGACCCAATTGTCCATATTGACCAAGATGCTCCATCTACCCACCTGTGTCTCATATCCCTCTAAACCTTTCCCATCCACGTACCTGTCCATACCCAAGCAGACTACAGTGGGCCAGGCAGCCTATGTGGAGGAGGGAATGATCAAGCGATGTTTCCGAACCAAAAAGGTCACCTGCCCTTCCCCTCCACAAAAAATGTCTGGTCCACTGAGTTCCTCCAACACCTTATGCTTTGCTCAAGATTCCAGTATCTGCAGTTTGCAGTTCCTTGTGTCTGTTTCTCAAACCCATGTTGGTTCCAGAGGGTGTATGAAACAAAGTCAACGGTGCTGTCACTTAATCACCCCGTCTGCCAATCATACCCCCCTCCACTCACCTGTATCCACCTATCACTTGCCAAGCTTTGTCCCAAACCCACCCTCTTATCCAGCTTTCTTCTCCCTACTCCAGATCCCAACTTGGAATTATCTGACCATTTCTCTCCACAGATGTTGCCTGACCCAGACCCCCCTGAGTTCCTCCAGCACTTTGTGTTTTGCTCAGGATTCCAGCATCTGCCTCAGCAATGTTGTCTGTTTGATTTGGCCACAGTAGATCATGCCGGGGAATATAAAGCTTCATTTGACGTAAAAGTAAGTGTATGATCGTCTACATCTCACCCACGCTCTTCCTCCATCCAGTCACAGTGTGACTGACCTGTCGCTCAGCTCCACGTATCTGAATTACTGCGCATGATTTGAGGTCCTTACTAACAACAAATATATGTTTCAAATAAATGACTCGGTGGCCAGATTGCTACCATTCCATTTCATTCCTTAAAGGCTTGGCTCCAATGTTTCCAAGATTCTGCCCAAGCCAGGCGACTCTGTGCGTGCTGGTCCCAGAAGCAGATCTACAAACATTTATTACAATCGCTCCAATCTTTGTAACCCCTACTCTTACAGCAGTGTTTCTCTCTCTATCTATGCTCTACTCTGGACAGCTCAATTATAATCATGTATATACTGTAGTCTTTTCACTGACTGGATAGCATGCAACAAAAAGCTTTTCACCGTACATTGGTACACGTGACAAAAAACGAAACGAAACTATTACACGAGTGTCTTGACGTCCCCACTGGTTTTACACTACTGCATCGTTTTGACATTTTGAATATTTTGTTCAGATCTCCTTGCTATCGTATTTAGTTAAGAGAGTAAAAGCCAACTTTAGGCAAAGTCTTTATAAACCAACTTCATTTAATCAAAGATTCACAAAAAAGCTGGAGAAACTCAGCGGGTGCAGCAGCATCTATGGAGCGAAGGAAGTAGGTGTTTTTTTCCTTTAATCAACCTCTTCTTTACAATGAGAATTTTACAGTGTTGCACATCATTAATAAATTATCCATGGTTATAATGTGAAAATTATTTCATTGAATAATTACAAATTGCCTAAGAATACTATAAGAAATAAAACGTGGTCCATCCATGAAAAGGGGACTTGTGTGAGATTAGAGAATCATGGCTATGTGGTAACAGAGCAAGAATAGAGATCTAGAGCACCAGAGACCTAGGTTTGATCCTGGCCACAGGTGCTGTCTGTGTGGATTTTGCACATTATCACCGTGACCACGTGGGTTTCCTCCGGGTGCTCCATTTTCCTCCCACATCCCGCCTCTGTATACTTACCCTAGTGTGTAGGAAGTGGATGAGAAGGTGGGATAACCGAGAACTAGTTTAAATGGGTGATCGATAGTTGGCATGGACTTGGTGTGCCAGGTGGCCTGTTTCCATGTTGTATCTCTAAAAAGTAAACACAATTAAACTAATAACATTATAGGAATCATGTAACTGACTTAGTCCCAAATTCAGACAAGAGAAAGTTGCTCACAGCCCAATCACTCTTACACAATCCTTGTCACAAACATCAGGGACCTAATGACTGAATTGAGTGAGCTGTTCCTTATAATGTTCAAAGTGAACAGTATGACTTTGTTATCATTACAGATAGGTTCAGGTTTTACCATTGAAATTCCTGGTTACATCCTGTCCCATCAGCAGCACAGACCCACCACAGGGGGGCAGCATAAAGGCAAGGTAGGAGGTACAAGGGTTCCAAACCTCAAGGCATCAGGTCAAACACAGAAGAGGAAACCACCACTTCCAGTGGCCATTTGTCCTGGACGACCCCAACCTTCTTGGGTTCTACTGAAGCTCCATTTATCAATACAAGTGGAGGATGTTCCAATACAATTTTCACATGCCTTGCAGATGGTGAAAAGATCTAGGGAACCAAAGGTTGGGTTATCCACTGAATACTCAGCCTCAGACCAGCTCAATAATAATGACATGTCCTATCCCGGTCTTTGCCCCTTCTCCACACTCCTATCTGGCAGAAGATATAGAAGCTTGAAAGCAGGCTCCACCAAACACTGGAACAGCTTCTTCCTATCTGTTATCAAGCTTCATTAGCTAGGGGACTGTCTGATTCACCTCTACCCTCTTGCAGATATGGGACTTTGTCCATGCAACTGATGCACTACAATGCAGAGAACTATATTCTGCACTCTGGATTTGCTCCACGTATTGTACTTGAGTTTGACTTGATTAAACTTATGCATTGTATGATTGGATAGCATGCAAAACAAAGCTTTTCACTGTACCTCAGAACACGTGACAGCGATAAACCTGATCCTAGAACTCAACCAGTTGACTTTCTGGCCATTGGTGACTCCCCAGGATCCTGTGATGATAATATTACTGAGACGAGGGATCAAGTTTTCTTCTGTTTTAGGTTATCATTGTCAGGGGCACAATTGCTACCTACTATTTATCAGCTCAAACCATAATGTGTAAGGAGTGCTTGAATCATGCAATAAAATCACAAATATTGGACAAGCAAAACATTAATAAAGTATTTTATTTCTTCAGCCACAGTTAAGATGCGGAGATGTTGTGATTTTTTACTATGATCCACTCTCCTCATCACCATTTCATGGATAATGCTGATTATCTGTAGTGTGTGATCTAACCTTTGGCTCCCTGAAACCTTTCACCATCTACAGGGCATGTGATGGAATATGCTTTACTTGCATTGATAAAGTGAGTTTCAGTAAAACCTAAGAAGGTTTGATGATCCAGGGCAAACAGACTGTTTGATTGAGGCCTTATTCCATCATCCAACACATTTACTTCCATAACAAGGGACTGTGTGACTGCATTGTGCAGGGTTTATAAGATAGGCTTTGCAGTAAAAATATGCTATCATCTCAAAGGCAAAAGGCAATGGGAAAAAACGCTGGCTTTGGCAGTATTAAACACATTTTATTAATTTTAAAAAACGCTGTGTGCGGATGTGTGAGATTGATTTGCTGAACCTAATGAAGACTGACATTTATATTATCTGGTGGGAAGATTATACTACTGGCAAGTTTAGTTCTGGCCGGTAATAAACCGCCTTGTCTGAACTGTGCTCATGGCTGGAATACCACAGTTAGATTTGGTACCCCATGGCGGTGAGAATCGGTGGGGTGGGTGGATGTTGGAGAGTGGGAGTGGTGGTCTCTTTTTCTTTCACATAACACCACCACCTTTCCAAAACCACAGCAAGAAGGATTCCAGACCCAATAATGTTCTCACAAGCTCAACACGAAAACATTTATCACTTACCAGGCTTTATACCATCCCATGTTTCTTTTTAAGTCTAATCTCTCCTTACTTCAACCAGTTTGAAGAAGGATCCCAACCTGAAACGTTGCCTGTCCATTTCCCTCCATAGATGCTGTCTGACCCGTTGAGTTCCTCCAGCACTTTGTGTTTCGCTCAAGATTCCACCATCTGCAATCTCTGATAATTGCTCGTTTCTAAGCTTCCCCCCAGTCTAGTTTCAGTAAAAACATTGAATCAAGCACTTGAATCAACTACATTTTATTTTACCAAAAGCGCATCACAGATCACACACTGTACCTATTCCACCGCGGGTTCGATCCTCGTGTCTGCCTGTTCAAGCCCTCTAGACCTCACTCAGACAGAGGCACTCCAGAAGGGTACGCGGGCCTGAGCGCTCTTCCAGAAGATCGACGCTGAGCCTCGTGGTCGTGGACTTTTATATGTCCCGGGACTTCGAGGGCCGAACAACATGGTGGTCTCTTAATCACCCAATTACAGATATTGATTAACCCCATACATAACAGGCATTCCCCTAACCCAATGATACAACAGTTCAATACATTGTATTCACAACGGACTTCGAGATGAAGTCAACTTAGAAACATTTACCCTGATTAACAGAATACTCAGACAAGGCTCAACACCTCATCCAATCAACACTTAGCAAAGTCAGACTCTGCAACATTATTTACAACTATTTACAAGGTGTATGTCTGGTTTGCAGCCATCCAATTCTATCTATGCATTTTGCACCAGGTTGACAGGGTTTGCAGGGCTTCCCATTCTTTGCTTGCAAATTGTATCTAAACTCCAGACACTCTGGCACCTCTTCGCAGCCTGTCCCAGCTCTGCAGAGAGTAATTCCAATTTGCCCAAATCGCCCAGCAACTCTGAAACTTAACCCCATTGAGAAGTCCTAGCTGGTCCAATTTAGCCAGGATTAACATTTCTTGTGTGTCTCCACAAAATATTACCACTCTTCAGACTTTAGAAAACACAGAAACAGGCGCTTTGGCCCACTGAGTCCACGCCGACAAGCGTTCACCCCATACACTAAACTGCGCACACTTGGGACAATTTTACAACTTACAGAAGCTAATTAACCTACAAACCTGTACTTCTTTGGAGTGCGGGAGGAAACCAGAGCACCCAGAGAAAACCCACGTGGTCACAGGGAGAAGGTACAAACTCTGTATAGACAGCACTCGTGGTCAGGATTGAACCCAGATCTCTGATGCTGTAAGACTGCAAATCTACTGTTGTGCCACTGTGTCAGGCTACTCGGCTCACTCACCTTCTCTAGGCTTGATTTGTGCTCCTTGATAAGAATTTGACTGGGTGAGGAGCTTGCTAGACCTCTGCCTAATGTGTCACCGTCCATCATCGATGTAGGAAGTGAGATGGATATTTGCTGCTGGATTCTATCCCACCTCAACTGTACGTACCTGCAATACACATGACTCCCTGGAATGTAAGCATACCACTTTCTTCTTTGGGATGCTTGTCATAACTCTAATACAAAGACCAAAGACTCAAAGGATTTGCGACCCAATTGTTTTTGTTCCCTGCATCCAGGTTTCAAGTATGTCCAACGTGTAAAGAAGATGGATAGGACAGGTTTAAAGGGATATGGGCCAAACACAGGCAAGTGGGACTCGTGTAGATGGGACATGTTGGTCGTGGTGGACACGTTGGGCTGAAGGGCCTGTTTCCACACAGTATGACTATGACTTTAATAGTGACCAAGTGGAGGAGTGTCGGCGGAGGGAGCGGTCTGGAGGTGGGCAAGCTTGTGATCCTTAGTAGTTTCGAGGTAGACGAGGAACAACTTATTGAAAGCATGGGTCTGCCGTAGAATTACGTAAATTTGGGGTCCATAGCAGTTCTGGGTGAGTGAGGCCCGGAGCTGCGGGGGAAAGGTCCGAAGAATGGTTCTGGCCCAAAACGTCACCAGAGATGCTGTCACCGTCCATCATCGAAGTTTTTCTCCAGAGATGCTGACTGATCTGCTGAGTTACCCCAGAACTATGTGTCTATCTTTGGCATAAACCAGCATTTGCAGTTCCTTCCTGCACATGTAAAGAAGAGAATTCTGTATCTGGAATGAGCTTCCAGTGAGGGTATAGATACAGATTCGATGATGATTTTTAAATGTCATTTGGACAGATATATGCGCAGGAAGAGTTGAGAAGGATGCAAGCCAAATGCAGGCAAATGGGACTTGCCCAAAATGGAAATGTGGTCGCCAGGACAAGATGGGCCGAAGGGCCTGCTGCTGTACTGCTTTATGACTCTATCGTTCTAAGAAAGTTAGGATCACATAAAAATATTACAACACAAGTGTGTAACATGATTAAAATGTAAAGATCAATTCAGGTGACATTTAACCTATGAGACTCATCTATTGTCTTCTAAACGTCATCATGTTTTCTATATCATGTATGATAAAGTATGTTATGAAATGATAATAATAATTAATTGAACTAGCATGATCAGATTGAAGACTATTGTGGTTTTATTTCTGTTGATTAATGTAAATATATCACTCAGTAAACACTGTAATTATTTTACAATAGTGTTTGGAATTAAAAATCTGTCACACAGTAATGGTTATAAACGATACATTTGTAGCTTGAAAATAGTAAAACCAACATTGTTCACTATTCGAAAGCCACTTCGATGTTTCCTTCTTTAAAGTAATGTTGACAATGGTGTTAAAATACAGGATTTATTCTATAATGACAATGAATGGTACGATTAATTGACTTTATCACAGTATAAAGAAACATTAGTTTCGTTTAGAGATACAGCATGGAAACAGGCCGTGGCCCACCATGTCTGTGCCGACCAATGATACTAATACTATCCTACACACTAGGTACAATTTACAATTTTACCAAAGCCAATTAACCTATACATTTGTATTCCTTTTAATGTGAGTGGAGACTTGAGCACTGGGAGAAACCCCATGGGGTCACGGGGAGAACGTACAAATTCCGTACATACAGCATGGTCAAACCCGGGCCTCTGGCGCTGTAAGGCAACAACTCTTCTGCTGAGCCACTGTGCCACCACCCTAATGCACAGCAGTGTGTAGGAGATTAATTATTTTATACCTAGAGAAGCTCTTTATCTAAAATTATAATTTAAGTAGATGCAGTGACTTTGAAACAATCCTCAATATTTCGATACAAAATTATTTAGCACATGTGACCCCCATTAAATTCTCTAGTATTGTTGATGTTACAGGTAGCACTCTATTTCCTTTGTGTAATAGTTGCCTTGGTTACAGTAACCATCACCCTCTCACCGTGCTTTGTAGTCTTCTTGCCAATCTGTTGCATTTATGTCTGACGTGGTTTTCAAATAGATTTTAGAGTTTTAGTAAAATAGATTACAAAAAAAATAGTTTTGTTACTCTGCCAGTGAGTGTCATGGTAGCTAATCCTGCAATTATTCTGATTGGAATATAAAATATGAGACACTTAGAATGTTTCTTTGATGCCAGCTAACTGGCTTGGTCCAGGTTACAATGCCTTGCATTTGATTTGCTGTGTCTATGAAATAAAGCAATTGGAATCTGAAATCCCTTTCCGATAGAAAGCGAATTGTGTCTGGAACTTTCAAAAACTGAAACTTCAATGTATGCATTTAGTTCATGTTCATAAGTTGCAGGAGCAGAATTATGCCATGTGGCCCATCGTCTGCTCCGCCATTCAATCATGGCTGATCTATCTTTCCCTCTCAACCCCATTCTCCTGCCTTCTCCCCATAACCCTTCACACCCTTACAAATCAAGAACCAATCAATCACCTCAAAAATATCCATTGACTTGGCCTCCACAGCCTTCTGTACCAATGAATTCCACAGATTCACCACCTTCTGACTAAAGAAATTCCTCCTCATCTCCTATCTAAAGGTATATCCTTTCATTCTAAAGCTATGACCTCTCGTCCAAGTATTCCTTAGCATGCCTTATGATTCCTTAGTATTCATTTCTAAATTCTCATCTCGCTTATTCCAATCTTTATTCTTCTTTCTCCTTCTATTTGACCTCTAATTCATTCCATTTCCATCTCCATCCATAAATCCAATGGAGAAAGACAGCTAGTCCCATAATGAAGAACTCAGAAGTCCCGTTGGCTGGGATTACTTCTCAGTTTCAATGGCTCGTAATGTAGAAGTGGTGAAAGAGATGTGACATATTGACACTGGAAATGGTTGGCCGAAAATGTTATTATAAAAGTTATTTTTTATTATCCTACAACATATTTAATGGGAAGAATTAACTGATATCAACATTTTCTCTCCAGGAGTGGTGGGCGTATGGAACAATCTGTCAGAGGAGGTAGTTAAAGCAGGAACTATAGCAGGTACATGGATGGGAAAGGTTAGAGAGATATGGGCCAAAAGCAGGCAAGTGGGACTAGCTTCGATGGGTCATCTTAAGGAGATATTATTAAGGCGAAGATTGACAAATTTTTGATTAGTAATGGTGTCAGGGGTTATGGCGTGAAGACAAGAGAATGGGGTTGAGATAGATCAGCCATGATTGAATAGCGGAGTAGACTTGATGGGCCAAATGGTCTTATTGCGCTCCGAGTACTTATGAACTTATCTTGGACGTGATGGGCCTAAGTGTCCGTTCCTGTGCTATATAACTGTGACTTTATTTGTTCTACACCTATGTATGTCAATTATTCTTAATTAAATTTAAATTAATTCAATGTTAACATAATCCCGAAGTTGTTGTCCAATGTATACACAAAATGCTGGAGTAACTCACGTAGCATATCTGGAGAGAAGGAATGGTGAAGTTTCAGGTCGAGACCCTTCATCAGACTGATTGGTGTCCAATGTTTTGATTGCTGTGTTAACAATGAATAGTGTTCAGTCCTTATAATTGTAATAAAAGGCATATATCTAACTCTAGACAGAAGGAACTGAAGATGCTAGTTTACCAAAAAAAGGCACAAAGTTCAGGAGGGTCAGGTAGCATCACTGGAGAACATGGACAGGCGACGTTTAGGATCGGGTCCCTTCTTCAGTCTGAAGAAGGGTCCCAACCCAAAACGTCGCCTATTCATGTTCTCCAGGGATGCTGCCTGACCTGCTGTGTTACTCCGGAACTCAATGTCTATTTTTGAATTTCTAATCTATTCTCCATTTCTTCAGGCAATCTATCTTCAATTGCAGCAATAGACATGTGCTCGACTCCCTCAGGGAATGGAGAATGGGCGGGATTGAACCATTTAAAGCCCTAGAGGAAATAATTCAGGCCAGCGATGTTTTATTCGCATGGGCCTTTGTTAGAATAATGCAAATCTGCCATCGCTGGCCTGATCATTTCTCCTCCTTGCCTTTAAATATACACTGCACAGTGATGCCATGGTAGAGCTGCTGCCTTACAGTGCCAGAGACCCGGGTTTGATTCTGACTTCATGTGCTTGCCTGTAGGAAGTTTGTGCATTCTCCCTGTGACCTCGTGGGTTTTCTCCGGCTATTCGAGTTTCCTCCCACATGTTAAAGACGTTCACGTTTGTAGGTGAACTTGGCTTCGGTAAAAATTGTATATTGTTCCTCGTGTGTAGGATAGTGCTATTGTATGGGGATCGCTGATGGGTGTGGCCTCGGTGGGCCGAAGGGCCTGTTCCTGCATTGTACCTCTAAACTAAATCTCTTTTCTCTTGGAATTGCCTTTGCCTTTGCCTCTGATTTCTCTTTGTAGGGAGGTTTTCCTCAACGCTCTCTCCCGGTAACTATTTCAAACTGGTGACGCATTGTCACTAACTCCCTAAGCAGAGATAATAGACTTTTAATCAATCTTATCAAAGTGTATTATTTTGTAATCTCCAAATGAATCATATCAGCTCTTCCTGCTTCAGTGAAAATACACCCACTACTGAAACACAAGAGCCTCATTCTGTGGCCAGTGCCAACATATGGTGCAGCAGATGCCACCTCCTCCTCATGTCACAGAGAGAACTTTGTTATCTCCTGGAGGTCCACAAGCAAACAACTTGCACCACAAAATGGATCCTTTGCTCGCCAATAATATGTAGACTACATGTAACTTTAATGAAGCCAGATGCATGCATGTTGCCACCGGTAACAATTACAGTATTAACCTGTTAAATCGAGATCTGAGCCACAGTGTATAGCCGAGGACTAGGACGATGCTGTCTTACAGCGCCAGAGACCCGAGTTCGATCCTCACTACGGGTGCTGTCTGTACGAAGTATGTATGTTCTCCCTGTGACTGAGTGGGTTTTTGCCAGGTGTTCCGGTTTCCTCCCACACTCCAAAGACCTGCAGGTTTGAAGGTTAATTGTCTTCGGTAAACAAAAATTGTGAATGTCCTGGTGTGTAAGACAGTGCTAGTGTATGGGGTGATCACTGCTTAGCGCAGACTCGGTGGGCTGAAGGGCCTGTTTCTGCACTGTATGTCCAAATCTAAACACTAAAGTAAAGACTGGAATCCATCCCCAGACACATCTTTAACAGACAGAATAAAGTAGCGCATGAATGTAGACACAAGGAATAGCAGACGCTGCATTACAAAACAAGATCCAATGTTCTGGAGTCACTTAGTGGGTCAGGCATCGTATCTGAAACCCTTGTTATAATGGACCTTAGGGAGTGGAATGTGTCCGTTATAGCCAATCGTCTGCTATAACCAAGTAAGGGATTATCATTGTATAACATAGAAACATAGAAACATAGAAATTAGGTGCAGGAGTAGGCCATTCGGCCCTTCGAGCCTGCACCGCCGTTCAATATGATCATGGCTGATCATCCAACTCAGTATCCCGTACCTGCCTTCTCTCCATACCCTCTGATCCCCTTAGCTACAAGGGCCACATCTAACTCCCTCTTAAATATAGCCAATGAACTGGCCTCAACTACCCTCTGTGGCAGAGAGTTCCAGAGATTCAGCACTCTCTGTGTGAAAAAAGTTTTTCTCATCTCGGTTTTAAAGGATTTCCCCCTTATCCTTAATCTGTGACCCCTTGTCCTGGACTTCCCCAACATCGGGAACAATCTTCCTGCATCTAGCCTGTCCAACCCCTTAAGAATTTTGTAAGTTTCTATAAGATCCCCTCTCAATCTCCTAAATTCTAGAGAGTATAAACCAAGTCTATCCAGTCTTTCTTCATAAGACAGTCCTGACATCCCAGGAATCAGTCTGGTGAACCTTCTCTGCACTCCCTCTATGGCAATAATGTCCTTCCTCAGATTTGGAGACCAAAACTGTACGCAATACTCCAGGTGTGGTCTCACCAAGACCCTGTACAACTGCAGTAGAACCTCCCTGCTCCTATACTCAAATCCTTTTGCTATGAAAGCTAACATAACATTCGCTTTCTTCACTGCCTGCTGCACCTGCATGCCTACTTTCAATGACTGGTGTACCATGACACCCAGGACTCGCTGCATCTCCCCTTTTCCTAGTCGGCCACCATTTAGATAATAGTCTGCTTTACTGTTTTGCCACCAAAATGGATAACCTCACATTTATCCACATTATACTGCATCTGCCAAACATTTGCCCACTCACCCAGCCTATCCAAGTCACCTTGCAGTCTCCTAGCATCCTCCTCACAGCTAACACTGCCCCCCAGCTTAGTGTCATCCGCAAACTTGGAGATATTGCCTTTAATTCTCTCATCCAGATCATTAATATATATTGTAAATAGCTGGGGTCCCAGCACTGAGCCTTGCGGTGCCCCACTAGTCACTGCCCGCCATTGTGAAAAGGACCCGTTTACTCCTACTCTTTGCTTCCTGTTTGCCAGCCAGTTCTCTATCCACATCAATACTGAACCCCCAATGCTGTGTGCTTTAAGTTTGTATACTAATCTCTTATGTGGGACCTTGTCGAAAGCCTTCTGGAAGTCTAGATACACCACATCCACAGGTTCTCCCCTATCCACGCTACTAGTTACATCCTCGAAAAATTCTATAAGATTCGTCAGACATGATTTACCTTTCGTAAATCCATGCTGACTTTGTCCAATGATTTCACCTCTTTCCAAATGTGCTGCTATCCCATCTTTAATAATTGACTCTAGCAGTTTCCCCACTACCGATGTTAGACTAACTGGTCTGTAATTCCCCGTTTTCTCTCTCCCTCCCTTCTTAAAAAGTGGGGTTACGTTTGCTACCCGCCAATCCTCAGGAACTACTCCAGAATCTAAAGAGTTTTGAAAGATTATTACTAATGCATCCACTATTTCTGGAGCTACTTCCTTAAGTACTCTGGGATGCAGCCTATCTGGCCCTGGGGATTTATCGGCCTTTAATCCATTCAATTTACCCAACACCACTTCCCGACTAACCTGGATTTCACTCAATTCCTCCAACTCCTTTGACCCGCGGTCCCCTGCTATTTCCGGCAGATTGTTTATGTCTTCCTTAGTGAAGACGGAACCAAAGTAGTTATTCAATTGGTCCGCCATATCCTTGTTCCCCATGATCAACTCACCTGTTTCTGACTGCAAGGGACCTACATTTGTTTTAACTAATCTCTTTCTTTTCACATATCTATAAAAACTTTTGCAGTCAGTTTTTATGTTCCCTGCCAGTTTTCTTTCATAATCTATTTTTCCTTTCCTAATTAAGCCCTTTGTCCTCCTCTGCTGGTCTCTGAATTTCTCCCAGTCCTCTGGTATGCTGCTTTTTCTGGCTAATTTGTACGCATCATCCTTCGCTTTGATACTATCCCTGATTTCCCTTGTTATCCACGGATGCACTACCTTCCCTGATTTATTCTTTTGCCAAACTGGGATGAACAATTGTTGTAGTTCATCCATGCAGTCTTTAAATGTCTTCCATTGCATATTCACCGTCAACCCTTTTAGAATTAATTGCCAGTCAATCTTGGCCAATTCACGTCTCATACCCTCAAAGTTACCTTTCTTTAAGTTCAGAACCATTGTTTCTGAATTAACAATGTCACTCTCCATCCTAATGAAGAACTCAACCATATTATGGTCACTCTTGCCCAAGGGGGACACGTACAACAAGACTGCTAACTAACCCTTCCTCATTACTCAATACCCAGTCTAGAATAGCCTGCTCTCTCGTTGGTTCCTCTACATGTTGATTTAGATAACTATCCCGTATACATTCCAAGAAATCCTCTTCCTCAGCACCCCTGCCAATTTGATTCACCCAATCTATATGTAGATTGAAGTCACCCATTATAACTGTTTTGCCTTTGTCGCACGCATTTCTAATTTCCTGTTTGATACCATCTCCAACTTCACTACTACTGTTAGGTGGCCTGTACACAACACCCACCTGCGTTTTCTGCCCCTTAGTGTTTCGCAGCTCTACCCATACCAATTCCACATCCTCCAAACTAATGTCCTTCCTTTCCATTGCGTTAATCTCCTCTCTAACCAGCAACGCTACCCCACCTCCTTTTCCTTTCTCTCTATCCCTCCTGAATATTGAATATCCCTGGATGTTCAGCTCCCAGCCTTGGTCACCCTGGAGCCATGTCTCCGTGATCCCAACTATATCATAATCATTAACGGCTATCTGCACATTCAACTCATCCACCTTATTACGAATACTCCTTGCATTGAGACACAAAGCCTTCAGGCTTGTTTTTACAACGCTCTTACCCCTTATACAATTATGTTGAAAAGTGGCCCTTTTTGATTTTTGCCCTGGTTTTGTCTGCCTGCCACTTTTACTTTTCACCTTGCTACCTATTGCTTCTACCCTCATTTTACACCCCCTGCCTCTCTGCTCTTGTACCCATCCCCCTGCCACATTAGTTTAAATCCTCCCCGACAGCACTAGCAAACACTCCCCCAAGGACATTGGTTCCATTCCAGCCCAGGTGCAGACCGTCCTGTTTGTACTGGTCCCACCTCCCCCAGAACTGGTTCCAATGCCCTAAAAATTTGAATCCCTCCCCCTTGCACCATTTTTCAAGCCACGTATTCATCTGCAATATCCTCCTATTTCTACTCTGACTGGCCCGTGGTACTGGTAGTAATCCAGAGATTACTACCTTTGAGGTCCTACTTTTAAGTTTATCTCCTAGCTCCCTAAATTCATCTTGTAGGACCTCATCCCTTTTTTTACCTATATCGTTGGTGCCAATATGCACCACGACAACTGGCTGTTCACCCTCCCCCTCCAGAATGTTCTGCAGCCGTTCAGTGACATCCCTGACCCTTGCACCAGGGAGGCAACATACCATCCTGGAGTCTCGTTTGCGGCCGCAGAAACGCCTATCTATTCCCCTGACAATTGAATCCCCTATTACTATTGCCCTTCCACTCTTTCTCCCCCCCCCTCATGTGCCGCAGAGCCACCCATGGTGCCATGAACTTGGCTGCTGCTGCATTCCCCTGATGAGCCATCTCCCTCAACAGTATCCAAAATGGTATACCTGTTTAGGAGGGAGATGACCGCAGGGGACTCCTGCACTACCTGCCTACTGCTTTGCTGGCTATTGGCCACCCGTTCCCTTTCTGCCCTCTTACCTTTTACCTGCGGTGTGACCAACTCGCTGTACGTGCTATCCACGACTTTCTCAGCATCGTGGATGCTCCAGTATGAATCCAGCCGCAGTTCCAATCGTTCAATGCGGTCTGCCAGGAGCTGCAGCTGTACACACTTCCTGCAAACGTAGTCACCAGGGACACCGACCATATCCCTGATCTCCCACATGTTGCAGGCTGAGCAAACCACGGGGCCAATCTCCACTGACATATCTTACTCCCAAATTAACTCTATATTAAATATTAAAAAACACAAAACTTTATCCTTTAAACTTTACTAATAAATACTGTGCACTCAACTCCCACAATCCTTAACCTGAAGGCAGAAATGTAAAAATGTAAACCCGGTCCTCTTCCACCATTCAGAGGCTTCCACCAGACTCCTTCTCTGGAACGTTGCCGATTTTGGTGTCAGGTCCCTGGGCCTCTGTGAAAACAAGCCCCGCGATGTAGTTTATACTTACAGCGTATAAGTAGCAGAAACAAACAAGTGCTGTTGATGGTTGATACACAAAAGGACACAAAGTGCTGGAGTAACTCAGCGGGTCAGGCAGCATCTCTAGAGAACATGGATAGGTGACATTTTGGGTTGGGACCCGTCTTCTGAAGAAGATTGAATAATTTCCCCCAGTGCTTTAAATGGTTCCATTGCTCTTCCACTCCCCACTCACTAATCCGGTCATGCACACTTCTTCCGAAGAAGGGTCCCGACCTGAACCTTGCCTATCCATGTTCTCCAGAGATGCTGCCCGACCCGTTGAGTTACTCCAGCACTTTGTGTATTTTTTAAAAAGTGATACATAATTTGTTTTATGCTTCCAAAATTCGGTTCCTTCAATTTTGTCCACTGGGAACAAGCATGTTCCTGGATTATCAATATCCTGACACAAAACTAAGTGCCATGTCTACTTTGGCATTAAAATCAACCAAAGACAATGCTTGACAAGAGCTGAGGTCAATACTGGCCCCAGCCCCGAAAACGTCTATCACTTGCAGTGAGGCTCACGGGTTCCTCTATGCCACTGACTTTGCGCTGTTGGCACAAACGTCAGTCCTGGGGAAAGCTAGGAAGACTGATGAGCCATTGCAGACATCTGCTGCCTCCAGCACAATTTGATAAGACTGTAGCATCAACACTCCTCCTGAGAAACAAAGGCACTGGCAATGAACCGTTTGTCACCATCTGCAGAAACCATAAGACCCCAAAAACAATTCAACCAAAAAAACATCTTCAGTTAAGTTGGCCAGTGTTGGAAACAGAGGCTCGCATCTGCATCAAAAACATAAATCAGTAGCCTAGTGGAATGAACTGTGGGATGCATGAAATGCATGCAGGGTGGCACGGTGGCACAAGCGGTAGAGTTGCTGCCTTACAGCGCTGGAGTTCCGGGTTCGATCCCGACTATGGGTGCTGTCTGTACGGAGTTTGTACGTTCTCAACGTGACCTGCGTGAGTTTTCTCAGAGATCTTCGGTTTCCTCCCACACTCCAAATACATACGTACAGGTTAAAAATTGCCCCTAGTGTGTGTAGGATAGTGTTAATGTCCGTGAATCGCTGGTGAGTGCATACTTGGTGAGCCGAAGGGTCTATTTCCGCATGATATCTCTAAACTAAACTAAACTAAACTAAACTGAATGCATGGAATACAAGGAAGAGTCGTTTACCCAGAGTTGGGGAATCAGGAATCAGGGGAATCTAACCTTTTCTGATCCGTGTACTTGTCCAAATGTCTTATAAATGTTATTATAGTACCTGCTTCAATTACCTCTTCTGGCAGTTCATTCCATATACCCCACCACCCTTTGTGTGAAAAAAATTACCCCTCAGGTTACAATTATGTCAGTCCCATCTCACCATAAACCTATGTCCTCTGATTCTTGATTCCCCGACCATGGGTAAAAGACTCTGCATTCACCCTGTCTATTCCCCTCATTATTTTATACACCTCTATAAGATCACCCCTCAGCCTCCTGCTCGCCAAGTAATAAAGCCCTAGCTTGTCCAACCTCTCCCTATGGCTCAGGTCCTCAAGTCCTGGCAACGTCCTTGTAAATCTTCTCGGCTATCTTTCAAGCTTAACGACATCCTTCCTATAAGAGCGTGACCAAAACTTAACACAATACTCCAAATGTGGCTTCACCAACTTCCTGAACAACTGTAACAAAACATCCCAATTTCTATACTCAATACCCTAACTGATGAAGGCTTATGTACCAAAGATCTTGTTGGCCACCCTTTCCATCTGTGATGCCACTCTAAGGAACTGTGTACCTGCACCCCTCGATCCCTTTGCTCTACAATCCTGCCATTCACTGTGAAGGCCCAGCCTTGGATCTTAACTTGTGAAAGATGGATTGTAATGCAATGTGTGATTGTGATCATTGGATCTTAGGCCTTGAGATATTTGTGTGGGATCTCTCTTCCTTCTACTTGGCATTTCTGGAAGTCAGTGAGTCAACGTGTAGATTGCAAATCTGTACACATACATCAACACTAGGTCATATGAAAGAGAAGTTTATCTGAAGAATGATGAATCTATTATTTTCAATGATCCCTTTTCTTCAAGACAGGGTACGTAGTGTACGGGGTGATTGCTGGCCAGCAGGGACTTAGTGGGCCGAAGGGCCTGTTTCCATGCTGCGTCTCTAAAGTCTGTCTAAAGTAAATTCAGGAGTCAATTGTTACATATATACAGCAAGGGAACAATGAAACTCTTGTGTACTGTTACTTAACAGGCCCATAATCATCTTTACACATAACTAGTATATAATGATTTAAAAAACTATAAATTAATAACCGTAATATCAGATAACCATAAAAGTGTAAAAACTGAGGTATGTAGTGTAATACAGTCCATAGAAGATCATAGTTGTTGAGGTTGTGAACCAGCCCACCGCAATTAGAGAACAGTCCTGAACTCAGTGAGTAGTCCTCATTGGTGACCCTTATTGGTGCCTTTGATCAGACTTTACTAGCTTTATCTTGCACTAAACGTTACTACTCCCTTATCACGTAGCTGTACACTATGAATGGCTCAATTGTAATGATGTGTTGTCTTTCTGCTGACTAGCTAGCAGGCAACATAAGCTTTTCACTGTACCTTGGTACACGTGACAATAAACTAAACTGAACTCTTGTGCAGTAGTTAAGAGCCTGATGAGTTTTGGGAAGAAGCTGGAACCTTGTTCTTGAACCTGGTGGTCAAGGTTCTCAGGCTCCTGTACCTCTTTCCAGATGGTAGGAGTGACATGAGAACATGGCCAGGCTGGTATGCGTCCTTGATGATATTGGCTGCATTTTAAGGCAGTGCCTCCTATAGATCCCTTTGATGGTTGGGAAGTCAGCACCCGTGATTGAGCAGGTAGCATTCACCACTCTCTGAAGTTTTGAAATTGATATATCACCTTGTCCTATCCTGTGTTATGTTCATGTCTGAGAACACCCTCCAGGGACAGGTGCTGAAAAGCATTCAAGTTGTAAATTATATCCTCATCGCTGACATCAAATTATGACAGGAGTTTAATTTATAATTACAGGTTGACCTGCACCAAGGGAAGTTTCACGTGGGACTACAGTATGTTTCTCACCACACTTTTCAATTGGACAAGACTCACACTGGGGACTAGAATCTGAACTGAGGGTGTGAATTGAAAATTCTTCTCCACAATGCCAAATGTCATTTTTAAAAGGACTCCAGGCTATTATGATTAAATGATTTGCTAATGTGCTATTTTGCTGTAAGTCCCATTGGCAGTCAACAATACATGTAGACACTCAACTAAATCTCAGCCCTCTATTACCTAGTTCCCCACACTGAGAAGCTTATGTCATTATGTTAACAAAATTACCGTGCACAATGGCAAGCGAGAATCTAAATGAGACAGCTGCAGAATTATCACATGCAAACAATAAGCCACAGTGGATCCGACCACACTTGATATTGGTATTGATATTGGTTTACGATTGTCACGTGTATTGTGATAGTAAAAAGTTGTTGTTTGCGTGCTATCCTGTCATATCAGATTATACTATACATGAGTGGGAAGGAGCTGCAGATGCTGGTTTAAACTATTCCTTCTCTCCAGAGATGCTACCTAAGTTACTCCACCATTTTGTGTCTATCTTCACACTATACATGAGTGCAGACATGCACAAGTACAACAGGTAGAGCGAAGAGAAAATACCAGAGTCCAGCATCACATGTGTGTTCACGCTCAATGCAAATCTCACGGGGTCTCCAAACATTTGGCTTTGTTCTGTTTTATCATCATCCAATCGTGTTGTTAAAATCTATATTCTTAAAACCATTTTCAGTCTGGTTGATATGTTGAAAAATGGAGATTAATTATTGTTACTCGCTTGAGAGATGACTAGTGAATGCTTTCTCGAGAACATTATACAGTAAACCCTTGTTTTAATGGACCTCTTTATAATGAATTTCGGTCGTAGTTGACAGACCTACAGGTGGATGCCCGCGTCAACCCTGGCGCGGGCATCCACCGCGTCAGCCACTTGTGCCACCACTGCCTGCTCACACAACTTCCAATTGCAGAGTTGTGGATGTAGTCCAGTCCATCAAACACGCCACTATCAATGCTATGTACACTTCACACTACCTTGACATAGTCAAGGACCCTGGTCATTCCCTCTTTTTTCCTCTTGCATCCAGCAGAATATTCTAAAAGCTTAAAATCTGGTACCACCAGTTCAGTAACAGCTCCTTCCTTGCTCAAACTACTAAAACAGTCCTCCCATAAGCTAGGGTAAAGCTGTAGATGACATGTGCATGTACCTTTCCCACAGGAACGAGCACGCCTCCCCCGTAGGCATGCAGGCGGGAGTTGTCAACAGTCACTATTTCATCAGCTCTTATCTTTTTGAAAAGGCTTGTTGACATTACATTTGTCACGGCCCCCGTGTCGAGTTTCGCGGAGAAGGTCGAGCCATTGACAGTAACTCTAACCGAAGGGTCCGTTATCAGGGCATGTGCATCCAAGAGTGAAAAAATGCTGGTCTCCCCCTGGGAAGAACTGGTATCAGACAAAGGGAGTTCGTCAGGCTGGTACTGGGAACCAAGCTCGTTATCAGCCTGAGCAAGGTTGTTTAACATTCTCCGTGGAGCGGGGGCTGGCTTGCCCCGGGAGCGGCAAGCTGCAGAGAAATGGTTTAACTTCCTGCAAAAATTACATGTTTTGCCCAAAGCAGGGCACACATTAAACTGATGGGAGGAAAAATTGCAGTTGGGGCAACGTCGCACATGAGACGTGGTCGTGGGAACAGACGCGGTAGGGGACGGCAGGACTGGTCGTGGGAGTGCTTTTGTACTGCGTGCTTGAGGGCAATGCGCTCCTGGACAGCAGCTGGCTGGAGGACAGAGGGCACGAGGGACTGCTGGGTCACAGGGAGTGGAGGTCTCGTAGTGCGAGCCATCAGCCGCTGTGCTGGCGAGCCCAAGGCAGGGTCGCGGGAGATGTTACAAAGATTGAGGAGAGCCAGGTAAAAGTCGGATTTGGACAGTCTGCAATGCTCCAGCAAGTCCTTAGCACTGCGGACAGCGCGCTCCGCCAGGCCGTTGCTCTGCGGGTACTCTGGACTGCTGGTGTAGTGTCGGAAGTTCCAGCTGGCAGCGAAACCCCGAAAATCGGCACTGGTGAACTGGCTGCCGTTGTCAGATTGGAGGCTTGCCGGGGAGCCGAAAGTGGCGAAGTGGCGGCGCAGCTTCCCGATGACGGCCGAAGAGGAGAGGGAGGGCAGCTGGTCGATCTCGAACCAGCTGGAATAAGAGTCAACGAGGACCAGGAAGTGCTTGCCACGCCATTCGAAAAAGTCAGTGGCGACAGCCATCCAGGGCAGTTCAGGGGCAGGCTGTTGCAGAAGCGGCTGGCGTTGCTGATGGGGAGTGAGGCTATTGCAGGTAGAGCAGGCGGAGACCCTCTCCCGGATGTCTTGGGCCATGCTGGGCCAGTAGAACTGACTCTGGGCGTGGGACAGAGTGGCCTCGGCCCCAGGATGACCGCGGTGGGCGGATTGAAAGTAGTGGTCTCACAGCGCAGCAGGCACAACCACCTTGTGTCCTTTCACCACCACGCCGTCGTGCAGCACGAGCTCGTCACGGACCAGGAAGTAGGGCTCGGCACCGGCCGGCAAGGATGAACGTCGGTCTGGCCAGCCCTGCCGGATGACGTCGGCAAGCTGCTGCAGGGCAGAATCCATGGCAGTGTTTGACCAGGGACTGCATCTGCTGTGAAGGCACAATGTTAACGTTAAGCACCATCAGGTCAGATGACTCGTAGGGGTGGCGATCAGCGGACGATAGTGGCGAGCGGGACAGCGTGTCGGCCACGAACATGTCCTTGCCCTTGCGGTACACAATTTAAAAAGTGAAGCGCTGGAGCTGCAGCATCATGCGCTGCAGCCGGGAAGAGGCAGCGTGGATTGGCTTGTTTAGGATGGTGACCAACGGCTGGTGGTCGGTCTCGATCGTGAAGTTGTTGCCCAGAATGTAGTCCTTGAACTTGGAGCAAGCAAATACCACGGCAAGCAGTTCCTTCTCAATCTGAGCGTAGCGCTGCTCGGCCGGGGTCATGGTGCGGGAGGCATAGGAAACGGGCAGCTGCAGGCCATTGTGGAGCTGCAGGCAGGCGGCACCAAGACCGAATTTGGAAGCGTCGCAGGTGAGAACGATGGGACGCTGCAGATCGAAGAATTTGAGAGTGGGAGTACTGACTAGTCTAGACTTCAGGACATCAAAAGCTTGTTGGTGATGCGGGAACCAGGCCCAGGCAGTGTCCTTCTTGACTAGCTCCCTCAGGGGCGCACTCAGCTCGCTGAGGTCGGGGATGAACTTCCCCAGGTAATTGACCATGCCCAGGAAACGCTGCAGGCTGGGCACGTCGGTGGGTGAGGACATCCCGGAGACAGCAGCCGTTTTTTGCGGGTCAGGCTTCAGCCCCGAGGCAGTAAAAACGTGGCCCACGTAAGTGACCTCCGGGAAGCGGAAATGGCACTTCTTAGGGTTGAGCTTGAGGTTGATATCACGGGCCCGGTCCAGGACTTGACGGAGGTGGAGGTCGTGCTCAGCCACGTCATTACCGTAGACCAGGATGTCGTCAACGATGATAGCACACGGCAGACCAGCAAACAGCTGCTCCATGGTTCGCTGGAATACTTCGCTGGCAGAGTTGATCCCGAATGGCATGCGGAGGAATCGGCACCTTCCGAAAGGCGTGCTGAAGGTAGTCAGGTAGGAGGATCGCTCGTCCAGCGGTATCTGCCAGAAAGAGCTCTTGGCATCGAGGACCAAAAAGACAGTGGCCGGACCGACCTGTGCAGCGACGTCCTCTACTGTTCGCATTGGGTAGTGCGGGCGTTTGATGGCCAGGTTCAGGTCCTTGGGGTTGATGCAAATGCGAATTTCACTTTTGTCCTTTTTCGCGGCAACAACCATGGTGGAGACCCACCGGGTGAGATCGCTCACCTCTTTGAGGATGCCCATGGTGACCATGTCGAGCAGCGTTGATTCCACCTTGTCCTTCATGGCGAAGGAGACGCGGTGCGCGGACGGATCACAGGTTCAACATTGGGGTCGACAGCAATCTTGTAGCAGCTGGGCAGCTTGCCCATCTTATCGTCGAAACGGTCGGGGAAGACAAAAAAAAAACTGCGCCTACCTCCCCTCCTCTGGCTCCGCCTGCTCTTTCTCCTCCGGGTTCCCCAGTTCCGTCACCCGCTCCCACTCCGGCCCCTGCTCTTCCTGCAGAGGGGGGAGCTGGCGAGCTGCGTACCCGGTCTGGCCGGCTGGTTAAGCCGCCTGTCCGCTATGGTGAATTTGCTTAGCTGTTTGCTCCTCTGTTTGTTTAACTGTTTGCCTACCTGCTCGTAGCGCATGAGACGTGGTCGCCCCGTCACTACTGTATTGCTTTTGTTTCCAAGGGGAAGGATGTAGATGACATGTGCCTTTAACATAGTGACCTCACCACTACTAACCACTCCCCATATCAGAAGTATAATTGCAACCTCCCCACCCATTGATCTCTCTCTAGCTCCTGTGACAGACCACGTACAGCTAGTGCAGTATTGAATGTGAGTTAATAATAATAAAAGCAGTAAAGACAATAGTAGTAAAGACACAGTGTGTTTAGAACTCCTCTTTACAAAAGCCAGATCTTCCAACCTACTGCATTGTGGACATTGGACTTTTTCTCCGTAGCTGTAACATTATAATGCTGTAACACTATATATTCTGCCCTCTAGCATTTTTCGCTTTGCACTACCTATTTTATTTAAAGTGCACAAAAAATGCTGGAGAAACTCAGCGGGTGAGGCAGCATTTACATGCTGCCTCACCCGCTGAGTTTCTACAGCATTTTTTGTCTACTTTTGATTTACCCAGCATCTGCAGTTCCTTCTTAAACCTATTTTATTTACGTAGTTTAGTTTAGTTTCCTGTCGCGTGTACCGAGGTATAGTGAAAAGCAGAAAGTCTAAACTTGGTTTAATATCAAACCATCGTCAGTGTATAGATACAGGATGAAAGGAATAACGTTTACTGCAAAATAAAATCCAGTAAAGTCTGATTACAGATAGCCTGTAGGTCTCCAATGAGGTAGATGGTAGCTCAGGACCACTCTCTAGTTGGTGATAGGAGGATTTAGTTACCTGGTCACATCAAAAGGAGGAGGAGCCATCTTGGGGAACGGCTGCTAACCCATCCTTTTAATTCATTTTATTTCCAGTTTTTAGTTAGTTTTGTTCGTCGTTTTTTCGGAGAAATGGACTTCTTATTGTGGGGGGAAGGAGGTAACCTTACTTCTAGGTCCCTACCTGGTCGGTGAGGCAGCTTTTTCTCTGGGCTGCCCGTCGACCCGTCCTCGTGGCCTACCAGCGGGCTTGGAGCGCCGTTTCCTGGTTGGGGACCGCCCAGCACCTCGGCTTCGGTGGCGGCACAGCGCTGGAGCGCCATCGCGGAGCGGAGCGGGCGATGCTTTGCCTGGGTCGCCGCGCTGGATCAACGCGCTGGAGCTCTGGTGAGCTGGACCGCTGAGAGCAACATCTCCGGGCTGCGGGTCTGCGGAGCGGAGCAGGCGGCGCCGACATTAACATCGGGAGCCTGGGAGCTCCAACTCGGTGCGTCCTTGTCGGCTTCGGAAGCCGACAATCCCCTGCTAGGAAGCGGCCGTTCCAGGTGGCCCAGCCGCTGTGAGGACTCTCCCGACGCCGATGCAAGACCACCCGGCTAGAACGGCCAGGAACATCGGGCCTCCGTTGAGGCAACAGCGGTGGCCTTAATAAGCCTGACTTTTGGGAGAACTGGGGTTGGGGACTGGACTTGGGGACTGATTTTTCTGTGTGTAGTTACTATGTTAGTCTGTGTCCAAGATGGCTGTCGGAAGAGAGAGTGGACGCTGGCGCGCTTTAGCTGCCGCTGCTCTCTCTTCACATTGTGTTTTTTTGATTTTTTGATTTTGTGTCTTTGGAGCGATTTCTATCTTTAATTTGTGTATTGATGATGTCCTTATTATTTATTTTTCTCCGACTATATGTTTTTTTTCTCTTCTGTTTAATCTTTGCAAGGTGACCTTGAGATTGGAAAGGCGCCCGAAAATAAAATTTATTATTATTATTATTATCTAGGAAAAAACTGTCCCTCTTGCCTGATGGGAGAGGGGAGAAGAAGGTGTGAATGGGTATGACTTGATTGTGTTTGTTTATAGTGCGATATGACAGGATAGCATGCAAACAAAACCTTCTCACTGCCTCTCTGTGCACGTAACAATAATACACTGATACCAAGAGCAAACATTTTGGATAAGGGCCATGGGCACAATCTCTAAACAAGCAGAGCACTTAGTTCATGATATCATGAGTTCATGATTCACAGGATCATGTACATGGATCCTGTGACTGGTTTAGGATGCATTCTTACTTTTAATCTGTGGAACGTGCATAAACGACACATGAGAGTTTCTAAACATGTTTGTGATTTGCAAATTCATAATTTGTCCATTCAGTGTAGTGTAAGAATATTCTCAATGAATTGACTCCGTAAATTGATCCAGGATCGACTAACCTCTTGACCTCTTTAATGCACAAGCCAAAATCTGTCAATTAAATTGGGGGAGGGGTATTATTTACAGGTTAGGGTGATATGCCCGCAATGCTTTTGTTTCATATTAAACTGCTTGAGCGTTTTTGATTGAAATGCAATGCAGAAGATAAAATCTAAACCGTAAACAGTAAAAGCCCAGTGCCTGTATTTGGTCACGTGCAATTTAGGTCTTCCATGGTTTCTGTTCCCATTGAAATCTGATCGTTACCATAGCACCTTGCAACCACAAACCCTTTAAGCATTGATATAATGTTTATGTCAGTAAAGCTGTTCTTCTCTGCAAACGATATCTCATTTTCAATTGCGCCATCAAAAATTAAACAAAATGCACCTGTAATATTGCTTCCACTTTTCAACATACGCTGAATACTAAAGTTGTTCCAGGAGTGTTGTTTGATAGCGAGGCATTGATTGATAGAGCTAGCTGTAAAATTCAAGCCCTGATCATGATTGTGGTTTTGAAAGAAATCCAAAATCTGAAAATTCGGAAAGGTTATTTTCCAAACCATGAGGTTTGTGCTAATTATTTCTGCGTTTTACATTTCCACAGATTGCAATGGAAAATCTGGAACATTTGCTTAAAACTCATATTTTTCCCTTCATTTGTTTCAGTTCTTTGGAGCAAATTGATAGCCAGCATTCTGGCAGCTGCCAGTGTTTAATAAAATGTGATTCTAGTGAAGTTAATTCCATCTATTAAGGTGAACAATAGATACCGACCAGGCCTCACTATTGGTTTATGCTTACATGATCAAACACCTTGAGAAACCCTGGCATTTCATTTCCAGACATTAGGTACTTGATAAACTGTAGAACATAGAACGGTACAGCAGAGTAACAGGCCCTTCGGCCCACAATGCCTGTGCCAAACATGATGCCAAGTTAAACTCATCTCCTCTGACTGCACGTGATCCATATCCCTCCCGTCCCTTCATATCCATGTTCCTATCCAAAAGCCTCTTAAATGCCACTATTGCATCTGCTTCCATGACCACCCCTTGGCAGCGCGTTCCAGGCATCCACCACCCTCTGTGTAACGAACTTGACCTGCACATCTCGTTTAAACTTTGTTCTTCTGACCATAAAGCTATGCCCTCTGGTCTTTGATATCTTCACCTGTTAAAAAAGGTTCTGTCTCTCTCCCCTAACTATGCCTCTCATAGTTTTATTTACTTCTATCTGGTCTCCCCTTAACCTCCAGCATTCTAGAGAAAACAATCCAAGTTTGTCCAACCTCTCTTTACAGTTAATACCATCTACTCCTGGCAGCATACCGGTAAACCTCTTCTGCACCCTCCCCAAAGCCTCCACATCCTTCCTGTAATTGTGCCAACAGAACTGCATGCAATACTCCAAATGCAGCATAACCGAGGTCCATAAAGCTGCAAAGTAACTTCCTGACTCTTACACTCAATGGCCCGACCGATGGAGGCAAACATTCCATATGCCTTCTTTACCGCACTAGCTACTGGTGTTGCCACTTTGTTCATAGCAACAACTAAGTAAGGAATAAAAAAGTTCAAATGAACTTCACTGCTAATTATTTCAAATTTTGGGAAGGTTAATAGAACCTGAACATAATATGAAGTGTCCCTCCTGGGACATTTAGAGGGAATCCAAAGGGCCTGTTGCTACCAAATAAAGACACAAAATGCAGGACCTTGCTATGGTGTAGCATTCAATCATTCAAACTATCTATTCTTCACAAATCTCTTCAGACCTCCCAAATGTTCAAAGGGCTCACTCATTTTTTCCTTAATTTCAAACTCTAGTCAAAGAGAAGAGCAAATAGATTCATTAGTTAACAAAAAGATATCAGTCCAAGCTTACAGACTTGTTATCATTGACAACATTTGATCAAATCTGGAGAAATCATGAATTTGCTTGAAGTGCTTTGTAGGAATATTATCAAATAACTGACCAAAATAGAGATGGATACTGAACTTATTTATTGTTATTTATTATGGTGTTTACAAACTGCTGCAATTAAGAATTTTGTATCAGGACATATGATAATAAAACACTCTTGATTCCTGGAAGAACGAAAGAACGAATAGATCAGAAAGGAGTAGAAACTGTAGATGAAGAACGACCGAAATCGTCACCAATCCATTTTATCCGGTCTTTCTAAAATGGATGTCATTAAGTTGGAAAGATTGCAAAGAAAGATTTATGAGGATGTTGCCAGTACTTGAGGGCCTGAGCTGTAGGGAGAGGTTGGGCAGGCTAGGATGCTTTAGCCATTATGGAAAACTGGCTAAGAGAAAGACAGAAGATAGACACAAAATGTTGGAGTAACTCAGCAGGTCAGGCAGCATCTCTGGAGAAACGGAATAGGTGACATTTCTGGTCGAGAGCCTTCATCAGACTAAGGGACAGGTCTGGCAGCTTAATGTTCCAGGATACAGATGCCACAGGAGAGATAGTGGTGGGAGTAAAAGAGGAAGGGGTGTTGCTTTATTGATGAAGGAGAATATCACAACAGCAGTCCGAGATAACATTGCTGATGGTTTGTTCAGTGGGTCTATATGGGTGGAGCTGAGAAATTAAAAGGGGATGATCACCTTGTTGGGAGTGTACTATAGGTCCCCAAATAGTCAACGCGAATTAGAAGAGCAAATATGCCAGGAGATTGCAGGCAGCTGCAAAATTAATAAGATTGTCATAGTAGGGGATTTTAACGTTCTCAATATAGACTGGGTCTATTATAGTGCCAAGGGCTGAGACGGGGCGGACTTTGTCAAATACCTGTATGTTCAGGAAAGTTTCCTCAGAAAATATGTAGAGAACCCTACATGAGAGAAAGCAGGCCTTGATCTACTCTTAGGAAATTGGGAAGGGCAAGCGAATGAAGTGTCCATGGGCGAACCTTTTGGGACAAGTGACCACTGTTCTATTAATTTTAAAATGATTATGGATAGAGACAGGGTGGGCCCACAAGTCAAAATTCTGAATTGGGGCAAGGCCAACTTTGATCGTATTAAACATGAACTGTTTAATTGTTGATGGAGTATGTTGTTCAAGGCAAAGAAATGTCTGGAAAGTGTGATGCTTTTAAACGTGTGATGGCAAGAGTTCAGGGCATGCATGTTCCAGTTAGAATGAAGGGCAGGGTAGGTGGGAGGACGGAAGTTCAGATGACAAGATATATTGAGGCTCCAGTCAGGAAAAAGAAGGAGGTATATGCAGCCGGGATCAAGTGTATAGCTGGAGGAGTTTGGGGAACTGAGCAGCATACTTTAGAAGGAAATCAGGAGGAATAAATGGGGGCAAGAGATAGCTCTGGCAGATAATATTAAGGAAAACCCAAACAGATCTTATGTACATTAAGAGAAAGAGGGTAACTAGAGAGAGAACAGGCCCCCTCAGAAACCAAAGCAGCCATCTCTGTGTGAACCCATAGGAGATGGGCAAGGTCCTCAATGCCACTGAAGGCTGTGGAGGCCAAGTCAATGGATATTCTTAAAGTCATAGTTATTGAGTGATACAGTGTGGAAACAAGCCTTTTGGTCCAACTTGCCCACACCGGCCAACATGTCCCAGCTACAGTAGCCCCACCTGCCTGTGTTTAGTCCATATCCCTCCAAACCTGTTCTATCTACATACCTGTCTAACTGTTTCTTAAATGTTGGGATAGTCCCTGTCTTAACTATCTCCTCTGGCAGCTTGTTCCATACATCCACCACCCTCAGATTCCTTTTAAATCTTTTCCCCTTCCCCTTAAACCTATGTCCTCTGGTCCTCAATTCACCTACTCAGGGCAAGAGACTCTGCATTAAAGCAGAGATAGATACATTCTTGATTAGTATGGGTGTAAAAGGTTATTGGGAAAGGTAAAGATGGATCAGCCATGATTGAATGGTAGAGTAGACTTGATGGGCCAAATGGCCTAATTCTGCACTTATGAACATGAACTATTTCTCCTTTGTTTTTAATGTGGAGAAAGACATGAAAAACTGGGAGACTTGGGACAATTTTTATGCTGAAAGATTCTATGCCTATATTGCCAAATAACTAAGAAATGTAGAGGCATTGCATTTGTGTTGTTCAAAATGTGCGTTCAATTTTAAAGATAGTTTATATATGGTTTTCACAAATCATTTTTATGAAATTCTTTTAATACCAAATATAGACTGAGGGTATGTTTCTATTATCCTCTGCAATGCCACTGGTACAAACCTTTTCACACTTCAGATTAGTATTAGAGTGACAGATGATCTTGCCCCAAGCTTTATTCCTATCTCCATAGATAAAGCTGACCGCTGGCATGTTAGCAGTTTTCTTTATTGTAGTAAATAATAGCTGGAACTGGGCAAACTGTAAAACAATTATTGGTAAACTTTTGTTTTACACAAGCTATGTTAACTATTCCAACCCTCTATACGTAACATCATAAATTGTTGGTTTAAAATGACCAGTGAATGAAGCTCAACATATATTTGTGAGCATGTCTTTTGTCTCTCTGTGACAATGTGATTTGAAGCAAACAGGTTGACTTACTGCTATAGCTCAGGTGGCGCAGTGATGTCACACAGCGCCAGAGACCCGGGTTCGATCCTGACTACGGGTGCTGTCTGTACGGAGTTTGTACGTTCTCCCCGTGACTGTGTGAATTTTCCCCTAGTGATCCAGTTTCTGCCTATACTCCAAAGACGTACAGGTTCGTAGGTTAATTAGCTTTGGTAAAGATTGTAAATTGTCCCTAGTGTGTAACATAATGCTAGTGTATGGGGACCGCTAGTCGGCAGGGACTAGGTGGGCCGAAGGGCCTGTTTCCGCACTGTATCTCTAAGCTAATTTATATGGTCAGTATCCAGCTTAAGCTATTTCAGGGCACAATACTGCTCCATAGCTTGGAAAACATAATGCGTCTTTTTATTCTTTGTATGTAAACATAACATGTTCCATCCCTGCGTCCCACATTTCCATTTTACCCTCCTCTTTCCTCTTCCCTCTGTCTGCTTCTATCCATATCCCTTCCTCCGACTTTTATATTTCACACCTCCTCGTCTCTCCTAACCTGACACTCTGTCTCCTTTTCACCTCCAGCCTTTGTCACTTACTCCACCTATCTGCCAATCACTTCTATGCCGCACCTGTATCCACCTATAACTTGCCAGGCTTTGTCCAGACCCCGTCTCTTTTTTCCTGCATTCTTCCCCCAACCCCATCAGTCTAAAGAAGGATCTCGACCTGAAACGTGGTCCGCCCATTCCCTCCACAGAGGAAGACAGAAAATGCAAAAGTAGCTCGATGGATCTGGCAACATCTCTGGAGAACGTGGATAGGTCCTTCGACAGATGCTGCCCGACCCGTTGAGTTCCACCAGCACTTTGTGTTTTGGTCTTAGTGATGTGTTTGACAGTAGGTTCCTTCAGGTGACACGCTTTCTTCGATCAAATTGTCTAAAATTGGGGGGGGGGGGGGAAAGAAAATATTGAAATGATGTCCTGCAAAAACAAGTTTTTAATGATAGTTTAATTGTTCATTGACATGTGTACTGGCAGCATTTAACTTACAAAAGAAGAACTGGTTTGATGTCTTTTGACTTGTTTTTTACCAGTTGTCCAGAATGCTGTTTATTTCCAGTGATTTCTGTTTTCATTTCAAAGTTCAAACAGAATTTCCTTCATGTGTTTACCCATTGCTGAATAAACACTTGTGTAAAGTGCAGTTGTGAGCAAACAAGCCACATATGGCATGCAAAATCTTCCATTTACTTAGTGATGAGCACAAATGAGGTTGGAGCTACCGTTGACATGGTAATTGTTTCTCCGCTGTTAAACTTGCAAGTCCCAATTCAGCGACGCTACTGATTTGAGGGCTACCAAAGCAAGCACAGACTCAAGAACAAGAACGAGAACAGCACGGTTTGTGCTGAATATAATGCCAATTTACACTGATCTCATCTGCCTTACATGATTCGTTTCCCTCTATTCCACACCATCACCACTGGCAGTGCGTTCCATGTCCCCATCACCCTCTGTTCAACCACATCTCCTTTAAACTTCCCCCCTCCCACCTTATAGCCATTCTGACTAACCTCTCCATGCCCCTTGCAGGGTATTTTTCCGCACTGTATCTCACACCTGCTCAGATTAAACTCCATCTGCTATTTCTCTGTCATATCTGTAGTTGATCCATATCCTGCTCTATACTTTGACAGCCTACATCACTGTCTGTATTGGACAGGTTTTAAGTAATATCAGGCAGGACAACTAACCTCTTCAAAAGAACATGTACTCTGTTCTAAAGTGATGGTTAAACAGAGAGCTATACAGTATTACAATCTTTCCATTTCCACTACAATAAGCTTTGGTCAATAGTATTGTGTCTGCTTAATGTAGAGGATGCTAATTCTACAAAATAAACAAAGCATCCACACACTTGGCCACTTTCCATAATTCAATATTTCCTTTGATAAGGCTCACCATAAACCTTTTACATCCTCCACTTCTCTGTGGAACGCTATAGACGGGTCATGTGTTCACCCTGATTAAATAGGTGGGGTTACAAATGAGAAGATTTATCAACATGGTTCCTCGATGCACCTTTCTAATTCTAGCCTGCAAATAAGATCAGCAAAGAGGGGACGTTCCCAAATAAATCCTTTCTCTTTGCTGAATGGAAATGAATCTGCTGAATTTTTATTCTTATTTTTAATATTCAGTTTCTTTGGTTATGGAAATGGAAAATATGTTTGAAAATTCACCAACATTGGAGAGAGTGGAACTTGTTTTATGTGATTCTGGATCTCAAAACATCACCAATTTCTCACCTGAAGCACATAATAGACTAGAGATACAGTGCGATAACAGGCCTTTCGGCCCAGCGAGTCCACGCTGATCAGTGATCACCCCGTACACTAACACTATCTCCTACAAACTAGGGACAATTTACAGAAGCCAATTAACCTACAAACCTGGACATCTTTGGAGTATGGGAGGAAACCGGAGCACCCAGAGAAAAACTATGTGGTCACAGGGAGGATGTCCAAACTCCGTACAGACAGCACCCGTAGTCGGGAACGAACCCGGGTGTCTGGCGCTGTGAGGCAGCAACTCTACCGATGCGCCACTGTGCCACCCTAATATTATGGAGTAAATTCTAACATAATGGTCAATCATGTGCCTTCATTATGAACACAAGTTGTGTCATTGTGTGTTTGTTTCATTCTGATTGCCTGTAGGAACATTTCCTTTTGTTTTAATAGTAAGATTAAACGAGAACTTACCAGTTTGAAGTTTGATCTTGATTTTATGAGGAGTTACGATGAGCGATTACGTGAAGAAGGGCCGTCCGTCTGCGTGCGCGTCAATCTTCAAAGCAGCGGTGTTAAATCACAGATAAAAAGAAGACCTGAGAATAGTAAGATTGAAGAAACTAGAACTTCCATGTGACCTTGATAGCATGAGGGTGGGAGCGGTGGGCACGTAATCGCTCATCGTAACTCCTCATAAAATCAAGATCAAACTTCAAACTGGTAAGTTCTCGTTTAATTTTACTATTTTACTTCGGAGTCACGTGAGTGACTACGTGAAGATTTCAAAGCTCTGTGATTTTACGCCGGTTACGAATCCAGGCGTCACACACTGAATGGATTGACCATGGATGCGTGTAATCATTAAAGCATTCAGACATTACGTAGTTAAGTAAGGACACTGATGCTTTAAATGAAAGAAAAGTTTTTAAAAACTAGTTTCCCCTCCCAACCTTGGGGGTAAACTAAGGGACAGAACTTAAAATGGTACGTGCAAACACCCCCAGTCCGGTAATAGGTTTGTTATAAAACCGGTGGACCGTTATTTCATTCGTCCATCCTGCAGCCACTAGGATGTTGTCAAGAGGCACGTCCATTGCTCTTGCAGCCGACGTACATGCAGCCCTGGTGGAGTGAGATTTAACCATATGAACGTTCACTCTGTTACCGCCATTACTCCCTTTGACCATCTGGAGATGGTTTGTGTTGAACCTTCTGGTCTGTTCTGAGCCTCTGTGGTTCTCCGTAACTCTCAGATAGTGGTGTTAGTATGTTACCAAACACACAACCGTTGGTCCTCTGGATATGCCAAGAACTGGATCTCCATCCCTGGCATTCCTGGCCTGCTATGTTTATATCAGGTTCCTGATTACGAATGTTATGTTGTTCATATTGGTGGTCATGTGGTCCAACCGTAGCTTTTGCAGTGTCTGGACTCTTTGTCAGCATACCACCTTCAGGGTTAGTTATAGGCGGTCCCCACTGTCAAAGTAGGGTTAGTACCACGCTCACATTCCATGTGTCCATGTACCTTGGTCTTAGAGGTATTAGATTGTAAATTCTCTTCATGAATTTTGTTGTAAAGGGGTGCGTTCCTATCGACCCGTGCCCTGCTTGCAGCATCAGATAGGAGGAAAGTGCGCCTCTGGCACTATTGATTGCACTATAACTTTGTTTATAGTTATAGTACAGAGTTGATAGGAAACTCCAAGACATCTGTTATCCGAACTGTGTTGTATTTGATCGGACAGTCCTATGCCTTGAAATGGCCTCCTCAGAATCTGCAGACCAACAAGTTAATACGTTCGTGTAGTGGATGATTACTCCCTGTAACTGGGTTCACTAGGAGGTCCCTGCTCTTGGTTACAGCCATAACTGGCTGGACTATAGTTCCCAAAATTTTTGGGGACCAGGCTTGAGTAGGCCATCTGGCACTACCAATATGCCTGTGGCTTAGTCTTGCTTGATTTTGGTCAAGCATCGGTTTGTGAGACAAATTTGCGGAAAGCATGCATAAACAATCCTCCCCAATTGAGGGAGAAAGCATCCACTGCCTTTGTTCCTGGATCCTGCTTGCAGGACACATATCTGGGTAACTGATGGTTTAGTCTAGATCAAAATCTGGTATGCCAAATCGTGTAGTTATTTAGTTAAATACTGCCTGATTCAACATCCATTCTGTGTTGTTATTAAACATCCGTGATCCAGCATCTGTCACCGTGTTATATCTACCTCGTAGATTTCCCAAATATTCCTCTTGATACACCAGTGCCAAATGAGGTTCGACAATCTATCGTAAGATACAGATTTTACACCACCCTTGTTAGTGGATATGTGCCACCGCAGTGGTGTTATCAATCTGAATTTGAACAAGCACCGGTTGCATATTGCTACAGAACCCCTTGAGTCCAAATTGTGCCCCCAACAATTCTGGGTAATTGATTCCATGTGTTGGGGAATTACAGACTCCTGCTCATTCCATCTGCCCCCACAGCTCTAGACTTTGTTAGTGGCTCCCCATCCTTAGCCGCTAGCATAGGTCTGAAGAACCCTCGATGGCTTTCAAGCAAATTTACTTTGAGCTTTCTCACGTTCGTTATCCACCGTAGTTTATTCAACAATGGCCTCTGCTGGCAATCCATAGTTTTGCCAATTTTGCCTGCATGGAATCTGAGTGTTCGTTCCTTTGCTCGCTGTAAATTCTGGTAATGCAAAGGCCCGTACGTACTGCTGGAAATGCAGCTACTATTTGCCAATTACACTCACTGTTTGCCTGATAGATGGCTAGAATTTGACTATCAGGTCATAGCAGGCTTGATTAATATAGTCGTTTGCCCCTAGGCAAAGTCACCAACATATTTACTGCTTTTGATAGTAAATTCTAGGTAATCAATTACCCTTGTATGTGTCAATTTTGATTTAACTGGATGGATGAGGTAACCAATTCTATCAAACAGGGTTTTGGTTTGCTTTGACTGATGCTTCTGCCAATTCTTGGTGACTCCAAAATGAAATTGTCCAAATATGCCATTACTATGTGGTTCTGAGACCTTTGTAGACCCAGAATTGGTTTCCGTAGTTTTGTCAATAGTCTAGGAGCTGATGTCAACCCATTTGGCAGATCCATACCATCCAGTTAAACTTCAAATATCTCCTGTTCTTAGTGAATAGACACCGAATAGTATGCATCTTTGAGGTCGATGCATGCCATGTGACCATTTTATAGGAAGCTCCTATAAAACAGTAGTTAGATCGTAACAAAATTACTGTTTCTAAAAGTCTATACTGCACAAATGAGTTAAACCTGGATGAAGTGACATCCTCCATCTGTCACATGTCCTGAATGGCAATCCTGCCCAAAATTACTGGGCCTGCCTTGAAGACAATTCCAGTCCGAGTTCCAAGTCTGCTTGGAACCTGTGTATGTTGTGCAGTAAAATTATCACATTATTATCTGTTTTTAAAAAACCAGTTATGAAATTTCATGTAATTGTCATTTTGAACAAGAACACAAGAGTAAATTACCAACATGTAACTGCTCCACAATCCCTTGTTTCAGTAAACCCAGACCCACCTACCTCCATGGCTACCGGTGGTCTTGTGGTAAGCCCAAAGGCCCCTGATGCGGATTCCTTTTCTCTCCTTGATTGGGAGTAGGACTGGTAAGGAGTGTGGATTCCATGTTTCTCCCGACCTCTGCTTGGGTCTGGTCTGAAAACCTCATCATACTGAGCCTGCCTTGTAGGACAATTCTGGCCATTATTTTGAGTCTGCCTTGAAAGACGACTCTGATCGTATTTCCGTGCCCAGCTTTCAAGCTACCATCGGATTCAGTGAACTGCTTACCCCCTATGGAGGTGTGGGGTGTGTTGTCGCCTATGCGGATATTCTGCCAGCTGCTGGCTCTTGAGGCCATATGCATGTGCTTCAGTATGTTCATACTTTAAATTCGAGATCAGTTACCTACAGATCACTCACACTCCCCTCCACTGAGAGTGAGGTTCGTATAAAGCCCTGAAAACAGGTGCTGCCGCAGGCCCCTGAGGATACCTGTGCTGACATGGCCCTTCCAGTGGACCTAAATGAGATTCTAGCTTTGGTCAGACTGAAATGGACCATGAATGCTCCTCTCCTCAGAGCAGGAGACATTTGTGCAGCCCTGAAAACAGGTGCTGCTGCCTGTGGGTTCTCCATAATACCCGGGCTGTCAAGAACTAGATTCCATCCAGGGAAGCACCCAGTGGAACCTGGATGATTGCAGAAGCACTTATTTTCTGTTTGTTTGTATGGAAGCTTATTATTACTTTTATGTAAAGCATTTTGGTGTTGACTTAAACAGTGCAATATAAGTAAAACTTACTTACTTACTTCCTTTCTTCTGCTTGTCCCTGGGAAGGTCCCCCCCCCCCCTCTTCTTGTACTCTGATTCAGAGTGGTTTCTTCTACATGTAGTTCCCCCTCCAATGGGGAAGACATTGGGCTGCCCCATGTGCGAGGCTCCCGGCACCGGCACTGCTGTAGGCCGTGCTGATACTGCCTCCTCCCTTGGAGCAGATCATGGTTGGAGCAACTTCTCCATAGGTTGCTCCATGTGGGAGAAGTCGTCCTCAGACGCTCTCCGTTGAGGGAGGGTATCCCTCTTCCCCGGACTCATCCGAGTCAACGTGTTCGTTTAGACTTGCGGGTGGCATTACGTCCCGCAGGACAACCATGGAGCTCCTGCTCCCGCGCAAAGTCTCCTGCCGATTCTGCTGTCGGCGCTAATGTCGGGAACAAGACCGTCGCTGCTTTTTGGAAAGCTGCGGTCTTCGGCAGCCGACATCCCGCGGGCCGTCTCCTCGACATCTGGGTTCTGAAAAAAAACCTTCAAGCCCGAAAGAACGCAGGTAAGTGATTCAACTTTCCTTACCTGCTCATCCCGACGGCCTGGGAGGACTCAGTGCCTGCCAGTCCGTCGTGCGTGTTGCGTTCAGACGTAATGACGTGCACGCAGACGGACGGCCCTTCTTCACGTAGTCACTCACGTGACTCCGAAGTAAAATCTACCCTCTACACACTCTGTTATCCTGAAATATTAGAACTTAGAGCTCCTTGAAATTGGTGGTAGGCAGTTTATTAATGTGTGTTTGTGGAGGTCTAAAATCCTCTTAAACACCACTATTGTATCTGCCTCCACCACCACCCCTGCATTGCATTCCAGACGCCCACAACTCTCTGTGTAAAAAATAATTGCCCCACTCATCTACTTTAAAATTTGCTCCTCTCACCTTAAACCTATGAACTTTAGTCCTTGACTTTTTCACCCTGGGGAACATCACTTAAGTTTAGTTTAGTTTATTGTCAGGTACTGTGAAAAGCACTGTAATTTGCTTATTTTTTGAATTAATTGAATGACATGAGATATATTTGATTGTTCTTGAGTGGGTTAATATATGTTAACTTTAGTTTTCCTATTTTAAAAATAATTTTAATGCAACTTAATTCCTTGGTTGTCTTTTTAATAGACCTACAACGTTTTGAATGTCAGACATTTTAAAGTATTCATTATGCTTGACATGTCAGACTGCAGATTAAACCAGTCGAGTCAGCTGTCAGTGGACTTTTAGGGAACAGGCATTTTGCTCGTAGTCTCCCATGTGACAGCATTTACACATGCATTTACATGTGCAAGAGCTTAGCAGCACAGCATGTCTCTGTGAGAAGGATAATGATGGGTTTTATTAAGATGTCCAAAAAGATGGCTTTGCACTGCATGCATCCAGAATAGCTGTCAGGGCACTGCCAGGAAATACTAGCCCCATTATTTCTTACATAGTTTAATAATTATGTCGAAATATCTACTGCTGGGCAGAACAAAAGTTTGTCGCGAGTAAGTGTCCTTGGTGTTAGTTGTATTGTATTGTATTGTATTGTATTCAAATTTATTGTCATTGTCTCAATTAGAGACAACGAAATGAATTTCCCTTTACAGTCAGTATCATAAAAATAAATAAATAATAAAGTTTAGAAATCAACATGAAAACACGCCCTTCGGCCCACCGAATCTACAGCCACCATCGATCACCCATTCACACTCATTCTGTGTTATTGTACTCTCTCCTCCACTCCCTGCACACTAGGGGCAATTTGGCAGCAGCCTGTTAACCTACAAGCCCGCATGTCTTTGGAATAAGACCATAAGACATAGCAGCAGAATTAGATCATTCGTCCCATCATGTCTACTCAGCCATTCAATCATGCCGGATCTAATTTTCCCTCTCAACCACATTCTCCTGACTTTTTGCAGTGACCTTTGATGCACTTACTAATCAAAAACCTATCACGTGGGCAGATGTGGAAGGAAACCGGAGCACCCCGAGGAAACCCATGAGGTCACAGGAAGAACATGAAAACTCCACGCAGACAGCACCTGAGGTCAGGATCGAACCTGGATCTGTGGCATTGTGAAGCAGCGGCTCTACAAACCAATCTGAAACGGTATCTAAAATTGACAGCCACACATCCGGTGGCGCTATGGAGTAGGAGAGACTCGCGCCAACTAGCTCCGTGAAAAAAACGAAAAAACGGGGGGAAAAGACAGATCCTACCTGCAGAAAACGGCACCGATTGTTTTGCAGTAAGCCCGTGACGTCATCAGGCACGCGACACCGGCAGTATGTCGACTCAACATACTCCCCCCCACAAGACAAAAAACGGCAAGACTAAAGAGGTAGGCCCAACTGAAGCCTCGGCCTCAGGTTTAACAGCATCCCGAGAAGACATCTCAAAGAAGAAGAAAAAGACTGAGATGGAAGAATTAAAAACGTTTCTTAAGGAGGAACTTAAAAATCTTAGACAGAACTTTAAAGAGTTTAAAGAGGAGCTGACATCTTTTAAAAAAGAAATTAAAGAACAAATTAAAGAAGATGTTACAGAGATTGTACCCGAAGTCCTTGAAGACTGGAAATTAGATATGGAAGAAATATGACTCAAAATGTTGAAGAAGTAAATGAAAAACTGAATAAGATGGAATCCAGATTTGATTCTAAACTTGAACCTATTCTCCTGACATTAAACCAACACCACAAGATTGTAAAAGAACTTGAGGAACTTGCTGAGACAAGCACCGCAACTACAAAACAACTCATCACTGAGAACCAACGCCTATCAAAGTTATTGTATCAAATAACTGAAAAATGTACTGACTTGGAGGGACGACAGATGCGTCAGAACTTAAGAATCGTGGGCATCCAGGAAGGTAGAGAGGGGACTCGTGACCCCCGTGAATTTGCTGCAGAAGTACTGAAAACAATTTTGAACCTGGACCAGGCGCCATTACTTGCCCGAGCGCACAGAGTGCCGAGACGTCCCCCAAAGGTGGGCGACCGACCAAGAATAATGATAGTAAAGGTCCAATATGACCATGTATTGGATGACATGATGAGGAAAATTGGCAAAAGCAGAAATCTTGTATATGAAGGAGACAAGATTAGCGTATTCAGAGATTACCCTGTGGAAGTTGCTAAGAAAAGAGCGTTGTTCACAGAAACAAGAAGAATACTGAAGAACATAAAGAATCTGAGATATGGACTGTTATACCCCGCAACACTAAGAGTCAGTTACGAGAAGAAGGAATACTTCTTCATCAAGCTCACGGAAGCATTTGAATTTGCCAAGAACATCGAGGACAAGATCGAAGATTGAAAAATATTCAACACTTAACACCTACCTGGATACTCCTATCTCGCAGAGAAGATATGGAACTCTAAACTTTAAACTATTATATTTAAGAGTTGCCTAAAATTCGCAATAAGAATTGGGTATATTTCCTGCAACGGATATATAATACTAACATTCTAGTACTAACCTCTAACAACTATTAATAATCAAGAATATTAACTAACATTAACTAATGATAATAAGATTATTTAGATTATTTAAGAATTAACTAAAAGTATGAAATATAAGTAAAGTGTGATTCAGGTATTTTATAATGAGAAATGTTTGGTGGCTCTCTCTCTGATGTTTTCGTTTTTGATTATTCTTTGATAAATGTTTATATTATACAAAACTAACATTTCAATTTGAGACTACTAATTATACCATTAATGGAATATAATCAATATTTATTTCCCCCCACAAATTGTATGCATCGAATTGGAAACTTTCCTTTCAAGGAAAGTACGGAGCTAGTATTTTTATAAACCAAAAGCTACGGAAGTCCATAGATGCTTAGCCACATTAGGGTGGCTATCACTAACTGTACTAATTGTAGTTGTAGTTGCTTTTCTTTTTTACTTTCCACACTTTACTAACCCTATTTGCTATCACCTTTTTTATCTAATATCATATTATATTTTGTATTTGGAATGGAATTGCATATTTTATTTAAGGAGATATGTTCAGATGGAAAACAGACGTGACCTAAAATTCATCTACCTGATGTTCAAGTATAAGGTAGGGTTGAGTGTGCTGAATCATCTGCTCTACCACTTAATCACAAGATGCAAGACATGAATATAAAAATTGGGGGTGAGGGAATTAAATTCTGTAGTTGGAATGTTAAGGGAATTAATGAACCTATCAAGAGAGGCAACGTGTTAGCTCATTTAAAATCATTGAAAACAGATATAATATTTCTCCAGGAGACACATCTTAAAAAGGAAGCACAACACAGATTGAAAGCAAAATGGATTGCTAAAGCGTACCACTCTTCATTCTCACATAAATCTAGAGGTGTTGCAATATTAATTCGTAAAGGTATACCCTTTAAACATATATCAACGATAGAAGACATTGAAGGCAGATATATTGTAATAATAGGGGAGTTATACTTAAAAAAGGTGACTCTCCTCAATGTGTATGGACCAAATTTTGATAGCCCTCTGTTTTTTAAGAGAATTCTTAACAATATCCCGGAAGGTACACAACAAAACTTAATAATCGGTGGAGATTTAAATTGTACTTTGGATGCTTATTTGGATAGATCATCAACTCAAAGAAAACTAAAATCTCGATCAAGTGAATTTTTAAATTCATACATTAATACTACTAATATTAAGGACATTTGGAGAATTGAAAATCCATCGGGCCGAGAATATTCATTTTACTCACCAGTACATAAAACTTACTCAAGGATAGACTATTTTTTAGTAGATTCAAAACTTATCCCATTTACCTATAGCTCACAATATCATAACATCATAATCTCAGACCACGCTCCATTAACATTTATGATCAAAGTAAACGGAATGGCAGAGACACAGTCACAATGGAGATTTAATCCCCAAATCTTAAAAGATAAGTCATGTAATGAATACCTAGTAAAACAGATTTAAATGTTTTTTGAGGCTAACAATAGCCCTGAAATCTCTGCTTCCCTTCTTTGGGAAACATTTAAAGCATTTGTACGAGGAGCATTAATTTCTTCCCAATCATTTTTTAATAAAGAGAATAGGGCCAAACAACAGAAACTGGAAATGGAAATAAAGCAATTAGACACAGAAAATGCAGCAGCACCATCCACGATAAAACACAATAAAATTGCAGTATTGAAATATAAATTAAACAAGATTTATTCAGACCAAGCTATAAAACTTTATCAACATACAAAACAATTAAATTTTGAATTTGGTGACAAACCACAAAAACTATTAGCGCGTCAACTTCGCAAATTGGATGGGGAAAAAACAATATACAAAATTAGAACAGATAAGGGAGAAACATTAACACTGCCTAAAGATATTAATGATAGATTTCTACAATACTACCAAAAATTGTATTCATCTAAAATAACAGAACAATTAACGGGAATGGAAACATTTTTACAGAATTGTAAGTTTGCGGGTCTAGATCAGAAAGAGAGAGAATTGCTAGGGGCTGAAATTACGATAAAAGACATTGAAGAATCAATAAAATCCTTAAAAAACGGAAAGTCTGCAGGATGGTCTAAATTCTGAATTTTATAAAAAAAATTATGATTTGCTTTCCCCACGCCTACAGACAATGTACAAATACGCTTATACTCAACAGAAACTCCCAGAAACTCTAAATGAATCTACAATCATACTTATACCAAAAACGGACAAGGATCTTGAAGACCCAGGTTCATACAGAGCTATAGCCCTCTTAAATACTGATCAGAAAATATTAACTAAAATTCTATCTAATAGATTGAGCTTAGTGATCAGCAAATTAATACATCCCAACCAAACAGGGTTTATCCCCAAACGGTATTCATTTTATAATCTGAGAAGATTATTTAATATTATATACTCCAATAGAATCCCTAACGCAGAGCTAGCAATTATCTCGTTAGACTGCTGAAAAAGCATTTGACCAGGTAGAATGGCCATATTTATTTTCGGTGATGGAAAATTTCAACTAGGAGAGAAGTACTGTACATGGGTTAAATTGTTATATTCTAATCCAACAGCTAGAATATTAACAAACAAAATGTTATCAACTAAATTTAATCTCTCTAGAGGCTGTAGACAAGGATGCTCACTATCCCCACTATTATTTGCTCTTGCAATCGAACCCCTAGCAGAAAGCGTTAGAAACCATCCAGGAATATTTGGATACAATACTAGAGACACAAGGAATAAAATCTCCTTATATGCAGATGATATACTAATATATATTACAAAATTAGAAACTAGTATTCCAAACCTATTAAATCTAATAACTCAATTTGGTCAGTTTTCGGGATATAGAATTAATTGGAATAAAAGCGAAATCATGCCAATAACAAAATTCAATTTACATACAATACAACAATCCCCTTTTAATATAGTTAAAGATAAATTTAAATACTTAGGAATCTATGTAACTAAGACATATACCTCTTTATTTAAACTAAATTTCCCACATTTACTGAATAAACTACATAAGAATATTCAATACTGGAAAACACTCCCCATTTCTATGCTTGGGAGAATTAATGCTATAAAAATGATTTTTTTACCGCAACTGCTGTACCTACTTCAATTAATTCCGATATATATCCCAAAAACTTTTTTCAAAAAAGTCGATTCCATTGTTACAAGTTTTGTCTGGGATTTGTCTGATATTTTTGAAATAACTTCAGAAGTTATTAATACAAAACTGGACCCAGACACAAAATTAATAATACTTGGAATATCAGAACAAAGCTTAACACTCACAACAAACCAAAGAAATTTCCTCAACTACAGTATAATAACCGGGGAAAAATTAATATTAAAATTTTGGAAAGGCCCTACAACCCCCACAATTAAAATGTGGATTACGGAAATGTCGGAGACCCTATACTTAGAAAGAATTAGACTTGTCTTAATGGACAAACAAGATCTTTTCCATAAAATTTGGGCTCCATTCATTAACTATCTGAAGGGATAGATTGGCACAGCACGAGGACCCAACTGAAACTTGAACTCAGGAATAGATGAAAAGCTATACTTTATAACCTACGAACCTATCTCCATTGACGTATTACAGGTAACCCATTCCACCTCCCTTGTTTTTCTGTTGTGTTTTTTTTTCTTTCTTTTTTATTTGTAACTTTCTACCCTCTCTTTTTCCCTCTTTCTATAAAAAATAAAAACACTAGAAGCAGAAGTAATTGATAATGGAAAATTTTAATAATGTATGACTGATGTATATGAAAAGTTTTTTTACTATAATATGTAACTACATTTTATAATATGTCTACTTCTAATAAATAAATAAATAAATAAATAAAAAGAATGAAACATTTGACAGCCACTACATATGTGTCTGAGGGACAAGAAATATACAGGGGGCCATTGTGGATTAGGTTTGTGTGTTAGCAGTCCAACTAAAGGAGTACTGACAGCTAAATACGTACTTAAACAAATAAAGATCCAATCTGTATGGGATATTAAGCACCCATGACAATGCCAGTAATGAGTGAGTAGTCAAGAGACAAACCAAGAGTGTTTCATTGTTATATGTACCAACAACGGGATGATTACATTCTGGATCAATCTGAATATGAATAATGGCAAGGCTGAATCCCATGGTCTGTTACTGAATATCTTGGTGTCTCCTCATGTGTAACTTGTGGAGGTCAAAACCAGGACGATCTATATCAGATATTTTCAGACCAAAGTCATAAATCCAGCAGCACATCACACATTGCTCTGGTGCCTGTTGTTCTGCAATGCTCCTACATTTTACGGGACTTCATCAGTGGCTGTATACCAGCTGGTTAGGAAGGTCCCGACCCAAAATGGCGCCTGTCCATTCATTCCACAAATGCTGCTTGACCTGCTGATAAATCTCATTAACGTCAAAAATATATATACTTTCGTAAAAAAAAATTTTTGCCTGCATGGGACTTTGAATTTCTTTGGCATTGACTGTCCAAAGAGTCATATCAATCATTTTTGTCTAACCTTCAGGCAACTTATCATGTTGCCATAACTCTGCACAAGGCAAAACAAGAAGCACTGGAGTAACTCAGTGGGTCAGGCAGCATCTGTGAAGGACATGGATAGGCGACGTTTGACCTGAAACATTGTCTGTCCATTCTCTCCACCGATACAGCCTGACCTGCTGTGTTATTCCAACACTTTGTGTTTTACTCAAGCTTCCAGCATCAGCATTTCCTTGTAGCAATTCTGCATCATCAGGGCGGCACGGTGGCGCAGCGGTAGAATTGCTGCCTTGGAGCGCCAGAGACCCTAGATCATTCCTGACTACGGGCGCTGTCTGTACTGTATTTGTACATTCTCCCCATGACCTGAGTGAGTTATCTCCGAGACCTTTGGTTTGTAGACTAATTGGCTTGGTATAAATGTAAATTGTACCTAGTGTGTGTAGGATAGTGTTAATGTGTGTGAATCGCTGGTTGGTGTGGACTCGATGGGCCGAAGGGCCTGTTTCCATGCTGTATCTCTAAACAAAACTAAAACTAAACTATCCCTCCTTCCTGGAACCACAAATTATCTACTCTACAAATGAAGTGATGTCATTGAGAATGGCCCATGACCATATCTGCTGGAATGTTATTGAACGGTTTACGATTCAATGTTTACTTTCAACAGTAAGACCATAAGGTATCGGGGCAGAATTAGGCCATTCGTCCGAGAGAGTTTACTCTACCATTCAATTATGGCTTATCTATTTTACCCTCAATCCCATTCTTCTTCCTACTCCCATAACCTTTGATGCCCCTTACTAATCAAGAACCTATCGATCCCCACTTTAAAAATACCAATGACTTGGCCTCCACAGCCGTCTGTGACAATGAATTCCACAGATTCACTACCAAAAGTTATCTTAAAGGTGAGAAATTGTGGAGGTTTGCGGTGCAGAGGAATTTCAGTATCCCAATGCGTGATTTGAACATCACCATGATGCCTATACAAGAAGAAGTTAGCAAGGCTAACTGAATGTTGCCTTTTGGCAATGAATTCCATAGATTCACCACCCAAAAGAAAAACAACTGGAGTTGGAAGTCTGAAGAAGAGCTCCTGACCCAAAACGTTGCCTGCCCATTCCCTCCTCAGATGCTGCCTGACCCACTGAGTGTTTGCCATTAGGCAGAGTGAGGACAACACTCTAAGGTTCCTGTATCTGCAGCTGCTTGTGTGTCCAGGATGAGGTTGGTCTGATGGGCCACCAGTGCTGTGCCAAGAATACCTGTCATCCCTCCGGCACAGGAGCTGGATGGCTGCCAGTGTACTGAATCACTGATCACTGAATCATCCTCCATGGAAACTCTGTCTCTCCCTGAGGCAAGGCATCAGTTAACCTGGCAATCTCCACTGTGCAAAGCTGGATAGGTTCCAAAACATCAAACCTTTTGTGAGATCCAGAACTGTGATAATGAGCCCAGGTTAGAACTGCATAGTGACATCAGTATCAGTTTTGTTTACTGTCATGTGAAAAGCTTTTGGTTGCATGCTATCCAGTCAGCAGAAAGACAATACATGATTATAATTGATCCATATAGATATTTGCAGGGTATAGATATCTGATATGAGTGTTGTTTTATCATTGCCACATGTACCTGTTATTCCTGGCTAAATTGGAGCAGCTAGGACTTCAAATGGGGTTAAGTTTCAGGGTTGCTGTGAGATTTGGACAAATTTGGAATTACTCTCTGCAGAGCTGGGACAGGCTGTGAAGAGGTGCCAGCAAAGATCCTAGAGGTGCCAGAGTGTCTGGAGCTTAGATACAATTTTACTTCTGAGTCACGTGAGTGATTCCGCGAAGAAGCCCTGCCAGTCCACATGCGTGGCATTATGTCATCCGCATGGCGACGCACCGGACCGGCAGGCTAGCGTGGGGGGGAAAACGCTCCTGCCAGCGGTAAGTTTAAACCTACACGGTAAGTTTTATTCCTTACCAGGTTGTGTTTTCTTGCAGGAACCTCTCCTTACAGAGGTTTCCTGCAGGATATTGTGGCGCAGTCCGGATGAGCCGCGGGGAAACCGGCTTTGGGCTGTGTGGAGACCCGGTCCAGACCGCGGAACGCGGGTAGCCGGCAGACGTCGGGTGCGCTACTCCAGCCACTGACAAGGCGGTCAGCGGCTTCCAGACCGCTGAGGTTCCCGTGGAGGGGTAAATCCATGCGGTATCAGGGTGCCGACTGTAGAGCACCATGGCTAATCCTGTGAGCAGGAAAAGCCATTCAAAAGTAAGCCCGTGGAGTCGGGCCAGGAGGATTCTCCTCCCAATAGAAGCGACGTCTGTGGACGGCTGGTAAAGATGGAGCACCTGATAGAAAGGATGCTCCATCACGACATGCTCCAGGAGGAGCTTTATATCCGTGAGGTCACCCCATGGGCCCATGGCAACAGCTTCTGGTAAGGGCTGTATATGGAAGATCTGCTCCATGAAGAGGAGCATTATATCCACAGGTCTTGGGGGCCCGTGGCAGCAGCACCTGTAGAAGGGCTGCATAATGTCTCCCTCATGGAGGATGTGAGTTTACCAGGGCAGTTTTGTTCTGACCCTAAGGTTGGAGGTATTACAGAGCATACCCCAAGGCATAAAAGCCAAGAAGGGCTGTTGAGCCAATAAAAAGAGCTCCAGCATGATATTCTCCAGCAAAAGGAGCTTTATATCCGCGGGTCTCTTCGGGAGCCTGTGGCAGCAGCACCTGTTGAAGGGCTGTCTGGGAAAAGCTCCTGATGGAGAGGATGCTCCTGCACGATATGCTCCAGCAAAAGCAGCTTTATATTCGAAGGTCTCCTCGGGAGACTCTGGCAGCAGCACCTATAGAAAGATTGCATGATATCTCCCTCTTGGAGGAAGTGAACACACGGAGTCAGTTTGTTCTGACTCCGAGATCAAAGGTATAGCTGGTAAGCAAACTAAGAGGCAGGGGCCTGCGGCAGCACCTGTTCATGCTGTTTAAGAATTCCCTCTCTGTGGAGGTCAGTGTACCCGACTTCAAAATTCTAAAAGTATGTCTGTGGAACGTACTGGAATAAATGCTTATGGATTCAAGGGAGTCCTCGCAAACGAAGGTGACAGAATACCCGGAAGGGGCTAGAGTTCCCCTCATGCTATAAATGCCGGGAATAAACAACGCTTCAGGGGTGACATTAAAACAAGCCGCTGAATCTTCTCTTGAGGTAAGACCTATTCAACAGGTAAAACCTGGAGAAGGAAGCAAACGCTGTCGGACCAATCGAGGTACCAACAACGAGCAACAACATACCCCACGCCTTCGTTGGCAGTAAGCAGTTCACTGAAGTTGGTGGCAGAATGAAATTTGGACAGAGCTCTTAAATCCGAGACCCAAGTCGGGCTCAAGAAAAATATGGGACCATCTACAAGTTGGTAATATTTACACTTGTTTTGTACTAATGAAGATGATAACATGTGTTTAGTTTATGTGTTGTATGAAAATAGCATCTCCCTTAGGATGGAAGGGGCCCTAGTGGCCTTACAACACACAAATGGTTGGCATCTAACCATGTAAAGCTGCACAATACTAAGGTTCCAAGCACAGAATTGGACCAGATTTGTCTTTACAGGCACGCTCAGTATTATGGACAGGAATGGCTTTCGGGACCGGTTCGGAAAACGGGCCAGAGTTGTGGCTCGAGCAGGTACGGAATTCACAGGCGTGGCCTGTTCATTGTGGAAAAGATGCAGAATGTCGTTTAACTCGCATGTGCGGTAAAACATTTTCCAAAATAGGAAACTTCACATCTGATTTCCTTAGGATGCTCCCATTTACAGAGATCACCGGAGACATTTTGAAAATTATCTGGACAAGGCAATGATAAAACATTGCAAAATGGGTTAACTTCAGTTCCCAGGTTATTACCAGTTTACTAAAACCAAGGCTTGGACTGCTCAGAGCTCAAAAACATTTCTTATGTCTGAAGGATATTCTAACGCTGTATGTTGTTGAGGTCAACCGTTTCAGCCTCAAACTATATTTAAGAAAATGAAGGCGATACCAATTAGATTTATTCATCATTGGGATTTACTGTTAACTATTAATTAGCATGTTAGTCCGCCCTGGGGTAAGAGATTGGAATCAATAGGAGCCTCGAACAATCTTGTGTGATAAAACAGCCTTCTATTCATTAAGTATAATTGGCAATATAGTGGCTGTAATTCAGCTGTGCAAAGTAGTAATCTCAAATGCCATGTAGGTCTTGTGACAGATCTTATGCTATTACCAACTGAAGCTACCAAGGTCATTATGGTAGACGAACAGTATTCAGTATTCAGTTGCTCCAGTAATCTGGTCAGTAAAATTTCAGTTATATTATAAACTGATGGGGCTCTAAGGTGGAAAATTATGAATGCCATCTACTCCAGAGGCGGAGGAGATTTGCATCAATTAACCATTATTCAGTTCTTGGTATGAACTACCTGTAGACACTAGGTGCATTCTATAAGTTAAAGGGTTATTGAATGAATGTGCATAATCTGCATGCTCAAACGTTAAGTTGATCACTATGGTGGTGGCGTATGTTAGTCACATAGGTGCGATTAAGACAGAAGTAATAATTTACCTAATCTCAATTTACGTTCGAATATCATCACGTATAATCAATGACAACACAAAATGGGTGTTGGATCACAAAGTATTTAATGAAATTATGGCTCAATGGAATACCGAATTGATATGTTTGTTTCCAGGCTCATTCACCGGTTGCAAAAATATGTGGCATAACAGTGGCAAAAAATACACTCTCGCTACAAGGAGAAAGAAGTTATGTTTGTCTCCCTTCATTTTGCCATATTATTCTGGCTCGGATTGTCAGACCGATACATGTATGTGCTCGCTGCAAAATGCAGGGATAGCACCAAGAAAGGAAAGCATTTCCTCTTCAGGAGATGGGAAGTGTTTGTTTAAATACTTAAGTTACATCTAATATGGTACAGATAACTGATGGCTTGGAGGTCATTTCAAATGGGTCTTTGACAATAAATTAAGTTATAGGACCATTAACTGTGCCCAACGTGTTTCCCATCATATTTGCTGCAGCAAAAGGGACCCACTCTGGCGGGTTTCACCCTTTGATATTGAGTTATAAAGGATATCTTTCACACAAGTTCTCCCAGGACATGCACAGGGCAGTATGGGATATTGATGTGGTATTAACACTATTTCACCAGGGGCTCCAGCTACATCCTTAGCTTGGATCGGCTCTCATAAGGTAGTTATCCTCATGGCGCTGGTCTCAGCGCAATGGGTTCAGTCATTACATATTGTGACTGGATAGGATGGTTACATCTGCAAATAACATTATATTTTAATGTTTAGTTAAGCAGAGCAGACATGAAGTCTCAAACTAGTTTCATGGCATACCTCATGAACCTTCGGTTATGGTCACACATATACAACAATACATCAAGGTCACGAAGAGCTTAGAGGCTCTGAACTTGCAATGTTTGTTAATTACAAAAAACTTTATAAAAAGGTATTGGTTTGGACCATCCCCAGGTGGTTGAAACAGGGTTTGGCTCATACAGGAGTAGATACTGATATCTTTTTTCGAGTCTCACTCCACCAGGGCTGCTAATCAGTAGCAAAGGTTATGTACATTTCGCTGGACCACATCCTGGCAACTGCAGGATGGGCGAATGAACTTCTGAACATTTCATAATAACCTATTGCCAGACCAGGGGTATTTGCCAACTCTATTTTAGGGTCAGTGGTTAGTTTACTCCCGAATGAGAGGAGTTACTATTATTTATTCATTATGAATGTTTCCCTCATCTGTCAATGAAGCAGCTGTGGTTGTGGAGACTCGTTTCTCACGGCATGAAATCACAGAGCTTTGAAATCTTCACGGAATTACTCACGTGACTCCGAAGTAAAATAGTAAGATTAAACGAGAACTTACACAAAAATGCTGGAGAAACTCAGCGGGTGCAGCAGCATCTATGGAGCGAAGGAAATAGGCAACGTTTCGGGCCGAAACCCTTTTGAAGTTTGATCTTTATTTTATGAGGAATTACGGTGAGCGATTACGTGCCCACCGCTCCCTGCCCTCTCTCATAAAGATCACTCGGTAATTCTAGTCTTCTCTAAGTCTTACTATGTTACTTCGACTGCTGTTATCTGTGATTTCACGCCGCTGCTTTGAAGATTGACACGCATGTGGACTGGCGGGGCTTCTTCACGTAATCGCTCACCATAACTCCTCATAAAATAAAGATCAAACTTCAAACTGGTAAGTTCTCATTTAATCTTACTCAGGTAAAGAATGGGAAGCTCTGCAAACCTTGTCAATCTGCTGAAAAATGCATAGAATGGATTGGGTGGCTGCAAACCAGACATACACCTTGTAAATAGTTGTAAATAATGTTGCAGAGTCTGACTTTGCCAAGTGTTGATTGGATGAGGTGTTGAGCCTTGTCTGGGTTTTCTGTAAATCAGGGTAAATGTTTCCAAGTTGACTTCATCTTAGAGTCTGTTGTGAATACAATGTATTGAACTGTTGTATCATTGGGTTAGGGAAATGCCTGTTATGTATGGGGTTAATCGATATATCTGTAATTGGGTTATTGAGAGACCACCCCCATGTGGTTCAGCCCCTCAATGTCCCGTGACATATAAAAGTCTGTGATCATGAGCTCAGAGTCGATCTTCTGGAAGAGCGCTCGGGACTGCATGAACTTCTGGAGTGCCTCTGTCTGAGCGAGGCCTAGAGGGTTTGAACAGGCAGACGCGAGGATCGAACCCGCGGTGGGATAGATACAGTGTGTGATCTGTGACGCTCTTTTGGTAAAATAAAATTTAGTTGATTCAAGTGCTTGATTCGGTGTTTTTACTGAAACTAGACTGGGGGGAAGCTTAGAAACGAGCAATTATCATACCGAGATGCAGTGAAAGGCCCTTGTTTGCCTGCTCTTGCCGCTAGGCAAACCACACTACGCATGAGTACAATCATACCATACACAAGTACAACAGGTAGTGTGAAGAGAAAAATACCAGAGTGCCGAATATAGTGGTATGGTATTGTAGCGTTGCAGTTACAAAGGAAAAGTGCAGGGTCTGCAATGAGGTAGGTTGGAAAATCGGGACAGCAGGGAAGAAGTTGTTCCTGATTCTGCTGGTCTGTGTTTGCACGGTTTGTATCTTCTGCCCATTGAGCAAAGAAAGAGGGAATGATCAGATGGAAATGATACTCAATTTGCCAACTTTAGGAGGCATGATTAGCAAACAACATGCAAATCGTAGTGTTGGTGAATGTGCAGAGGATAGCTTTATATAGTTTTAGTCTGGCTTAGAGATAGATTCAGCATGCATTTAGCCCACCGAGTCCTGGCTGACCAGTGATCACTCTTACACTAGTTCTATCCTACACACTAGGGACAATTTACAGAAGCCAATTAACCTACAAACATGTAAGCCTTTGGGATGTGGGAGGAAACTGTTGCACACAGAGAAAACCCACACGGTCACAGAGAGAACATGCAAACTCCACACAGACAGCACCCACAGTCAGAATCAATCCTGGATCCCTGGTTCTGTAAGGAAGCAACTCTTCTGTTGTGCCACTTCGTCACCAAACTATAGGAACGATGAGGTGCATTTGAGAGTGCAGGAGAATCACCTGGGTGTGGCATCGGTACTATAATCTTGGCTTATTATTGTCATATGTACCTAATTACAGTGAGAACCTTTTATTGGCATGCTATCTAATCAAAATCAGATCATACCGCACATCAGTAGGATATTTGGCAGAATGAAGTGCTCAATTTATGAGGCAAAACTGGATAAGCTGGTTTGTTTTCCTAGGAGTGGATTGTGGTTGAGTGAGAACCTGAAAAATGTGTGAAAAAACATGAGGGACATGGACAGGGTGGACAGTAGAAACTATTTCTCACAGCAGCGGTGTCTATTGTATTGTATTGTATTCCTTTATTGTCATTCAGACTTTTCAGTCTGAACGAAATTTTGTTTTGCCTTGCAGTCATAACATAGAATAAAATAACAAAACACACAATAAACACAGATTAAACATCCACCACAGTGAGTCTACCAGGCACCTCCTCACTGTGATGGAATGCAAAAGTCTTAAAGTCCTTGTCTCTTCCCTCCTTGTTCTCCCTCTGCGCTGAGGCGATCCAGGCTTCCGATGTTGGGACCCCGCCGGGTGATGGTAAGTAAGTTCCACGGCTGAATCCAAGCTCCGCGAATGGGCCGATTCAAACTCCGTGGCCCGGGGCGGTCGAAGCTGAAGAAGCTGCCACCCTCCAGTCCAGCGGACGAAGCCGCTGTTGCGGGAGCTCCAGAGAACCGGTCACCAACCTGGGACCTGCGAGCCCCTGATGTTGTCGTCCACTGGGCCCGCGGCCGAGTCCACTGGGCCCGCGGCCGAGCCTCCGAGGCTCCGAAGTCGGGCTGACGCCACCGCAACACCACCACAGCCCCGAAGTCGGCCAGCCTTGCGTTGGTAAGTAAGTCCTGGCTCTGCCTCCGGAGCCTCGAGGTCGGTTGCAGTTGGAGGCCGTCAGCTCCGCAATTAGGCCTCAGCGCAGACGGGGGGGATACGACAAGAAAAGGTTGCATCCCCCCCCGAGGGAAGAGACTAAAAATAAGTTTCTCCCACCCCCCCCCCCACACATACACTATTAAAATAAACTGAAATAAACTAAAACAACAGGACAAAAGAAAATTTAAAAAAAGAATAGACAAACGGACTGCAGGCGAGTCGCAGCTGCAGGGCAGCGCCGCCACTTCTGGACTAAAACACTTCCGGACCACTTCCGGTCCAAAACAAGAAGGCATATGTACAAGGTAAGAGTGGTGCACCTGATGAAGAGGAAGTGGATCTAAGGTGGCACAGTGCCGCAGCGGTAGAGTTGCTGCCTTACTGCGCCAGAGACCCGGGTTCGATCCTGACTGCGGGTGTTGTCTGTACGGAGTTCGCATGTTCTCCCCGTGATCTGCGTGGGTTTTCTCTGGATCTCGGGTTTCCTCCCACACTTCAAAGATGTACAGGCTAATTTAGCTTCTGTAAATTGTCCCTAGTGTGTTGGATAGTGTTCATGTGCGGGGTTTGCTGGTAGGCATGGACTCGATGGACGAAGGGCCTGATTCTGCACTGTATCTCTAAACAGGTGGAGAGTGTTTAGAATTAGGGACATACTGCTTCAGTGGATGGTGGTGGCAAGTGTTTTCCACCTCATTTACAATGTATCTATAAAAGTACTTGAATCACCAATGCATGGAAGACTGTGGACCAAGTTGTAGATTTAAGGTGAGGGGGAGAGATTTAATAGGAACCTGAGGGGCAACCTTTTATCACACATGTGGGTATATGGAACAAGCTGCCAGAGGTAGTTGGGGCAGGTACTATAAAAGACTGTTTAAGAAAGAACTGCAGATGTTGGAAAAATCGGAGGTAGACAAAAAATGCTGGAGAACCTCAGCGGGTGAGGCAGCATCTATGGAGAGAAGGAATTGGCGATGTTCCGGGTCGAGATTCTTTGGGTCGAGAACCAAAAGACATTTGGTCAGGTACATGGATGGGAAAGGTTTAGAGGGATGTGCGCCAACCGCAGGTAGGCGGGACTAGTGTAGTTGGGGCATTTTGGTTGGGATGGCAAGTTGGGCTAAAGGTGCCGTGCTGCATGACTTTATGATGCTAAGTGCTGGTAAATGGGATTAGTATACATGATCATCATGGAGACGGTGAGACACGGTGGCGCGGCGGTAGAGTTGCTGCCTTACAGCGAATGCAGCGCCGGAGACCTGGGTTCAATCCTGACTACGGGCGCTGCCTGTACGGAGTTTGTACATTCTCCCCGTGACCTGCGTGGGTTTTCTCCGAGATCTTCGGTTTCCTCCCACACTCCAAAGACGTATACGTTTGTAGGTTAATTGACTTGGTAAATGTAAACATTGTCCCTAGTGGGTGTAGGATAGTGTTAATGTGTGGGGATCGCTGGTCCGCGCCTGTTTCCACGCTGTATCTCTAAACTAAAACTAAACTAAACAGCAACGGGTATTTAGAAGTTACAATCTTCCTTCCTCTTTCTAGTGCCAGAAACTCAGGTTTGATGGTGTCATTGCTGCCTCATGGCTCCTGAGATCCCTGTTCGAACCTGAGCTTGGGTACTGTCTGTGTGGAGGTTGCACGTTCTCCCTGTGACCGCATGGGTTTCCTCCGGGGGCTCCAGTTTCCTCCCACATTCCAAAGACGTGTGGGGTTGTAGGTTAATAGGCCTCTGTAAATTTCCCCCCGTGTGTAGGGGGGTGGATGAGGAAGGGCCTGTTGCCATGTTGTATCTCTAAACTAAAACATAAACTAAATATTTTCTAATCTTTTAGTTAGGAACAAATTGCATTCAATTATGTAGAAGGGCTGAACACATGCTGTCAAATATTTAAAAAAGGTGGAACCCACTGGTTGTGGGTTCCACCTTCCTGTGTCATCGATACAGGCTCTGCTTTGTTCTGTAACTTCTCATGCCTCTAGTGACCTCTGCCCTGACTCTCGGTCTGATAAAGGGTCTCAACCTGAAATATCACCTATTGTTTTCCTTCAGATATGCTGCCTGACCCGCTGCGTTACTCCAGTACTTTGTATCTAGGTTATTGAACCTGTTAGCTGATAATATTTAGTTCTTCTTCTTCTTTCATGTGGCGTGCACAGCCTAAAGTTGTTGGACAATTTGTTCTATTTGATCTTCCGTTTGTGCACGTCGAGTTGATTGCATTAGTCGTAACAGGGCGGACCACGTGAAGGTTGCAATCTTCCACCCCATAATATTTAGTTTAGTTCGAAAGAATCCTCATGGACATGTGGAAGAACTAGTAGAATGGTTCCGACCCAAAACATTACCCATCCTTTTCTCCACAGATGCTGCCTGACCCATTGAGTTACTCCAGCACTTTGTGTCTATCTTCAGTACAAAGCAGCATCTGCAGTTCCTTCCTACATCTGTACTGTTCTCTGTTCTCTGTTCTATTCCAGGCCAATGGTGAAGCCAGTGTACATCAATACATTTACTGTCAAGGAAATAGATGAACAGGATGTTCAAAAATAGAATTTAAAATTTAGAAATGCACAGTACAAGATGGCAGACCTTCTTAAACATGCTTACAATTTACATGCAAAAGCAGTTACTTGTATATTAGAGATGTATGATTATTAATTAGAAAACATTTGCAACAGAATATATTACCACCATTATGATCAGATGCACAATTTGACATTTCGAGACTGTATCACACATGCCAGCCCAGACCTGTTTCTATGGAGAAGAGGCCAGATTGGACTGACAATATGCAATCTCCCATCGCCTGCAACCCTGGTTTATTCATTAGGATGATGGGTTGAAGGTGACAGTGGGAGAGGGAAAGACCTGTCAGTCCTCTTTGCTGCAAAGCTACTCATTGCACAGAACAGATATTTTTACTGCTGCATAAAGCTACTGGTGCGCCAACCAGTGAGAAGAATCATTAATCCTGCTCAATGTGCCATCAAAGGCACTTGGATTTTTAACCCTGTGGTGCTGAGAAAGTGTGACGTGTATGACACAGACCAATTCATAACCATTTCTCAGGAAAGCGCATCCCTGTGAAATGGGTTCCCGCTAACATCTGCTTTAATATAGATAGGAAATATTGCAATCAAATGTCCATTGACTATGCTGTAGCTAATTCGAGGAATTGAACCTGTTGACAAAGGCGGTCAGTTGTGGTCTGTGTAGCATGAAACAGCAGATGCTTGTTTAAACCGAAGATAGACACAAAAACTGGAGTAACTCAGAGGGACAGACAACATCTCTGGAGGGTCGAGACGGGTCTGAAGTACGATCTCAACCCAAAACGTCACTTATTCCTTTTCTCTAGTAATGCTGTCTTACCTGCTGAGTTACTCCAGCTTATTGTGTCTATCTTCGGTCAGTTGTGACAGACTGATCTCTATCTTGAAGAGGCCAGATGACAGCTCTTGACACCTCTTCTTCCCTCCCCATGGACTCTGACCCCACCAACGAATACCAGTTGGCCAAGATACAATGGACCTAAGATGGCAGTCCTATGTGGGAATATTGGTAGGAGATAGAATGTGTTGATGTAATTTAGTTTTATGTAATTCGTGTTCCTAAATCCATGCGCATAAGGAAGCCTTGTCGGCTTCGGAAGCCGCGGTCCCCAGTCAGGAAGCGGCCGTTCCAGGTGGCCCAGCCGCTGAGAGGACTCTCCCGACGCCGGGGCAACACCACCCGGTGAGAACGGCCAGGAACATCGGGCCTCCGTAGATGCAATAGCGGTGGCCTCAATAGGCCTGACTTTGGGTGAACTGGGGATGGGGACTGGACATTGTGCCTTCCCCCACAGTGGTATCCATTGTGGGGGGATGATTTTTTTTGTGTGTAAGTAAACATGTTAGTCTGTGTCCAAGATGGCTGTCGGAAGGGAGAGTGGACGCTGGCGCGCTTTAGCTGCTGCTGCTCTCTTTTCACATTGTGTTTTTGATTTTTTGTCTTTGGATTGAATTCTGTTTTTAATTTGTGTTTTGGTGATGTCTTTATTATTTATTTTATTCCGATTATATGTTATTATTCTTGTTAAGCTCTGTAAGGTGTCCTTGAGATTTTTGAAAGGCGCCCAAAAATAAAATGTATTATTATTATTATTATCTACCATCCACATAGACACAAGGAACTGCAGTTGTTGTTCACCAAAGAAAGACGCAAAGTGCTGGAGTAAGACAGCCTCTTTGGATAACATTACTTGACGATGTTTTGGGGCAGGACCTTTCTTCAAACTGCCCAATCTGAAGAAGGGCCCCAACCCAAAACGTCGCCTATCCATGTTTTCCGGAGATGCTGTCTGACCCACTGAGTTACTCCAGTACTTTGTGTCTCCTATATCATTAAAGATATGGAGACACATGGAACTGCAGATGCTGGAATCTTGACCAAAACACAAAAGTGCTGGATTAACTCGGCGAGTCAGGCAGCATCTGTGGAAGGAATTTACAAGGCTTTATAATCAAATGTTTCCAATGCATTGAGAAGCATGACTTGCATAAAATAAAGTGCTTGCAACATATTATTTGAAATAACTTTTTAGTTATTGGCAGTTGAATGAAACATAGCTGTTCTGCTTTGGAAACACCAAATTAAACTGTTTTTTGGATTCCTTTTCATACACTTTACACTGATTTGCAGTGAAGGACCACAGTTACGCTTGGCCAGACCGACCCTGCAACACTGCCAGGACAACGGGCCTACGTGGTCAGGTCAAGAACCCGGCACTTACAACTAGGACTTGAAAATGGCGCCTAATCTGGCGACTGTGTTTATTGTCTCAGTGTACACTGTTATACACTTGTACTATATCTGAGATGTTTATCTAAGTTGTATCTCAGTGCTTATGTAAAGTGATACCTGTACTGAATTGTATACAAAAATGAATTTCACTGTACCACGGTTCATGTGACAAGCAAAGTACCATAGTAATAACTTGCAATTGTTATAGTATCATTGTAATAAAGTACCATTGATTGGTCTGGGCAAGGTTGCCAACAATGGCCTGTTTCCTTTATCATCATTACTTTTTTGCATATCTTTCATTAATTGTTTATCTCTCTACATCATCGTCTATATCTCTTGTTTCCTTTAGCCCTAACCAGTCTGAAGAAGGGTCTCGGCCCGAAACATCACCCATTCCTTCTCTCCAGATATGCTGCCTGTCCCGCTGAGGTACTCCAGCTTTTTGTGTCGAGCTTCACAATCAAAGTAGTGGTTCCAATGAATTTGGGAGCATGAATTACATAAAACAAAGCGGTTTTGAACACTTTCGCTTCTATCTCTGATGAATATTCCCAGACAGGACTGCTCTCTTAGGCCCAATGTCACTTGACCAACTACACCTATATCCTCATGCCTCGATCTTACCTTGCCACCTCTTGTCTAATGGCTTCCCACCCTTATCTAGGGCACCTTGTACACTCTTCACCAACCCACGCGAGGGTTCCTTCTCTCCAGAGATGCTGCCTGCCCCGCTGGGTTACTTTAGTTTTTTGTGTCTAACCCATAACCCCGGCCTCCACACCGACCTTTACCACAGTCGCCCACGCCCTTTACGATTCCATCCCCCAACAGGAATGCCTTAGCACGAAAAGACAAAACTGCTTTATTATTGCCTATTTTTAGCCTTTGTTGGTGTTGTAATATATTGTATGAAATGCTGATCATATTTATGTAAGTTATTGTGTAACATTAAGAGGTTGGATGGAATGCAACAACTCTCCACTCCTGTTTACTTGGAATTTAACTATAAGAAAACTCGGCATCAGCCTTTACAGATTTTAGTGGATGTTGCACGAACATTTGCTAAAGATTAAGCTACAACGGAGCATAATTCCAGGAACTACATGAGCGGATGTGTAACTAGTATAATTGATGATCTTTGGGCCAATTTAACTTTCAAAGTGTGCAATACCCAGGTGAATGGAGACACTCCAGCGATAGTTAAATCCACCGTTTACTAGTACATTTCTGAGGTTATGGTCACTTTGTGAAGTTAATGAACTGGGAAATCTACAGTAATCAGAGAGTGAAATAAGTTCAATAGACCAGCAAAACACAACGTTCTGGAGCAACCCAGCATGTTCATCCATGTGTGAAGGGAATGGACAGGTGATGCTATGGGTCAGGACCTTTCTTCAGACCTTCAGTGTACAGGATTTTGTAAAAAGAAAGCACACAAGAGTAAGGGGTGGCACAGCGGAACAGCAATAGAGTTGCTGCCTTACAGCACCAGAGACCTGGGTTTGATCCTGACGACGGGTGCTGTCTGTATGGAGTTTGTACGTTCTCCCTGTAACCTACGTGGGTTTCTCCAGGATCTCCGGTGTCCCCCCACGCTCCAAAGACGTACAGGTTTGTAGGTTAATTGGCTTGGTATAAGTGTAAAGGCCCTGTCCCACTTTCCCGAGTTACTCACGAATTCTTCCGAGTTTTCCCCTTGATTCAAACTCGGAGATGACAGCCGTAGGTACTTGGGGCTATATTTTTTACTCGTGGACATTTTTCAACATGCTGAAAAAATGTCCCGACTTACCTGAGGCCTCCTACAGACTCGTTCCGGACATTCTCCGAGTTTGAATAAAGGGGAAAACTTGGGAGAATTCGTGAGTAACTTGGGAGAGTGGGACAGGGAATTAAATTGTCCCTAATGTGTGTAGGATAGTGTTAGTGTGCGTGATTGCTGGTCGGAGTGCACTCTGGGCCGAAGGGCCTGTTTCCACACTGTATCTCTAAACTAAATTAAACTAACCTCAGCAGGTCAGGGAGCATCTCTGGAGAGCATGGATAGACTAGGGGCCCTTCTTCAGACTGATTGTAGTGGGGAAAGCTGGAAGAGAGTTGAAGGTGGGACAAATCCTGGCAAGTGATAGGTGGATACAGGATTGATTGAGAGGCGGTTGGACAAAGAAAAGAGATGAAAAGACACAAGGTAGTGAGCTGAGGAGCGAAGGAGAGAAGAGTCATGAAATGTGAAGCCTGGGGAAGGAAAAAGGCAGGTGGGATTGTTGGAGAAATGGATGCACATACTGGTGGGGATCAGGGAAGAGTGAGGAAAAAAGAGGGGAGAATTTATTTGGTAAAATACCTAAAATTGGAGAATTGTAGGATTATATGTAAGTTTATTGGCACAAGTAACTGTTCATTGCATGAACTACTGATAGCTGAGAAACGTTAAAACCAAACAATAAAGGTTGGGCAAAGAAAAAATCAGCTGCAATAGGTTGAAGACTGACTATAATTATTCACACATAACACTGCCAATCACAATGAAGTCAAAGCACAATCATTCTTCGGACAAGGCCCTCTAGGTTTTTTATAAGGTCATAAAATAGCTAATTATTCAAAAATGTTTTTCTCATAGCCACAATAATTGGATAGAAAACTCGTCTAAAAAAAACTGTTGTGGGAGGCTGTAATTCAAGCCTGACAAGAGAACATTGGCAATTTCCATTATATATATGACCTCAGGAATTTTTAATGAAAATTGTAAGATATTAAAACGAAGTCTGAATTATGGTTCAGTGCCTTGATCCAATGACGTCGTTTGCAAATTCTGTTTCAGTTAAGATCAATTTTGATCCTGACTCCCACAGCAGTGATGGTGAGAGGTGCCTATTGCTCTATAAAAAAGATGTATACAATCACCAATCAATCCAATATTAGTTGTTTCACGTGTAGGAAGGAACTGCAGATGCTGTTACACCAAAGATAGACACAAAATGTTGGAGTAACATTGGGTCAGGCAGCACCTCTGCAGAAACAGAATATGTGATGTTTCGACAGTCAAAATGCCATTATCTAGGCACTGGAAGATAAATTAGATGACCCCAACTTGATTAATAATTTTTTTCTAGGCCTTAATGAGATTCTGAGAACATAGAACGGTGACACGGTGGCACAGCAGTGAAGTTGCTGCCTTACATTGCCAGAGACCCGGGTTAAATGCAGACTACAGATGCTGTATGTATGAAGTTTGTACGTTCTCGCCATGACCTGCGAGGTTTTATCCGGGAGATTCAGTTTCCTCTCACACTCCAAAGACGAACAGGTTTGTAGACTAATACGTTTGGTTAAATTGTAAATTGCCCCAAGTGTGTGTAGGATAGTGTTAGTGTGCAAGGATCCCTGGTTGGTGCAGACTCGGTGGGCCGAAGGGCCTGCTTCCGCGCTGTATCTCTCAACTCTAAACTAAAGTAAGAACAGAACAGGAATTGGAAGAAATAGGAATAGGAATACTTTATTGTCACATGTGACTAGGCACAGTGAGATTTTTTACTTGCATACACAATGTATACAAATAGCAGTCACCTACGGCGCTGACAAAGTTACACAGCGTGCTGGCTCCTCCTTTTGTTCTCCCTCCCCCCAGCGGTTCCCCCACGCCGGCCCCCATTCTCCCCCCGCCCCCCCTCATTGGCCACAGTTCTTCCCCACCTCCCTCACGGCGGTTCCCCCACGCCAGGTCCACCATTGTTTTTCCCCTCCTCCCTCACAGTGGTCCTCCATGCTCTCATCGACTGTTGACCATGGGTCGACCCATGAGGCATCGCTGCCGCTGCGAGGCTTCACCACCGCCGAGGCCCCACTTCACGCCTCCGTGGTGCCAACCCGGGCTTCTACCCACGAGGCCCCGGACGGGCCCCAACCCGAGCTTCTATGCGGCAATCCGGGAGGCATCAAGACCGCGGTGCCTCGATAAAGGCCTTGGGCTGTGTTCCCAGTCCACAGCAGCGGCCCGTTGGGTAACAGTACAGAGCACTGGAACAACCCCTCCACCCCATAATGTCCACCCCGAAAACTATGCCAAGTTAACCTAATCTCCTCTGTTGACACGTGGTCCATATCCTTCCATTCCCTGCATATCCATGTTCTCATTGAGAAGTCTCTTAATTGCTATTGTATCTGCCATCACCACCACACAATTCCAGACAGCTAACATGTAAAAAGACTTGCCCCGCACATCTCCCTTAAACTTTGCCCCTCTTACCTTCAAGCTGAGCCATCTAGTGCTTGACATTTCCACCCTGGGAGAAAAGGTGCATCTGGAGGCATCGCAAGCGGTTTCTCTGTGTGCGATACAGTGCAGGTGATGCGGAACATGCACGGTGGGAGGAGAGGATGGTGGGGTCTCTCCATGTTGACAACATTTGCAAAGAAGCATAATGTCTGGGAACATAAATTGGGTCCTCATTCCTCTACCATGTAGCAACACTCTGGAATCCAAATACCCTCATCTATTGAGTCTCCTTGATGTCCAATGCTCGTTGACTGCAGTGTACTTCCTGTAAAGGTATGCCATGTAGGACACATATCTTTATTGATCATGCTTAGATAATGGATAACATTAGTGAATGAATTAGAACTTTTATTTGCGTAGACTAAGAGTTCTGTGAGGATACTACGTTAAAGAGTCCTCAACTTTGGGTATTTGATGGAAAAAATTGCTGATAAATGTAGCTTAATTTTTAATTGAAATTAGACCACTGTCACAGAGGAGGCCTGGTCCCCCAGCGCAACCCGTTCCCCAATGCAATATTCCACCATTCACCCATAGCCCCCATGGGAGGCCTGGTCCCCTAACGCAACCCGTTCCCCAACGCAATATTCCACCACTCACCCGTTCCCCCAACACAACCTGTTCCCCCAACGCAATATTCCACAACTCACCTGTTCCCCCAACGCAACCTGTTCCCCCAACGCAATATTCCACCACTCATCCATAGCTCCCAACTGCGCAGGGGTGGTTCATTTCCCCTTATTCACCCTCCCTCATTAAACTTTTTTTTTAAATGCAATTGCACTTGCACTTGCTGCCAGGACTCAGATATGCAACATTGTAGCGGGCAGGGCTACAATCCCCGTGTGACGTCAAAGCTGTAACCTCCACTGCGGTGTACATCATTTTTCTCAAAGTGGGGTTTTGTAAAGTTAAAAATGTGAATAACATAAAATATAACATCAATGTGAACGAAACTTGATAAAAATACATCACAAGATAATTGTGAGTAAGGTGGTCCAAAAATTGTAGCTCTATCGTGCACCATTTTGCCATAGTATCAGGAACCTCGCACAGACAAACATAGATAGAAACAAACAAGATGAGAGTTTTAGTAATATATAGATAGATGTATACCCGCATCTTTTTGTCCAGAAACAAAAAGGCACTGTGGTGCAGCGGTATAGACATAGGTTCGATCCTGACTACTGGTACTGTCCACATGGAGTTTGTACATTTTCCCTGTGACCGTGTGGGTTTTCTCCAGAGGCTCCAGTTTCCTCCCACATTCCAAAGACATGCAGGTGTGAAGGTTAATTGACTTCTGTAAATTGTCCCTAGTGTGTAGGATAGAACTAGTGTATACAGGTGATCACTGGTCGGCGCAGACTTGCAGGGTCTGTTTCCGTGCTGCATCTCTAAAACTCTAAAAAACATTCTTTAATTTGGTTTACTGCAGAGTTGCAGCCCATCGAGTCCATGCCAACCACTGATCACCCGTTCACACTAGTTCTATGTTATCCCAGTTTCTGATCCTCTCCTTATACACCAGGAGCAATTTACAGAGACCAAGTAACCTACAAACCCACTCGTCTTTAGGGTGTGGGAGGAAACCGGAGCACCCGGAGGAAACCCACACGGTCATGGGGAAAACGTGCAAACTCCACACAGACAGCACACGTCAGGATCGAATCTGGGTCTCTGGCACTGTGAGGCAGCTGCACTACTGTACTGTGCTGGTTAAAACTGTGCACTAATTCAACTATCATTTTGGCACTCTTTACCCTGCTGGCTTCCAACCTGTTGAGTTTGAATATCTTGACTTTTCACGACATGGAAGACTGCCTTAAGCTTTCGCATGTTAATGACTCACTTCCCCACTCTTTCAATTGCATTTAATGCATTGCAATCTTCTAATTAAGAGCAGCACTGCTATCTTTTAATTCTCAAGGCAAGATTTCTACTTACAATCAACTACTTTATTGTCTATTTGTCAACATTTTCGGTTAATTTATCTATAATTTTTGTTTAGTTTAGTTCAGAGATACAGCATGGACACAGGCCCTTTGGCCCAACAAACTCATGCTGACCTTTGATCACCTGTTCACACTATTACGAACTTTGGACTTTGTCTATGGAACTGTTACGCTACAATGCTGAGAACTATATTCTGCACTTTGGCGTTTGCTCTACCTATTGTACTTGAGTTTAACTTGTTTGTATTTATATGTTGTATTATCTGAATTGATTGGACAGCATGCTTTGCACTTTACTTTGGTACTCGTGATAATATTAAACCTAACACTAGTTCCATGGTATTCTATTACATTTATTTATCCCTTATTTATTTAATTCTTAAATTTAAATTCTCAGCTGTCACAGAAGAAGTGAAACATGTGTCTCCGCATGGAACAGGTTCTTCAGCCCACCGAGAGCATGCTGACCATCGACCACCCATTCACACTAGTTCCATGTTATCTCAATATCGCATTCACTCCCTGCACACTAGGGGCAATTTATAGAGAGGCTAATTAACCTACAAACCTGCACATCTTTGGGATGTGGGAAGAAACAGCAGCTCCCAGAGGAAACCCATGCAGTCACAGGGAGAATGTGCAAACTCCACACCGTTAGCACCTGAGGACAGGATCAATCCTGGGTCTCGGGCTCTGTGAGGCAGCATCTCTACCGGCCTGGTGTTAAGGTCTAGTCCAGTAACATAACTGCTCTCATATCTGTTCCAGTGATATAAACTCTGCAAATTATCCATGTTAGTTTTCAAAGCATAACCGACCAACCATTTTACAAAAAGGAACCCAATAGGTTAGTTCAGAATAAATTCACTCAGTTTCATTAAATAAGAATGCATTACGGCTGTGTATTTTATCTACAGAAAAAATAATTGTCGTGGTTTCACAAAAAGCTAATCCATTTAAAGAGACATGAGGATTAGCAATGTCAAATTCAAAAAATGTCATAGACTTGACTAGAAGATAATTATTTGCTAATTAGAACTCCTTACATTAAGTATATTTCAACATGGCTGATTTATATGAAATTAAGGCTCTGAAGGTTATTAATAAGTAGATTATGAAAACAGTAATAAGCACGATATCAACATCGCCTCAAATGTGATGAAATGAAAGGCCTTTAATTTTCTTCTCATTGAACAATTCATTAAGAAGGCCTCAGAAAAATGGATCATGTATTTCTGCAGATTTGTTAGTGGAATGCAAATTGGAGACCTTCTCCCAAGAGAGTTCCTGAGCTCTTAATATATCATCGGGCATGTACTGCTCCTTCAATAGTCAAGTCAAGAGAGCCAAGGGTGTTCAATTGTCATATATACCTGCAACGGAACAATGAAATTCTAATGCCGCAGCTTAATAGGCCTGTTAATGCTGTATCACGTAGATAAATAAGTTATAATCAATAATACCATGCATTAATTACCGTAATACCAGGTAACCATCATCGTGCAAAACCAAAGTCCGTAGTTCAACCAAAGACATGGTCCACAGAAGATCATAGTTGCTGAGGATAGTGTTGTGCAGTGTTCAAGAGCCTGATGGCCGTTGGGAAGAAGCTGTTCTTGAATGCAGAGGTCATGGTTTTCAGCAAAAAACACAAAGTGCTAGAGTAACTCAGCGGGTCAGGCAGCATCTCTGGAGGACATGGATAGACAACATTCGGGTTGGGAGCCTTCTTCAGATTGATTGTAATCGTGGGTTTTCAGGCTTCTGTCCTTTTCCCAATGGTGGTAGTAAAATAAGAGCATGGTCAGGGTGGTGTGGTGGTGTAAGCGCTTGTGAGATTAATCATAAATAAGGGTTAAAATGCTAAGAAATCATAGGCAAACATGGCGTCACCTTGGCGCAACTGTAGATTTGCTGCCACAGCGCCAGAGACCCAGGTTTGATACTGACTATGGGCGCTGTCTGTACGGAGTTTGTACATTCTCCCTGTGACCGCATGGGTTTTCTCCGGGTGCTCCAGTTTCCTCCCACACTCTAAAGACTTACTTTGTAGGTTAATTGGCTTTGATATTGTAAAATTGTCCCTCGTGTGTAGGATTGTGTCAGTGTATGGGGTGATTGCTGGTTGGCTCGGACTGGATGGGCTGAAGGGCCTGTTTCCACACTGTATCTCTAAAGTAAAGTCTGATGGAAGTAAAGAATACCGCAATTTTCATGTTGCCACTTCTAGATACAATTTGTTAAATTCATTACCTTTCCTTAAGGTTGTTCTATAATTTAGTACAAAATCCTTATTGTATTTAGATAAATGCACTTTTAGATATCAACAAGAAACAAATTACTTAGTTATTCCTTGCTTCCAGATTTAATGTTAAACTTCAATGTCAGAGCTGTAAGTGATCCATATTAGAATGAAGCAAAGTCGTTCAAGTGGATTTTTGGGAGATTGTTGAATTAATTGCACTTTGATAATTCAAAGCACTCAGTTTGGCACAAAAAGGCCTAACATGAACCGATAAACAAGACGGCCACTGAATCAGACAAAATCCCAGCTGAAGCACTAAGACTTGGCAGAGAAATATCTTGGTGTGAATGAATTCTGTCCTTGATCCCATGAGAAGACATTATGTTACTGTGACCTTAGCGATCTTCAACATGGGGGGCAAGCCCAACTGTGGTAAACAGAGAGAAGCCACCTGCCATCACTGATATGTAAGATCATTGCCAGAATCCTTCTTTAGGCATAGATAGAGTAGACAGTTGAAATTTCATAGACAAGACGGCATCGCTTTCAGGTTTTGTTTTTAGTTTAGTTTAATTTAGTTTTAGTCTGAAGAAGTCTCGACCTGGAATGCTGAGTTACTCCAGCATTTTGTGTCTATTGTCCCTGGGTTGAAGGGCCTGTTTCGGCGCGGTATCTCTACACTAAACTAATCAAACAAAGCAAAGCAAAACAAAACTAAACTAAAATAAAGATAGACACCAAATGCAGGAGTAACTCAGCGGGACAGGCAGCATATCTGAAGAGAGGGAGTGGATGACATTTCGGGTCAATTTTACAATCTTTAGTGAAGCCAATTAATCTACAATCCAGTACATCTTTCGAGGGTGGGAGGAAACCGGAGCACCTGGGGAAAACCCACGCAGTCACGGGGAGAACGTACAAACTCTGTACAGACAGCACCCATAGTCAGGATCGAACCTGGGTCTCCGGCACTGTGAGGCAGCAACTCTACTGTGGTGCCACCGTGCCACCCCACGGTGAGAGTGGCAAAGCTTAAAGGAGATGTGCCGGGCAGATTTTTTACACAGAGGGTGGTGGGTGCCTGGAATATGCTGCCAGAGGTGGTGGTGGAGGCAGATACCATAGTGGCATCTGAGATGTTCCTTTAGATTGGAACATGGATATGCAAGGAATGAAGGGATATGGATCACGTGCTGGCAGATGAGATTAGTTTATCTTGGCATCATGTTCGGTATTGAAGTTGTGGGCTGAAGGTTCTGTCCCTGTTCCATGTGCTATGTTCTCATACAATCAGCAGCAGAGGACCAGTGTCGCAATGCAGATTCTATTCAACTTGGAGATCATCTTCACTATGTGCCAAATCCCAGAAAAGGGGGGAGGGCTGCATGAGCTATTTGACCTCACAACAGCCTTTGACTCTGTCTACAATAGTGCATCATCAAGGATCCTTCTCAAGACCCAAAGGCTCATCCCCTTCCTCCATCTGTTCTACGGTGCCACACAAGGGCTGTGATCATCATTAACAGATGCAATGCAGATGCAGTCCCTGTTGTCTCCATTCCAGAACTAAGATCACATACACTTTCATTCATTAAGTTACACTTACAAAGAGCCTTTCACACCTCTTTCAAGAGTGCCAATGAAGTACTTTGAGATGCAGTCACTAACTATTGCAGGGCAGAAAATGTACCTGCCAAGTGGCTTAAATCAGCCTCCTCAAACAAGGAAGTCAATAATCACCAAGGAACAGCTGATTAGAAGATCAATATTGGCAAGGATACTGTGGATACTCACATCCCTCTTTAAAATAGTGTTTTAGGGTCTATTACCCCAGTGATATTACTGTTTATCTGCATTTTCTACATAACAGTAACAATCTGGGGCAGCACAGTGGTGCAGCGGTAGAGTTGCTGCCTCACAGCGCCAGAGACCCGGGTTTGATCCTGACTATGGGTGCTTGTCTGTACGGAGTTTGGACGTTTGCCCCGCGACCTGTGCGGGTTTTCTCCAGGAACTCTGATTTCCTCCAACATTCCAAAGACACACAGGTTTGTAGTCTAATTGGTATAATTGTAAATTTATCACTAGTGTGCTTAGTATAATGTTAGTGTTTGGGGATCACTGGTCGGCGGGGACTCGGTGGGCCGAAGGGCCTGTTTCTGCGCTGTATCTCTAAACTAAACTAAACTAAACTAAATATAAAGCTGCTTAATATATTCTGCATTTTGGCATTTTTCCCTTGCACTACCTGTTGTGCTTGTGCATGATGTGATTGTCCTCTTGTACAGTATGATTTGACTCGATAGCATGCAAACAAAGTTTTTCGCTGTATCTTGGTACATGTCATAGAGTCATAGAGTCATACAGCGTGCAAATAGCCTTTTGGCTCAATTTGCCCACACCAACCAACATGTCCCATCTATACTAGTCCCACCTGCCTGCATTTGGTCCATATCCCTCTAAACCGATATTATCCATGTATCTGTCTAAATGTTTCTTAAATGTTGCGATAGTACCTGCTTCAACCACTTCCTCCAGCCTCTCGTTCTATACACCCACCACCCTTCATGTAAATAAATGATGATAAGTAACCAATACTAATGGTGGCTACAAAGTAGCATAACTGATAGAGCTGCTGCCTCACAGTGCCAGAGACCCGGGCTCAATTCTGACCTCAGGTGCCATCTATGTGGAGTTGGCATGTTCTCCCTGTGGGTTTTCTTGGGGTGCTCCTGTTTCACTGTGCCACTCCCCATTAACCCTACCCTGTCCCCTTCAACAAATATCCTTTCCTCTGGCTTCACATTTTGTGCTTCTGTCCTCAGGTGGAGTTTGCATGTTCACCCTGTGACCACATAGGTTTCTACTGGGTGCTCCCATTAGTCCCATATCCTCCTAGTGTGGGTTTGTAAGTTAATTGACCCTCTGTAAATTACCCCTAGTGTGCAGGGAGTGGATGTGAAAGTGGGATACCATGGAGCTAGTGTGAACATGAGATCGATGGTCGGCATGAACTCAGTGGGGTGAAGGGTCTGTGTCCATGCTGTCTTTGTTAATCAATCAATCGATCAATCAAAACTGTCAGGTTGTTGAATCAACCTGCACAACCCTCTCATGACTCTCAGTCTGAAGAAGGGTCTCGACCCGAAACGTCATCCATTTCTTTTATCCAGAGATGCTGCCTGTCCCACTGCGTTACTCCAGCAATTTGTGTCTATCTTCAATCAAAACTATCAGGTTGTTGGATTTAATCAACCGGCAAAACCCTAATCCTACTTTGGTAATGAATCATTTTGGGCCACCTCATGTTCCAGTATTGATTGCTTCCTTCTCCATTTGTGTTTTGTACTAATGTCTCTGATTTATATTCATGGTGATGGTTTTACAATGTTTATGATTATGTATCAATGATTTATGTATAATAGATAGATTAAACGAGAACTTACCAGTTTGAAGTTTGATCTTTATTTTATGAGGAGTTACGATGAGCGATTACATGAAGAAGGCCGTCAGCACGCATGCGCATCAACTTTCAAAGCAGCGGTGTGAAATCACAGATAATAGTTGTTGAACTGAATATAGTAAGATTTGAGAGAAACTAGAACTACGGAGTGATCTTTATGATACGAGGGTTGGGAGCGGAGGGCACGTAATCGCTCATCGCAACTCCTCATAAAATAAAGATCAAACTTCAAACTGGTAAGTTCTCGTTTAATCTTACTATTTTACTTCGGAGTCACATGAGTGACTACGTGAAGATTTCAAAGCTCTGTGATTTCATGCCGTGAAAACTAGTCTACACAAGCACAACTGCATCAGTTGACCACAGATAAGGGAAACATTCATAATGCATACAGACATGACATAGATTTTAAACATGCTGATGCTTTTTAATGAACAAATAACAATAATAGTAACTCCTCTCATCCGGGAGGAAACTATAAAATAGAACCTAAAATAGAGTCGGCAAATACCCCCGGTCTGGCAATGGGTTATTATAAAATGTTTGGAAAGCTCGTTCGTTAAACCATCCTGCAGCTGCTAGGATATGGTCCAGCGGAACATACATAACCCTTGCTGCTGATGTTGTAGCAGCCCTGGAGGAGTGCGATTTGAAAATATTAGTATCTACTCCTGCATAAGCCGAAACCCCGTTTTCACCACCTGGAGATGGTCTGAACTGATACCTTCTTATGAGGTTTTTGTAACTAACAAACATTGCTAGTGTCAGAGCCTCTAAGGCTCTAGGTGACCTTGAGGTATTGTTGTAAATGTGTGACCACACATAACCAAGGGTCCATGGGGTATGCCATGAAAACTAGTTTCAGACCTGACGCCCCTGGGCTGCTCTGCTTAACTAAATCATAAACATAAAATATTATATTATTGCAGATGTAACCATCCTGTCTAGTCGCAATTTATGTGGTGACTGGACCCGTTGCGCTGAGACCAGCGCCATGAGGATAACTACCTTATGAGAGCCGGCCCAAAGATAAGGATGTAGCTGGAGCCCCCTGGTGAAGTAGTGTTAACACAATGTCAATATCCCATACTTCCCTATACTTGGGCCTGGGAGAACTTGTGTTAAAGATATCCTTTATAAACTGTATATCAGAGGGTGAGAACCGACAGAGTGTGTCCCATTCGCTGCAGCAAATATGATGAGAAGGCATGTTGGGCACAGTTAATGGCACTATAACTTAATTTATTGTCAAAGACCCATTTGAAAATGAACTCCAAGATGTCAGTTATCCGTGCCGTATTAAATGTAACTTTAGCATTTAAACAAAACACTTCCCATCTCCTGATAAGGAAATGTACTGCTTTTTTGGTGCTATCCCTGGACTCTGCAGTGAATACGTACATGGATCGGTCTGACAACCCGAGCCGCAGGAACCGTCTACTCAGAGTCTGCAAGTCAACAAATTGATTTTATCATGCAGAGGCTGGTTTCCTGAGTCACAGGCTGAACCAGCAAAGTTTTATATTTAGAATAACCATATAAGGTTGTATTATTATTCCCAACATAAGCGGGAACCATGGCTGCATAGGCCAGTCAGACAGTACGAAAACCTGAAGCGGGATCTTGCTGAATTTATTGCAAGACCCGACTGGTGAGGCAAAATGGAGGAAAGACATAAAAGAACATTCCTCCTCCGTGTAGCGAGAATGTATCATAACAACAACGTTGTTACAGGCTTCTATTAATTCCAATCTCTTGCCCCAGGGCGGAGTCACAGGCAAATTAATAGTTAAAGGTAAATCCCAATAATCAATAAGTCTAGTTGGTATCAACTTAAATTTAACTGGATGGATGAGGAACCCCAATTTCTCAAATATAGTTTGCGGCTGAAACAGTTGATTTTAGCAAAATACAGCGTTTAGAATATCATCCAGATAAGCCATAACAAGTGTTTTTGAGCTCTGAGCAGTCCAAGCACCGGTTTTTAGTAATTTGGTAAATAACCTGGGAGCTGAAGCTAGCCCATTTTGCAATGCTTTAACTGTTATCATTGCCCCATCCAGATAAATTTCAAATGTCTCAGGTGATCCCTGTGAATGGGAACTCAATAGTATGTATCTTTGAGATCGATGCATGCCATAAAGATCCTATGGAAATCAGTTGTTAGACAGTAACGAAGTTTCCTATTCTGAAAAGTTTATACTGCACATGCAAGTTAAATCAAGGATGAACCGACATTCTCCATCTTTCACAATGAACAGGCCACGCCTGCCATAATTCCGTGCCTGCCTCGAACGACAACTCTGGCCAGATTTCTGAGCCTGTCTCGAAAGGCAATCCTGGCCATAATACTGAGCCTGCCTCGAAAGACAACTCTGGCCATAATTCTGAGCCTACCTCGAAAGACAACTCTGGCCATAATTCTGAGCCTACCTCGAAAGACAACTGGCCATATTTCCAAGCCTATCTCGAAAGGCAATCCTGGCCATAATACTGAGCCTCCCTCGAAAGACAACTCTGGCCCCAATTCCAAGCCTGCTTGGAACCCTAGTATACTGTGCAGTATAAAACTAATCACATGTTATCATTATCATTTGTACAAAAAACAAGTGTAAATATTACCAACTTGTAAATGGTCCACATACCCCATGTTTCGGAAGAACCAGACCCGCCTACCTGCATGGTTACCGGTGGTCTTATGGTAAGCCCAAAGGCCCTTGATGCGGGTTCTATTTCTGTCCTTGGTTCGAGAGTAGGACTAGCAGAGTGCGTGGATTCCATATTTTTCCTGAGACCGGCTTGGGCCTTGGCTTGAAAGACCTCTGCCCAGCTTTCAAGCTGCCACCAGCTTCAGTGAACCGCTTACTGCCGATGGAGGCGTGGGGTGTGTCGGTGCCAAAACGATGAAGCTTTGCTCGTCGTTGGTACCTTGATTGGTCCGACAGCGCTTCCGTGGTCCGGACCGGGATCTCCCCACGGTCCTTAACCGGTTTCCCCGCGGCCCGTCCGGACTTCGCCCCGAAATTATCCAGCAGGAAAAACTCTGTAAGAAGAGATTCCTGCAAGATAAAACAGAACCTGGAAATAAGTTCAAAACTTACCTGCAGGTTTAAACTTACCGCTGGAGGAGCAACACGCCTGCCAGCCAGTTGTTGCACAATGCGTCAGACGTAATGATGCGCATGCGTGCTGACGGTCTTCTTCACGTACTCACTCATGTGACTCCGAAGTAAAATTATGTTTGTGTGTGTTGTCTAAGTCTAGGTGCCTGGGATGTTGCTGCAAGCAGGATTTTCATTGTACCCGAACCTCAACGTTACCTGAGCGTATAATAATGAATTAGACTTGACATACGCAGGTGGAAGTTGTTAGCTTCCATGAGCAAAACACTGAAGATTAGATTCATCCACGATTCCCCTGTTGATACATGCATCTCCCTTTCATCTCCAATTGCTGCATTGCAGTTACTCACATTTTACTGTTTATTTGCTAACATCAGTGCAAGCTGTCAACAAAGGAAACACGCGCCACTATTGTGAAAGATATTTGAAGTGATATCAGACACCAATGATCTAAAGCTAAACACCAAAGATCAATACTGTGATTTCAAACATAGGAGTAGATTTCCTTTGTGGATGTAACAGCATTGTAATCCCCTTTATATTCATGGTGATGGTTTTACAATATCTGATACACAAGGGAAACCGAGTTACCTCCAGATATTTAGCCTTTACTTGGCAGCTATGGCTCAACAGTTAGAACTCTCGCCTAGGATTCAGGTGTTTGAGAGTTCAAATCCCGACCTGAACACAAAACTCGGTGCAGCACGGAAATGATGTGACTGGATTTCAGTGGCTGAGTGCAGGTCCACCACTGATATTCCGGTACCATTGCTTCCAGAACCTTGCCAGATTATCCGGATTATCCGGATTATCCAAGAGAGGTCACGTACTAATGATACAACAATACATCTCTGACCCACTATTTGTACCCCTCCCATATTTCTAAAGGACCATGGATGACTAGAAACTTACATAAAACCAATATTAAATGTAATTTAAATGTACCTATGCTAGACACCATGACAGTCACTTGGACCTTGCTTCAAAGCCATAGCTAGGGTTAAATGTAAGCAAAATAAGCTAAGGATTGTGCAAATAATAAAAATAAGCTAAGGATCGCCACCAACAACTACAGATGTCAACACATAATTATTTTGAGACAGAGGGACAGGTTCTGAAAGAGTGCAAGTCACACTTAGCGCCATCTGTGGCTGCCTAGGGAATTTCAAGCATGCCCTTGTGATTTTGTCCAGAGTAAAAGGAGGTGCTGGACCATCAGCAGCGGATAAATTGGTGGTGGACCTGTGCAAGTTAAGTGTTTGGGAGAAACAAAGGACTGTAGATGCCGGAGTATTGCGTGCAGTTTTGGTCCCCTCAATCAGTCCAGGAGGGGTGTGGAGTCTATGGAAAGGGGACAGAGGTGGTTTACCAGAACGATGTTTGGATCAGGGAGTATTAGCTACACTATTAGAAACATTGAAACATAGAAAATAGGTGCAGGAGGAGGCCATTCGGCCCTTCGAGCCAGCACCGCCATTCATTGTGATCATGGCTGATCGTCCCCCGTCAATAACCCGTGCCTGCCTTCTCTCGAATTCTGGAGGTTGCGGGGATACCTGATAGAAAGATATAAAATTCTGAGAGGCACAGGCAGTTAAAACCCTTTTCCCGTATGGGAAAATCAATTACTAGAGGGCATGGTTTTAAGGTGAGATGGTGGTGGAGGCAGGTACAATAGTGCATTTAAGAGGTTTTTGGATAGGTACATCATGGATATGCAGGGAATGGAGGGCTATGGATGATGTGCAGCAGATAAGAGCTGGTCTTGGCATTGTCTTCAGCACAGATATTGTAGGTCGAAAGGCCTCTTCCAGTGCTGTACTGTTCTATGTTCTGTTCTATGATTCTTGGGGGAGAAATGTGTGTTTAGAAGCACAATAGCCAGAAAATCAAGACAAAAGGTTTTCAAAATCAACATGCCTGATTTAAAATTGTGCTAGTTCTGCACAGCAAGTTAACCAGTCAAGTTAAGCAGGTACCATCTACAAACACCTCTCCTCTCCCCCCACATCCAATTATTCCACTAAAAGTCCATTAACCAGCTCCACAACTCATAACAATGTTAGGTTCTTAGGCTCACACCTGCCCCTACCCAACAATCGGCATCTCAGGGAATTTCCTTGCCTCAGGTCATCTGTTGCCGGCCCTGATTAGTCCTGTTTTGTTTTACTTCCACCTTTTTCCCCCACTCTCACCTACTCAGTCTGAAGAAGTGTCTCAACCCGAAATGTCACTTGTCCATTTTCTCCAGAGATGCTGCCTGAACCGTTGAATTACTCCAGCACTTTGTGTCTATCTTGACTAACTCCAGATTCAAGTACAGTTTCTTCCCTGCAGTTATCAGGCAACTGAACCATCCTATCACCAACTAGAGAGCAGCCCTGAGCTACCATCTTCCTCATTGGAGACCCTCAGACTATCTTTAATCAGACTTCATCTTCCACTAAACGTTATTCCCTTTATCCTGTATCTGTAGACTGTGGATGGCTTGACTTTCCGCTGACTGGATAGCACGCAACTAAAAAGCTTTTCACTGTACCTCGATACACGTGACAATAAACTAAGGTAAAATAACTTGGTGTTGGATAAGCCCTTTTTATTTTTATTTTCTCAGTAGGAAGAAACTCATTAAACTAGGTCACATTGGCACTGAGACAACTGGGGTGCTGCATATTGAAATATGTTAACATGCATTCAATGAATAGTTCCAGAGGAAATTAATTGAAAAATTAATATGGTCATTACTTAACCCACTTTTTATGAATTAGATCCTCTGATTATGATTATCTCTTTCTGAAAAGGCTGGCTCTTCAGCTAACATTGCTGCTTTTATCTTGCCTTTGAAAAGGACTGGACACGTGCAGAATATATGAAATAACGTGATTCTCATCAGTATGACTGGATTTATACTGGAGAGAGAGAGAGATGAGTAAGATATATAATTAAGAGCTTTTAGTGTGAATGAGGGGCCCAGACCATTTGAACTATTTCACGGAGAGAATGCCAGCGATTCTGGTAAAAAGAACCATCAATGCAAAATATGGAATTGGTAGTTTATTGACTTTAATTTACAGTAAGTGGGGCAAATGGGAAAAAAATGGTTTTGTTATAAAAATTATGTCAATGTGTCACTGTCATTAATTTAGGTCAGTGGTTTAAACATTTATGTTCATAAATCATTTAGAGCAGAATTAGGCCATTCGGCCATGAGAATGGGGTTGAGAGAGAAAGACCATGATTGAATGGTGGAATAGACTTGATGGGCCGAATGGCCAAATTCTGCTCCTAGAACCTATAATTTTAGGCTCCAGTAATCTAATCCATCTTTCCTCTTCCCATATTGTTATTAATTCCCCCAGATTCTGCCACTCACCTGCACAGTAAGGCCAATTAAAAGCCTGCACATCTTTGGGATGTGGGAGGAAAGTGGAGGAAACCCACGTGGCCAGAAGCAGAACGTGCAAACTCTACACAGACAGCACGCAAGGTCAGGATCGAATCTAAGTTTCCTCTACTAGCTCCACTAGCTGCGCCATTATGCTGCCCGCTAAATTTATAAATCTAACAACTAAGCCCATTTGGTTCCATATTATTGCTTTTATAGTTATCACTTATGAACATTTATCATCCATTTTGTTGAACTAAAAGGGTATGTCTATTAAACCAAACAAAGGCAGTCACCGACAGCAGTTTGATGAAGAGCTGTAATAAAGGAAGCAGGTACGTGAAACCTGGGTTTGGTGACAATTACGGAGAATGAAACAACTCCATTCACTCATCAAGGCTAGTATGATGTATCTGACGCACACCCTCACATTAACAAACAAATGGATGGCATGCAAAGTTAAACTGAGAAAGCAGCTTTAACCAATGTTTATCAACACTCTTATCATCCCAAAGATCAGAGAACGGGCAGTCCATGACGTAAGTCTTCATTATGCTTTATCACATCAAGATATTTGTTCAGTTATAACTGATTCAGGTTGACTCAGACACCATCGAGGATCCACGCTGAAATTTGTTGTGGTTCGGTTAATTTGTAACCTGTTTTACTAAAGCTGCACTTCACATTTAATTACATTTCTGGGCCAGACTACTCAGTCATGTTTATTACCTTAGAGAGTTTCCAATAAATATCTTGTTGTTGACATCAAGGATGCATCATTTGGGTGTGAGTAAAGGGAGAGTTGTGATTCCAAGGTATTTCACGCAATCTTAACCTTGTCAGAAGGTAGTTGAGGCCAGTTCATTGGCTATATTTAAGAGGGAGTTAGATGTGGCCCTTGTGGCTAAAGGGATCAGGGGGTATGGAGAGAAGGCAGGTACAGGATACTGAGTTGGATGATCAGCCATGATCATATTGAATGACGGTGCAGGCTCGAAGGGCCGAATGGCCTACTCCTGCACCTATTTTCTATGTTTCTATGTTTCTATGTTTGACCATAAGCAAATATGTCTAGTGTGACATTAGGAACTGCAATTAGACCAGGATAATCAGATGTGGAAGAAACCCAATAAAAATTCTTTGCTTTGATGCCTTTTGAAGTCTGAGATGATTAAACTGTTTATTTCTCCTCTGTCCCCCGGAATACTGTGCTACTCTAATGTTATTTACCCCCATATGGAAACAGGTTTTACTCAACTCCATTAGTGGAACTGCAAGATTTTTCCATCACTTATATGAGAAAGACTGAAAATGTAATGGGATAATTATGATTGATGAAGACCATTTAACCTACCTCATCCATTTGTGCACCTTATTGAGAAACTATTCACTTATTGAACCTTACAGCACAGGAACAGGCCCTTCAGCCCGCAATGTCCGTGCCGAACATAATACCAGGATAAACTAATCTCATTTTTGATCCATATCCCTCCATACCCTGCATACATCCATGTGCCTATCTAAGTGCTCTTAAATGTCACTTTTATATCTTCTCCGCCAACCTTAACAACAGATTCCAGGCACCCACCACACTGTGTGAAAACCTTGCCTTGTATTTCACCTTTAAACTTTCCCCCCACACCTTAAAGCTATGTCCTCTACTGTTTGATATTTCTACCCTAGGAAAAAGGCTCTGACTGGCTACCGTCTATAAGCTCCTCATGTTTTTTATAAACTTCTATCGTCTCCTCTCGGCCTCTAAAGTTCCAGAAAAAACAGTCCACGTTTATCCAACCTCTCCGTATAACTATTAGTCTCTAGTTCAGGCAACATTCTGGTTAACATCTTCTGCATCCTCATAATATCCTTCCCATAACATGATGGTCAGAACTGCACACTATAATAAAATAATGTGGTCTAGCCAAAGCTTTATCATCTCCAGATATTTCAGGGTTTTCACCTTCACAAGGCTATCTGGAATGATTTGATGCAGTGTACCAACTGCTTATAATAATATCTTACCGTGCATTTTGGTGAACAAGAGGTCAGAGTCCACGTACGATGATAGCATGTGGAAACAAGGAACTCCAGACGCTGATTTACAAATTAAAGGTCACAAAGTGCTGGAGTAACTCAGCAGGTCAGGCAGCATCTCTGGAGAACATGGATAGGTGACGTTTTGGGTCGAGACCCTTCTTCAAGCCAAGCCTTGCATAATGAGATGGGGTTCATTATTGACTGGATAGATAAGGGCCCTTTAGAGAACCTAATGCGCTAGACTTTTACATAAAGAACAAAGGTGAGACTAATCTAAAATGAATAAAGGAAACTACAAAGGCCAATGGCATGAGGTGATTATAGCCGTTTGGAATTAACAATAAAAATATGACAGTATACAAATAAAGGCTAAACTTTATAGAATTAAGGTACACAAAAATGCTGGAGAAACTCAGCGGGTGCAGCAGCATCTATGGAGCGAAGGATTAATGTTGTTTTACAAGTAATGTGTGGCTTTCAAAGCAAACAAAGCAGGCAAAGTAGTCCAGCTATGGCGATCAAGAGAAGTTGAAGGCAATATAAGATCAAAGGGTTATATTAATGACACATATCCAATAAACAGGTGGATTAGGAAGTCAACATTTTACAAAAGGCGAACAGGGGACAGATAAGGAAAACAAGAGAGGTCCAGTGGAAAACGTCATAAGATAGAATGCAGGAGTTTCCATTAATATTGTGCTATAGAAGGCACATGGTATTATACTTCAGTTTGGTTTGATTGTATTGATGTATTGTACCATCTGAATTGATTGGATGGCATGCGAAACAAAGCTTTCCACTGTACCTTGGTGCAGGTGACAATATAAACCTAAACCTAAATCTAAATCAGTTTGTCTGGCCTTTGGAATATGGAAACTGCTGCAATTTATTAGTATGGAAATGGGAGTGAAATACATAAATTAATAATAGGATTGAACAGATCTGACAAGTATTTGTGAAAGGGAAATCAAACATTTGGCAAGATTGTTGGACATTTTTCTGACTGTAATGGAACAGTAAAACAGATCAAACCTGTTGATGTGATATATTTGACTTTCAGAAGGACTTCAATAAGTTTAGTTTAGTTTATCAATATATGTATTCACCAAGATATAGTGAAAAACTTTTTTGTTGTAAGCTATCCAGTCAACAGAGAGTTCAAGCCGCCCACATTGTACAGACACAGGATCTGCTGGAGTAGAGGTTGCAAAGAGCGGAGCGATTGTAACGGATTATTACAGATCCACTTCTGGGACCGGCATGCAGAGAATCGCCAGGCTTGGGTGTCATCTTGGGAATTATTTTTTAATAAGATGCGACTAGGGAGATTGTTAAACAAAATTAGCGCACATGGAATTGCGCCTCATATACTTTTGCAGATCAAGGACTGGTTACTGGACAAGAAACAGTGGGGACTTTCATGTACAGAAGCTGCGGTTACTGGCGGTAGTGCAGAACTTGTGACGGGGCCATTGTTATACACCACTTGGAAGAGGTGCTAAGCAACACCTTGGCCTTTATTGCAACAGGCAAGGGCGGAAAACCCGTGGGGGGGGGGGGCAGGGGGGACATGTCTCCTCCATGTTTTGAGAGGTGGGGGACGATCCCCCCCAAGGTTTTGTAATCCAGATTTTAAAACCCGGTGAAATCTCCGCTTTCCGCGAGACAGTGGGGGTGGGACTGATGATCGAGGGCGCCGATTGGACGAGAGAGGCGTCTGTCAGCAGGCAATGGGGGAAGGACATGATTCAGCACGATGATTGGAGGAGGGAGGGAGGGGTGGGACTGACGAAAGAGCGCGGTGATTGGAGGAGGGAGACGTGGCACAGACCTGCGCCGCATCCGCAGCCAGGATCGATCCCAGCTGGGTCTCCAGTGCTGACCTGTCCCCTCCCGAGTACCCCCCCCCCCCCGCGGGTGGCCAGAGAGGTCGGCAGCAAAGATCCTCTGCTATAGGATCTTTGGTCGGGAATCAAACGGGCCAGCGGAGAGAAACAGCGCTAAACCCAGCTCAACTCTGCCTGTCCCGCCAGGTGAGCCTACAGCCCTTCCTGGACCTGTGGGAAATATGGCCAGCGCAGAGAAGCAGCGCTGGTATCCCGTCAGTCCAGACAGGGCTGTAGTTAACCCGGTGAGACAGGCAGAGTTGAGCTGCAATTAGCGCTGGATTGAGCCTCCGAAGCCTCGCATGTGTGTGTGTGTGCGAGTGTATACATGCGCGCGTGGCCGCCAAACAATTGTGTCCCCCGGCCCCCTCCATGTTTTGCTAGCGAGTTCCGCTCTTGGCTACAGGAGTCAAAGAGAGTTAAGAATGCTTCATCGTCATACGTACCAGCAGTGGTATTCTTACAGATCCATTAATGCAATAACACAACAAATAACTATACAATAAATAGAGACAAAAAGATAGACAAGTCTGAAGAAGGGTCTCGCCCGTAAACATCACCTATTCCTTTTCTCCAGAGATGCTGTCCGATCCGCTGAGTTACTCCAGTTTTTTGTGTCTCTCTTGTGTTTAAACCAAAATCTGCAGATCCTTCCTACAAGTAACTATACAATAATCAGTTACACAATAAATTAATAATCATTTATACTTGGTAACCAAATCATAATAGTGCAAACACAAGTCCATGGTGTAATCAAGATAAAGTCTATAATAGATCATAGTTGCTGATCTATGGTTGATGTTAGGGTTGTGCACTGTTCTGGTTTTGGTGGTTTTTGGAGAGAAGCTGCTCTTGAACCTGGTGGCCATGGTTCTCAGGCTCCTGGTACTGCTATCCAAATGTCCCATTATTACCTCTTTAATAATTGACTCCAGCATCTTTCCCACCACCGAAGTCAGGCTAACTGGTCTGTAATTCCCCGTTTTCTCTCTCGCTCCTTTCTTGAAAAGTGGGATAACATTAGCTATCCTCCAATCCACAGGAACTGATCCTGAATCTATTGAACATTGGAAAATGATCACCAATGCATCCACTATTTCTAGAGCCACCTCCCTGAGGACCCTGGGATGCAGACCATCAGGCCCAGGGGATTTATCATCCTTCAGTCCCATTAGCCTACCCAATACTATTTCTCGCCTAATGAAAATTTATTTCAGTTCCTCAATCCCCTTAGATCCTCTGTCCTCCAGTACATCTGGGAGATTGTTTGTGTCTTCCTTAGTGAAGACAGTTCCGAAGTACCTATTCAACTCTTCTGCCATTTCCTTGTTGCCCATAATAATTTCACCTTCTAGGGACCCACATTTGACTTTGCTACTCATTTTCCCTTAACATATCTAAAAAAGCTTTTACTGTCCTTCTTTATATTCCTGGCCAGCTTCCCCGCGTACTTCAGCTTTTCAGCCCGTATTGCCCGTTTTGTTTCCTTCTGTTGTCCTATGAAAGTTTCCCAATCCTCTGGCTTCTGGCTACCCTTTGCTGTGTTATACATCTTTTCTTTTAGTTTTATTCTATCGCAAACTTCTCTTGTCAGCAACGGTTGCCTCCTACTCCCCTTAGAATCTTTCTTCATTTTAGGAATGATCCTGCGTCTTCAGGACTATGCCCAGAAATTCCTGCCATTGCTGTTCCACCGTCGTTCCTGCAAGGATCCCTTTCCAGTCTACCTTGGCCAGCTCCCCTCTCATGCCTTCATAGTCCCCTTTGTTCAACTGCATCACTGACAATTCCGATTTAACCTTCTCCTTCTCAAATTGCAGATTAAAACTAATCATATTATGATCACTACCTCCAAGCGGTTCCTTTACCTCGAGTTCTCTTATCATATATGGTTCATTGGACAACACTATATCCAGAATTGCCTTTTCTCTGGTCGGCTCCATTACAAGCTGCTCTAAGAATCCATCTCGGAGGCATTACATAGAAACATAGAAACATAGAAAGTAGGTGCGAGAGTAGACCACCAGGTCCGTCGAGCCCGCACCGCCATTCGCTCATGGCTGAACACTAAACAGACACACTTACCCACAAACAGTAGACACAAGACACAGAACACAAGACACTACCCTCCCCTTTATACCGCTATCACCCCTTTCCACCCCAAAAACCTCGTGATCTCCTGGGAGAGGCAAAAAACCGGATAAAAACCCAGGTCCAATTCGGGAAAAAAATCCGGGAAATTCCTCTCCGACCCCAATCCAGGCGATCGACACTTGTCCAGGAGATCACTCAGGTCTTACTATACTAACCATACCTAGGTCCATATCCCTGCCCTCTCCCCGTAGCCCCTTATCCCCTTGGCAGCTAAAAAACCATCTATTTTTGTCTTAAATATATTTAAAGTTTCTGCTTCCACTGCTCCCTGGGGCAGTGAATTCCATAAATTAACCACCCTCTGGGTGAAGAAGTTCTTCCTCATCTCCGTTTTAAAAGAGCCCCCCCTTATTCTGCAACTATGTCCCCTAGTTCTAGTTTCCCCGATCATTGGGAACATCCTCGGTGCATCCACCCGATCAAGGCCCCTCACGATCTTATATGTTTCAATGAGATCGCCTCTCATTCTTCTAAACTCCAAAGAGTAGAGTTCCAGCCTACTTAACCTTTCCTCATATGTCAATCCCCTCATTGCAGGAATTAATCTTGTAAACCTTCGCTGCACTGCCTCCAGGGCTAGTACATCCTTTCTTAAGTATGGACCCCAGAACTGTACACAGTATTCCAAATGTGGTCTCACTAATACTGTGTACAGCTGCAGCAAGACCTCCGTGTTTTTATACTCAATCCCCCTAGCAATAAAGGCCAAAACTCCATTGGCCTTCCTGATTGCTTGCTGCACCTGCATACTAACTTTTAGTGATTCATGTACTAATACCCCTAGATCCCTTTGCGTTGCATTACAACGCAGCTCCTCCTCATTTAGAAAATAACTTGCCCTATCATTTTTTTTCCCAAAGTGAATGACTTCACATTTATTAGTATTAAACTTCATCTGCCAAGTTGTTGCCTACTCACCTAGCTTATCTATATCCTTTTGCAGACTCTTCCTATCCTCCTCATCCCCTACTTTTCCTCCCATTTTTGTATCGTCCGCAAATTTTGATATATTACACTTGGTTCCCTCCTCCAAATCATTTATATAAATTGTGAACAACTGGGGTCCCAGCACCGACCCTTGCGGAACCCCGCTAGTTACCGGTTGCCATCCCGAGTATGAACCATTTATCCCCACTCTCTGCTTCCTATTTGTTAGCCAATCCTCTACCCATGCTAATATATTACCCCCAATCCCATAATTTTTTATTTTTAGCAATAGTCTCTTATGTGGCACCTTGTCAAAAGCCTTTTGGAAGTCCAAGTATACCACATCCACCGGTTCCCCTTTATCCACCCGGGTTGTTACTTCCTCAAAGAATTCGAGCAGATTCGTTAAACAGGACTTCCCCTTCACAAAACCATGCTGGTTCTGTCCGATGAAGTCATGTTTATCCAAGTGCCCCGTTAGTGTTTCTTTAATAATTGTCTCTAACATTTTACCCACCACCGATGTTAGACTAACCGGTCTATAGTTACCCGCCTTCTGTTTACTTCCTTTTTTAAATATAGGTGTTACATTGGCCATTTTCCAATCCACTGGGACCGTTCCTGCCTCCAGGGAGTTTTGGAAAATTATCACCAATGCATCCACAATCCCCACCGCTATCTCCCTCAAGACCCTTGGATGTAATCCATCAGGCCCAGGGGATTTATCCTCCTTCAGTCTCATTAATTTCCCTAATACCACCTCCTTGGTGATCTTAATAGTATTTAGCTCCTCCATTCCTACCGCCCCCTGTTTATCCAGCGTTGGAATATTTTTTGTGTCTTCTATGGTGAAGACTGATACAAAATACTCGTTTAATGCCTTTGCCATTTCCATGTTCCCCACCAACAACTCTCCAGTCTCACCCTCCAATGGACCAACGTTCACCTTAGCCACCCTTTTTCTTTTTATATAGCTATAAAAACTCTTACTATTAGTTTTTATGTTGTTTGCTAATTTCCTTTCATAGTCTATTTTCCCCGTCTTAATTAATCTCTTAGTTATTTTTTGCTGACCTTTAAATGCTTCCCAATCCTCTACCCTCCCACTATCTCTGGCTACCTTATATGCCCTTGCCTTCAGCCGAATACTATCCTTTATAGTTTTACTGAGCCATGGCTGACTGTTCTTACCCTTACCCCTTTTTTTCTTCATAGGAATACATTTTTCTTGAAGGTTATACAGTAGACCCTTAAACGTACACCACTGCTCATGTACCGTCTTATTCTTGAGTCTGCTATCCCAGTCAACTTTGATCAGCTCATTCCTCATACCTTCATAATCCCCCTTATTTAGACTAAGCACCCTAGCCTGAGTTTCAACCTGCTCCCCTTCTATTTGAATATGGAATTCGACCATATTGTGGTCACTTGTTCCCAACGAGTCCCTAACTATGACATTTTTAATTAATCCTGCTTCATTACACAGGACCAGATCCAAGATTGCCTCCCCCCTTGTCGGTTCTGTAACATACTGTTCTAGGAACCCGTCTCTAATACATTCTATAAACTCTTCCTCTAGTCTACCCTGCCCAGTTTGGTTTGCCCAATTAATATGAAAATTGAAGTCCCCCATGATTACAGCAGTTCCCTTTTTACATGCGTCAACTATTTGCAGATTTATGTTCTGACTAACAGCGTCACAGCTATTTGGAGGTCTATAAATTACACCCACTAGTGTTTTTTTCCCCTTGTTATTCTCTATCTGTACCCAAGCTGTTTCACTATCCTGATCCTTCAACGCAATATCCTTCCTCTCTATTGCCGTTATTCCCTCCCTTATTAAAAGGGCCACCCCTCCTCCCTTTCTTTCCTGTCTATCTTTCCTAATTGTCGAGTACCCCTCTATATTTAACTCCCAGTCCTGATCCCCTTGCAGCCATGTCTCCGTAATGGCCACAATATCATAACTATATATACTTAATTGCACCGTTAATTCATTTATCTTATTACGAATACTCCGTGCATTTAGATAAAGCACTTTCAGATGATTTTTACTACCCTTCCTTTCCGTTTTTGCCCCTTTTACATCTAGAGCTTTATCTTCACACATTCTGTCTCCTGTCACATTTTGACTTTCCGCTTCCCCACTGATACCCTGCTCTATTTCCTCTACCCCTGCCGTTATTACCCCCCTTGATACCTCCCCCCCGCTACTTAGTTTAAAGACCTCTCTACTGCCCTAGTTATATGATTTGCCAGGACCCCAGTCCCAGCACCGTTCAGGTGAAGTCCGTCCTTACAGAACAGATCCCCCCTGTCCCAGTACTGGTGCCAGTGGCCCAAGAAACCAAACCCATTATTCCCACACCAGTCTTTGAGCCACGCATTCAGCTTTTTAATTTTACGTACCCTCGCCGATTTGGCCCGTGGCTCAGGTAGCAATCCGGAGATCAGTACCCTCGAGGTTCTGCTTTTTAATTTATTCCCTAACTGCTCAAACTCCTTCAGCAGATCCTCCTTCCTCGTCCTTCCTATGTCATTGGTCCCCACATGGACCATGACCACTGGATCCTCCCCCTCCCACTGCAAATTTCTCTCCAGCATCGCAGAGATATCCTTAACCCTAGCACCGGGTAGGCAACACAGCCTTCGGGACATGTTCTGCTGGCCGCAGAGAACCCTATCTACCCCCCGAATAATACTATCCCCTATCACTACGGCATTTCTTCTAACTCCCCCCTCTTGAATGGCCTCCTGATCCACGGTGCTGCATTCTACAAACTCTCTTTCTTGGGGTCCTGAACCAACCTGATTTTCCCAGTCAACCTGCATATTGAAATCCCCCATCCCCATAACATAAATTAGGTTTGATTTGTATAGAATTTTAGAAAGGTTTTGGCTTCCATTTAGCATTAGTTCAGAGATTTGATCATATTTGTTTTGGGAGGTGTTCAGTACTGAAAGGGTGAAGAAAGAAATGTGCTCACTGCCTCCCTCCAGTGGCCATATCCAGTTCCTGCACAGAATGATTTTCTGGCCTGTTGCAAAGTCTAAAATTCTGGTTCATTAGGTCATAAGGTCTTCAGTGGTAGGAGCAGAATTAGGCCGTTCGGCCCCAAAAGTCTACTCCACCATTCAATCATGGCGGATCTATCACAACCCGATTCTCCTGCCCTCTCCCCATAACCCTTGACACCTATATTAATCAAGAATCTATCTATCTCTGCCTTAAAAACATCCATTGACTTGGCCTCCACATCCTTCTGTGGCAAAGAAATCCACAGATTCACCACCCTCTGACTAAAGAAAATCCTCCTTACCTCCTTCCTAAAGGAACATCCTTTAATTCTGAGGCTGTGACCTCCAGTCCTAAACTCTCCCATTAGTGGAAACATCCTCTCCCCATCCACTCTATCCAAGCCTTTCTCCGGTGGGGGGGCCAGGGGGAACGTGTCCCCCCCTGTTTTGAGAGGTGGGGGGGGACAGTCCCCACCAATTTTTTGTAATGCGGATTTTAAAACCCGGTGAAATCTCCGCTTTCCGCGAGGCTGGGGGTGGGACTGCCGATCGAGGGCACTGATTGGACAAGAGAGACGTCGGTCAGCAGGCAATGGGGGCAGAACATGATGATTGAGTGCGATGATTGGAGGAGGGAGGTGTCGGTCAGAGGCGGAAGTAGGGGGGGGGGTGGGACTGAGGATAGAGCGCGGTGATTGGAGGAGGGAGACGTGCCCAGGTCATAGGGTCACAACGGCAGTCCTATAATCTGTGGTCCTGGACACCAAAGCTAGGATCTCCGCTATAGGATCTTTGCTGGATACAGACCTGCATCTCATCTGCAGCCAGGATCCATCCCAGGTCTCCAGCGCTGCAATTGCTGCCGAACCTCCACTGGACCAAACCTGTCTCCACCCGAGTGCCCCCCCCCCCATGCCCGGGGCAGGGCTGTAGGTTAACCCGGCGAGACAGGCAGAGTTGAGCTGCATTTAGCGCTGGATTGAGCTGAAATTGCCATTCACAGGGCCCACGGCAGAAGCCTCTAAAGCCTCGCGTGTGTGTGTGAGTGTGCGCATGTGCGCGCGGCCGCCAAGAAATTGTGTCCCCCCCTGTCCCCCGGTCCCTTCCATATTTTGATAGCAATTTCCGTCACTGCCTTTCACTATTCAATAAGTTTCAATGAGGGTCCCCCTCATCCTTCTAAATTCCAGCGAGTGCAGGCACAGTGCCGCACTGTTTTTGTAACGGCGTGAACAAGTGGAATGGTATTACATGGAGGGAAGAATACATGGGAATAAAAAAAAAAATGTCAATCATTAGTTGTTCCTAACATTGTATCCTTCTCTTATTAGTATTGGGGTTACTAATTTACAAATTAATTTGTTTTTTTGCTTATGATCATATCTGAAAGTCCAAAAGGTATTACACTGTACCATGGTACACATGATAATAAAGTAACCATTGAGCTAAAAGCTCTAAATGTAAATGCTTTAAACGTGGTCCCTAAACCAAGGGCAGCTGTCAATGCCAACAGATTACGGAATATACGTGGGCAGACAAATCACTGCAATCTTCAACTCATTTTCCTTTCAAAGCTACTGATTATGGTTATGCATTAGAAGCTCATTTTCGCCGCCTACCGATTAGCCTTCCGTGCAGCCCCATCCTCTTTCATCAAAGAAGGCACAGAAGGTGAACACCGTCCCAATGTCTTGAAGTAGTAGAAAAATAAATGACATTCACACATTGCAAAAGTGATAAACATTGTTTAGTTTACACTTTACACTTTAGAGATACAGCTGGCATTCGGCCCACCGAGTCCATGCCGACCAGCGATCGCCCAGTACACTAGCATTAGCCTACTATTTACCATTTTTACAAAAGCAAATTAGACTACAAGCCTGTACATCTTTGGAGTGTGGGAGGAAAACTGAGCACCCGGTGGAAATCCAGGGAGAAGGTACAAACCATACAGACAACACCCATAATTAGGAGCGAACCCGGGTCTCTGGCGCTGTAAGGCAGCAACTCAAACGTTGCATCATTATGCCGCCCTGTTTACAGTTTAAAGACGCATAGAAGCAGGCCCTTTCACCCACGGAGTTCACACCAACCATCGATCATACATTCACGCTTGTTCCACGTTCTCCCACTTTCATATGAAGAAAGACTGGATAGACTCGGCTTGTACTTGCTAGAATTTACAAGATTGAGGGGGGATCTTATAGAAACTTACAAAATTCTTAAGGGGTTGGACAGGCTAGATGCAGGAAGATTGTTCCCGATGTTGGGGAAGTCCAGAACAAGGGGTCACAGTTTAAGGATAAGGGGGAAATCTTTTAGGACCGAGATGAGAAAAACATTTTTCACGCAGAGTGTGGTGAATCTGTGGAATTCTCTGCCACAGAAGGTAGTTGAGGTCAGTTCATTGGCTCTATTTAAGAGGGAGTTAGATGTGGCCCTTGTGCCTAAAGGGATCAGGGGGTATGGAGAGAAGGCAGGTACAGGATACTGAGTTGGATGATCAGCCATGATCATATTGAATGGCGGTGCAAGCTCGAAGGGCCGAATAGCCTACTCCTGCACCTATTTTCTATGTTTCTATGTTTCTCATCCACTCCCTACACACAAGGGGCAATTTACAGAGGCCAATTAACCTACAAACCTGCGTGTCTGTGGAAGGAAAGCGGAGCACCAGGAGGAAACTCACGCAGTCACAGAGAGAATGTGCAAACTCCACGCTGACAGCACCGAGGTCAGGTTCGAACCTGGGTCTCTGGTGCTGTGAAGCAGCTATTCTACCAGCTGCACCACTGTGCTTGCTGCATTCAAGGATAATTAGGGAGAGAAGACAAAAGTTTATCCTTCCCAATTATAGCAACCTTTTTCACTCAGTTATGTGGAACGAGTTGTGAGAGGAGGTAGTTGAGGCAGGTACTCTAGCACCATTTAAAAGACACTTGAACAGGTACATGGAAGATAGACATAAAATGCTGAAGTAACTCAGCGGGTCAGGCAGCATCTCCCTCGAGAAAAGGAATAGGTAGCATTTTGGATGGAGACCCTTCTTCAGGAACATGGATAGGAAAGGTTTAGATGGATGTGGGCTAATGTGGGCAGGTAGGACTAGTGTAGATGGGGATCCTGATCAGCCTGGGCGAGTTGGCTGAAGGGCCTGTTTCCATGCTGGATGAGTCTATGACTGACTCTATGCCTCAATGTCACGTGACTGAATTTAAAATGAACACCGATCTCAAAAGCAATTGCAGAACAAAGCTATTTTAAGCACGACCAGATCTCAGCTGCCACTGGTAAACATTGCTTTCTAAATTGCTATTTTCCTCCAAATTGATTAATTTCCTTTCCCTGAAGACCATTCAAGCCTATCTCCTGTACAGCAGCTGCTGATTTCGCTGCCAAAGAATAAACACAGCATTTTGATGCCTTTCCTTGCTAAACATAAATCTATTCTATGAAACGTGTCAGAAATGTCTGCTACTAAACAGAATTCTTGTTAAAGTGCCCTACTGAGAGTCTATTGTTAATAATATAAATGATGCTGAAAGTGTTTTATTTCATTAATAAATGGCTGGTGAATTTAAGTGACGCCATAATGTAGCTTTGCATTGGCACCAAACCGCAATTATTGATACAGCACTCATTATTGGAAGTACCCTTCTCCCTCCTCCCTATCCTGCCTCTCTTCCTCTCATCCACATCTCTCTCTCTCTGGCTTCACATTTCACTGACACCATGTTAATAGGAGTGATGTTGTCAAACGGGAAAGGGTACAGAGAAGATTTACGAGAATGCCAGGACACGAGGGCCTCAGCTCTGGGGAGAGGTTGAGTTATTTAGAACTTTATCCCTTGGATGGGGGATGAGGGTTGATCTTATAATGGAAGAGATCATGAGAGGCAGGGCCGGCCTTAGAATTGGGAACAATTTTGGTGAGCCCCAGGTTCCCAGCCAAGGTCTGTCAGCCCAGTTATTTAGTATATATTATGAAATTATACACTGTGCGAATCTCTCCTGCTCCCGTTTGACTGTCAGTAGCTCCACTGGCTTCCAACCTTTACCGTAGCAGCTAATTACCATTAAACTGCATTATGTGATTGGACACAATGCCCTTGGAGACAGCGGCTGATTGGACGGGAGGAGACCTATTTGTTGATTGGACGGGAATTTTAAGGCAAGCTGGTTGGTGATTGGATGCAACCCCCTTAGAGACAGCGATTGATTGGCCACCAAATAATCAGGCACAAAAAAATGGACAAATAGGAAAACAAAAATCGCTGATCAGTGCGAATTCAGTGGACTATCTGGCTGTATCTAAAAACTAAGCAGTATAACATGCAGGTACATTCATTTAAAATAAAATTCAGTGATTATTTCACATGATTTCTCACTGCGTAAAGCCCAGTATCTGACCAATTTCTGTTTAACACGTTTGGACTGCCGTGAGCATTTTTCTCTCCCAAAACAGGTCATATCTAGCAATACGATCAACGAACCAGACAGCAGTTGGATGCAGTCATGCGATTAGCAAGTGATTGATAAGATTTGATGGGGCACCCTGAGCTTTTTTGCACTAGTATTAGGGTTAAGTTACTGAATTTAGTCATTTCTCATATGTTCTCATACAATCTATGAGTATTATGTTTACACACCTTTATGCTGCTGCAAATAAGAATGTCATTGTTCTGTTGTGGGTACACATGACAATTATACATTCTTGACTCGACTCTTCACTCATGCATTTGCACTCTGCATCAAGTTAAAAAGAGTCAGCAGTTAGTCAGGAAGTGACTAATCGCCTCCAAAGAGCAACCCTTTGTTAGGTGGCTTCACTAAATGGTGTGACTCAATATTAGAAACATAGAAACATAGACATAGAAAATAGGTGCAGGAGTAGGCCATTCGGCCCTTCGAGCCTGCACCGCCATTCAATATGATCATGGCTGATCATCCACTCAGTATCCCATCCCTGCCTTCTCTCCATACCCCCTGATCCCTTTAGCCACAAGGGCCACATCTAACTCCCTCTCAAATATAGCCAATGAACTGGCCTCAACTACCTTCTGTGGCAGAGTTCCAGAGATTCACCACTCTCTGCGTGAAAAATGTTTTTCTTATCTCCATATTCCTCCATCAGTTTTTTTTTTGTTCAAGATCTGCAGCATTTAATACTATGTTCCGCTGTGATCTAACTAATGGATGGCCCATGATGAAGCACACACAGCATTGAAATGCTATTACGACAATTAGCAAGAATATTTGAACAATACAGTAACACATAGCTCAGAGGACACTGGGGTTTAATTTTACAAATGCCCATTTTCACGAAGCAAGTCACTTTTGGCAACGATATCAGTTTTTAAAGAAGGCACATTTTGCACTGACCACTTGAAAATAAATCAGTGGTTAACTGGCACTGTAAACGTGATGGTGTGCCTGCCACGAAAGCAGCAGACACCGTGGGAGGAAGGCGGGGGAGAGGGAGATGAATTGTGGACGGACAGGGGGTGGAACCAAAAGATAAAGAGCTGGTTTCAGTCCAACAGCAGTACAAAACTTGAAACAGCTGGTCACAGGGCTAAGAGGCTGAAGTGCTTCGGGCTACTCTTGGACTGAAACCAGCTCTTTATCTTTTTGTTTCACAGAATCACTTCAAGCCCGGTCTCTGCATTATAAGTGCAACAGTGATGGAAATGGGTTTTAGGAACTAGGGGTATTCTAAGGTCCGTGAGGCTGAGGTTGGGAAGGATGTGGGGGGGGCATCTGGCTAGACGCTACAGGGGGAGAGAGAGAGAGACCATGAAGAAGCCCCTTCTCGTGGTCCGGAGCCCTCAATCATGATGGTGAGTTTTAAGAAATTCTAAATGTGTCATCAATGCATCTGTTATGTATTTGGATACTTGGAACAGACTTAAATAAGGCTCGGACACGGCAGTAAACTAACAAGCTTCTTTATTCCAGGACGCCACCTTGAGACTCCCCCTTTAACTTGGAGGCAGGTAACACCATTTCTATTACATACACCGCCGCATCGATGTACATTCCTCAGTAAATGTAATTGTGTTTTGAACAACTATTAATGACGCCGCATGAATTTTATTCAAAGGAAAGCGGCGTCATTAATACTTGTTCAAAACACAATTACATTTACTAAGGAATGTGGATCGATGCATTGATGACATTTGTTAACTAATGGCTGTTAACAAGTGCTAACAGTAGTAGTTAACAAATCGTTTGTGCAGCGGTTGTTATGCATGTTCGTTTAAAAAAAAATATCCGGATGGCGAATTTAAAAAAAAATCTTTATTTAACAAAGCGAATTCGTATTTCCGTACGAAATACGGAACATTAGTGCGGGGCCCCCCTTAGGCACGGGGCCCAATGGGGAGCAATCGGTCCAATCGGCTTAAGGCCGGCCCTGATGAGAGGAATGGATAGGGGGAATGCACTTTTACCCAGAGTAGGGGAATCACGAACCAGAGGACATTGTTTTAAGGTGAAGGAGGTAAGATTTAATAGGAACCTGAGGGGCAACCTTTTTACGCAAAGGCTGGTAAATAAATGGAATGAGCTGTCAGAGGAGGTAGTTGAGGCAGGTACTATCGCAGTGTTTAAAAAACATTTGGACAAGTGCATGGATAGGATATATTTAGAGGGAGTTGGGCCAAATGCAGTTGGGGCATGTTCGTCGGCATGGGCTAGTTGGTCCAAAGGGCCTGATTCCACGATGAATGACTCTCTGACATCTTTTGCCTTCTTTTCACCTGTAACCTGTAACCTCTGTAATTGTGGGCCAATCAAATCCCCCTCACCTGTATCCACCAATCACTTGCCAGACTTTGTATTAAACATAGAACACTGCACCACAGGAATAGGCCCTTTGGCCCACATTGAGTGTGCTGAACATGATACTAACTCTTATCTGCCTGCACATAATCCATATATCCCAATTCCCTGCATATCCATGTGCCTATCCAAAATACACTGAAACGCCTCTACAGTATTTGCCACCATCTCAGTGTGTTCCAGGCACTCACCACACGCTGTGTAAAAAAACACACCTCCTTTAAACTTAATATTTGATATTTCCATCGTAGGAAATAGATTCTGACTGTATCCTATCTACATCTCATAATATTATAAGAAACTTTGTCACACCCATCAGTCTGAAGAAGGGTCCTGAAATTACAACTATCCATTACCTCCAGAGATGCTGCCTGACGCGCTGAGTTCAATTTGGTTTAGTTTAGTTTAGTTTAGAAATAGAGTGTGGAGGCAGGCCCTTCAGCCCATTGAGTCCATGCCATTAAGTTCATTCTTGAGTCCATACACTAGTTTTATCTTACACACTAGGGACAATTTAAAGAAGCCAATTAAACTCCATACCTGGGCGTCTTTGGAATGTGGGATGAAACCGGAGCACCCGGAGAAAACCCATATGGTCACGGGGAGAAAAATGGTTTCCAATTTTTCATCTGGTTAACTAATTATTTCCACCTCTTTCATTAAAAAAAAAGTTTTATTGCAGATAATTTATCTGTAAGTTGCAGAAGTAAAATGTTTTGGGGCCCATATTCCAATTTCATCCATAGCTACGTAAAGCAGGTTCGAATTTTTTCCTTTTAAGGAAAGAGATGAAGAATCAGAAAGGACCAGCTACTATCTAATGAACCAAGAAGTCAGACGTCATTGGAGTTAAATATACCATCCTGACAGCTACAAGCTTCACAGAACCAAGTGCCAGAATATTAAATTAAATGCAAGGTTTTGCAAAGTGCTTGCATGTTTTTAATCAAAAGACAATATGTATAGGGTACTGCCAGTGTCATTTGCTCAGCGGAAATGATCCCCAATTTATATGTGTGCTGATAATCAGTAATTGACAGTGGAATGTATTTATTACCCAATTTACCAACAATGAGCCGAATGCAAATATGAATCAGGTACAGATACAATAAAAAAAATAAAGATGCCAACATTATCAGAGAGTACTGGGCTTATTTTTTCAAAGTCGACATGTGCATTAATTTTTATATGAGGCCTCATTCCTCATATTTTCAGGGATTGGCCAGATAATAAAACATAGATTGAATATCATGTCTGAGTTGTAAGAAGAGGTTGGGCAGGCTAGGACTCTATTCCTTGGAGCGCAAGAGGCTGAGGGGTGATCTTATGGAGGTGTATAAAACCATGAGGGGAATAGATAGGGTGAATGGACAAGTACGTGGAAGATGCTGCAATACCAAAACAGTCTTTTACTCAGGGTGAGGAATCAAGAATCAGAGGACACAGGTTAAGGTGAGAGGGGAAAGATTTAATAGGAACCTGAGGGGCAATCTTTTCACTGGGAATATGGAATTAGCTGCCAAAGGAGGTCGTTGAGGCTGGGGCTATAACAACATTTAGAAGACATTGGGACAGCAACGAGTTCCTCCCTGTCGCTATCTTGATTTAATACATGGAACTGCAGACGCCAAACAGCTGTGTCTAGAAGCAAATGGCCACCTTGAGTTTGAAAATTAGGAGGGAGACGGAGGGAGACATTTTCCTCTTTGTGACTTAACTGTAACAGAATTTAGCAGAAAGTGTGTTATAAGAGCCAATGGGAGGGAGGCACGTTGGTGTGAGGTGTCTCAACACGGTTCAAAAGTAGAAGTAGAGAATCTTTCAAAACTGCTGAGGGATTATAGAACCTGCACGAACATTAAACACCAGCTGCCGCCTGCCCTCGGGACGGCTGCTGTGGAGAGGAGACAGTTGCCCACCTCTTCGCAGAGTGTGGATTTGCAAAGAGAGCCTGGAAGGGTTTGCAAGGGTCCCTGTCATGCTTTATTCCGAACAGCTCCATCACAGAGGACTCTGTGATTTACGGACTGTTCCCAGGGGCGCATTCAGAGACTGACATCGAGTGCTGCTGGAAGGTCATCAACTAAGTGAAGGATGCTCTTTGGTCTGGCCAAACCTTGTTGACCTCCCAGCAGAGCGAGATGTCCGTCGGGAAATGGTGCTGACTGGCCCGCTGCAGACTGCAGGAGTACGTGCTGAGGGACACACTGAAGCTTGGTGCAGTCAACGCCAAGGCTCTGTGGGGGAGGGCGACAGTCTAAGATCCTCCCGCTGCTGTACATTGGGGGGCAGGGTGTGTGGGAGAGGCCCCTCAAAATAAGGGAAGAGAGTTAACGCCAGTGGGCCCACATGAGTGGCGAGGGTGTGGGGTAGAATTGTGTGATTTGGGTAAACAGTATTGAATGTATGTACATTCTCCGAGAATGTTGGACAAATGTTTTGCACGGTTCCTGTATTGTATATATTCATTTACTTGAATAAAGTCTATTTTGATTTTTTTTTAAATCTTCAAGAAGGGTTGTTAAAAAATGCCCCATGCACAGAACCAGCTGAAAATGCTCACACAGCATTTTAATTTCATTTTCAAAGTTGGTTTTCAGTATTTCATGCTGCAAAAAAAAAGTCCCAAGGGAGATTTCAAACACATCAGTGGTCTTGAAACAAAATTGTGCATTTGCATAACATGGATATGCTTCCAGCAAATGTCATTGCACTCTGGAAAAACTCAAGGTCACCGTGAGATTTGTTAGCTCCGAAGTACAACAATATCTAAAAAATGTGTTCAGTCATGTAAGTAAATCAATAGGTGCATCATCTTGGAACGTCATAAGGGTGGCACAGTGGCGCAGCAGGTAGAGACCCGGGTTCAATCCTCACCTCGGGTGCTGTCTGTGTGGAGTTTGCATATTTTCTCTGTGACCACGTGGGTTTTCTTCAGGTGCTCGGTTTCCTTCCCACATCCTAAGACGTGTGGGTTTGTAGGTTAATCGCCCTCTCCAATTTCCCCCTAGTGTGTAGGGAGTGGATGCAAAAGTGGGATAACATGGAGCTAGTGTAGGGCCTGTTTCCATGCTGTTTCCTTTCAATCAAACATATGGCATCGGAGAGTATCATAGTCATACAGTTCGGAAATGGGCCCTTCAGCCCAACTCGTTTTGTTTTGCCTAAGCTCATCCCATTTATCCACATTTGGCACATATCCCCTTGAATCTTTTCTATCGGTGTACCTGTCCAAATGTATTTTAAATGCTGTTATTGTACCAGCCTCAGTTACCTCCTCTGGCAGTTTGTTCCATATTTCCACCACCCTCTGTGTGGCAAAATTTGTTCCTCAGGTTCCGATTATCATATGGCATCTGTGAATGTAGAAACAAGAAACTGCAGATGCTGGTTTACAAAAAAAGGCACAACATGCTGGAGTAACTCAGTGGGTCAGCCAATATCCCTGGAGAACATGGATAGATGATGTTTTGGGTTGGAATTGTAGTGAAGGGGGTGGGGTGTGAGAAGAAAACTGGAAGAGTGGATGGGCAGGACAGGTTTCAGTTTAGTTTTGAGATACAGCGTGGAAAAGCCAAAGAAAGGAATGTAGGTGGAAGGGGAGGGGATATATAGGTCAAGTCCAAGTGGGGCACAGGGGAGAGTGTGGGGGAGGAAAGGGGGAGGGGAGGGGGAGTGGGACGAAGAAAGGAGAAGGGATATGGTGGGATTGGAACATTTAATGTTCATACTATTGGCTGTAAGCTACCCAAGTGCATATGAAGTGCTGTTCCTCCAGTTTGCATGTGGCCTCACTCTGGCAATGGAGGAGGCCGCGGACAGAAAGGCCCTTCGTCCCACCAAGTCCATGCCGCCCAACTATCACCCATTCAGGCATGAAAGCAGAAGCCTCCACGTGGCGCATCCCGGGCAATGCTGACGACAGGAACTGTACCACAGTGACTGACTGAAGTAGCCAATTCTGCAACCACCGACCATCAACCGTCACTGACCGACCGGAAAGACGTGATATAGAAGATGGCCGGACACGAGGAAGAAGATGACCACCCATTCACACTAGCTCTAACATTAACACTAGGGAAAATTTACAGAAGCCAATTAACCTACAATCCTGTGCTTCTTTGAGATGTGGGAAAAAACCGAAGCACCTGAACAAAATGCACGCGGTCACAGGGAGAACGTACAAACTTCGTACAGACAGCACCCATAGTTAGGGTCGAATTTGGGTATCTGGTGCCGAGCGGCACGGACTTGAAGGGCCGAGATGGCCTGTTTCCGTGCTGTAATTGTTATATGGTTATATGGCAGCAACTCTACCACTGTGCCACTCCTGTGCCACTCCTGTGCCACCTGTGTTCATCCAGGCAATAAGTGAACACAGGCGAGAGGGCGTTCTGATAGGCAGATGATTGGACAAAGACCAGAGATGAAAAAAAAGCTGGGAGACCAAATGATTGAAGAGTAGCGAATGAAAAGCCAAAGAAAGGAATGTAGGTGGAAGGGGAGGGGAGAAATAGGTCAAGTCCAAGTGGGGCACAGGGGAGAGTGTGGGGGATGAAAGGGGGAGGGGAGGGGGAGTGGGACGAAGAAAGGAGAAGGGATATGGTGGGATTGTAAGAGGTTGTCTAAAATTGGAAAATTTAATGTTCATACCATTGGCTGTAAGCTACCCAAGCGGAATATGAAGTGCTGTTCCTCCAGTTTGCATGTGGCCTCACTCTGGCAATGGAGGAGGTCGTGGACAGAAATGTCAGTATGAGAATGGGAAGAAGAGTTAAAATGGTTAGCAACCGAGAGATCTGGTAGGACCGAGCGTGTCGGCCAAACTGAGAATATCAGGTTATTGAAATGATTCACTGTTTGAAAAAGTTTCTAATTATAGATTCATTGATGTAAGGTGAGTAATGACAAAGATGTGGCAATACCACTAGTTTAATATTTGTTGTCCATTCTTGTTGCATTAACTGCATGTAGTGTTAAAGGCATTGCAGTTGCTTGTGTGGGTGGATGGTTCTTGTCTCCAGAGTACCTGGTATTCCAGTTAGATCAATAAAACTAACCACTGATGTCCTCAAAATGACCAGTTTTGGGGAAATCAATGTCATTGCAAGCTGGGGCCAGTAATTTGTTTCCTGTGGAAGTTATTGGTCTATACTTTAGGAGCCACTTACTTACTTACTTACTCCTGGCATGTAGGGCAGCAACGAAGGTCCTCCACTCAGTAGTGTTGAATCCTTCAGTTGCTGTCTCCATAACATATTAGTTTTACGAGACAGGGTTGTTAGCCCCGTGCTCAACATCCAACCTGGAGGACCAGTGGATCGCTCTTCGTCTCGCCTCTACCCTTCGACCTGTCCAGCATGGTGGACCCTAACAGGAGGCGAATCTCCCGCTGGCATAGCTCTAGGGGTCACTGAGACACACAAGCTCCCCGACCACGACAAGGTTGCAATCCAACGGGGAGACTTTAGGAGCCAAGTAATAACAAAAAACAGTCTAGATGAAATAAAAGCTCTCACACATTGCATGGTCTTATTACATTACATTATATGGGACATCAGAACTAACTATTTAGCCTTTCTGAGGTGTCGTGGGCCTAACGCAACAAAACACCAGTGAAGGGAGGTGCCCACATGATAATCCCAATGATATACTGGCATCCACAAGCCTTAGATTCTCACATGGCATTGGATTGGGTTTAGTTTAGTTTAGTTTAGTTTAGAGATACAGTGTGGAAACAGGCCGTTTGGCCCACTGAGTACGCGCCAACCAGCGATCCCCGCACACACTTAACACTATCCAACACAATATAACTTTTTTTTAACCAAAGCTATTTAACCTACAAACCTGTACATCTTTGGAGTGTGGGAGGAAACCATGCAGGTCACAGGGAGAACTCCGTACAGATAGCACCCGTGGCCAGGATCAAACCTGGGTCTCTGGCGCTGTAAGGCAGAAACTCTACCACTGTGCCACCATGGGTTTCTTGGTTCAACGTTTAGCTTGTGTAGGTTGCTTATTATTGAATATGAAGTTAGTTTTGTCCTATAGCAGGGGCTTGTGTAGGTAGTTCAAATACTACTTTGGCATTGAGTTTGGTTTTACTTGGTTGACTGCTTATCCTGGTGTTATGGCACATACTTTGTGTTTTAACAGTAATATCATTATGCCAGAACCACTGGGATTTTTTTTCTAGAACGTAGGAGGTTGAGGGGAGACCTGGTAGATGCACATAAAATGATGAGAGGCATAGAAAAGGTAGACAGCCAGAACCTTTATCCCAGGGTGGAAATGTCAAGGACTAAAGGATACAGCTTTAAGGTGAGAAGGATAGTTTAAAGGGGATACGTGGGACGAGTTTTTTGTGCCAGGGGCCGAGAGTGCCTGGAAGGCATATTTGACAGGGGTTTTTAAGACCTTTTTAGATAGGAATATGGATATGTAGTTATGGAGGGGTAAGGACTGCGTAAGGGGATGATCAGCCATGATCACAATGAATGGCGGTGCTGGCTCGAAGGGCTGAATGGCCTCCTCCTGCACCTATTTTCTATGTTTCTATGTTTCTATGTTTCTATGACCTCGTACAGTGTGAGGTGATTAACTTAGCTTGGCATTATGTTCAGCACAGACATTGTGGGCCAAAGGGCCTGTTCCTGTACTGTTCTATGCTCCATGTTCTAAGGATGGAAGCAAAGAGCATACACACTTATTGAATCCATCATGTCTTACTCATTTAAAATGGGATTCATTCATTAATGTTGAAAAATGTAACTAATTCTATCCATTTTGACCACTAAAACTACAATGACAGTTTCATTCGTTTCATTCATTTTTTCATTTTTAAAGTTTCCCTTTGAGACATTACATTAAATATTCGAAGTGCGTGAGAATTTTAACTTTTCAAGAGGGAAATTATGACCCTTTTTGCCACTCCAAGGCTTTCTGTTTTTTTGTATAATTAATGTAGAATCTGCAGTGCCCTGGGAATTAATTCATTATCACCTCATTGGACTCCTCTGACTTGAATTCTAAACCATGCTACTGTTTACTAATTCAATGCTTGCGTCAGTTATCTGTGTTGACACACGTTGACCAGAAACTTAAAGCACATTTATATCACAACAAGCAAACTATTTACATGAATTAAGTTGTTACTATTTAACTTTGATAATCTCAGCCATTAATAATTTTCTCCAAGTTGCAAGAATAAAACAAAAAGAACAATATTGCAGAGAGTTTGTGGATTAAAGGTCATTGAAGCAATCTGCAAAAATATGAATAGAAATTGTGGCAGCAAGGTTGCTAAAAATGCATGAGTTGATGTATAAATTAAATTTGATTCCAAGCCTTCTTGCCATTTTATACACTTTATTCGCTGGAAAGAGAGACATTTTTATGTATTAACTTCCAGAACCATTGCATTAATTTACATGTTTTTAATCTAAATTGCCTCAGGGTAAATCCTGTTTCCCTCCACCGTCCTATTCCAGGAAGGAGCAAGTATGTACAATTTATAGCTCTGAAATCCAATATAATTGTATTATTTATGCTCCCATCTGAAAATGAAAGGGCATCTTTCTGAAAACAGAAGGTTAAAAGAGGTTTTTAAATAAATGCATAAAAATGAAGTCAGCAAATTCACAAGGCATTGTCAGTTATTTAGAATGCATTTAATCCAATTTCCCCGACTGCGGAATAGAATGATGCAAAAACTAAGCCTTATGGAACTATTTAATTATTATGCCGGTATACAATCAGCAGTATTCTTGGAAAATTATAAAGAAATTACAATTTCTGTGTTGGGGCATTGAGTATATGTGTCAGGTAGTCATGATGCAGCTTTGTAAGACATTGGTTCGACCACAATCGAGTATTGCAAATAATAGACTATTTAGAATATTACAGGAAGGATGTAATACTGTAAGTACCCCCAGACGACCTGGTGAAGTTCCCGAAATAGGATAGAGGTTGAGAGAAGAAGGGGAAAGGGGGTGTATCTGTAATTAAACTTGTGTAAAGTAAGTTTTTACGACCTGCCCGATAATTTTATTTCCATAGTTTTAGTTTAAAGCATAGGTTTAGCCACGTATTATGTAGTGTTGGTGAGATCCGATTTCTCATTGTTTAATAAAGCCTGTACATTTTAGACTTGCTTTGAGTCCGTCTTGGTTTCTGTTTTCCTTCATCAGCATGCTCTGGTCAAGTCAACTTTTTATCATATCCCACCATAATTCCGAGGTCTAGAACCCAGGGGAATCCCTTTTTTGTATTCTCTCTTGGGAACCGCTCGAGTGGAGTGGTGGCCGTTTGACCCACCGACAAGGGAGAGAATCACTCGGGCAGTTGGGCCCGAAGTGGATCAAAGGGAACCAAACCCCTACACAGGAAGCAGGATGTGATGTTGGGAAATCACATCTTGGACCCGCAAACTTCTTCTCTCAACCTCTATCCTATTTTGGGAACTTCACCAGGTCGTCTGGGGGTACTGTTCAAAAGGGAACTGCAGATGCTGGAATATCGAAGGTACTTTTAGTAATATCGAAGGTAATATTATTATAAATAGGCGACGTTTCGGGCCGAAACCCTTCTTCAGAGAGAAGAAGGGTTTCGGCCCGAAACGTCGCCTATTTCCTTCGCTCCATAGATGCTGCTGCACCCGCTGAGTTTCCCCAGCAATTTTGTGTACCGTCTGGGGGTACTTACAGCTAGATCGTTGCAGGGTCACGAGCCGTCCAACAGAGCAGAAAAGAGAGCGAGTTCTGGCTTGCCTGTCCCTTTTATATCCGAGTTTTTCCCTTGAAACCCCCCAGGTGGTCCTCTGGACAAAAGGGTCTTTCGATGATTCCCAGTTTCGATCTGGCATGAACAATAGGCTTCCGATGATAATGGGTTTGCTGATGTCACGATGCCTCAGCATGATCGTTATCCCATCACCTGGATGGGCTCCCATTGTCCCGATGGATGGGCCATTTACGATGGTGATTGTCTTGCTGCTGAGCTATTTACCCCCGTCTGCTGGGCTTGGTTCCTTCCTTTGTATTTCCAAGATAATCTCGTTATCTCTGTCCCAGCCTTTCCTGTCCTCACCACTCGCATAGTCATGTAATGCCCAGGCCCACAGACAGGTTTTAAACTGGTTCTTCCTTTGTGGATTGGGTTTTTTTTCCTTTGCAGCCAGATGTGAATTCGGATATGTAGGCGAGCTGCATCTGCTAAATTGGTGACCCCGACATGTCTAGCCGTCGTTAGACAAGAGATCATGCAGGAGGACTACGTCCCTGCAGAATCGGCCGACACGACATCCGTTACCACATGTATTTTCACGTGGTGGGAGCTCTGCCACAGGACTGTTATAGCGGGTGTACGAATGACCGTATAAGGTGTTAGAGACTGGTACCTCGACGTTCACGTTGGACATGGGCGGCAGGGAGGAGTTTGTCTCCGTCAGCCGCCTTAAGCCAGCCTACGTCGACGAGAATAGCCCGGTGGCTTTGCACCACTCCTCGGCGTAGAGGGCATCCGCCGGCTGTTTTGCCACCCTCTGCACCTGTTACTCCCAGTTAAGTTTCACCGGTCCTCTCTGTTACGCCCGTCCCTCGTTCACGTTTGTCGCGTCCCTCTAGTTCTGTTCTGCCGTTCCCGAATGTTACGCTCGCCCCGCAACCTCGGACTACGTGTTCCGGTCGAACCGTCCGGTTGCCCGTGCGTTTCCGTACCTCGGATTCTGGGGGGGGGGGGCATGTAGTGGCACCTGCTGGCGCACGCAGATATGGAACCCGGTGTTCGGAAGCCACGGTCACGTGACTCGGGAGGGGCTGCTGTTTTTGCGCGGTTTCGCTTTCGCTCCACAGTTGTTTTTCTGGCCACCATTGGGATCAGACGTGTAAGCAGAGACCTGTTTGCTAAAGAGCGAGTGTTCAATAAAAACCATTCATAAAACGTAGTCGTCATTTCTGCATCCGCTAAAAGGCTATCTTTTAACTCTTTAACGATTAAGCTATCAGCTTGACGCATATTTCCCCTCCCCCCCACCCCTGATCTCGAAATGGAAATGTTACATCGTATATAATGATCCCATTAAAATGTATATTTATGTCACAAACTATGGAATCCATATTTTTCAGTATTGTTATCAATTTTTTGACACAATTTTTTCTCGGTCGCGCGCGCATGCGCACTCACACACACATGCGCGAGGCTTCGGAGGCTCAATCCAGCGCTAAATGCAGCTCAACTCTGCCTGTCTCGCCGGGTTAACCTACAAGTCCTGACTGGACTAACGGGACACCGGCGCTGCTTCTCTGTGCTGGCCATATTTGCCGCAAGCCCAGGCAGGTTAACCTGGCGGGACAGGCAGAGTTGATCTGGGTTTAGCGCTGCTTCTCTGCGCTGGCTGTGGGCCTGGGGGGTACAGCTCGCATCTGACTCTCGACCTCTCTGGCCACCCATGGGGGGGGGGGGGGCACTCGGGTGGGGACGGGACAGCGCTGGAGACCCGGCCAGGATCGATCCTGGCTGCGGATGAGGCGCAGGTCTGTGCCACGTCTCCCTCCTCCAATCACCGCACTCTACCCTCAGTCCCACTTCCCCCCCCCACTCCTCCCTCCTCCAATCATCGCGCTGAATCATCATGCCCCGCCCCCTTTGCCTGCTGACCGATGTCTCTCTTGTCCAATCGGCGCCCTCGATCAGCAGTCCCACCTCCACTGTCTCGCGGAAAGCGGAGATTTTAAATTCCGGATGACAAAAACTTGGGGGGGATGTCCCCCACCTCTCAAAACATGGGGGGGGACGTGTCCCCTCTGCCCCCCCCCCACCGGGTTTTCCGCCCCTGAATCTGTGGAATTCATTGCTACAGACAGCAGAGGAGGCTAAATCTTTGGATATTTTTACAGCAGAAATTGATAGATACTTGATTAGGAAGGGTGTCAAAGGTTTTGTGGAGAAGGCAGGAGAATGGGGATGAGGGCAAAAGATAGATCAGCCATGATCGAATGGCGGGATCGACTCAATGGGCTGAATGGCCTAATTCTGCTCCTATAACATGAACATGAACGTAATTTGCTTATTTATTATTCTTCCTTCTAAGATGAACAATTCCATGTTTCCCCTCATTAAGTTCCATTTGCTTGTTCTTTTCCCATTAATTAAAACTTTGTAGCCTCTTTGGCCCTCTGTCCATCTTTCTTTCTTGGAAGGGCCTGCGGATAAGTTAGACATTGAAAGGCGTTGAGGCGCCAGCACAGATTTTTGCCGCTCCTCACTCGCTATATCTTGCCAACCAGAATAATGTATGCAAATACAACATGAATAATTCTCAAGTTGCCCAGAGCTGGTTGTTAATCCTGCACAAATGGGTTTCTCACGGCGATTCCCACTGATCGACAAGCACAGTGCTCATCAACAGCCAAAGGAACTCATCACATTGAATTGCCGTGCTACTCAATGTTATGCTGGCAATTGCGGAAGAGATCGTGCCTGAAATTATTTTCCTTTTGACTTTTGAGCAAAATTCAGTGTCGGCAGCGTGGAGAGGGTTGAGAAATAAAAATAGAGCAGCCATGATCGACTGGCAGAGCGGATTTGATGGGCCGAATGGCTTATTTCTGCAACTATGTCTTATTGTCGATGGTCTTATGAAGATGAATGGTTTTGATGATAATTGTCCACGGAAGATCTTCAGCTGACTTAAAAAGAAAGTAGGTTACGTCAGCTTTGGCAAGGTGCTTTTTTGATCACGATGGATCGTAAGAAAGTGCAGGACTCAGCTGGAATTCATGTAGAATGAGTAGGAGGTGGAGGCCAGAATAGAAATGAAAAGGAGCTTCAAAAGTCCATTGTTTTATCGTCATATGCCACGAAACGGGCAATTTTATAACTTATCAAAACCAATTACCCTACATACCTCACGTCTTTGGAGGAGGAGAAAACCGGTGCACCTGGAGAAAACCCATGTGATCACAAGGAGAACGGATTCTAGAATCGGGGAAACTAGAACTAGGGGACATAGTTGCAGAATAAGGGGGGGCTCTTTTAAAACTGGGATGAGGAAGAACTTCTTCACCCAGAGGGTGGTTAATTTATGGAATTCACTGCCCCAGGGAGCAGTGGAAGCAGAAACTTTAAATATATTTAAGACTAAAATAGATGGTTTTTTAGCTGCCAAGGGGATAAGGGGCTACGGGGAGAGGGCAGGGATATGGACCTAGGTATGGTTAGTATAGTAAGACCTGAGTGATCTCCTGGACAAGTGTCGATCGCCTGGATTGGGGTCGGAGAGGAATTTCCCGGATTTTTTTCCCGAATTGGACCTGGGTTTTTATCCGGTTTTTTGCCTCCCCCAGGAGATCACGAGGTTCTTGGGGTGGAGAGGGGTGATAGCGGTATAAAGGGGAGGGTAGTGTCTTGTGTTCTGTGTCTTGTGTCTACTGTTTGTGGGTAAGTGTGTCTGTTTAGTGTTCAGCCATGAGCGAATGGCGGTGCGGGCTCGACGGACCTGGTGGTCTACTCTCGCACCTACTTTCTATGTTTCTATGTTTCTATGTACAAACTCTCAGACTGTACCCATAGTTAGGATTGAACCCAGGTCTCTGGCACTGTAGGGCAGAAACTCTACTGCTGCGCCACTTTGTCACCCAAAACAAGAGTTTAAGTGGAGGAATTCTCATCAGGCACACACTGCATCTGCTCTTATGTTTCAGTGCAGAAGTTAGAATGTAAACATGTTTTAAATTATGGACCAGATGAAGGGTGGAAATAGAATTCATGTGATGGGATGGAGATTAAGTGAGAGCAAAAGATACAACTGGTATGGAAGGTAGACAAAAATGCTGGAGAAACTCAGCGGATGAGGCAGCATCTATGGAGCGAAGGAATAGGCATCGTTTCGGGTCGAGACCCTTCTGCAGACTGATGTGGGGGGGGGGGGGGGAGAAAGAAAGGAAGGACTACCTGAAATTGGAGGTCAATGTTCATACCGCTGGGGTTTGGTTTAGTTTATACAGTCTTTGGCCCACTGAGTCCGTGCCGACCAGCAATCACCCGTACACACATTCTATTCTACACAGTCGGGACAATTTACAGAAGCCAATTAACATACAAATCTACATGCCTGTGGAGTGTGGGAGAAAACCGGTGCACCCGTAGAAAACCCACGCGATCACAGGGAGAATGCATGAACGCTGCACAGACAACACCCATAGTCAGAAATTGGGTCTCTGACACTCTGAGGCAGCAGGTCTACCACCGCACCACTTTGGTCTAAAGGAGCCTTGGCAACAGTAGCTCACAGACAGAACCAAGAACCTCTCAGGTTTGGGCAGAGGCTGGTTTGCAGGTGACTTTGTGCACGGTGTGTGCTCCAGGTGCCCGGGATCCCAGGCCTACAATTTGTGATGTTAATGTCCACGGTACATTGGTCATCACACATGTTTAAAGATCGCTGCCTTGTGGCGTTGACCAAACTTGCTGCAGGCTTTCTAACCACACCTGTAGACATTTCACTGTGATGTATTTCTGGTCTATCAACTTCCAATGCCAGGGTAAATATCATTAAATTGTTAAACATACGTAATATACTATGAACATGAGACTGCAAGACAAGCATGTTGGAAATAATACATGTGGAAAAGACACACAAATAAAGACACAGTGCTGGAGTGACACAGTTGGCTGGGCAGCATCTTTGGAGCACATGGTGTTCTCCAGGGATTTTGTTTCATTTAGAAATGCAGGCTTGTACGTTAATTTGCTTCCGGTAAAATGGTAAATTGTCCTTAGTGTGTCGGATAGTGCTGGTGTACGGGATGATCGTTGGTTGGCGCGGACTTTGTGGACCAAAGGGCCTGTTTCCGCACTGTATCACTAAAGTCTAAAGATGGGAAAGGGAGATGTTATATAACATTGGAGAAATCAATGTTCTTACTGTTGGATTGTAAGCGACTCAAATGGAATATGAGGCACAGAAACAAGAAAGTGTAGATGCTGGTTCACACAACAGGACACAAAGTGCTGGTGAACACAACGGGTCAGGCAGCATCTCTGGAGAACATGGGTAGGGTGACATTTCGGGTTGGGACCATTCTTCACTCTGGAATGTGAGGTGCCTATAGTTAGTGTGTAGAATTGCCACTTTCATTTCACTGCACATCTCGTATGTGTATGTGACAAATAAACTTGACTTGACTTGACTGGAAAGGGAAAGCACAATTTCTCAGTTCTGTGCCACTAGGATCAGAGCCATTTGTGCAGGTAAGCTGAAAGTGCTCATAAGCAATTACAATGGGGTGAATGGCAGGTCAGGGCATTAAAGGTTTGACAGAGTGACAGGATTTTTTCCTCTGTGATGTCTCACTTGGTAAATTCTGGACAGCAAGGCCTCCACTGACTTGATTATCTGCAGTCAAAACAACACCCTCAAGTATAAAAGAAGAGTTACTTTTTAAATCATGAATCAACCAAAATAATTTTTCAGCAGAGCTTTCAAATGCAATTCTCCACATGTATATAGAATTTAATTCGAAGATTTATGAGAGGAATAGATTGGGTAAGCACACAGAGGCTCTTCCCACAGTAGGGGAATTGAGAACCAGAAGACATCGGTTTAAGGTGAGGTGGGAAAGATTTAAGAGGGGTAACTGTTTTACACAAAAGGTGGTGGGTGTATGGTGGGTGTATGGAATGAGCAAATAGGTAGTTGAGGCTGGTACTATCACAACATTTAAGAAACATTCAGACAGGTACATGGATAGGACAGGTTTAAAGAGATATGGGCCAAACACAGGCAGGCGGGACTAATTTAAATGGGCCAAGTTGGTCGGTGTGAGCAAGTTGGGCCGATGGGCCTGTTTCCACGTTGTATGACTCTGAGTCAATGACCCAAAACAGAGGAAAGTTGAAGATGGCGACAAATTGTCAATGGAGCTTTTATTGTCACATGTACAGACAGACACACAGTGAAATTATTTTCCTACATTCAGTCCAGTAAAGGATTGACATACCTAAGCACAATCCCCGATAAGTAAAGTGTACAGAAATAGTCTACAAAGCCCACATGCTAGAGATGCCATCAGTTTCCTCTGTTATTGATGCACCCAATAGTTTCAACCTCAACAAAATAAAAATAAATTTGTATTTTGCTTTTTAATTCTCATTCAAAATTCCCCAAGATACTCCATATTATGGATAGTGGATTTATGCACCAGCCTTTATGAAGCCAGACGACACTTTGCATGCTGGTCCTAGAAATGGATCTGCTATCATGGATCTGCTATCATCCATTATAATCGCTCCACTCTTTTAAACCTTTATTTCAACAGTAGACTTCCTTGCACTAACTATCCTCCCCTTTATCCTTTATCTGTACATCTGTGAACTGCTTAATTATAATCATGTATACTTTCCTTTGACTGGTTGGCACGCAACACAAGCCTTTCACTGTAGCTCGGTCCACGTGAGACTAAACAAAACAAAACTAACTTGGGGTTGGATAAGCCATATACATGAGATAATAATAACCTGAACTAAACTTTTTGTTATCAATTATTTTGGTTTCCACCCTAGAAAGATTTGACAGTAGAATATAATAACACATTTAACGTTCGAATACATACTTTGTACATCATTTACCAATTATAAACCAATACATGAAATGCTATGTGTTTTGAGAGTGAGTTACAGTAATATTCTCTCATTAAAATCGGAGACATTGATATCCTTGATATACTTCTTCCAATAAATCTCACAACCAATCCGCTTTTAAAAGAGCCATCAGCTTATTTCTCAGCTTTTAAGGAGAGGTATTCAGAAGAGGTCATTTTTGATAGTGGAGATTACTTGTAAAAATACATTGACATTTATATTTTTAAAAGATACAGAGTGCTGGAGTAACTCAGCCGGTCAGGTAGCATCTCCGGAGAACATGGATAGGTGACGTTTTGGGTTGGGATCCTTCTTCAGACACCTCCTCCTACCTATCCCTTCACCATGACCCCATAGACAAACACAAGGTCCTCATCTCCCAGACTGTCACTGATCTCATCACCTCTGGCGATCACCCCTCGACAACCTCCAGCCTTATAGTTCCCCAGCTCTGCACAACCCACTTCTATCCTTTCCAAACTCAACAGCTGGATTCCTCTGGCAGACTCATTGTTTCTGCTTGCTCCTGCCCCACAGGACTTAACTCCAAGTAACTTATCCCACCCCTCCAGTCTCTTAAGACCAACATCCGAGACACCTCCTCCAGTCCTCAACTCTTCAATATCATTCAATTCTTAAGCCCCTGTCCCACTTAGGTGATTTTTTCGGCGACTACAGGCGACTAGGCTGTCGCCACATGGTCGCGGGGTGACGCTTGTATGGTTGTGAGTAGTCTCGTCAAGTCGCCTAAAGAGTGATAATGTTTTTATGGTCGCCGCTGGATTTTGAAATGTTCAAAACTTTTTGCCGACTCTGGGCTTGACGTAGCTTGTCTTCTCCTGTCATAGATGCTGTCGTAGGTTGTCGCCAGGATGATGCAGGTTGTTGCCAGGTGATTTTGGTCGTCGCCGGGTGCTGACTTCGGTGAATTCCATTGGCGACTACCTACGCCAACCTACGGCAACCGGCAACAGGTACCGGCAACTGAATTGTCTTCAGTTGTCGCCGACAGGGTCGTTGCTTGTCATAGCTTGTCACGGGTGGACCAGAGACCCCACCAGAGAAGGTCTCAAGGCCCTCCAGTTCTTCCTTGCACAAAGACCTAATCAGTTTCCCTCTACATTATTTTAATGCTCAGTATTAACTTTCCAAACCAGCCCCCAACACCCCAGACCATCACACAAACCAACCTCCCTTCCATTGACTCCATCTACACTTCACGCTGCCTCGGCAAGGCCAGCAGCATTATCAAGAAACTGTCTCACCGTGGCCACTTCATCTTCTCCCCTCTCCCATCTGGCGAGAGGTACAGACATGTGAAAATGCACAGCTCCAGATTTAGGTACATAGATGGTCAAGTGAAAGAGTGGAGGTTCCCACAGATGTTCTGAAGCCTTCAATATATGCCACCCTCCCTCCTCCCTTCCAAAACAGTGATGTGGTTCTGCCTCATGTCCCCCTCCCATTCCCATCACCACACGCCTTCTACCCTGATGACTCCCACCTGTGCCACTGTGCCACCCACTTAAGTTTGTCCTTGACCATAGTGTCTTGAGTAATTCACCAACCAAATCTGCAGCAAGGCCTCTCATTCAGACTTTCCCTGAGGTACTGAATCAATAGCAGAGTGCAAGCTGTCTCTGGTTTCCGTAGCAACCACATGAAATGCTGATATGTGCTATTGGTTTTCCTTGCTTTGGCATTGAATTATTTTAATAGTTCGTCGTTCTGCCGAGGAACTTCTCTTTTGAATGTTGTTTGCAAACAGAGCAAGGGGGGGGGGGGGGGGGGATCATTTAAACACCAAGCAGATATAGGACATTGGAGACTGCGATTCTGGAATTGGCAGTGAACTGAAATTGTTATCATCCAATTCAAATGTTTGAAAGAATTGCAATATTTTAAGACTACTGTATACTACGTTGTTGTTTTACAGCAGCAGAGTAGAGATTCGATTGATATTCAGAATATGTGCAAAGAAGCGATTCATAATTAATTTTAAAAATACATGATTTAACAAATCAGCATGTGTTGGCTTTGAAGTGTGAGAATTAGACTTCAATTACATTTCCGGCTTGTAGTTGTTCTGTCACTTGACCTAACATTTGAATTGCTAATAAATGTATCATAGGAACCAGTAATAGCTACCAGCAAGTTTATATCGGCCACGGAACAATGAAATTCTTACTTGCTGCAGCTTAACAGATGTGTAAATGCAATAACATGCAGATAATATAATAATCAAAAATACAATAGACTTTAATACTAGGTAACCATAATAGTGCAAAAATCAAAGTATGTAGTGCAACTAAAAACACAGTCCAAAGAACATATTTTCTGAGGAGACCATCGAATTACCTATAATCAGACCTTAGTGGACTTTATCTTGCATTAAATATTATTCCCTTTATCCTGTATCTGTACACTGTGGATGGCTCATTTGCAATCATGGATAGTCTTTTTGCTGACAGGATAGCACTCACCAAAAAGCTTTTCATTGGACCTCAGTACACATCACAATAACAAATGAAACTAGATTATACTAAACTATTGTGTAGTGTTGAAGAACCTGATGGTTGCTGTGAAGAAGCTGTTCCTGAAGTTTATGAAATCTTTACAATCTGAAGCCACTGCCCAAATAGAGAAATGTCTTTGTAACTTTCTAAAAGGATGTGTTTGCTGATAATTAATAAAATGGAAATACAGCAGGAGTAACATTTTTTGCTCTCAGTCTCAGCTGATCCTTTCTTCGAAGTAGCTGTGAAGAATATACTGTGACACATTCAGTCATTGCCTTCAATTTAGTTCTCACGTTGGAGACATGAAACTGAGGATTGGAGACCATTTGGGAAACTTCAGACCACACACTCTGCTGCCAGGAATAGCACTGGATGCCATTTGGTGACTTGTAATTCTGTGCACAACTAACGAAAAAAAGGAACACAAAGTGCTGGAGTAACTCGCCGGGTCAGGCAGCATCTCTGGAGAACAAGGATAGGTGATGTTTCAGGACCGAAGAATGGTCCCGACGAGAGGAACGTTATCCAGTGATGCTGCCTGACCCACTGGATTACTCCAGCACGATGTATCTTTTTTGGTAAACAGCATCTGTAGTTCTTTGTATCTCTAACTTATGATGAATGTTTGTAATCAAACAGTAGGCATTGCGAATGCTACTCCAGTGCCACTTTATAGAACAACACAGTTAACATCTTTGTTTAACCCAGTGCCTTTTTTATGACTGTTCCTCTAAAAAAATAAAAACTAGATGGATGAAGAGCAGCCAATACTATTGCATAAACTGTTATATGAGTACCGGCACCTTTTTTGATTGATCGAATGAAAGATGCAACATGGAAACAATCCCTTTGGCACACCGAGTCCACGCCGACCATTGATCACTCATTCATACTAGTTCTATATTATCCAATTTTACAGAGGCTAATTAGCCTACAAACCCGCACGTCTTTGGGAAGTGGGAGGAAACTGGAGCATCCAGAGGAAACCCACACAATACCCAAGGCCAGTTGTATAAGGCTCTGGTGAGACCACATCTGGAGTATTGTGTACAGTTTGGGTCTCCTAATTTGAGGAAGGACATCCTTGTGATTGAGGCAGTGCAGCGTAGGTTCACGAGATTGATCCCTGGGATGGCGGGACTGTCATATGAGGAAAGATTGAAAAGACTAGGCTTGTATTCACTGGAGTTTAGAAGGATGAGGGGGGATCTTATAGAAACATATAAAATTATAAAAGGACTGGACAAGCTAGATGCAGGAAAAATGTTCCCAATGTTGGGCGAGTCCAGAACCAGGGGCCACAGTCTTAGAATAAAGGGGCGGTCATTTAAGACTGAGGTGAGAAAAAACTTTTTCACCCAGAGAGTTGTGAATTTATGGAATTCCCTGTCACAGAGGGCAGTGGAGGCCAAATCACTGGATGGATTTAAGAGAGAGTTAGATAGAGTTCTAGGGGCTAGTGGAGTCAAGGGATATGGGGAGAAGGCAGGCACGGGTTACTGATAGGGGACGATCAGCCATGATCACAATGAATGGCGGTGCTGGCTCGAAGGGCCGAATGGCCTCCTCCTGCACCTATTTTCTATGTTTCTATCTGTCATGATCGAACCCAGGTATCTGGTGCTATGCGGCAGCAGCTCTATCACCTAAGTGCTTCCAATACATGTATTTATTTCAGATATCTTGCAAACACAGTTTCATTTATTTCCACATGCTGTGTTCTTAATTGCAGCGAATAACATCCTCTTAAAGTTTCAACTAATAAAATTATTTTATCTCTAAGCAAACGAGGACCATCATTTTAGCAATCTATCTTCTATTTGCGTGATTTGTTTTTAACTGCTAGATTGGTTGCTATGTGATTCGGTTTCTTAAATCTGGACTTTGCTATTCTATATATAAGAGAATGTTTACAACCAGCTTTTGCTTCATAAAAGTCTCTACCGGAATATGGAAACGTGTCAAGATGGAAAGATAAGAAAAATGAAAAGTAAATAGCCGAAACAGTAACGAATGGTTCCTGGTAGATGCACCTATTGTCCCTATCACCTGCACAGCTTGGATTTCTCCTGTTGGTGCTACACCTGTAGGTGACTTTAGACTGGACTTTAGTGATGCAGTGTAGAAACAGGCCCTTCGGCCCCCCGAGTCTGCGCCAACCAGTGATCCCCGCACACTCGGTCTATCCTACACATTAGGGACAATTTTACAGAAGCCAATTTACCTACAAACCTGTAGGTCTTTGGAATGTGGGAGGAAACCAGAGCACCCAGAGAAAAACCCACATGGTCACAGGGAAAACGTACAAACTCTGTACAGACAGCACCCGTAGTCAGAATCAAACCCAGGTCGCTGGCACTGTAAGGTAGCAACTCTTCTGCTGTGACACTGTGCTGCCCTTAGGTGTTAGTTAGTTGGCAACAATACACAGACTAATAAACTATTGTTCAGCTCCAAGCCCCAAACTGGTCATAGTTCTGCAATAGTATCTGCAGCACTATCCATTAATGAGATATTTTCGATGTGGTCCATCAGTGCACACACTTATACATACAGTATTACAAATGACTGGAATCATTAATTGTATATTATGAATCTGTCCCTTATCTAAGCATGTTCATTTATCCACATTTCAAAGACTAAACACTGAAGGCTCATATTCAAAATCACAAGGCTAAAATAATCTGGACATCTAATGCTAACAAAATATAACTGTGGTCACATAGAATTGACCCGAAATATCACTTATCGAAATTCTCCAGAGTTGGTGCTTGGTCCGCTGATTTACACTGTAACTTGCTGTGTTTTATTGATAAAATATCAACCTTTGACTCCATCTACACTTCATGCTACTTCGGAAAAGCCAGCATAATCAAAGACTCGTTCCGCCCAAGCCAATCAAGACCAGACTCGATAAGACAGAATAAAATTCTTTCAGGGAAGTGATACTTTTTTAGGCAACTGCTGTGATTTAAAATGATGTGGCACAAAAAGCAAGATAAGGATGGGAGAACTCGGGAATATCAATATAAAGTGGACTTTCATTATTGCTTTCGATACCAGAAAGCAATTGTTTTCATTGCGAGTCAACAGTTCCTGGAAGGGATTGTCATAAAGGCATTGTAAACTGATTCGGCCATTTCCTGAGTTAAACAAATCATGTTATAGGAACTGGGTGAGAGGAAGCTGTAATTACTCAGTTACCATTCCTTGAAAATAGAAATAATATGCTGGAGTAACTCAGCGGGACAGGCAGCATCTCTGGAGAGAAGGAATTGGTGACGATAAAAGAGACTATTCTTCAGACTGGGAGTTAGGGGAGAGGGAAACTTGAGATATGGAAGGGTACAGTTCTGCAGTTGCTTCCTACACTATTCCTCGAAGTTTGCATAATTGTCTCCAAAAGCTAGGGGGGAATTTCCTAAGACCCCTAAATTCACCTCATGTGTGTCTTCCTTGTGTGCCGCCCTACAATTTTTGGCTTTCTCCAGGAAATATTAGTTTAATTTTAAAGGTACAGCGTGGAAACAGGCCCTTCGGCCCACCATGTCTGCACTGTCTATTGATCACCAGTACATTAGTTCTATTCTACACACTAGGGTCAATTTACAGAAGCCAATTAACCTACAAACCTGCTGGTCTTTGGGATGCGGGAGGAAACTGGAGCACCCGGAGAAAACCCACGATGTCACAGGGAGAACGTACAAACTCCGTCCAGACAGCGCCCGTAGTCAGGATCGAACCCGGGCCTCTGGCGCTGTAAGGCAGCAATTCTACCGGTGTACCACAATGCCACCCCACGTGATAGGTGATAGGTGATAGTGATAGGTGGATACAGGTGAAGGGACTGGGTGGAGTGAGTGGCAAAGGCTAGAGGTGAAAATAAGCCAAAAGCGTGAGAGATAAGGAGAGAAGAGGAGGGGTGAAATGTAAAGTCGGAAGGAGGGATATGAGTGGAAGGGAATGGGGGAGAAGGGACAGAGGAAGTATTTTCTTATCATTTCGCATCTGTTTGTGCAGCACATGCGTAATCTGATTGACTCCCTTGTGAATATTTAAAATTGATATTTAAAATACTAAAATTAGATTTTGTGTTTTGCGGAGTGAGATATTAGCACAAGGCAGTCTCAATATGTACATTGTTCTGTATACTTATAAATAAAGGGATCTCATGATACAGCAAAGAGTGAAAAAGTGCACCTGGTGATAAGGTAAAAAGAGGTCACCTGGATTTATAATAACCATTAAAATTCTTTCAATTTAAAAAAATACTGAACCATTCCATTTACATTGTGCACAATGGATCACGCCAATCCCTCATTTAAATTACTTACTCTTGAAACAGATCGCTTAGCAACTGTGATTTCTATGAGTATATCAAATTTTATTTCTGTACGCTTGCCTGATTGCAGTTCAATCTTTCCAGGCAAACATTTATTTTTCCTTTAACTAGTACTGTTTTTCATCCTCCCAAGCTGACAGGAGTCTGGAGATGTAACCTTAGCCACATACCATGGACAATGGAAGTCACGATTCAGGCAGTTTAGACTTTACTTTAGACTTTAAAGATACAGCATGGAAGCGGGCCCACTGAGTCAGCACCGACCAGCGATCACACCAGCACTATCCTACACATTAGAGACAATTTACAATTTACAATATACAGATGCCAATCAACCCACAAACCTGTAGGTCTTTGGAGTGTGGGAGGAAACCGGAGCACCCGGAAAACATAAGTGTTCACAGGGAGAACGTACAAACGCCATATAGTCAGCACCCATAGTCAGGATCAAGCTCGGGTCTCTGGTGTAGTAAGGCAGCAACTCTACTGCTGCACCACTGTGCTGTCCTAGAGTTTAAGCTGCCTCCCTACAGCCTTGGAAAATAGAAGACGCTGTTTCCATTTGGAACTCCATCTCGGAATATCGTCAAGAATTATCTAAACATAACAAATATGACAACCACACTGGAACAGCCATCAATCCCCAGACCAATAATCTCCCAGTGAGAATTGCTTCCCCTGCTTGTGTAGATGAGCTATCCTGATAGTTTACTGCACTTGACTAAGGTTCATATTTCATATTCATTATAATTACATTTGTGTATGCACTACATCTGCAAACTATAGTTGCTAAGAGTTTGCATATATAATACATTGTGTTCTGGCTTAGTTTCCTGGAATAGGTTGCACAGTTTAATGAGTTATCATCACCTATCCGTGTTCTTCAGAGATGCTGCCTGAGTTCCTCCAGCACTTTGTACCTTTTATTGCCGACCCACCTCATTGCGGACGTTGGAATTTTTCTCTGTAACTTTTATGCCACAAGCTTTACAACTATATCTGCATTCTAGTATTTTTCGTTTTGCTCTAGATGTTGTACTTGTGCATTAGTTGACGATATTCATGTATGGTATGATCTGTAAATTTGTCCTTACTATGTAGGGAATGGATGCAAAAATTGGGATAACATAGAACTCATGTGAACGGGCGGTCGGCATGGAATTGGTGGGCCGAAGGGCCTGTTTCCATGCTATATCTTTCAATCAATTCAATCAATTAATCAACCAGAGTCTGAGTTGAGATGGCGTATAACTTGGAGGCAAATTTGATGATGTTCTTTTGCACCTAATGTTCTGGATGGTGAAGGTCATGAATTTGGAATTTGAAACAAAAAATATCAAGCGAAGACTAAACTCAAATTTTTTTCCCATGTGTGAAGGCATATTTTCATTCATCCTGCAAAATTAAAATGCCAACGTAACCACTTTATTTAAGAAGTCCTGAATACAAATGATGTGATAAAGAAATGAATTAAGATAATTATTAGAGATTTAACAACATGGAGCAGAGATAAATTTGTGATTATAAGTAATTAAATCCCATTATGCATAATTATATTCATCTTTTCAATCCTTGTGAATTAATAACACTCTCTTTAGCTGTTAAGTTCATCCATTGCAATTCTCTGGAAGTTTAGTTTAAAGATATAGCGTGGAAACAGGCCCTTCGGCCTACCAAGTCCAAAATTTAGAGATGCAGTGTGTTGTACAACTTAACAACAAAAAGTTGATTGCCTCTTTTAATTGATTTCAAGTGAAACTTAATTATCACCAAAAAGAACAAAAGGAATTTCAGAAACTATATCTATCTATACTATTACTAAAAGTCACAACTTGACCACTTCCTGTCTACGTTGTAAATACATTTTGGAAAAAACGCTACCCTATATCGCCATGATTTTTTCGCCATCTTACTCACCGTCCTCCTCTCCTCCAACCGCCCCAAGGTTTTTTCGAATCGGTGATATAATACAAATGTTATGAATGTTTAAAAAATCGTGAGATCAGCAGATTGGTCTTCTCGCCTGTCAGTCACCATGATGAAGGTAATGCCCCTTCCGGGGGGGGGGGGGGGGGAGCAGGAGGATAAAGCCCGGAGACTGGACGTGAGTCAGTCACGCCAGAAGACCGTGAGTGAAAGTTGAGTCCTGAACTGTGAGTCTGCACTGTGCATGAAGTGAATGGTTGGTCTGCACTGTGCTGCTTGAACTGAATCGAAGGGTTGGTCCGCACTGTGCTGCTTGAACTGAATCGAAGGGTTGATCTGCACTGTGCTGCTTGAACTGAATGTTGCGCTCATTCCTGAAGTCCCACTCAACCGCGTGAGTGGATTCAAGAGATTTACTGTCATCTATATTGGAGGAGGAGGAGGAGCCATCTTGGTGAACGGCTGCTAGCCAGCAGCCGTCCGTTTTAATTCGTTTTTTTTATAGTTTTTAGTGAGTCCTGTTTTTCGTTTGTAGGGGATATGGACTTTTTAATGTGGGGGGTAGGTCTCAACTTTATTTCTAGGTCCCTACCTGGTCGGTGTGGCAGCTTTTTCTCCGGGCTGCCCGCTGACCCGTCCTCGTGGCCTACCAGCGGGCTTGGAGCGCCGTTTCCTGGCGGGCACCGCCCAGCAGCTTGGCCTCGGTGGCGGCACAGTGTTGGAGCGCTATCGCGGAGCGGAGTGGAGCGGGCGATGCCTTGCCTGGGTCGCCGCGCTGGAGCGACGCGCTGGAGCTCTGGTGAGCTGGACCGGCGAGAGCAACATCCCCGGGCTGCGGGTCTGCGGAGCGGAGAGGGCGGCGCCGGCTTTAACATCGGGAGCCTAGGAGCTCCAACTCGGTGCGTCCTTGTCGGCTCCGGAAGCCGCGGTCTCAAGCTAGGAAGCGGCCGTTCCAGGTGGCCCAGCCGCCGAGAGGACTCTCCCGACGCCGGGGCAAGACCACCCGGTGAGAACGGCCAGGAACATCGGGCCTCCGTAGAGACAATTGCGGTGGCCTCAATAGGCCTGACTTTGGGGTGAACTGGGGATGGGGACTGGACATTGTGCCTTCCTCCACAGTGGTATCCATTGTGGGGGGATGATTTTTTTTGTCTAATGTAATCCTGTAAGTCTGTGTCCAAGATGGCTGCCGTGAAGAGAGAGTGGACGCTGGCACGAATTGGTTGCCGCTGCTCTCTCTTCACACTGTGTTTTTGATTTTCTGTTTTTGGAATGAATTCTGTTTTTAATTTGTGTCTCTGTGATGTCTTTATTACTTATTTTATTCTGATTATATGTTTTACTATGTAAGGTGTCCTTGAGATTTTGTATGAAAGGCGCCCATTAAATATAAAATTTATTATTATTATTATATGTTGTGTGTGATGGATGGTGTGAATGTGAATGGTGTGTGTGTGAGATGGTGGCTGGGTGTGTGAGATGGAGGGTGTGTGAGAATGAGGGTGTGTGTGTGTGAGAGATGGAGTGTGTGTGTGTGTGCGTGTGTGTGTGTGTGTGCATGTGTGTGTGAGATGGAGTGTTTGTGGCTGTGTGTGTGTGTGTGATGGAGGGTGTGTGTGTGATGGAGGGTGTGTATGTGTGTGAGCCCACCAGACGTGAGTGAGTCAACTGCCAGCCCACCAATCGTGAGTCAACTGCCAGCCCACCGCCGTGAGTGAGTCAACTGCCAGCCCACCAGCCGTGAGTGAGTCACCTGCCAGCCCACCAGCCGTGAGTGAGCAGAGTAACTGAGCTGCCAGCCCACCAGCCGTGAGTGAGCAGAGTAACTGAGCTGCCAGCCCACCAGGCCTGAGTGACTGAGCTGCCAGCCCGCCAGGCCCGAGTGACTGAGCTGCCAGCCCAACAGGCCTGAGTGACTGAGCTGCCAGCCCACCAGGCCTGAGTGACTGAGCTGCCAGCCCAAGAATCCATTCAGCCAACAATGTCCATACTAGCCCTCTGGAAACCAGTCCCTTTGGCCAACAACACCCATACTAGTGCTCCAGAAAGCCCCCCACTGGCCACCAATATTGGAATTGGGGGAGAAGAGGAATATTGCGTTGGGGGACCAGCCCTCCCATGTGAACATGGGACCCAACTGGTCCCACTCAGTCTTGTTGGTTATTAAAACAACCATATACTCATACAGCATGGAAACAGGCCCTTCAGCCCAATTGGTCCATGCCGTCTAACATGCCCCATCACAGCTAGTCCATTGTACCAGAAACCAGGTACTTCTCAAAATATACTTAAAAACTGTCCAAAATAAAACTGTTCTTTTATTACATTAAATATTCACTCAAACCTGTAATGTTAAAATTCAGTAAGTGATTCATGTTTAGTCCTATCAACAAGAACAAAGACCCTTTGAAGTGTGGAAGCAGCCAATTATCATAAATGGAAACAATGGCACTTGAATGATGATAAACAGCTTTTGGTCAGAATAAATTAGGGGGGAAAAAACTATTTGTTGAAAATTTCTGATGTCTGAATTAAGTTACAATGAAAATCTCTGCACATCAGCAACCAAAAGAGTAACCAAACAACATTGTAGAAACACGGAACCGCAGCTGCTGGTTTATACCAAAGATAGACACAAAGTGTTGTAGTAACTCAATGGGTCAGGAAGCATCTCTGGAGAAAAAGGATAGGTGACATTTCGGGTCAGAATCCTTTTTCAGACTGGATCAATCAGAAGTCTGAAGAAGGGTCCCGACCCGACCCGACCCGACCGACCCGACCCGACCCGAAACATCACCCATCCTTTTTCTCCAGAGATGCTGAGTTACTCCAGCACTTTGTGTCATTGAACCAGGCAAGATTGATGTCCCCATTGTAACTACAAAGAAAAAAAATACAAGGGCTACAAATTGTATTGCACAAAGAAGGATGCATTCTCAGCATATACCACATGTCTTTTAGCATCTCTGGACCACGAGTTTAAACAGGCATTCGGCACAGAGCATACATAAATCACAGGTCCCTGCTTGAGTCCCCCTTGTGTGGTATTGTAAACTATTGAACACATGGCAACCTAGACTCATAGGATCACTGACATATGGAGCACAATTAGGCCATTCGGATCATCGAGTTTTCGTCACCGTTCAATCATAGCTGATCTATTTTTCCCTCTCAACCTCATTCTCCTGCCTTCTCCCTGTAACCTGTGATGCCCTTACTAATCAAGAACCTGTCAATCTCTTCTTTAAAAATATCCATTGACGGCCTCTACAGCCGTCTGTGGCATTGAATTCCACAGATTCACCCCCCTCTGGCCGAAGACACTCCCCCCCCCCCCCCCCCCCCCCATCTTCATTTTAATGATATGTTCTTTTATTCTGAGGCTGTGCCCTCTGGTCCTAGACTCTCCCACCTATTTCTCTTCTCCCCCTCCCCTTTCACCCACCTTCCTTCCTCTAACTGTACTATTCACAACTCTTTTTAACTCCCACATTCTCTTTTTAGCTCTGATCGTTGCCCACCATTTCCATATCAAAACCCCCTTCATCTGTATCAACCAACTTTTTCTGCCCTCCTGTCTTCCAACTTTCTTCACCCCCACCCTATCTACAATCAGTTTGAAGAAAGGTCCTAACCTGAAACATTACTCTCCATGTTCCCCAAGGGTGCTGCCTGGCTCATTGAGTTACTCCAGGACTTTGTGTCTTCTTTTGTAAAACAGCATCTGCAGTTTCTTGTTTCTATATTCTCAGATGCTGTAGGATATTGGGAACCCTTAGACTTTAGACTTTGGAGGTACAACGTGGAAACATGTCCTTTGGCCCACCGTTCTCACTGACCAACGATCCCCGTACACCAGTAATATCCTACACACGAGGGACAATTTAGAATTGTTTAACCGAAGCCAATTAATCTACAAACCTGTACGTCTTTGGACTATGGGAGGAAAGAAGAACACACAGAGAAAACCCACGTGGTCACAGGGAGAACGTACAAACTCCATACAGGCAGCACCCATAGTCAGGATTAACCCCATGTGTCTGGTGCTGTAAGGCAGCAACTATACCACTGTGCTACCCATAGAGGCAAATGTTTCACACAGAGGGTGGAGGGAATATAGATATAGATATAGATAATAGGTGCAGGAGGAGGCCATTCGGCCCTTCGAGCCAGCACCGCCATTCATTGTTATCATGGCTGAATATGGCACGAGTTGCCAGAGGAAGTCGCTGAGGCAGGTACATAAAATAATGAGAGGCATAGATAAGATTAACAGTCAGAACTGTCAATGCCACTGACCTGAGGGTGTGGGCAAGTTTGTTACACAGCGAGTGGTGGGTGCCTGCCCATCTTCAGTAACCTCTGCCATCCACCAAACATTCAGAAATAGTAATGTTCATCGATGCACAATGCTCAGCTCCCAGTTGCCTGGCGGTGAAGTTCAGTCGGTCCGTCAGATATAAACGTCTGCTATAAAGAGGTGTGTAAAAGGGTTTACTTACATCACCATTCTGTTATCACTGCAGTCTGAATCCTGGAGGTAATCGCTCAACAGTGTTGTGCGATTACCTTCACCAGAAGGACTGCAGTGGCTCAAGAAGGCTCACCCCTCCAAAGGATAAAACACAAAGTGCTTGAGGAACTCAGTAGGTCAGTCAGCATTTGTGGAGGGAATGGACAGATGATGTTTCAGGTCGGAACCCTCCTTTGTGTTCTAGCATCTGCAGGTTCTCCTGCCTCCTTTACAAAGGACAAATGGACATGAACATTATTACTGTTACAGGCACCAATAACCCAAAAATTGAATACATTAAAAACATTGGATATTGAACTTATTAGCAGTTTTGATATTTGTCAAATATTTGCCTGTCTTTGATGTTGTGGTGTTGTTGGGGTTATCTTTTCTTTAAATGCTTGTAGCATATTTATTGTTTAACATTATGAACTTTGCTTTGAGCAGTGCTAATGCAACAGTGCCACCAAGTGGAGAATATTAATATGAAGAAATGATCTCGATTTTTTTTTGCTAACTTTATAAGTACTACATCTAATCATAAACTGTCCAATAAAACTCTAGCAGTTATGCTCATGGATTGTTCATAATGATTTAAAAAGACATCACTTAATTTTATCATAGTAGCATAGATTTAGAATTTAGAATTACAGTGTAGAAACATGTCCTTTGGCCCACTGAGTCTGTGCCAACCAGCGATCCACACACTAGTAGTATCCCACACTCTAAGGACAATTTACAATTTTTACCAAAGCCAAATAACCTGCAAACCTGGATGTCTTTTGAGTGTGGGAGGAAGAGCCGGGGAATCCCCACAGTGAGAATGTACAAACTCCGTACAGACAGCACCTATAGGATCGAACCCGGGTCTCTGGCGCTGCAAGGCAGCAACTCTACCACTCCACCCCACAGTGCCACGCCAATAATTTGTATTTACATGAAGGAGGGATGCAGAATTGCCACAAAGAACTGCAGATGCTGGAATCTTAAGTAAAACACAAAGAGCTGGAGTAACGTAATAGGTTAGGTTGTCTTGGTGGAAGGAATGGACACACAACATTTTGAGTTGAGACCGTTTTTCAGACTGAAATTGGGTCCCAATCTGAAACATCACCTGTCCATGTCTTTCACAGATGCTGCCTGACACCTTGAGTTATTCCAGCACTTTGTGTTTTGCCTTATGCAGAATTGGGGCAACAGGATATGTTGTCTGAAGGTTGGACACAAATGCTTCTAATGACTCCATAAACATCAGTGCTAATGGAATTCAAAGTCTCCTGCAAGCTGCAAAAATAATTTGTAGAAGTATATGTACTGTATTTTTGATATTAATGCGATTTCTTCTCTTAATATCCTACCCCCAATACCAGGTGGTGTAATTTTGCCCACTAATCTCACTAATTTGGAGGGCATGTTGCCGGACTGTAACAATCTAGGTCCAGTAGACAGCTTGGAAAGTGGGCAGACAAAATGATCCCAAAATTGATGTTCAGTATAATTTGTTAACTATAAAAATAAGTAAATAGTATAAAACATATTTTAAAATTAAACGCAAAAATCATCCAAAACCCTTGAATAATTAACTAAGTGACACAAATTATTGAAAATGTAATTTATTCTTACTCTTCATCTTCACGTCCTCATAAGTTGTTGCTTCTCAAAAAGACCTCAAAAATCTTACACAAAGTGTAGCAGTGGTAGAGTTGCTATCTTACAGCGCCAGATACTGGGTTCAGTCCCATAGGTGCTATCTGTATGGAGATGTTTGCTCTCCCTTTGACCACATGGGTGTTTCAGTTTCCTCCCAAATTCCAAAGACGTGCAGCTTTGTAGGTTAATTGGCTTCTGTAAATTGCTCCTAGTATGTAGGATGCGAAACTGGGATAACATAGAACTAGTGTATGGGTGATTGCTGGTCGGTGCGGACTCGGTGGGCCAAAGGCTGCATCATTCAACTAAACTACACTAAGAGCTGGAGGAACTCAATGGGTCAGGCAGTACCTGGGGAGGGAGTGTTCAGGCAACATTTTGGCTCAGGAAGAAGGGTCCTGACCCAAGACGTCATCTGTCCATTCCCTCCGCAGATGCTGCCTGACCCGCTGAGTTCCTCCACTACTTTGTGGTTTGCTCATGGTTGCAGCGTCTGCAGTCTCTTGCATGTACAGAACTGGCCACGGATAATAAACAATATCAGAGATGGGAATGTCCCTGCCACAAAGTGCCTTTGTTCTCAAGGGGCAGCTTTCTTTAAGATCAATGAAAAGTACTCTGGCTTCATTGCTTACAGAAATTCTGGGCTATTATTTTAGGACATGTTCAACTAAGTCAACTAATGAAGTGCCTCTATTGTCTACTTGGTATTTAACCAGCGTTAAAATCTAATTGTGTAGGAAGGAACTGCATATGCTGATTTAAACCAAAGATAGACACAGAAAGCTGGTGTAACTCTGCAGGACAGGCAGCATTTCTGGAGAGAAGGAATGGGTGACGTTTCGGGTCGAGACCCTTCTTCAGGCTAAATCTCATTTATTGCTGGATAAATGTTGTATTTTGGATAATTGATTTTGCTGGACAAGTAATAGCGTTATTATTATTATTGAGCTATTTATATGCCAAGAGCATCTAAATTAGTCCAAGATGAGGCATGAAGTCCTGATATTTTAGGGCACCCAGCCTGATATCAGTTTAAGCAGAGGTAATGGTGGTGGAACAGTGTGATGTTAGGTCAGGCACAATTTTTCAGAATAAGGGAAGCAGATGGCTAAACCATGGCAGGCATTTGAATCTTGTGATTCCGTCTAGTCTAATCAAGTCTAGTTTAGAGATACAGCATAGAAACAGGCCCTTCGGCCCATGCCGACTAGCAAACACTTGTACACTAGTTCTATCCTACACACAATACAATATAATATACAATACAATACAATTTATTTGTCATTTGAACCTCACATGAGGTTCAAACAAAATTTGGTTTCTGCAGTCATACAAGAAAAGAACCAAGACACACACCAACACAACTCACACAAACATCCATCACAGTGAATCTCCTCCTCACTGTGATGGAAAGCAAAGTCTTGTCTCTCCCCTGCTCTCCATTCTTCTCCCGATGTCAAAGTCAAAGCCCCCGGCGGGCGCTAGCAAGTCCCGCGGCTGTTTAAGCCGCGCCGGGCGATGTAAGGCCCCGCCCCAGGTCACCTTCAACCCCGCAATTCGGGCGGGAGAAGTCGCCGTTGCTGGTGCTCCGTAAAGCAGTCTCCCACCGGGGACCCGCGAGCTCCCGGTGTCACCATCTACCGGAGTCGGGTCACAGCCGTGCGCCACCACAGCTCTCCACGATCCGAAGCTGGCCAGCTCCACGATGGTAGGTCCGCAGCTCCGCGACCTGAGCCCCCAGGTCGTTCCGGTTGGAGGACGCTCCACGGTGCTAGGCCCCAACGACAACGGAGACCCTACAGGGAAAAGGTCGGGTCCCCGTGCAGGGAAGAGATTTAAAAGTTTCCCCCACCCACCCCCCGCCCCCCACACCCCACACATACACATTTAAAAGCCCACTACAAACTATAGCCTCAACGGGACAAAAAACAAAAAAAAAGACAGACAGACTGCAGAGGCCGCTGCGACATCGGTCGCGCCACCCACATAGGACAATTTACTGAATCCAATTAACCTATCAACCCGCATGTCTTTCAGGTGTGGGAGGAAACCAGAGCACCCGGAGAAAACCCATGCGGTCACAGGGAGAACGTGTAAATTCCATACAGACAGCACCTGTAGTCAGTATCGAACCCTGGTCGCTGGCGCTGTGAGGCAGCAACTAATTGCTGTGCCACTGATGAGCAGATATATTTCTGGATTGATAGTTAGAGATCAAATGGCTCAATAACTCACATGCAATGTATTTACACAACAGGTATCATCGCAAGTTTCCTGAATAATATGTATTCAGGTGTGTTCTTATGAGCACTGTGACTGGGTAGAGACACTGAATCAAATGACTTCTGTTGTGTCCAGTTTTCAAGATGGCAAATCTTTGGAGAAGGATCAGCAACCAGGATTATGCCTTAATCTTATGGTTCCAAGAATTCAGAGTGTTTGTGGGAGGGCAATGGATAATTAAAAAAATTAAGGTGAGAGGGGAAAGTTTTATGGAGATGTGTTGGGCAAGTTTTTACACAGAGTGTGGTGGGAGCCTGGAACGCACAGCCAGGGGTGGCATTGGAGGCAGGTACGATAGTGATGTTTAAGAGGTTTTTAGATAGGCACATGGATGTGCAGGGAATAGAGGGATATGGATCATCGCAGGCTGATGGGATAATGTTCAGCTAGGTATCATGCTGGGCATAAACATAGTGGGCTGAAGGGCCTATCCATGTGCTGTACTGTTCTATACTCTTATCAAAAGTTTCTTCAGTTTTTTTTAATTCATAGTCAACTAGTTATAAAATCTTGGAGTAAATTACAATGCAAGTATGTAACTGATTAGTCATTACTAAAATTTTAACGTTGCATTCTTTAAATATTGATCTAAGAGTTCGCAAGTGGAGTTTCTTTGAAGAAAAGAATCAGTCTCCACCAGGTAGATGAGATATTGCAGTAGAAAATAAGAATTAAAAGCTAAAAAAATAAAATCAGAAGCTATACAGATTTGTGAAATAATAAATATTTTAGTGAGGCAGAGAGACAGAACGAAAGCTGATTCTTCCCTTATCTAATGCAGCAGAGATTGAAACAGGTGCAACTGTCTGAGTTCACTGAGAGCCTGCACTAAGCTTTGTTAAGAAGCTTTCCCAAAAGCCATTAACCAAGATTTATTTTATTTCCAATATAAATAATGAAGATCAATGATAAATTTTGAATACTTTATATACTTTTGAATTGGAACACAACAAAACTCGCTGGAGAACAAGCTGAATTCACTTGCAGGTGGGGAGATGCAGTTGTTAGACTTTAGACTTGAGAGGTGAAGCGCAGAAACTGGCCCTTCGGCCCATTGAGTCCACACTGACCAGCGATCTTCCCGTACACTAGCACTATCCTATATACTAGGAACACTTTAACATTTTACCGAAGCCTATTAACCTACAAACCTGCATGTCTTGGAGTGTGGGAGCAAACCGGAGCACCCGGAGAAAACCCACACGGTCACAGGAAAAACGTAAAAACTCCGTCCTGTAGGCAGCACCCGTAGTCAGGATCAAACCCCGGGCACTGGCGTTGTAAGGAAGCAACTCTACCACTGCGCCACTGTGCCGCCCAATCCTCTGCAGCCAGTCCTACCTCATATTTTTAATTTAAGAAATACTCATACGTAACATATCAAAATTAAGCTTGAAAACACGTGATGAAGCTGAATTTTAGTTAAAATATAAGAAGATATTAAAATAGGTTTCTGGGCTAGCTTACATCTTATATTTAGTCTCAAATTAGGCTTGCCTCAGGTTGCAGTGTGTGGGATAATAAACACCATAACATTGTCTCCCAAGTGACAAGCAGAGAGGAGAAGCTAGAGAGATCTCTTTGAAGTAAGATGCCATAAACCAAATGGCCAATGTTATGGGGGAGGAGGCGAGAAAGGAAGAGAGAAACAGCTAGTCACATCTTTGAAGTAAGATGCCATAAACCAAATGGCCTATGTTTATGAGGGACCAAATGACAGCGAGGAAGCAGCGAAACAGCTAGGGTGATCTCTGTGAAGATAAAATGGCATTATCCAAATAGCCAATGTTTATGAAGGACGAGAGAGGAACAGGGAAGTGGAAAGATAAAATGTCGTAAACCAAATGGCCAATGTTATCTTGTACTATGTAAACAAAGGCCTTTGATGTGATGCCTTTTCCTGTACCTCTGACCATGACTAATGTCTGTGGAATGTGCTAATGTGACAAAGAAACACTATATAATGCAATGTAATTCTGTTGTTCAGAGAAGGTGAACGGAGGACGGTCAAGTGTCTGTAATGGTCACTTGACTGGAGTCCTCCCTCCTTCCATCGGCCGATGTTAAGTAAAGTTTTGATCTGGTCTACCAAACAGTTTGTGTGGTGTCTGTTTATTAAGAAGCGAACCTGGTTTAGTAGTTAAGTAAGTAGCTTTTTCACACGCACCACCAGACTCAGGAGCAGTTTCTTCCCCTCTATTATCAGGCTTCTGAACAGTCCTTCCATAAGCTAAGGTACTGTCCGATTTACCTCTACCCCATTGAGGACATTGGACTTTGTTTCTGGAACTGATGGGCTACAATGCTAAGAAATATATTCTGCTCTCTACATCTTTCCCTTTGCTCTATCTATTGTACTTGAGTTTGATTTGATTGTATTTATGTAAAGCATATTTGTTCTGTTGTAGAGCAAGTAAAACAAAAGTTTTCACTGCACCTTGGTACACGTGGCAATAATGAACCTAAATCTAAACAAAATGAGAACTGACCATTTTTAAGTTAGTTTTAAATTTTTCCGGAATTTAATTGCAGGTACAAATAAGCCATGATTACAAAAATTAAGCAGAATTAATCTGTCATCAGCAAGGCACTGAATACACACACAGAATAAAATCAGGTCTGACTTTCAGTTTTGCCATTTAAACATTGTATGAAAAATTCTTGGGAAATGGCCAGTCTAAGAAATTTTATTTTGAGTTTCATAATATCAGGTTGTGAAATGTAATAATCTGATACAACACATTTTACTGTGGTCCACTACGTTTATGCCCAGCATGATACCTAGCTGAACATTATCCCATCAGCCCGCGATGATCCATATCCCTCTATTCCCTGCACATCCATGTGCCTATCTAAAAACCTCTTAAACACCACTATCGTACCTGCCTTCAATGCCACCCCTGGTTCCAGGCTCTCACCACACTCTGTGTAAAAACTTGCCCAACACATCTCCATAAAACCTTTCCCTCTCACCTTAATTTTTTTAATTATCCATTGCCCTCCCACAAACACTCTGAATTCTTGGAACCATAAGATTAAGGCATAATCCTGGTTCTGTGGTCTTTCAATTAATTTTAACGAATGAAATATGGTCATACTCAGAAACCACTTTAAGAGAGTTGCCATCTGTTCTATTGCTAGCTAGTGCTAAACAGATTTTGGAGATTAAAAATTACTGGAATTGAATTTTAAATTATATTAGTGTCAGGACAAACCTGGTCTTTATTTAGAGAAACAGGGAACTTCAGACACTGGAATCTTGAGTAAAGCGCAAAGTGCTGGAGTAACTAGATGGGTCAGGAGGCATCTGTGGAGGGTATGGACTGGTTGGGATCTTTCTTTGGATTCATAGGAACATAGATAGAACAAAGAAAATAGGTGCAGGAGGAGGCCATTCAGCCCTTCGAGCCAGCACCGCCATTCATTGTGATCATGGCTGATCATCCCCTATCAATAACCCGTGCCTGCCTTCTCCCCATATCCCTTGACTCCACTAGTCCCGAGAACTCTATCTAATTCTCTCTTAAATCCATCCAGTGACTTGGCCTCCATTGCCTTCTGTGGCAGGGAATTCCATAAATTCACAACTCGCTAGGTGAAAAAGTTTTTCTCATTTCAGTCTTAAATGACCTCCCCTTTATTCTAAGACTGTGGCCCCTGGTTCTGGACTTGCCACACATTGGGAACATTTTTCCTGCATCTAGCTTGTCCAGTCCTTTTATAATTTTATATGTTTCAATAAGATCCCCCCTCACCCTTCTAAACTCCAGTGAATACAAGCCTAGTCTTTTCAATCTTTCCTCATATGACAGTCCCGCCATCCCAGGGATCAATCTCGTGAACCTACGTTGCACTGCCTCAAGGATGTCCTTCCTCAAATTAGGAGACCAAAACAGTACATAATACTCCAGATGTGGTCTCACCAGAGCCCTATACAACTGCAGAAGAACCTCTTTACTCCTATACTGAAATCCTCCTGTTATAAAGGCCAACATTCCATTAGCTTTCTTCACTGCCCGCTGTACCTGTAAGCCAACTTTCAGTGACCGGTGTACAAGGACACCCAGGTCTCGCTGCTCCTCCCCCTTTACTTAACCTAACCCCATTGTGATAATAATCTGCCCTTGTTTTTGCCGCCAAAGTGGATAACCTCACATTTATTTATATTATACTGCATCTGCCACGCATCTGCCCACTCACTCAACCTGTCCAGATCATCCTGCAACCTCCTAACATCCTCTTCACCGTTCACACTGTCACCCAGCTTTGTGTCATCCGCAAACTTGCTAGTGTTGCTCCTAATTCCCTCTTCCAAATCATTAATATATATGGTAAACAGTTGCGGCCCCAACACTGAGCCTTGCGGCACTCCACTCGCCACTGCCTGCCATTCTGAAAAGGACCCGTTCACTCCTACTCTTTGCTTTCAGTCTGCCAACCAATTTTCTATCCATGTCAACACCCTACCCCAAATACCATGTGCTCTAATTTTAGTCACCAGTCTCCCGTGCGGGACCTTATCAAAGGCTTTCTGAAAGTCTAGATACACTACATCCACTGGCACCCCTTCATCCATTTTACTTATCACATCCTCAAAAAATTCCAGAAGATTAGTCAAGTATGATTTCCCTTTCATAAATCCATGTTGACTTGGACTAATCATTTTACTGCTATCCAAATGCCCCATTATTACCTGTTTAATAATTGTCTCCAGCATCTTTCCCACCACCGAAGTCAGGCTAACTGGTCTGTAATTCCCCATTTTCTCTCTCGCTCCTTTCTTGAAAAGTGGGATAACATTAGCTATCCTCCAATCCACAGGAACTGATCCTGAATCTATTGAACATTGGAAAATGATCACCAATGTGTCCACTATTTCTAGAGCCACCTCCCTGATGACCCTGGGATGCAGACCATCAGGCCCAGGGGATTTATCCTCCTTCAGTCCCATTAGCCTACCCAATACTATTTCTCACCTAATGAACATTTCTTTCAGTTCCTCTACCCCCTTAGATCCTCTGTCCTCCAGTACCTTTTCCTTTATGAAGTGCGTGAGGCAGGGCTGCCAACACTCATGCATTGAGCGTGAGACTCACGCATTTCATGCAATTCTCACGCTCTCACGCTGATCACAGAATTTCTCATGCTCAAAATAAATAAATAAATAAACAAATAATGTCACAATTCAATTCGCGCAAGGCTTCCAGATCTCCTCCACTCACTAATGAGAACATTCTCTCCCACTCCCCCTCCCCTCTCTCCCCCCCTAAAATCGAACCTGCCTCCACCACTTCCACTGAAAGCTCATTCCACACAGCTACCACTCTCTGAGTAAAGAAGTTCCCCCTCATGTTACCCCTAAACTTCTGTCCCTTAATTCTCAAATCATGTCTTGTTTGAATCTTCCCTACTCTCAATTGAAAAAGCTTATCCACGTCAACTCTGTCTATAGGACCTGTTTCGCTTAACAATGAGTGTAGGGGGGAACTGCAGATGCTGGTTTAAACTGAAGTTAGGCACAACAAGCTGGAATAACTCCGCGGGCCAGGCAACATCCCTGGAGAGAAAATATGGGTGATGTTTCGGGTTGAGACCTACAGAATAAAGAGGTTGAAAACCTACCATAAAACAAAATGACTGGAGATGTGTGTTATATAACTAAGGGCAGAAATCAGAATTGTGTGTTCATCTTTATTGACGTGACACCATAATAAATATATTACAGGAAAAAAATTAATGGGGTGGCACGGTGGCGCAGCGATGGAGTTACAGCACCACAGACCCAGATTTGATCCTGACTACGGGTGCTGTCTGTACAGAATTTGTACATTTTCCCTATGACCATGGGTTTTACCAGGGGGCGCCGTCCTGTATGGGTATGGCTATAGTGAGTTAAAAGTGTTTTATTTCTGGAACTCTAGTCTTTTTTTGGTGGGGGGAGGGGGGGGGGGGGGGGGAAGGGGGAAACTGCTTTTCAGGGTCCTTACCTGATCGGAGAGGCGGCTTTACTCCGGGCAGCACCTTCGACCCGTCCTCACGGCCTACCAGCGGGACTGGAGCGGCTTTTCCTGAGGGGACCGGCCAGAACCTCTGCTTCGGCGGCGGCACAGCGCTGGAGCGCTATCGCGGAGTGGGCGATACCTTGCCCGGTATGCTGAGACAGCCAATAAAAACATCGCGGCGCTGCGGGTCTGTGGAGAGGCCAGCCGCAGGCGGCGGCGCTGAACTTTACATCAGGAGCCTGGGATCTCTCGCTGAGATCGCCAGTGGTGGAGCTCCATCCAGAGCGGCCTGTCGGCTTCAGAAGCTGTGGTCTCCGGTAAGGAAGCAGCTGTTCCAGTTATCCTATGGCGCTGTGAGGATTCTCCCGACGCCGGAGCGCCATCATCCGGCGAGAAGGGCCTGGAACATCGGGCCTCCGTAAAGGCGACTGCGGAGGCCGAAATAGGCCTGACTATGGGTGGACATGGGGTTGGGGATGGGGACTGGTCTTTGTGCCTTCACTCATAGAAACATAGAAAATAGGTGCAGGAGTAGGCCATTCGGCCCTTCGAGCCTGCACCGCCATTCAATATGATCATGGCTGATCATCCAACTCCGTATCCTGTACCTGCCTTCTCTCCATACCCCCTGATCCCTTTAGCCACAAGGGCCACATCTAACTCCCTCTTAAACATAGCCAATGAACTGGCCTCAACTACCTTCTGTGGCAGAGAATTCCAGAGATTCACCACTCTCTGTGTGAAAAATGTTTTTCTCATCTCGGTCCTAAAAGATTTCCCCCTTATCCTTAAAATGTGACCCCTTGTTCTGGACTTCCCCAACATCGGGAACAATCTTCCTGCATCTAGCCTGTCAAACCCCTTAAGAATTTTGTAAGTTTCTATAAGATCCCCCCTCAATCTTCTAAATTCTAGCGAGTACAAGCCGAGTCTATCCAGTCTTTCTTCATATGAAAGTCCTGACATCCCAGGAATCAGTCTGGTGAACCTTCTCTGTATTCCCTCTATGGCAATATTCTCACCAAGACCCTGTACAACTGCAGTAGAACCTCCCTGCTCCTATACTCAAATCCTTTTGCTATGAATGCTAACATACCATTCGCATACTCATACTCATAATGGGAACCATTATTTTTTATGTTTACATTTCTTTATTATTGTTATGTTTGTATTATTTTTTTATGTGCTGCAATGGCAATAAGCATTTCACTACACCAATTGGTGTATGTGACTAATAAAGAATCTTTGAACCTTTGAACCTTTCTCCGGATATTCCAGTTTCTCCCACATCCGAAAGTGCAGGTTTGTAGGTTAATTGGCTTATGTAAATTGTCCCTGACATGTAGGATAGAACTGGTGTATGGTAGATTGCTGGTCGGTGTGGACTTGTTTCCATATATATGTTTTACATATATATCTTAATTTCATTGAACCATATACTTGTTTCATTATGTGGTATTATTTTTGTCTTATTTCTATAGTCAAGGGGTACGGTTGCTTAATTTATTTGTGCAGTACAGTGTTCGAATCCTCTTGCCTTGTTTTTGATTTTTTTCTCTCTCTATATATATATACATAACGGAATGAATTAATATCTGATTTCCAGACATGAATATACTCAGGTCATTCGTGTGCTGCACCTGTTGATCAGAGCCTGGCTTTACTGTGGAATGTAATTAGGAATGTAATTTAGCACAACCTTATTCATACCTAATCCAATTTAAAGCATAAATGTTGCATTCAAGTGTCAGTTAAAAGACTCGCTAGAATATGCACCAGATTACACAATTTCAAGCTGAAAAATGCAAAAGCTCCCTACCGTGAGAGGGGGGACACCCACGTCCCACACCCTCCCTCCACCTCGGTCGCTACGCTCCCTCGCAATTTCTCACTCTCAACTCTCAAAGTTGGCAGCTGTAAAGAGTCTCAATAACACACTGTTGTCTTTACTACTATTTATTGGTAATACACAAACGTTACTGCCCTAGCTGTACGTGGTCTGTCACAGGAGCTAGAGAGAGATCAATGGGTGGGGAGGTTACATTTATACTTCTGATATGGGGAGTGGTTAGTAGTGGTGAGGTCACTATGTTAAAGGCACATGCACATGTCATCTACATCCTTCCCCTTGGAAACAGCAATACAGTAGTGACGGGGCGACCACGTCTCATGCGCTACGAGCAGGTAAGCAAACAGTTAAACAAACAGAGGAGCAAACAGCTAAGCAAATTCACCATAGCGGACAGGCGGCTTAACCAGTCGGCCGGATCGGGTACGCAGCTCGCCATCTCCCCCCTCTGCAGAAAGAGCAGGAGCGGTGGATGGAACCGGGGAACCCGGAGGAGAAAGAGCCGGCGGAGCCAGAGGAGGGGACGCAAGCGCGGCAGCGGGTGGACGGGCAGGCGGGCTGGGGCTGGCTGGTGGCGAGTGAGGCTGGAAGAGCTGAGAAGGCAGGGACCGACGCATGCGTGGGGCGGCAGGCAGCATGGCGGACAAGGGAGGGGAGAAAGGGTCGGCAGGCGGTGGTGGGGGCTCGTTGACAAGCCGCAGATGTTGGCGGGTCCGGCGGTAGATGGTACCGTCGTGGTCGACCAGGTAGGACCGTGGCGAGCCAGCATCATCGACAACGGTGGCAAGCTTGGAGGGACCGGAGGGGGACTGCATCCGGACGACTTGGCCGGGGAACAGACGCGGTACGAGATGGCAGGACTGGTCGTGGGAGCACTTTTGCACTTCGTGCTTGTGTGCAATGCGCTCCTGGACTGCAGCTGGCTGGAGGGCAGAGGGCACGAGGGACCGCTGGGTCACAGGGAGTGGAGGTCTCATAGTGCGAGACATCAGCCGCTGAGCTGGCGAGCCCAAGGCAGTGTCGCGGGAGATGTTACGAAGATTGAGGAGGGCCAGGTAAAAGTCGGATTCGGACAGTCTGCAATGCTCCAGCAAGTCCTTGGCACTGCGGACAGCGCGCTCCGCCAGGCCGTTACTCTGCGGGTACTCTGGACTGCTGGTGTAATGTTGGAAGTTCCAGCAGGCAGCGAAACCCCGGAACTCGGCATTGGTGAACTGGCTGCCGTTGTCAGATTGGAGGCTCGCCGGGGAGCCGAAAGTGGCGAAGTGGCGGCGCAGCTTCCCGATGACGGCCGAAGAGGAGAGGGAGTGCAACTGGTCGACCTCGAACCAGCTGGAATAAGAGTCAACAAGGACCAGGAAGTGCTTGCCACGCCACTCGAAAATGTCAGTGGCGACAGCCATCCAGGGCAGTTCAGGGGCAGGCTGTTGCAGAAGCGGCTGGCGTTGCTGATGGGGAGCGAGGCTGTTGCAGGTAGCGCAGGCGGAGACCCTGTCCCGGATGTCTTGGGCCATGCCGGGCCAGTAGAATTGACTCTGGGCGTGTGACAGAGTGGCCTCGGCCCCAGGATGACCGCGGTGGGCGGACTGAAAATAGTGGTCGTGCAGCGCAGCGGGCACAACCACCTTGTGTCCTTTCACCACCACGCCGTCGTGCAGGACCAGCTCGTCACGGACCAGGAAGTAGGGCTCGGCACCGGCCGGCAAGGATGAACGTCGGTCTGGCCAGCCCTGCCGGATGACGTCCGCAAGCTGCTGCAGGGCAGGATCCATGGCAGTGTGCTTGACCAGGGACTGCATCTGCTGTGAAGGCACAATGTTAACGTTAAGCACCATCAGGTCAGACAACTCGTAGGGATGGCGATCGGTGGACGATAGTGGCGCGCGGGACAACGTGTCGGCCACGAACATGTCCTTGCCCTTGCGGTACACAATTTTGAAAGTGAAGCACTGGAGCTGCAGCATCATACGCTGCAGCCGGGAAGAGGCAGCGTGGATTGGCTTGTTTAGGATGGTGACCAATGGCTGGTGGTCGGTCTCGATCGTGAAGTTGTTGCCCAGAATGTAGTCCTTGAACTTGGAGCAAGCAAAGACCACGGCAAGCAGCTCCTTCTCAATCTGAGCGTAGCGCTGCTCGGCCGGGGTCATGGTGTGGGAGGCATAGGAGACGGGCAGCTGCAGGTCATTGTGGAGCTGCAGGCAGGCGGCACAAAGACCGAATTTGGAAGCGTCGCAGGTGAGAATGATGGGACGCTGCAGATCGAAGAATTTGAGAGTGGGAGTGCTGACTAGTCTAGACTTCAGGACGTCAAAGGCTTGTTGGTGATGCGGGAACCAGGCCCAGGCAGTGTCCTTCTTGACTAGCTCCCTCAGGGGCGCACTCAGCTCGCTGAGGTCGGGGATGAACTTCCCCAAATAATTGACCATGCCCAGGAAACGCTGCAGGCTGGGCACGTTGGTGGGTGAGGACATCCCGGAGACGGCAGCCGTTTTTTGCGGGTCAGGATTCAGACCCGATGCAGTAAAAACGTGGCCCACGTAAGTGACCTCCGGGACGCGGAAACGGCACTTCTTGAGGTTGAGCTTGAGGTTTATATCGCGGGCCCGGTCCAGGACTTGACGGAGGTGGAGGTCGTGCTCAGCCACGTCCTTACCGTAGACCAGGATATCGTCCACGATGATGGCACACGGCAGACCGGCAAACAGCTGCTCCATGGTTCGCTGGAATACCTCGCTGGCAGAGTTGATCCCGAATGGCATGCGGAGGAATCGGAACCGTCCGAAAGGCGTGCTGAAGGTAGTCAGGTAGGAGGATCGCTCGTCCAGCGGTATCTGCCAGAAAGAGCTCTTGGCGTCAAGGACCGAAAAGACAGTGGCCGGGCCGACCTGTGCAGCGACGTCCTCTACTGTTCGCATTGGGTAGTGCGGGCGTTTGATCGCAAGGTTCAGGTCCTTGGGGTTGATGCAAATGCGAATTTCACTTTTGTCCTTTTTCGCGGCAACAACCATGGTGGAGACCCACCAGGTGGGATCGCTCACCTCTTTGAGGATGCCCAAGGTGACCATGTCAAGCAGCGTCGATTCCACCTTGTCCTTCATGGCGAAGGAGACGCGGTGCAGCGGGCGGATCACAGGTTCAACATCGGGGTCGACAGCAATTTTGTAACAGCTGGGCAGTTTGCCCAGCTTATCGTCGAAACGGCCGGGGTATTCGCGCAGGGGGTCCATGAGGGTCCGCACCTGGCGGATATCACGGTGGAAGGAGACCAGGCCGAGGTCTTGGCACGCCTGGACACCCAGCAAGGTAACGTTGTCAGAGTTCAGCAGGTAGAAAGTGAGGGGCCGAGAGGCCTGCAGGACCTTGCAGTGCAGGGTTGCCTTTCCCACGGGAACGAGCACGCCTCCCCCGTAGGCATGCAGGCGGGAGTTGTCAACAGTCACTATTTCATCGGCTCTAATCTTTTTGAAAAGGCTTATTGACATTACATTGGTTACGGCCCCCGTGTCGAGTTTCGCGGAGGTCGAGCCATTGACAGTAACCCTAACCGAAGGGTCCGTTATCAGGGCATGTGCATCCAAGAGTGAAAAAATGCTGGCCTCCCCCTGGGAAGAACTGGAATCAGACAAAGGGAGTTCGTCAGGCTGGTACTGGGAACCAAGCTCGCTATCAGCCTGAGCAATGTTATTTAACATTCTCCATGGAGCGGGTACTGGCTTCCCCTTGGAGCGGCAAGCTGCAGAGAAATGGTTTAACTTCCTGCAAAGATTACATGTTTTGCCCAAAGCAGGGCACACATTGAACTGATGGGAGGAAAAATTGCAGTTGGGGCAACGTCGTGGGCTGCCGACCCCGGGGGCAGGGGAACCCTGTTGCCGTGGCGGGCCAGCGTTCTGCCGGCGGCCAGCAGCACTGGCAAAGTTAATGTCATGATCAGCAGGCGACATTGCCGAGGCGACAGCCTCAGCCATGCGGGAGGCGTGCAGAGCCTCGTCCAGAGACAGGTCGGGCTTCCGCAGAAGTTCAGCCCTTAACTTGACATCTAGAAGGCCATATACTAGGATGTCCCGGCTCACCTGGTCGGGAGTCAGAGCGTCCAGGCGACAACGCCTGGACATGTGTCGCAACGCGGCGATGTAGTTGTCAATTGACTCTCCAGGGATCTGACGCCGACTGAACATTTTGAAACGTTCTAAAATACAGTTAGTGGGGATGTCGCACATCGCGGTAAACTTAGCCAGAAGACATACCGGGTCTCGTGCATCTTCACCTGCACCATATACAAACGACTCAGATCATTCCAGGGCATCGGGACCAGCCAGGTTGAGGAGCAGAGAAGCCCGCATCTCAGCGGTGGCAGCAGGATGGGCAATCGTCACGTAGTGCTGGAAATCGCGTCTAAAGACACCCCACCGGTGGGCAATGTCCGAGTCGAAGACAAGCACATCGGGCTTGCGGCACGAGGTAGCCATGGCACGAGAGATAGAAAAGGGATAGGGAACTGGGTCAAAAGCAAATAAAAACCCGAAAAACAGGAGGCGCAGAGGCACGATTGTGACACCATGTAAAGACTCTCAATAACACACTGTTGTCTTTACTACTATTTATTGGTAATACACAAACGTTGCTGCCCTAGCTGTACGTGGTCTGTCACAGGAGCTAGAGAGAGATCAATGGGTGGGGAGGTTACATTTATACTTCTGATATGGGGAGTGGTTAGTAGTGGTGAGGTCACTATGTTAAAGGCACATGCACACGTCATCTACAGCAGCTCTGGTGTGAAGTGTCTCAAATGTAGGTCGGAAGGGACTGGACAAGATAGAATTGAGGTATTTGGAGATGAATATGTTGGGGCAGGAGCAGGCAGCAATGATGGGTCTGCCAGGGTAACACTGCATGGGGGTTGGCACAAAATGTGGGATGAGATTGATAAAAATTAAAACTACCGGTTGGGTCAGGGAATTCAGTGATTAAAATAGCAGCAATAAATCAGTTAAAAAAAAAATCCATGACTATTTTTAACATATTCATGTCGAGTCAAGAGTTTATTGTCATGTGTCCCAGTTAGGACGATGAAATTCTTGCTTTGCTTCAACACTACAGAATATAGTAGGCATGAATACAGAACAGATCAGTGTGTCCATATCTATATTATTAAAAGTCTGATCTTGACCACTTCCTGTTGTTCTGTATATTGATTTTAGAAAAAAAAATGCCACTACCACTAACGGCTGCGATTTTTAGCCATCTTACTCAGAGTCCCCCTCCGCTGCGAAGAACAAGAGGATTTTTCCCATTGATTAAAAATAAAAGAGTTATTAGTGTTTAAAAAATGTTGAGATTCTCTCTCCAGAAGGCAACGCCCCTTCCAGGGGGACTATAAAACCCGGAAGTGTTGAGTGCCTCAGTCAGTCTCTGCAAGATGGGGGAGCGAGAGGGTCACATCTCTCAGTCTGAGCTGTGAATAACACTGAACACATGTCTACTAAACTGTGAGTGTGGTTTTACAGACCTTGAGTGCCCTTAATGTGGTTTGAAAATGAAAATGTGATTGGTTTGAAATAAAGCACAGCAAATGGTTGGTGGTGGTGGTTGGTTTGAAATAAAGCACAGCAAATGGTTGGTGGTGGTGGTTGGTTTGAAATAAAGCACAACAAATGATTGGTGGTGGTGGTTGATTTGAAATAAAGCACAGCAAATGGTTGGTGGTGGTTGGTTTGAAATAAAGAATGATTAAAAGTCTAAACTTGACAACTTCCTGTTTGCACTGTATATTGATTTTAGATAAAATGCTACCACTTACGGCTGTGATTTTTGGCCATCTTACTCAGTCCCCCTCCGCTCATCAGGTGCAGAGGATTCTTCCCAATAATGAAAAATAAAAGAGTTATTAGTGTTTAAAAAATGTTGAGAATCTCTCTCCTGTCAATCACGCCATGAATGCCACGCCCCTTCCGGTGGGATGGGGGAGGGATTATAAAACCCGGAAGTGTGGGTGTGGCTCAGTCTCTGCAAGATGGGGGAGGGAGAGGTCACGACTCTGTCTGAGTTGTGAATCAACTGAACACACTGAATGTCTATTGAACTGTGAGTGTGGTATTTATGTGCTGTTTTGTGTGGTTTTATGGTGGTTTCACTCTGCTTGAAATGGTATAAAACTGCATTTGAATGTGGTGGCCTTGCACCCTGCACGAATGGTATGAAACTGCATTTGAATTTGGTGGCCTTGCACCCAGCTTGAAGTGCCATGAAACTACACTTGAATTTGGTGGCCTTGCACCCTAATTGAAGTGGCATGAAACTGCACTTGAATTTGGTGGCCTTGCACCCTGCTTGAAGTGGCATGAAACTGCACTTGAATTTGGTGGCCTTGCACCCTGCTTGAAGTGGCATGAAACTGCACTTGAATTTGGTGGCCTTGCACCCTGCATGAAATGGTGTGAAACTGCATTTGAATTTGGTGCCCTTGCACCCAGCTTGAAGTGCCATGAAACTACACTTGAATTTGGTGGCCTTGCACCCTAATTGAAGTGGCATGAAACTGCACTTGAATTTGGTGGCCTTGCACCCTGCTTGAAGTGGCATGAAACTGCACTTGAATTTGGTGGCCTTGCACCCTGCTTGAAATGGAATTTGAAGGAATAGCCGTGAGTCAACTGCCAACCCACCCGCCGTGAGTGAGCTGCCAGCACATTAGGCTTGAGTGACTGAGCTGCTACTCCAAGAATCCATTTGGCCGCCAATGTCCACACTAGCCCTCTGGAAACCAGTCCCTTCAGCCCACAACACAATATTGAAATTGGTGGTGAGGTGGAATATTGTGTTGGGGGACCAGCCCTCCCAACTTAGTTTAGTACCATTATATAAATATATACACACATGAATAAATAAACAGATAAATGTAAATAAACAGATAATGGGCTATTAATGTTCAGAGTTTTGTTTGAGTTGAGTTTAAAAGCCTGTTGGCTGTGGGGAAGTATCTATTCCTGAACCTGGACGTTGCAGTCTTCAGGCTCCTGTACCTTCTACCTGAAGGTAGCGGGGAGATGAGTGTGTGGCCAGGATGGTGTGGGTCCTTGATGTTGCTGCCAGCCTTTTTGAGGCAGCGACTGCGATAGATCCCCTCGATGGTAGGGAGGTCAGAGCCAATGATGGACTGGGCAGTGTTTACTACTTTTTGTAGTCTTTTCCGCTCCTGGGCGCTCAAGTTGCCGAACCAAGCCCTGATGCAACTCTCTACTGTGCACCTGTAGAAGTTAGAGAGAGTCCTCCTTGACATACGACTCTCCGTAATCTTCTCAGGAAGTAGAGGCGCTGATGTGCTTTCTTTATAATTGCATCAGTGTTCTCGGACCAGGAGAAAGCATTCTTTAAGGATTATCTCACGAAAGCGTCAAATGTTTGCTCCAAACATACGTAAAATTTAATGTGTGGGAAGGAACTGCAGATGCTGGTTTACTCCGAAGATAGACAAAAAGCTGGAATAACTCAGCGGGTCATAGGAATAGGTGACATTTCGGGTTGAGAACCTTCTGTGTAAAATGTCATGTTAGTTATAAAAAGCAGTGATACAGACCAAAAAGGGTCTTTGATACAGACCTACAGTTTATAGCCTTTAAATAAATATCCCAATTTCTACTCTATCCCTATTCCTTCCCAACTTCCCTGAAACCACAAGTCTAGATTGGATACAACTTTGTTGGAGATTGGCCAAATGATTAGTTGGTCATTGTCTTATAGTACATTCATTTGATCTTCATGAATGTAGACTTTTCACCAGTGGTTAATCAATAGCTATCAGAAGGAACAATGGCCAATTTCCTCCCTTCTAGTTTGGTGTTAGCTTCTCTGCAATTATCTAGCAGTCAATTATCTCAAGGGAGACTAGGACTTTACTTGAATTTTGACATATTTGAGGCTCAATGCAATTCCATTTAGCGTGTTATCACAAGAAAGTGTATAGTGTACTTTTATACAATGTAATAAATAATTGTTTGTAATTCCATTTTTTAAATTGCTGTCTCTAATATTAATTCTGCTCATGGTAAAAAAAACCGCATTAGAGTTAATTTAAATAATCTTCAAAAAACGCTTAACAAATTCAAAATATATAACTGAAATACCAGCTGCCTGTGCAGTGAAGGATTCATTAATTTACATGAAAATCATATCAATAACTTAAAATTTAGAAACTTCACACTTGAACTCACTGGAGACTCATTAAAAGATCGCTTCACTTATAGCGATGACCTGGACACAGGCAGGAAAGCTTCACTGACTTCCCGCAGCATCGTGGGAGCTATCAAGTATTCCACTACATCTTCATTTTTTATCAACTTTAGCAGATTTAAAGCATTATGTCTCAGGAGGCCATCGGGGAATGTACGTGCAAGGAGCGCTAAAGGCAAATGAATCATTCCTAATATCCAAAAGCTTCTGCAGTAATGCACAGTGCAGTAGGCAGAGGTGGATTAATTAGTGTCCGTTTCATATTGGGGGCTGTATTTGGTTAATGAGAGATTAGCTATAGTTTTATAAATGGCAATGATCATCCAACCATGTTAGATTTTAGACTTTAAAGATTATAACAAGGAAACAGACCCTTTGGCCCACTGAGTCCGTGCCGACCAGCGATCACCGCGTATAACGCTATCCTACACACTAGGGACAATTTACAATTTTACCGAAGTCTATTAACATACAAAAATATATGTCTTGGAGTGTAGGGGGAAACCGGAGCACCCAGAGAAAATCCACGCGGGTCACAGGGCGAATGTACAAACTCCATACAGACAGTACCTGTCGTCAGGATCGAACCCGGGTCTCTGCCGTAAGGGCAGCAACTCTACCGCTACACCACTGTTCCACCCCCTTAAATTAATCAGGTGTAATCTATGCTCTGTGGTTATGGAATTCTGCCACATACGCAAAACACAATGCTGGAGTAACTATTAGTAAGCAATGGTAGACACAAAATGCTGGAGTAACTCAGCGGGTGAGGCAGCATCTCTGGAGAGTAAGCAATTGCAGGTAACTAACCTACCAACAGCACGTCTATATTTCGCTTGGATTACTTACAAGCATTTGATCATCACGTTTTGAGATCCTGGGAAAGGATAGGGGTCTGAGGTGAGGAATCGGGGACACTGAGACCTCGCCAACAATCTGTCTGCCCCTTCCTTCTCTGTTGTTTTATAGTATGTGTTAAATGTATGTTTTAGTGTTATTTAGCTTCTTTTATTTGGGAGGTGGAGGAAACTTTTTTAAAATCTCTTACCACGACGGAGATGCGATTTTTTTTTCCATATTGTATCTCCGTCTGCACTGTGGTCTAATATCGAAGTTGGCAGCTTCTGCTGGAGACCGACTTCGGGAGCCTGCGGACTTTAACATCGTGGACCTCTCGGTCTCTGGTTAGAGAATGACTTTGAGCGCTCCAAGCCCCAGGAGCTTCGACCGCCCCGACGCGGGAGAAAATGAGGGAAGTTAGACTTCCATCACAGTGAGGAATATGGGGAATCCGCTGTGGTGGATGTTTGTTAACTTTTATGTAGTTGTGTGTGTCTTGTTGCTTTTTTTTAGTATAGCTGTATGGTAATACAAATATCACTGTACCTTAATTGGTACACGTGACAATAAAAGACCTTTGAAACCTTTGAGTCAGCGAGCATTGAAAGCTTAAAATATTAAAATTAAAATACTAATTTTATTATATTAGAAATAATTTTAAATTATATTAGATTATAAATTGCTTCTTTTATTAACTAAAATTGGTATAAACCACCATCTGCAGTTCCTTTTTATTACATTCAGTAGAGAAAATTGGAGGGCAAGGAAGTCCTAACAATGTTCTTCCAAAATTGCCACAAATGCTTGACCAATAAGATTTTAACATTTGTAAAAATGGAACATGCACTCTTCTTGTGAATTAAAATACCATTTGAGGAAAACCAATTGTCCCAATATATATAATATAGATTAATTTAATTTACAATAGTGATGTTGGACCGACTATGTGACTTTTTCTTATCATTGGATATTTGTGAGACAATTATTCAGCAGCAGATAAGTTAACCCAAATGGATTGACCTCCAAGGAAGATATACGAGACATCTCTTTTTGTGCAAGTTATGTTCTGCTGGTGAAAATAAATCTCAAGATGAAATTGAAATTAAGAAATATTGTTTCACCAATGTTTGATTGCTGACATCATTCGTTTAAAACATAAAAGGTTGACTGGTCTTGTATTATTTGATCAGAAATTTCAAAGAAAAATGATTGAGTTAACCCCTGTAAAAATTATTCCTCCCAACTTTCCATTATATGCCTTCATTTATTTTTAATTTATTCCCTCCAGTTGTTCCAAAGTCTTGAATGATTTCAAATTATTTATTTTAGTTTGTCAATGCAGCAAAATTGATTTTGCAGGGCATAACAGTGTGCTGGTCCAACCTCATATTTGAAAGAAAACATAAGTGATTTATTTTTACTTATTCATTTCAAACATGTTGCTATATTCTTCAGAAGTTAGTCTTTGAAGGCTGGTATAGCAAAGCTGAATTGAAATTGGTAGTGCTACAGTGATAAAATTATATTTCTCCTGGTGTCAACAATTATCATTAAATAATAATCACCACTGCACAGTCATAAAATATTAAATACACCAAAATAAAGTCAAAATATTTTATATCAGGCCCGCTAACATTTGCAACAAAAGTCGATGAAACATGACTAAATAATTCTCCTCCAAAGTGTTTCCATTATGGTCCAGTTGGGTGGGTTTGCCATCATCCAGTCCCATTCTGGGGAAGCAAAGAACAGGAGTAAATGGGTCCTTTTCACAATGGCAGGCAGTGACTAGTGGAGTACCGCAAGGCTCAGTGCTGGCACCCCAGCTATTTACAATATATATTAATGATTTGGACGAGGGAATTGAATGCAACATCTCCAAGTTTGCGGATGACACGAAGCTGGGGGGCAGTGTTAGCTGTGAGGAGGATGCTAGGAGGCTGCAAGGTGACTTGGATAGGCTGGGTGAGTGGGCAAATGCATGGCAGATGCAGTATAATGTGGATAAATGTGAGGTTATCCACTTTGGCGGCAAAAACAGGAAAGTAGACTATTATCTGAATGGTGGCCGATTAGGAAAAGGGGAGATGCAACGAGACCTGGGTGTCATGGTACACCAGTCATTAAAAGTAGGCATGCAGGTGCAGCAGGCAGTGAAGAAAGCGAATGGTATGTTAGCATTCATAGCAAAAGGATTTGAGTATAGAAGCAGGGAGGTTGTACTGCAGTTGTACAGGGTCTTGGTGAGACCACACCTGGAGTATTGCGTACAGTTTTGGTCTCCTAATCTGAGGAAAGACATTCTTGCCATAGAGGGGGTACAGAGAAGGTCCACCAGACTGATTCCTGGGATGTCAGGACTTTCATATGAAGAAAGACTGGATAGACTCGGCTTGTACTCGCTAGAATTTAGAAGATTGAGGGGGGATCTTATAGAAACTTACACAATTCTTAAGGGGTTTGACAGGCTAGATGCAGGAAGATTGTTCCCGATGTTGGGGAAGTCCAGAACAAGGGGTCACAGTTTAAGGATAAGGGGGAAATCTTTTAGGACCGAGATGAGGAAAACATTTTTCACATAGAGTGGTGAATCTCTGGAATTCTCTGCCACAGAAGGTAGTTGAGGCCAGTTCATTGGCTATATTTAAGACGATGTGGCCCTTGTGGCTAAAGGGATAGGGGGTATGGAGAGAAGGCAGGTACAGGATACTGAGTTGGATGATCAGCCATGATCATATTGATGGCGGTGCAGGCTCGAAGGGCCGAATGGCCTCTACTCCTGCACCTATTTTTTATGTTTCTATTCTTATTTATTGTGTGCAGTTCTGGTTGCACCTTTACAGAAAACAGGTGGAGGCTTTGGAGAGGGTGCAAGACGTTTCCCAGAATGCTGCCTGGATTAGAGGATATTAGCCATAAGAAGCAGTTAGCGAAATGGAATATTGTGTCAAATTTCATTCAGATTGATGTTATATTTTACAAGTTATTGACATTTTTAGCTTTACAAAATCCTACTTTGACAAGAATTTCTTCAAATCTGCCAGCAGTTATGACGTCACAATGGGATTGTAGCCCTACCGGCTACAATTTTCCTATCCCAGGACACTGAGTCCTTGGCAGCAAATGTCCTTCAGGGGAAGAATCTGCCAGCCTAACCCAGCACATATGTGATTGCAAAGCCTTTTAATTGCTCTCTAAATTGAAAGTTTAATGATTAGATTTGGATAACAAAAGATGGCCTTGTCGGTGGCACCTACATCACATTAAAGAATTAAAAAAATGTTAGTGCCGTTGCATTTTAGGGGGCTATGGGTGAGTGGTGGAATATTGCATTGGGGGAACGGGTTGCATTAGGGGAACGGGTGAGTGGTGGAATCATACGTTGGGGAATGGGTTGCGTTGGGGGACCAGGCCTCCCGTGGGTGCTATGGGTGAACGGTCCAATATTGCATTAAAAATGAGCCGACCTGCACAGTTGGGGGCAATGGGTGAGTGGTGGAATATTGCATTTGGGGAACGTATTGCGTTGGGGGGACGGGTGAGTGGTGGAATCTTTCATTGGGGAACGGGTTGTGTTGGGGAACCAGGCTTCCCATGGGGGCTATGGGTGAGTGGTCGAATATTGCGTTGGAGGTACGGGTTGCGTTGGGGGACCAGGCCTCCCGTGTGACAGGGACCCACGGGTCTCACTTGGTCTAGTAAGTATATAAAGCTATGAGGCACAGATAGCGTAGAGTCATGAGACCGCATCATGTGCAGCACATTCCTATACTGTACTGCTCTAACCACTTCGAAAATTTATCTTCCAATGAATGCACCATAACATTTTGTATCTGCCACCAGCATATTCTTAACCCTTTACGTTATCCCATACTGCAAGCCATGCTTTATCTCTAGGTTAATAACTCAAGTACTTGTGTATTAAACCCAAAATCTTTTAATTGATTTGAAAACAGTTCAGAGCAAAAAGAACTGTTGTAATTTCAGATACTTTGGAAAACATAATTGGTTTATTTTATTAATAAATTGTATAGACCAGGTACTGTCACATTTTGATGGCAGGTTTGAAATAAACGTTCAGTTTATAGCAACATTAGAAATTTAATGATTCAACAGATTAATCTGTCACTGACAAACTGTAATTATTCGCAATTAAATTAAGGAGATGCACAGATGAGGTAGTTTAAATAGAATAAGGTGTACATTTTTATTGTGCTCAGGCAAACATGACCAAATGGAAAGGTCATAATGATCTGCATTTGAATAAAAATCAGCCACGCAAGCTGGATCAAACATGGCACTTAGTTCTGCACTATAATTGGTGGGGCTGCAAACATAATTGAACACAAAGCAAACAAAACTTTACACTTTGCTATTTTTTGTTTTGTTTTAAAGTTTACAATCTGGATTCTATTTCTCAGATATTCCTCTATTATTCCCATCAAATTCGAACAAAATATTGACTATGAAATTGAAACCCTGGCCCCGCTCATCAAAAACAGCTAATTTAAAGAATTACAAATTATGTTCTATGGTGACATTATTTTTTTCTTTGAGTGCTGATGAGTTTCCCGACATTAAACGTCAGTCTGAAGAAGGGTCCCAACCCGAAACGTCACTTATTCTTTCCTCAACAACTGCTGCCTGACCCGCTGAATTACGCCAGCATTGCGTTTTGCTCTTATCACTGTTATTTTCTATCTATTTAGTTATCTGCAGAATGAATAATCAGGAAATATTGATTATCTTTATCAGTACTTACTGACATTCCACTGAAAAGTTCCACTGAAAGTTTTTTTTTCTCTATCCAGATGATGCCTGACCTGCACCTGCTGAGTGTTCCCAGCATTTTGTTTTTATCTCAAACTTCCAACATCTGCATTATTTTTGGTTTTCCATTGTTGATCGGTGCACTCTGTTCAATTTAGCATTGACCATTGAAGATGAGATAACAAATATATCTGGAGGAAACCTAGGAAGTCACAGGGAGAATGTGCAAATGCCACACAGGTAGCACCAGAGGTCAGGATCGAGCCCAGGTGTCTGGTGCTGTGATGATGCAGCTCTACAGCATGGAAAGAGGCTCTTTGATCAACTAAGTCCGCGCCAACCAGTGATCACCCATACATAACTTTTATCCTACACCCTAGGAACAATTTTGCTGAAGCCAAACCTCCACGTCTTTAGAATGTGGGAGGAAACCGGAGCACCCAGAGAAAATCCACGTGGTCACACGGAGAAGGTACACCCAGGGTCAAGATCGAACCCGGGACTCTGGCGCGGTAAGACAGCGACTCTACCGCTGCCCCACAGTGCCGCATAGATTCTACACTCCTGATCACTTTTCATTATTATTCTTCATCCCACTATCCCTCTTTAGATACTTTGGAACCTTTTATCAAGTCTATAACAATTTCATGCTGAACCCTTTTCTGCCATTTTTAGAATATACTAGACTAAGTGGGACCCGTTGGGTCCCAGGTTGACACGGGTGGGCTGGTCCCCCAACGCAATATTCCACCTCTCCACCAATTCCAATATTGGTGGCCAGTGGGGGGGTTCTGCAGCGCTAGCATGGGTGTTGTGGGTCAAGTCAAGTCAAGTCAAGTCAAGCACAATGAGTACAGGGCCAACAATCCATTTCAAGTCAAGTCAAGCACAGGGCAGGCGGGGCCAGCCAACAATACAATCCATTTGCTGTCATTTCAGGTGAACTCAAGCAAAGCAAATGCAAAGCAAAAGCAAAAACACAGAGCAGGTGGGGCCAGCCAACAATACAATCCATTTTCTGTCATTTCAGGTGAGCTCAAGCAAAGCAAAGGCAAAGCAAAAACAAAAGCACAGGGCAGGCGGGGACAGCCAACAATACAATCCATTCACTTTCATTTCAGGTGAGTTCAAGCAAAGCAAAGGCAAAGCAAAAGCACGGGGCAGGCTGAACAACTCATTTCATTAAGGGCTAACAAATCATTTATTGCAAGCACATTAAGGGTTCATGAATGATCATTTGTTAACCCTTAATGTGCTTGCAATAAATGATTTGTTAGCCCTTGTACATCTTTGAAGTGTGGGAGGAAACCGGAGAAAACCCAGTGACAGGGAGAACGTACAAGGGTGATTCTTCAGTAAGTGTCTACTTTTAAGTTTCTGGAAACCCGAAAATACAACTTACATTTTTGCAACTTTGAATGTTGTTTCACATAGATGAACATCTCTACTATGGGAAACATATGTTTGGTGCAATGTTTTAGAGAATTTAATTTATTTTTTCCTCTTCTTTTTCCAGGTTGCCCATTGCATAGTCATATCCGTCATATTTTTGTGATGAACAACACTGCAAAATATAACTGATTTAAGAATATAAAATCAAATTTTGGTCAGTCTTTCAAATTATAGAGTATCTTCTTCAAACAAACCACCCAAAAAATACTTTTTCAGTCTAACGCATTGATTTTAAACCTTCGTAACAGTTTACTGCCGGAAAAAGTGGTGATTTTCGGGAAGCATGGTAACCTTCACATAACTTTTCACCAACTTACTCTAAAACAATATTAACTTCAGATGAATAGGCAGAAGCATACTGTTCATTTATCAATTACAATTGATAATTATGGTCATTGTTGAAGGACATGACTTAGCATGGTGGAGATGATCAAGTTTGGGAGTGCCACGTGATGGAGATGACTAAAACTATCTTTAGGGCTGGGGTTGGGGCTAGGACTGCAGTTAGTGTTAGGGCTGACGTTAGAGTTGGGGTTGGGGCTAGGGTTAGGATTGGGGCTAGGATTAGGGTTAGGGTTGGGACTAGGGTTAGGGCTAGGATTAGGGTTGGGGCTAGGATTACTTACCCCCGATCTCCAGCTCCAGCAACTCCAGCCGGACACAAAACCATCGCAGCCGTTGCATCTTCCCGTGGCCCGATGTCCCTCTCCACGCCCGGCCCTCTTCAGCTCTTGTTCCCCGGTGGGGGAGGGGGGGGGGACAAGGGCTGAAGAGGGCCGGGCGTGGAGAGGGACATCGGGTCATGGGAAGATGCAACGGCTGCAACGGGGCTTTGTGTCCGGCTGGAGCTGGAGCTGGATGGAAATTGGGGGTTAAGTTGCGGATGTGGCCATGATAATGATAATAATAATAAATTTTATTTGCGGGCGCCTTTCAAAGTCTCAAGGACACCTTACAGAAATTAACAAGAGTAAAAAAACATATAATCGGAGTAAAATAAATAATAAAGACATCACCAATACACAAATTAAAGACAGAATTCGATCCAAAGACAAAAAATCAAAAACACAATGTGAAGAGAGAGCAGTGGCAGCTAAACCGCGCCAGCGTACACTCTCCCTTCCGACAGCCATATTGGACACAAACTAAAATATTCACTTACACACAAAAAATCATCCCCCCACAATGGTTATCACTGTGGGGGAAGGCACAATGTCCAGTCCCCATCCCCAGTTCTCCCAAAGTCAGGCCTACGGAGGCCCGATGTTCCTGGCCGTTCTGGCCGGGTGCTGTTGCCCCGGCGTCGGGAGAGTCCTCTCAGCGGCTGGGCCACCTGGAATGGCCGCTTCCTTACCGGAGGCCGCGGCTTCCGAAGCCGACAAGGTCGCGCCGGTTTGGAGATCCCAGGCTCCCGATGTTAAAGTCGGCGCCGCCCGCTCCGCAGACCCGCAACCCGGAGGTGTTGATCTTGGCGGTCACAGCTCACCGGAGCTCCAGCGCGTCGATCCAGCGCGGCGACCCAGGCAAGGCATCGCCCGCTCTGCTCCTGAATAGCGCTCCAGCGCTGTGCCGCCACCGAACCCGAGGTGCTGGGCGGTCCCCGCCAGGAAACGGCGCTCCACGCCCGCTGGGAGGGCACGAGGACGGGTCGACGGAGCAGCCCGGAGAAAAAGCTGCCTCACCGACCAGGTAGGGACCTAGAAATATTGTTACCCCCTAACCCCCACATTAAAAAGTCTATCTCTCCCACAAACAAAGCACAGGACTCACTAAAACTACAAAAAAAAAGTGAATTAAACGGACGGCTGCTGGTTAGCAGCCGTTCCCCAAGATGGCTCCTCCTCCGATGATGGGTATGGTGGCCCAAGCCTTTATCCCAGGATGGCCTCGCCGGAATGCCATATCGTTTCCCAAATGGCACATGGCACGATTTGTTTAGAACAAATCAAAAAACAACAATTTTTTAAAAACATCTCAAAGAGTTCAGCACCGCTCGGGAATGGTGCTGAATAATGGTATGTATCCGCTATGCAGCAAAAAAATGAGTTTTCACACGCTTCTCATCCCGCAAATCAGGAGGAATTCACTAGGTAGGGGACTTTTGAATTCCGCGGTCTTTTGAGGTCAGAAGTTCGCGTCTATTCTATTTATAGCCATGTGGGACGGCGCAACAAAACAGAGTGACGGTAATGGCTCCAATCGTCGGGACAAGAACTTTTTGAAAAAAACGGTAAGATTTATAAATTCATCAAGAATAGAGGAATTTTTTTAAGGGTGATAAATATTTTAATTATTAATACCTACCGTTTTAAAAGTTTTTTCATTTCAGATAAATCCCCCATTAAATAAATATGCCGACTTGAAATTTCACGAGTAACCATCGGAACATGCGGTTTTCGGGGGTGGGGGGGGGGGGGGGCATCGGACATCGGGAATTAAAAAAAAAAAAAGAACACTTTATTGATTTAGGGTTTAAGCTTTATTTATGAGGATAATGTTTATAAACAATATTGAAAAAGAAGAAATGGGATAGAATTACAGATTTTCCTTATATGCAGCATCAAAGTAGCGGGACACCAAAGTAGACACTTACTGAAGAATCACCCACAAACGCCAGACAGCATCCATTTTCAGGATCAAACCCAGGTCTCTGGTACTGTAAGACAGCAACTCTACCGCTGCACCACCCCTCCCTTTCAGCTTGGAGAGGGAAGTCTGATCATCTTATTGGTGCAGTCGTCACTTTCCCCCATGTTGGGAAGGCATTCAAATTTAACATACTTTAGGGATAACTAGACCGAGTTATGAAGCTGATGAACTAGACCCGTTGTGGAGCTGATTAAGCCGTTTTTGAAATGAGGCCCTTCCCCTGATGTCACTGGAAGATGTGGAGTATTCTGTTTCACTGCACCGTTGGGGGGGCGGGGCTAAGGTAGAAGGACACCCTCGGTGGGTGCATCACTCTGACTGCAAAAAGACAGCTGCACCGGGCCATGAATAAAGGCCTTTGGCCATGGTCCCGTTCTGGACAATATTCATTATAATTGGGTCCTTAATTACGACTATTGAGCCATGAAAAAAAAAAGTGTATCATAAGGCAGCCCATGCATATGCACGTTTTACCCCTGCGGACCAGTCCTGCTGGGTTTGTGCAGCGATGCCACGCCATGGGAAAGGAGGGATCCCCATGGTACCTATCCCTTTGAACACTACTGAGAAATATGCCCTACTATGCTTTTCCTCCTCCACTAATAGAACCAATTGTCAAAGTAACAGGGATAGCTCCCCAAGGTACGACGACTTTCAGGGTTGCTACATCCCTCCTTTTAAGTCAGATTCGAAAATCCATGTGACAGATGGGGCCCAACTCCCACGACTAAAGGTAATGGAGGTCTCCCAGAGGCCAGTCAATGTTATCACCAAGGTACAGGTGTTTTCCTGGGAAATAGCTTATGCCTTATTGTGGACACTAGTGCCACCTCCAGCCCACCCCGATTTGTTAACAACACATATTTTATATGTGGGTCATGGGTCTATCAATGGTTACCAGGGATGCCACCTACTGATGAGAATCGGACAAGACAGGTACATGGCCCCATTATTGGACAGGGTGCTGTTATTTGGCTTATGTTGTCCCTGCAATGCACCATTTTAACCGAGTAACTGACCATACCACACTTGTAAACCTTGCATCTGGATCTCGGCTAAAGCGGCACCTATCACCAGTTGAGAATATTGGCATGACTATGCTCCCCTGGTATGGAACAAATCGTAATGCATTTAAGGTTGACCGCCTTACTGGGCTATTGGAGGAATTGGCTAATAAAACAGCAGTTGTCCTGACGGAGATGCAGGCCCAGATTGGGGCAGTCAGCCGAAATGGTTGCTATGAGGATAGTGGTGCTACAGAATTGAATGGCCTTAGATTTCATTCTGGCCGAGGAGGGAGGCACCTGTGCTATCATTGGGCAAGACTGCTGTCCGTATATTCCTGATGAGTCCTCCAATATAACTGATCTGGCAGCCCATATCAAGAAGGAGATAGCTGAGATCCAGGGTATGGGGGAAAATCTGATTGGCGATCATAACCAAAGTATGTGGAGTTGGTTTGATGAATGGGGCTATATTTGGGGTCTGGTGTGGTACTATGGAATCATTATTTTAGTAGTTATAGCCATTGCCTTGCTACTTTATTACCTAGCACCGTGTATTTGCAAATGATTTGCTCCCAACTGCATCATTTGATATATATTGATTAGTTCTAATCAAAAGGGGGGAATGTAAGAGCTAGCGCAGTCCCCATCTTATTTAGCAATTTTATTCATGTTAGCTGCAACCTCCATTTTGTGAATAGAATGCTGGTTAAATTTAAAGATTGACTATTCTGTAAGTCTGCAGAAGCTTGTGAACATGACCTTCACTAACTAAGGGGAAGAGATAACAGCCGTTCCCTAGCATCTCGTTTCTTTGCCATATCAGTGTTCTGTCTGGAGGTTGCAATGAATACAATAGTGCTTTCTTGCCTATGCAACTGGGCCATGTATCTCTAAACTCCCATATCTCTTTAATGTTAGTTTGAAGGATTTCATGGCATGTAACTGAGCCCTTTGTTCACTTATGCCTACTAACCATGTGACTAATGTTGTTTTATCAGTATAAAGATACTTGTAATTTCTCTGTATACTCAGTAGAGTTGTAGCAGCTTGCGAGTGTGCATTTAAGGCTGTGTCCTATTTCACCCGGGTGACTTAGTAAAAGTTGATTCAACGAGACCTTTGACTCTTTGAATTATTATTCTACTCATCAAGTCTCACCAACTTTAACAATGGAAGGATATGGCACTGGCAAAGTCAGTTACCTCCAAATATGACATTTGTCACATGGACCTTTTGAAATCTTTTTTCTCATATACCAGATTAGGTATAAATTACTGGGTAAATTAGAAAATATTGTCCTACATTATATTTTGCAATATAACAAGCAAGCAAATGCTTCAAGCTATTCTTCCATGTCTGACCGATTCAATACCTAACTGATGGGATATTTATTAACAGTTTGTACAACTAAATTATGAGCATAATTACTAAAAGACAGTTTTGACGTTAATGTTTCAAATGTAAGGCTTCTCTGAATTTTAAAGAAATATAGCACATCCAATCCATTGTGAATATCCCCTAGTCAAACTTCAAGAAAGAATGTAAATGGTAAGCATAGTAGCATTATCACTGCTTTATGAAGCTCCAAACATACTGATCATATGATAATCTGCCAATCACACTGTAGACATACAATTTTGCAGTTTATGGTATTCTTGCTGAGCTTACCTTTTTAAAAATAGGCCTTGAGCAAAAAATCATTTTTATGAGAGACAGATCTGCTGCCCCAGCATATCTGGTGCAGTCACCATTGGAATCCACTTTGGCACAATCAGCTGCAACACTGCAAACACCACTGCATGTACAGCATAGCTGGTGAGATGGTACCAACCTTCTTTCGCGTGCATATGTACACACACACACATATATGCACACAGTTGCCAATGTGGTTGAAGCCATTCAATGTTTGTCCATGACTGACAGACATCAAAATGGTTAATAACACATCAAACTTGTTAAATAATTGAAAGTATTATAAACTTATTCTGGTATTGAAAGCACCAAACCATTTGCAAAACAATTTTGAAATGTTGAAACTTCCAAATAGCTTATTTTTCCAGCAGCCAATCCTTTGCATGGGGACTGCTGTGCTTAAGGCAAGTTTACCCTATTTCAAGTTCAGCAGGTGAGCTGGGGTCCACAAGTGCAGCAAGAAGACTGCCACGGCCAGGGGCAGAGGGTACAAAATGCCACTACCGACCCCATGCACTAAGGCTGCAGAACTACGCCGCTGACACTCTTAAGTAATTTTGAATTACTTAAGATTAGAAATGTACCTGTAATGCAAGTGTTGAGATATGTTGGATGCATCTTCAAAACTGCACAAATAGAAATAGAAAACAAGGCAAGCACTTTTATTATTTAAAAAGAGGCTAGTTGAAGGATATGTGAATGATTTATTACCAGACCAGTGGTAACAGCTATTGCTCCATAAGGACAAATATGCAATGTTTAAGTATAGATAAATCCAACAGAAATATTCAGTGATTTTGTTCCAAAGAAATACTACTTGTTTCAGAATATATTAATAACTAAATTATAGAAACTTAATTCAAAATCAAAAAACTGAAATGTTTTCAGTCATGTTTCAAATCCAACAAGTGCATTGTTACACTTCTAAGCAATTAATCGTCTGGTTTAAGTGTAAAATACACTTTCTATTCCTAACATGTGCTTGTAATAACTCTTCATTTATACAATTTTAAGTGTCAAGTTTAAAATAATACAAGATATTCATTTTTGACCATGTATTCTGACAGTCATAAGAATTGAGAAAATGTGATATTTCCAGAGCAGGCAAGATTTAAAGTTACAGTATTATCATTAAAATGTATTGTTGTTAGAAACTGCAGTGCTGAAAATATTTACATTGTAATGGCATTTCTCTAAAAAATGAATTACTTTAAAAATTGATTGCAAGTTACAGGTTCAAGGATTAATGTACAAGTGAATGAGGAAATGAAAAATACAAATAAAATGAAATCGAGCTGATGGTACAGGTTGCATTTGAGATTTTTTTTTTTTTTGTAGCTGCATCATTATTACAATCAGCTACCACCAAAATTTGTCCTTTTGGTACATATTTAATTGCAGACATTCCAAGTCACTACCTGGAGATCATAGAGCTGGAATGCGACTGACTCGATGTTGTTGTAGCAGCACTGAGCTGGGAGAAGCCACTATGACTAGATTCGAGACTCGTCATGGATCCCCTGGAATTAAAATAAGTCAAGTCAAGTCACATTTATTTATATAGCACATTTAAAAAACAATTCTCGTTGGCCAACGTGCTTTACATTTGTTATAAGAATAGTATAAACAAACTACATACATATATACATATAGCCCTCGCTCAGTGGACGTCAGGAAAGGCTTGGGAGTATAGATTAGTTTTTAGTCTTGACTTAAAGGAGTCGATGGAGGGGGCAGTTCTGATGGGAAGAGGGATGCTGTTCCACAGTCTAGGAGCTGCAACCGCAAAGGCGCGGTCGCCCCTAAGCTTATGCCTAGACCGCGGGATATTCAGCAGCCCCAAGTCGGACGATCTGAGGGACCTGGAGGTGGAGTGGTGGGTGAGAAGATTTAATGTAGGAGGGGGCATAATAAGATTTGATTTTGTGGCTTTTAATACATAACAAATCTTTTTTTTTTTAAATAACAGCTGTGTTTGAAAATTCTCCTTCTTTATTCCTAAATGTATTTGTAATACTTCTGTAAATAAAATCATAACATTGAAGAGGACCAAAGATTAATCTGATCATTGTTCTTGTACTGGGTCTGCAAAGTGGGTATCTAAGTCTTCCACACTTCCACACTCACACTTATATACTGGTTCGCCTCTTAAAAAAGTATCATCCCACTTGGTTCTTTCCTTAAAGATCTTCTAAGTCTCTATCCCAAAGTTAATGACACAAAACAATGGAAAACTGTTTATTTTTGTTAATAATTAATATTCTCCAAAAGTTTGAACAAAATCTGTAAATTAGTGCGTTTTGTTGTCGGTCTTAGTGGCCAAAAGCCTATTGATCAGTCTGGTCAACATGAGGAATTAGCGTGTAATGGTGACAGATACCCTACTGAGAACTACAGAATAAGTAGATTCAACTCTAATGTAGTTTAATGGTATTCGATCATAAAACATTGGAGCAGAATTAGGCCATTCAGCCCATCGAGTTTGCTCTGTCATTCAATCATGGACGAGCTACTTTTCCCTTCTCAACCTCAATCTCTGCAACATTTGATGCCCTTACTAATCCTATCAGTCTCAGCTTTAAAAATACCCAATGGCTTTGCCTCCACAGCCTTCTATGGCAATGAACTCCACGCATTCACCACCCTGTCGCAAAATAAATTCCTCCTCATCGCCATTCTCAAAGGAACATTCTTTTATTCTGAGTTTGCACCCTCTGGTCCTAGACGATCCCGCTGTAGACCCACCATCGATTTTTCGACATCTTTGGGGCCAGAGCCTTTCTGCAACATCCGTTTTGCTGGACCAACAGAGCTACTGGCCTCCGAGAGGAGCCCAATGGTACCGGATCAGTTACCGGATACCAGGAGCCGAGATATCGGCCTGCAAAGTCGGCCTCGGAAAGCGGCTATGGGAACGGACCTGCCAGCTCCGGCTGGAGTTTCAGAGCCCCAGCCGCAGGAGGCAAATTCGACCTGCCGATCGGCCGCGGAGGTCCTGATGAGGTCAAGATCGGCTGCCTCACCCAGCCTAGGCACCACACTTTCAGGGGGATTTCAAGTGCGCTCTGGTAATTTTGTACGGATGTATTGGATTTGGTACTTATCATGACACTGTGTAGACATGGTAATGCATTTGTAGTTTGTCCCTTACCTGAAATCGTCTGATCCTATAACTTCAGTGTAATACATAACTTTACACTTGTGGGATGAGACCTGCAATGTTGCCAGCACATCATCTACACGAGGTAGGTTGGTTGTAGCGCAAGAAGGCATATTGTGAAATTTCCACTGAAGTATATAAAAACCAGGCCATCTTGTTACATGTGAACCCTGTAAATAATGCAGAGGATTGACGTCATTGATTAATTCAACATTTTTCTAAAAATATACAAACGCTACTTAAACTGCACATCACATCAAATAACTCAAATTTCACTGTACCTTAATTGGTGCATGTGAGAATAAACTGACCTTGAAACCTTGAAGGATACACGGAGTCTCAATATCTTGACCACAGTCCCAAAATAACATTATAACAAACTAACAGTAAAAAACTGACCTGGACACTTTCTCCTTCTTTACAGATCAGAGGTGACTCCACCATGCTATAATCCATTCCTAGTTGCCATGATTTATCTATCAGCTGCACATTATTTCCTCCAGGGCATGTTATACCATGAGCCCCAAGGGTATCCTTTTTCGGAAGCTGAGGTGCTCGCTTTGAATGATAGATGTTGAAGGCAATATCTCCTTTTAACACATCAAAATCCCAGGTTATCACAGAAGATGCATCCACTATTTCAATTGATAACTGGAGAAAAAAAATTGAATACACAATATCAATATGGGCAACACATGACCTTGGGTAATGTACTATGTAGATTTTGCACGTTCTCCCCATGACCGCGTGGATTTGCTCCAGGTACTCCGGTTTCCTCACACATTTTTTGCCTCCCCCAGGAGATCACGCGGTTCTTGGGGTGGAGAGGGGTGATAGCGGTATGAAGGGGAGGGTAGTGTCTTGTGTTCTGTGTCTTGTGTCTACTGTTTGTGGGTAAGTGTGTCTGTTTAGTGTTCAGCCATGAGCGAATGGCGGTGCGGGCTCGACGGACCTGGTGGTCTACTCTCGCACCTACTTTCTATGTTTCTATGTTTCTATCCCAAAGTATAGGTTTGTAAATTAATTGGCTTCTGTAAATTGCCCCTAGTGTGTAAGAAGTGGATGCAAAAGTGCGATAACATGGAACTAGAATAACCGGGAGAATGATGGTCAGCATGGACTTGCTGGGCCGAAGGACCTGTTCCCATGCTGTATCTTTCAATTAATCACCATCTGGAGGATCTTTAGGGGAAACTCAAAGACAAAACTGCCTTTGAAGCAATAAATTGTGGATATAACATTTTTAAATAGCTTAATGGAAAACAATCTTACCTCATGAGGTGACCCTTTGAAAACACTTGCCGACTGATAGATAGTTTCAGTCAACAGCCTGATGTCATCATTGTCCATCTCTTCCGGTGTTCTGTACATAGATTTAGGGATTAAACCTCCTTCTGGAACTTCACACTACAGAAAAGTCATTCAAACATTGTAAGATGATATTTCTGGATCAAATTTTTCTACATTTAGTCAAATGCACAGCAGGTTAATGTCAAGGATTGTGGGGCCCGATGCATTGAAGTAGTAGCATGAACATCTGTTACACATTTATAAATACAGTGAGCTGTCAATAACTGATTACAAAATGGAGTCTGGGATCCGCTGTTGCTGATTCTCCTCTGTAACCAAGGTTTACGAGAATGATCCCGGGAACGACTGGGTTAACATATTTAGAGCATTTGAAGGCTCTGGGTCTGAACTCGCTGGAATTTAGGATGGAGGAGGGGGGTGGGGGGAGGGGGAGAGATCTCATTGAGACCTACAAAATAATGAAAGGCCAAGATAGAGGCGGAGAGGATGTTTCCACTAGTTGGAGAGTTTAGGATCAGAAGGCACAACCTCAGAATTGGACATGAGGAGGGATTTCTTTAGCCAGAGGGTGGTGAATCTATGGAATTCATTCCCACAGACGGTGGTGTAGGCCAAGTAACTGGGTATTTTAAAAGCGGAGAGTGATAGGTCTTCATTAGTAAGGGCGTCAGAGGTTACGGGGAGAATGCACTAGAATGGGGTTGAGAGGGAAGAATAGATCAGCCGTGGACTGAACAGTCTAATTCTACTCCTATGTCTTATGCAAAAGAAATATTATCAACAGCTACATTTTTTCCCTTTCTGTGAACCAACAAAAATTGTGCATTTGCCTTTACATTCTAATTGTCCATATTAGACAACGGCTGGTCTTAAGCACATGTACCAGTGCCCTCCATAATGTTTGGGACAAAGACCCATCATTTATTTATTTGCCTCTGTACTCCACAATTTTAGATTTGTAATAGAAAAAAATCACATGTAGTTAAAGTGCACATTGTCAGATATAAATAAAAGCAATTTTTACACATTTTGGTTTCACCATGTAGAAACTACAGCAGTGCTTATACATAGTCCCCCCCATTTCAGAGCACCATAATGTTTGGGACACAGCAATGTCATGTAAATGAAAGTAGTCATGTTTAGTATTTTGTTGCAAATCCTTTGCCTGCAATGACTGCTTGAAGTCTGCGATTCATGGACATCACCAGTTGCTGGGTGTCTTCTCTGGTAATGCTGCCAGGCCTGTATTGCAGCATCTCCTCGGGCTCCTCCTCCTCCTCCTCCCCTTTTCCTTCTTTCTTTCCCCACCCCCCATCAGTCTGAAGAAGGGTTTCGGCCCGAAACGTCGCCTATTTCCTTCGCTCCATAGATGCTGCTGCACCCGCTGAGTTTCCCCAGCAATTTTGTGTACCTTCGATATTCCAGCATCTGCAGTTCCCTTTTGAACACATCTCCAGCTTATGCTTGTTTTGGGGGCTAGTCCCCTTCAGTTTTCTCTTCAGCATATAAAAGGCATGCTCAATTGGGTTCAGATCGGGTGATTGACTTGGCCACTCAAGAATTAACCATTTTTTAGCTTTGAAAAACTGTTGCTTTAACAGTATGGGATCATTGTCTTGCTGTAGAATGAACCGCCAGCCAATTAGTTTTGAGGCATTTGTTTGAACTTGAGCAGATAGGATGTGTCTATACACTTCAGAATTAATCATGCTACTACCATCAGCAGTTGTATCATCAATGACGATAAATGAGCCAGTGGAGTATAGAGGCAAATAAATAAATGATGGGTCTTTGTCCAAAACATTATGGAGGGCACTGTATACAACACACCAATGTTGATTGATTAATTAATTCTAGGTATTAATTAATTCTAGGAACATTAATTAATAATTGATTCATTAATTAATTCTAGGTATTAGAATACATAGAATTTATTAATCCATCCTTGGTATCTCGTTGCTTCTTTTATCAGACAAATCAAAACATTTGTGGTCATAGATTCTTACCATACATTCGCCTCCAAGGAAATCAGGGATCACTTCTTTGTCTATGTAATCAATGAGCCCTCCAGGTCCCTGGTAGTCATTCCCTGCATAGATTAGAAATTTCTTTCTTGTATTGTCATCAATGAAAGGACTGACCTAAAGTCAAAAGAGGACACAAAATCACAACATTCAATGGAGAAATATTTAAATATGTTTAATCAGCTTCTCAGCCAAATCAACAACTTACCAATGTCCACAGTACTGGAAAAACTCGAGGTGCCCTGAGAATTAACAATCGACCGAGTGTTTCTGGATAGTTAGCCTCAACCACCTCAATGATTCTCAGCAGTGCCTTAACACCAGGCCGCCAAAGATGCCTCATGTTCAAACCTTCTAAGTCCACCAAACATGTCCATGAGCTATTAATAAAGTAAGCAATTTTTTAGTAAAAGAGTGCCATGATATTCAGAGTTAATTATTGTAACATTAACAGGAAATTAATTTATGTTCGATGCTGATTGATCATGGTACTTGCAATTACCTGATGGGTCTTCCAAACACATTGGTGTTTTCTTCACATCGTCTTAATCCTTCTTCATTAATAGACAGGACCTAGTTTAGAACAAGAACAACATATGGGCAAAATGATTCTCAATTTAAAAAGAAAACTTGTCTTTTCTTTTTAACTGAGCACTAATTGTACACAGTAAAATAATCTACTGGAAGAACTGAGCTATTCAAGCAACTTCTGCAGAACATAGAACAGTACAGCACAGGATCGGGCCCTTCAGCCCACGTTTGTGCCAAACATGATGCCCAGTTAAACTGATCTCATCTGCCTGTACATGATCCATATTCCTCAATTCCCTGCACTGCCATGTGCCTATCTGAAAATCTCTTAAATGCCATTATTGTAATTATGAAATTTGCACAAGGGCATATATGTAAATTAAATGTTCCTATCACTTAAATGTTGTTTTATATGTTTCTTGTTCATACAGTGCCCTCCATAATGTTTGGGCCAAAGACCCGTCATTTATTTATTTGCCTCTGTACTCCACAATTTCAGATTTTAAATAGAAAAAAAAAAAATCACATGTGGTTAAAGTGCACAGTCAGATTTTAATAAAGGCCTTTTTATACATTTTGGTTTCACCATTAGAAATTACAGCAGTGTTTATACATAGTCCCCCCCCCATTTTAGGGCACCATAATGTTTGGGACACAGCAATGTCATGTAAATGAAAGTAGTCATGTTTAGTATTTTGTTGCATATCCTTTGCATGCAATGACTGCCTGAAGTCTGCGATTCATGGACATCACCAGTTGCCAGGTGGCTTCTCTGGTGATGCTTTGTCAGGCTTGTATTGCAGCCATCCTTAGCTTATGCTTGTTTTGGGGGCTAGTCCCCCTTCTGTTTTCTCTTTAGCAACGGCATGCTTAATTGGGTCCAGATCAGGTGATTGACTTGGCCACTCAAGAATTGACCATTTATTAGCTTTGAAAAACTCATTTGTTGCTTTAACAGTATGTTTGGGAGAATTATCTTGCTGTAGAATGAACCACTGGCAATGAGTTTTGAGGCATCTATTTTAACTTGAGCAGATAGGATGTGTCTATACACTTCAGAATTCATTATGCTACTACCATCAGCAGTTGTATCATCAATGACGATAAGTGAGCCAGTACCTTCAGCAGCCATACATGCCCAGGCCATAACACCCCCACCGATGCAATGGTATGCTTCGGATCTTGGCAGTTCCATCTCTCCTCCATACTTTGCTCTTTCCATCACTCTCATATAAGTTAATCTTCATCTCATCTGTCCCCAAAACCTTTTTTCCAGAACTGTGGTTGCTCAAGTACTTATTGGCAAACAGTAACCTGGCCATCCTATTTTTGTGGCTAACCAGCGATGTGCATCTTGCAGTGGACCTCTGTATTTCTATTCATGAAGTCTTCTGCGGACAGTGGTCATTAACAAATCCACACCTAACTCCTGAAAAATGTTTCTGATCTGTCGGACAGGTGTTTGGGGATTTTTCTTTATTATAGAGGGAATTCGTCTGTCATCAGCTGTGGAGGTCTTCCTTGGCCTGCCAGTCCCTTTGCGATTAGTAAGCTCACCAGTGCTCTCTTTCTTCTTAATGATGTTCCAAACAGTTGATTTTGGTAAGCCTAAGGTTTGGCTGATGTCTCTAACAGTTTTATCCTTGTTTCTCAGCCTCATAATGATTTCTTAGACTTTCATTGGCACAACATTGGTCCTCATGTTGATAAACAGCAATAACAGTTTCCAAAGGTGATGGAAAGACTGGAGGAAAGACTAGGTGCTGAGTGCTCTCTTATACCTGCATTAAGGAGGCAATTAAACACACATGAGCAATTACAAACACCTGTGAAGCCACATGTCCCAAGCATTATGGTGCGCTGAAATGGGGGGGGACTGTGTATAAACACTGCGTAATTTCTACATGGCGAAATCAAAATGTGTAAAAATGGCCTTTATTAAAATCTGACAATGTGAACTTTAACCACGTGATTTTTTCTATTACAAATCTCGAATTGTGGAGTACAGAGGCAAATAAATAAATGATGGGTACAGAGGCAAATAAATAAATGATGGGTTCAATCCTGACTACAGGTGCAGTCTGTACGGAGTTTGCACGTTCTCCCTGTGACCACATGGATTTTCTCTGGGTGCTCCAGTTTCCTCCCACTGTCCAAAGGCGAACAGGTTTGTAGGTTAAATGGCTTATGTAAAAGGTAAATTGTCCCCAGTGTGTAGAATTGTGCTTGTGTATGGGATAATTGCTGGTCGGCGCGGAATCAGTGGGTCCAAGGGCGGGTTTCCACTGTATCAAAGTAAATGTTTTGAAATTAAGGACATTAAATTTTCATAAATACTTAGCACGTTGTGCTACTTCCATAATTTAATTTAAAAAAACTGTTCAATTGGCATTGTGGAGACAAGGGCTTTCGTTACATCACCCAAACCCTCCTCGTATAAAGGGACAAATGGATCAGGCTTTCCTCAGCTGGACAAGCACTGCTGTCCACCAGCTGGTTCCAAGATGTTCCCGCACCATTACACACTGTTGTTTTAGTTAAGGAAACTTTCATTTTATTTTAAGCCCCTTTGGGCCACAACCTGAGTTTATTGCTAATTCTAAATTAAGTGAATGGGATTTCAAATAAACCCTGTGGAGCTTGCCATCTGATTTTAAATTATTTTAATGCTCTGTTTTATGTGGTACTTAACCGAGAAGGAAACAGTGCCAATTAAACTAAAGTTTTTGCAACTGATCAATGGACAATCACCTAATGAATCGAATTATTTCAAAATGCCCATCACAAAATCATTGAATCATTACATCAGGCATTTTAATTGTTTTATTGTTCGGATTAGAAAGATAAAATTATCAGCTTTAATGGAGTGGTGGTTTTGCTAACAACTTGTACTTCTGGTGCAAAGCCTGAAACCAGAGCAGATTAAAATGCAAGCTTCCCTCTCATCTCCCCACACGAGAGCTCAACAAGGGCGGCACACGGTGGCCGCAGCGGTAGAGTTGCTGCCTTACAACGTTTGCAGCGCCAGAGACCCAGGTTCAATCCTGTCTGCACGGAGTTTGTACCTTCTCCCCGTGACCACTTGGGTTTTCTCCAAGATTTTTGGTTTCTTACCACACTCCAAATGCGTACAGGTATGGAGGTTAATTGGCTTGGTGTATGTGGGCCGAAGGGGCCTGCTTCCGTGCTGTATCTCTATAAAAAGTTTCCTGGTCATCACAGCCACAGTCCATTGATGTGAAATGAGGAAAAAGATTCTATACACTGCACTACCTGAAGAAACCACAATATCTAAAAGCCATTTGCGAAAGATGTGAGCTACAGCATGTGTTTATTCTTAATAGCAGGTGCCTCACAGTATTTTTGCTGACAATGCACAATTCCACTAATTCAACATCCCGTATACTAGAAATAATGGAATTAGATCTGATGATTACATTGCACTCACATGCCGTAATAGTGCTTCCTCTCCAAGTGCTCTGACAAGACCTTTGGTATCCATTTGTCCAAGTCTTAAAATGTATAACGGTCTCCCATCTGTTTAAAAGCAAATTGTAACACGGTATTACTTGTTCCTATTATTAATAGTGAAAGTAAAATGGAATGATTTAAAAAAAGATTCAGCCAACAGTATTTAAAATCCTTTGATTTTCAAACTTAAGGAAATTCAGATACTCTCCATCAATATGAAAAATTGAGATGAAAACATGCAAAATAATTAGAAAAGCAAATCATTGTAATGTTTATTCCACACAGCATCTAATTAGTATATTTAGCAAACATTTTGTCAACATTATTACTGTCTGTGATTACGATCAATTGTTGCTTCCATAAATCTAGCCACAGCACATCAGTTTAATGAACCAAAAATTCACAAAATAACAAGAACTATTAATTTTAGTCTCCCGCATTGGAAGCAGTTCAGAGAAGATTCACAAGGTTGATTCTGGGATGAAGGGTAAAAATAAAGAACTGCAGCTGCTGGTTTACCAAAAGAAAGACAAAGTGCTGGAATAACTCAGCGGGTCAGCAAGCATCCCTGGAGAACATGAATAGGTGACCTATCAGGTCAGGGCCCTTCTTCAGACTGGAGAAGGGTCCTTGCCTAAAACAGCGCCTATCTTTGTTCTCCAGGAATGCTGTTTGACCCACTGAGTTACTCCAGCTGTTTGAATCTTTTCCAGGATTGTCTTATGAAGAACAATTGAGCAAGTTGAGACTACACTCATTGGGGTTTTGAAGAGCATCAAGTGATCTTAATGAGTTACTCCAGCTGTTTGAATCAAGATGCGTAAATGCTAAGTCAATGCTTCCTTTTGCCAGAAGGTCTAGTACCATGGAGCAACAACCAGAATAAGGAGGAGAGAAATGAGCAGTGATTTCATCCCAGACAGTAATAAATATAATTAATTCTCTTGCCAAGAGCTGCAGAGGCCGATTCACGGAATGCATTCCAGATAAAGATTTTTTTTTAGAATACAGTAGAGTGAAGTATTATGTAGAATGGGCAAAAAAGTATAGTGTAAAAGATGCAGATTGGCTTTGAAGTTGAGGGGCATTTTACATTAATAAGAAAATGATATGTTGTGCCACTGATCTTGGAGGCAAATATTATTATCCTGCCCCTAGCTCATTGTAGTCATTTTGCAGATTTATGACATCTGTCAAAACCCACAAACATTTGCATGGTTACATGCAAGGCCATAATTACTTTGTGGCTATTGGGTGGTTAATAGAACCTAGCACTTTAAGCAAACATTTACACATTAGTACTGCGACAATTGAGCATAAAATGAAAGTTAACATTTTATTACCTCGGTCATGATGATGCCAACCTCCTGTGTAATAATCAGGCAACACCTGAGGTGGTGTCCAAGTCTCCAAGAGGTAGTCGACTTTGTGTTGTTTGCGCCAAGTCAAGGACTGGCACAGAAGCTCTCTTGCTTTATCAATATTGAAATCACGTGCTCTTAAGAAACGCAGAATGTGTTCATCCTTTGGAATCTGTGAAAACCATAACACAACAACAGTTATGAGAGAAAAAGTTCAATTTCCTTTTAACTGGAAATTTAAAAAACAGTTCACTTGATCAGTTGTTTATCCAAATGTTACAGTTTCTGATCCAAATCATTCAGTTCAATAAAATGTTGGAGTAACTCAGCAGCTCCGGCAGCTTCTCTGGAGAAGCCATCATTTGCCAGGCTTTGTCTCATCCCCACCTCGCTTCCAGCTTTCTCCACCTCCTACAATCAGTCTGAAGAAGGGTCCCAACCCGAAATATCACAGAAATAGACATTATGTGGGTACAATTGTGATATTTAAAAGACCATTAGACATTGGGACCCCTCTTCAGACAGATTGTAGTAGGTAAGATATGGAGTAGGTAGACTGATAGGTAGATATATGTGTAGGGCATTTTGGATTTGTAGATGGTTGGAAAAAGGTTGGACTGAAGAAAGATCCCCACCCGAAACATTGCCTTATTCCCTAGCCATATTCTCCAGAGATGCTGCCTGACCCACTGAGTTATTCCAGTACGTTATGCCTCACTTTGCAAGCCAGCATCTTCCATTCCTTATATGGTTGCAGTCCTGGTTACTGGCTCAGAACCACAGTAGGAATACTAATTTAATAATAAAAATGCTTGAAAGTAGTTTAAACTTTGCGCATGAAAACTGGGAAACACTGCAATGATCGTGCCACTGAGCAGATTAAAAAGCAAGTTATCGAATACATTAGCTGGTGAGTCATAGAATCACAGAAACCATTTTTAACTAACCGATAGGCTGGGGGTGGGGGGGGGGGGGGGGGGGGGGAGATGGTGTGGGGCAGAGATGGAGGGAGGAAGGCTGCAAAAAAAAAGTTTTGAAACTGATGCTTATTGTATCTACCAAGGCAAAAAGGGTTTGCGAGGATGTTATTGCTACTGGAAGGTTTAAGCTATAGTGGTTGGGTCTTCTTTCCCTAGAGCGTAGGATTTAATATAGGTATATAAAAACATGAAGGGTACAAATAAGGTGAACAGCCACAGCCTTTTCAGGATATTGAAAAATTAGAGGTCATAGGTTTACGGTGAGAGGGAAAAGATTAAAAGGAAATCCGAGGGGCAAGTGTTTCCCACACAGGATATGGCGCATACATACGAAGCTGGCAAAGGATGTGGTAGAGTTGGGTACAATTGTGATATTTAAAAGACCATTAGACAGGTAAGTGGACAGGAAAGGTTTGGAGGGATAACGGCCAGGCACAAACATGTAGCATTAGCTTAGTTAAGCAACTTAGTCATCATGAATGAGTTGGGTCATGCTTCATAGCTCTATGACTATGAGATTCATTTATAATTTCCTGAATGTATCAGCAAATTAGACAAAATCAATCAAGCTTAATGCACGGATGTTTTCCAAAAAACTATGGATTACCTGTTCAAAATGTAAATTACCGATTTAGAGATGAACTATAATTACCTATTAAAGTTTCATATAACTACTATTCAAAATTCTATTGTTGTGCTTTTATTACATTTCATTATAACACCATTATAAAGTAATGTCAACAAAACTAGTTTATATCAAAACACACCATTTTGTGCATCCATAAGGGAAAAGCTCTCCAAATTTAACTAATCAGGCTTGTCCCAGATAGCAAACAGAATAAGCCTGCACACTGTTGTCCCATATTTAACAATGACCCTGAATGTAAATTATCACTGAGAATATTTTGTTTAGTCGAGATCAATAATAATAACACTAAAAAGTCAGGAACATCAACTTAAAGAACTGACAGCGAGGCAATTGCTTGCTGCCAGGAAGCAGACTAGAAGTGACAGATGGTGAAATACTGGGTCAGGTAACAGGTTAAGATAAACTAGGTCATTCTGCTTTTAAATCCTTACCTTGCCCTTGTGTGCTTCCTGAAGCCATGCTCGAAGCCTAATGAGACAGCTTTCTTGCAATGGTGTCAAATCACCCAAATAACGCTCAATATAATCGGCTTCTAATTTATCTAAAACACAATTAGAGCTTAATGTTACACATAAATTAGAAACATAGAAACATAGAAAATAGGTGCAGGAGTAGGCCATTCAGCCTTTCGAGCCTGCACCGCCATTCAATATGATCATGGCTGATCATCCAACTCGAATTGAGGGAGCTCACAAATTGAGGGAGCTCACTCTTTTTAACCTGGAAATGCTGTACTTGTTATCACGTTTAAATATATAATTTTATTAGAAGAGAACGATTGATGTTTCAGCATTTTTAAACCAAATAAACTTTGAAAGTATTACCTATTCCAGGGGCGGGGAACCTGCAGCCTTAAGGCCACATGCGGCCTTCTAGGCCATTAAGTGCGGCCTTTTGAATGAATCTAAATTTTGTAGAACAAATCCTTTTATTTTTTATTAATATGTTTTTGTTCATCTTGTATTATTTTTATTTTAATCTTAAAATGAATCTATTTAAAATACCAAAGAGTAAAAGAAGATTCAATGAAATAATCTTCCCCGACTGACGGCCACAATTAAAACTTGAGTACAGTTATCCATTGATCAATTTCAATTTATTGAGGAATTTAATGCATGAGGGCTATTTTAACAAAATAATGTACATTTTGAAGTATATCTAATTGAAGTTTCTTGGATGCGGCCTTATTAGTTACAGCTAACTTAATGCGGCATTCCGACCTGAAAAGGTTCCCCACCCTTGACCTATTCCCATGATTTTCTCATTGGTTTATTTAAATACTTATGAGGAATACATTACTGTTTCTCATTCACGCCTGAACAAAATAAATGAACATGATCTATTTTTAAGAATGTGCAATGATATGTAAATAGATACGTGAAAGAAACAGGCAATTGAACAGCTAAGGGAATTAAAATCTTAGATGTTTACCATCCGGTGTTCCAGAGAGAGAATCAGGTGAATTATTTGAAGCAGCAATTAGATCCTTATTGACGTGTTCTTCCTTTCTAACTGCATCACCTCGATTGGGAATGGCCACAGCTGGAGAGGATGTCAGTTTCTGGACAGGAACTGGTTTTTCAACGTTAATTTTTAATATTGGTGTCCAACGTGGTGCAGAGGTAATGCCTTCTTCCTCCAGCTGTTTTAGGTAATATTCAATTATTTCTTTCCCCTAGAAAATGTACATACGCAGCATGTTAATTTACAAATTCAAAATGAGTACAGTTATCCATTGATCAATTTCAATTTATTGAGGAATTTAATACAGGATAGTCCAATAATCCAATTATGATGCACATTTAATTTGGAGATTGTATATAGCCTATAATCTCGGAATACCCCACCTTCTTTAGCACCTGATTATATATTTAAATATTATATTTGTATCCAAAAGTTAGAATAATTATAAAAATATGACAAATCTTGAACGACATGCAGTTCCCAAAGTGTTCAGAGAAACAGCATGGAAACAAGGCTTTTTAACCATCTAGTCCATGCCGACCACTGATCACCCATTCACACAGGTTCTATGTTATCCCACTATCTCATCCGCTCTCTACACAACAGGGGCAATTTGCAGAGACCAATTAGCCTACAACACCGCACAGAAAGTGGGAGACGTGCAAACTCTGCAGTCGCAGAGAGAACATGCAAACTCCACACACACTGAGATCAGGATCGAACCAGGGTCTCCGGCACTGCAAGGCAGCAGCTCTACCCGATGCATCACTGTGCTGTCCTCACTTTTCTTGTATTTTATTCCAGGCAAATCAATGAACTGAATTACTGTCCGAGAGATAAACACACCACATTATCAGCCATAAACAATGAACAAAAAACAAGTTAGTCACTTGTTGATTGTTGTGGAAATAAAAATCACTGGGACAGAAGGCAACCCATCTTCTGGCGCGCTGGGATTACAGCAGCACCAGGCAGCTCTTTGCACCACTTCATTGCAAATCAAAGATGCAATACAAGAAGCTAGAGGTGGGTCTGACCAGGAGTAACCAAACGTTTCAAACTATAAAAACGATGTTATGGAGCAAACACAGCGTTGTTATAAAATGACTCCTACATAAAACACCGATGATCTAAAATTAAAACAGAGAAAGGATTGACATGGGTAACTATAATTCAGCTTTGGATTTGCAGCTCTATCAGACTTTAGAGATACCGCTTGGAAACGGGCCCTTTGACTCACCAAGCTGCACCGACCAGCGATCACCCGTACACTAGCACTATCCTACGCAATCTTACTGAAGCCAATTAACGTATAAACCTGCATGTCGTTGTGGGAATGTGGGAGGAAACCGGGACACCCAGAGAAAACCCGCACGGTCACTGGGAGAATGTACAAACTCCGTACAGACAGCACCCGTAGTCAGGAAGGCAGCAACTCTATCAGTGTGCTGCCCCTAAACAAATTTAATTTCACAATAATTGGAAAATAATATCAGAGTAGATAGGCATGCATGTATTCTACAATTATGTTAAGAGTTTAAGACTCACCACATTACTAAATAATATAAATAGTCATGATAAATAGGCTTGATAGTTCCAGCTATTATCTTTATCACTAGGCTATATCTGCATTCGTATAGATAGGATAAAGATAGACAGACATAGAACTAACCCTTTCATTAACATACCTTTTTTATACTGCTGGCATATTGTTTCATTGCTATCTTTTCAACAGTACTTTCAAACCCAAAAAAAGACTTGATATCAAGACTCGCTGACTGCTCAAAGCAAGTCCAATCTTCATTTTCTTGATGAACCTAGTAGCACACAAGACAGGTCATTCCTGGTTCACACCCGATTTTTAACAGTTCCAGATAATGACCATCACTCTACTTAATGCAATTTTCCTTTTTTTAAAACACTGCCCACTGATGAAATACATACATTTACTGAACATTTTAAAATATGGTTTAAACTTTACACAATGTAATATATCGTTCACAAAGATATCAAGCTGTCAAAATGCAAATATTTTGCATTAACAATGGTGCAAAGTATATTATCACAAAAGAAGGGCTCAAAATACACGGCTGTTATTATTTCTATTAGCTCACTGCACTTGATTATAAGATGCAATCAAGCGCGAGGATTACAGTTAAGGTTCCACAGATCCAGCAACTGGCCACTTAACTGAAATGGGGCTAACCTGGTTTTGGTTTATTGTCACATGTAAACCAGGTACAGTGAAAGCTTTGTTTTTAATACTACCCAAACAGATCAGATATACAATACATAGATACAATCAAGTCAAACTCAAGTACAATAGATTAAACAAAGGGGAAGATACAGAGACTATAGCTCTCAGGATTGTAATACAATCATTCCATAGACAAAGTCCAATGCTTTCAATTGATTAGAGGCGACTTGGACAATACCCTAGCTAATGGAAGGACCGTACAGATGCCCGATAACAAGCTGTTTTGGAGTGTGGTGGTGCATGCTTTCAAGCTTCTGCACTTCCTGTGTAATGGGAGCAGGGAGAAGGATGAATGACTGGGTGGGACAAATCCTTGATCATGTTGAATATAGATTCTAATTGAAAGTATGCATAAATAGATGTTTTTAAAAAATGACCAAATTCACACACACCAGTGATATTAAAATTCAATTACTGCTGTGAATTATTTGCAAGCCACATGTTATCAAGTATGACCAAGCTCTAGGGTGTGATGTGATTATGTTGTTACTGATAAGAGCTTTCAAGAGGCAGCAAATGGCTCGAAACTTTGACATGGCATTGAGTATCAAACCCAGGCCTCATCAATGGCAGGTTATTTAATCAGCGTTAAAAAAAACTATGCTAATTTTCCTCACTCTTAATCAAAACAAGTAGAATTAAAGAAATTAATGGAAAAGCAACTCAAAGGCAGCAAATGTCCATCTTTTAAATTCAGTCTCCAAAATGTGCAGTTCATTAATATTAAGAATGGAAAAACAATATTTCTTCACAATAACAATATTATATTACCATTGTTTCAACATTATAATTTCAGAGAAACCACTTATCGACAGAGCACACAGGACCCTCTGGCAGCGACCCGCACCCTCTGAACCTCCCCGGCCCTTTGTAATGCATCTACACTACTACCATACCCTGGAAGATATCATACGCAAAGCGTCATCGACAAGAAACATCCAATACCAATGTAAAAAGATCCAGATCTTCCCCGACTACCCACCAACCACCGCGAAACGGACAGCACTCTTCACTAAAACCAGAGAAATGCTACGGGACCAACCCGGCATCAGATCCGGCCTGCTCTATCCAGCGACACTCCTGGTGACCAACAACGGCAAGCAAACTTCATTCACCGATCCCCAAAAAGCACAGGACTACACGGAACACCTCCTCAGAACATGGTCAGACACAACAAAAAACATATAATACACTGGATGGTCCAGCCTCTCTCTATTATATATAGTCCCTCTGGTCCTCACCTTTCACCCCACCAGCCAGCAAATACAACACATAATCCTCCGCCATTTCCGCCACCTCCAACGTGACCCCACCACTCGCCACATCTTCCCATCTCCCCCCATGTCTGCCTTCCGCAAAGACCGCTCCCTCCGCAACTCCCTCGTCAATTCTTCCCTTCCCTCCTGCACCACCCCCTCCCCGGGCACTTTCCGTTGCAACCGCAAGAAATGCAACACCTGTCCCTTCACCTCCCCCCTCGACTCCATTCAAGGTCCCAAGCAGTCGTTCCAGGTGCGACAAAGGTTCACCTGTATCTCCTCCAACCTCATCTACTGCATCCGCTGCTCTAGATGTCAGCTGATTTACATCGGTGAGACCAAGCGTAGGTTGGGCGATCGTTTCGCCGAACACCTCCGCTCAGTCCGCAATAACCTACCTGACCTCCCGGTGGCTCAGCACTTCAACTCCCCCTCCCATTCCCAATCCGACCTCTCTGTCCTGGGTCTCCTCCATTGCCAGAGTGAGCAACAGCGGAAATTGGAGGAACAGCACCTCATATTCCGTCTGGGGTCCTTGCGTCCTTATGGCATTAACATTGAATTCTCCCAATTTGGCTAGCCCGTGCTGTCTCCTCCCCTTCCTTAACCCTCTAGCTGTCTCCTCCCACCCTCCCACCCTCGGGCTCCTCCTCCTCCTCCCCTTTTCCTTCTTTCTTTCCCCACCCCCCATCAGTCTGAAGAAGTGTTTCGGCCCGAAACGTCGCCTATTTCCTTCGCTCCATAGATGCTGCTGCACCCGCTGAGTTTCCCCAGCAATTGTGTGTACCCTCTCTCTATTATATGTTTGTGTTTCACAAGTTCTCTAACTGTTGTTAACTAATTAATTGATACTATGTTATAATCAGTTGTTTTAGTTTCTTATATTTTTGGAAAGTCGCCGAGCTATTTTTAAGGTAAGAAGTAATGGAGGTAAACAAGTAGAATTAAAGAAATTAATGGAAAAGTTACTTAGTAGAGAAGCTTCTTAACTTTAATATTTAGTTTTTAAAATTTATTATTTCTTTAATTTCTTTTTATTTCCCATAGTGAACTCGCGCCATAACTATTTTGGTAATGGCTAGAGATATTTTAGCCATTAGCTATTGTTGTTAGGTATGTTACTATTTCTAATGCAGAAAACACAGAGAAAATCTGACAGGGACAGATCTATTCAGAAAGACCGATCTCTTGTAGATAAAGACACCCCATATGATACACAATTGGGATGCAAAGTAACGCAAGTAATGAGACTAGCACAAAAAAAGGTTTGACATTCACAAGTTGGAATACTACAGGAGTAAACAACCCAGTCAAAAGAGGCAAAGTACTGGCTAGTTTGAATCACTGAATTCAGATATAATGTTTTTGCAAGAAACACATCTAAAGAATGACTCTATCAATAGACTCAGGGCAAAATGGATAAAATACATATATCATACAACCTTTTCCACAAAGACAAGAGGAACAGCAATATTAATAAGAAAAAGAATACCCTTCATTCATAACAAAACAATTGCTGACAGGGAAGGACGATATCTGGTCGTGACAGGGGAAATACATCCTTAACTCTAGTTAATGTATATGCACCCAATAGCAAGAATTTCATTGTCCTATCTGGGACACATGACAATAAGCTCTCTTGAATCTAGACAACCCTTCATTCTTCAAAAAGGTCTTTGCCCTTATATCTGATATATCTCAAACGAACCTAATAATAGGAGGAGACTTTAACACTGTTTTGGATCCATATCTTGACATCATCCACCAAAAAGATCCCAAGAAACAATTCAAGCGAACTCCTAAATATGTTCCTCAAAAATATGAATCTTTCAGATATATGGCAGATCGAGAACCCTGCTGGTATTGACTACTCTTATTACTCCTCCATACATAACTCATACAGTAAATCGATTACTTCCCGGTAGATACAAAATTAATACCCTTTACAACAAATGTTAAATATCACAATATTGGGGATCTCAGATCACAGTTCTCTCACTTTTTCGCTGTACTTGGAAAACATGACCTCATCATATAGTACCTGGAGACTGAACTTGCAGCTACTGACTGAAAAAGAGTTCTATGAATATTTAAAAACCCATATTAATATTTATTTTGAAAGAAATGATATCCCAGAAACCACCCCTGCCACATTGTGGGAGGCCTTTAAAGCCTATTTGAGGGGATGTGTAATCTCATTCAAAATTGCAAGGAAAAAAAATAATTTAAAAAAATAGAAGAATTAGAAAAACAGATCCAACAGGGACAGGGATAACGCACTCTCTCCCTCCCGATTTACATAGGAAAACAGCAAATTTGAGATATCAATATAATCAATTACTCTCTGCAAAAATAAGCAAGGCGTTTTTACACTCCAAGTAAAAATACTTTGAATTTGGAGACAGACCGCACAGATTATTGGCACGACAGCTAAGAAAAATGGAGACTGACCGAACAATACATAAAATTAAGAGTAACAATGGAACAGCGCTAACAAAATCTAAAGACATAAATGATAGATTCCTAGAGTTTTATTCCAGCCTATATATGTCCAGATGCACTGCAAACTCCCCTGTCATGAATTACTTTCTTAATAAATGCAATCTCTCCAAATTGAGTGCAGAAGAATGCAATGGTCTTAACTTTGATCTCTGTGTTATAGAGATTCAAAAAGCCATCTTGTCTCTTAAAACTGGTAAAGCACCAGGCCGGCACCCTACCACTTATGTATTTATTTATTTATTTTTATAATCCACTTTTTTTTAAACCCATTATTAATTTATTTTTTGAAATGTTTTTATAAACATGCCATCGATATTGTTTGTATAATACTCAAATGTTCTGTTTTTATATGTACATTTGGAAAAAATGAGCTTGGATAGGGCAACATAATCTGTACCCATTTTTTGATGGCTCAATAAAATGCATTAATTTAAAAAAAAGAAAGAAAATCAGATGTTTGGATAAATTATGTCAGAACACCTTTGTGTCTAACCAACCACTCACCCCCCTGCCCAAAACACCCCCACACCATATTTCTGCCTATAATCTAGCCACTGAAGATCAATTTGCTGAGACTGCAATTTTCTTTCACTTGAATTTGATTTAAAGTATTTTGCAAACTGATAACATACAGTGTAACAGCAGAATTCATTGATGACCACTCGGTTGGCAAAGGTTTCATTGTGGGCTTCAATTTTCAATGTCCTCTCCCGCCAGTTCAAAGAGTTCTTCTGAATAAAGTAGATGTAATCAACACCTGCAATCTGAGGTTTAAAGAACAATTACAGCAAAATCTGGGAAACTTCTAATTGTGCAATAATAATAATAAAGATCCTTAATTTTTCAATGCAATAATATAGCATTCTTGTATCATATATTTAAGTCACCAAGAATTGCAAACTAAGAATTAAACAAAATAATCTCCAGTGAGAGAACAGACATAGAAAGTGGTTCATGACACCATTGGAGGGATGCACATTCTAACTTGTTAATGTAACCTAAACAAACATTTTCCAAGAATCAACACAATATACTTTGATACAGTTTTTATGCAGTGTTGCTACTGGCTATGTATGCTCCATTTTAACAAATTTGCAGATGAAAGAATGTAATTGCACAGCTCAAAAAACAGAAACGAAACGAGGGAACACACAAATCATTGCAGTACAAATATATATATATATAGAACTAGTTGGACGTTAAGTGTAGGAAGGAACTCCAGATGCTGGTTTACATCATAGACATAAAATGCTGGGGTGACTTAGAGGGACAGGCAGCATTCCCTGGATAGAACTAATGGGTGACGTTTCAGGTCGAGACCTTTCTTCAAACCTGAAATGTCATCCATTCCTTCTATCCAGAGTTACTCCTGGTTTTTGTGCCTATCTTAGCTGGATGTTAAGTTCCTTCACCAGATTGAAAAAGATAAACTAATATAGTTACAATTTTTGATTAGATCTACATCTGCACTGGCATATTATTTTTAAAAAGTCAATAGTAATTTTAGGCATGGTGATTTTAGGAAAATAATAGGTTTAAGGAATGTTTTAACACTGGAAAGAAAAAAAATAATCCACTCTGCCAGTGACAAAGATCATGACTAATCTATATTACTAAAAGTGTGATCTTGACCGCTTTTGGCCCACTGTGCTGCGATTTGCGAGAGAATGCCGCCACCAACGGCCGTCATTTTTGGCCACCTCGCTCAGAGCCCCCGTCCGCCTTCCGGGACCAGAGGAATTTTCCCATAGATGAAAAATCAGAGATATTAATGTTTAAAAAAAAATCCCCATTCTCTCTGCTGCCCTCGCTGACGGCAGGGGGAGGGACTATAAAACCCGGAAGTGTAGTGCCTCACTAAGTCTCTGCCAGACCCAGGAAGCGAGAGGGTCACGGATCTCTTAACTGCGAATAACACTGAACGCACATCAACACCACGGTGAGTCCCCTCGATGCGGCTCTAAAGTGGCTGCAGCCCAATTGTTTGCCTCGCCTTTTTAACAAGTTTGTGTTCACAAAATGAATTTTGGTTGTCGGGTGGCTGCAGCCCAATTGTTTGCCTCGCCTTTTTAACAAGTTTGTGTTCACAAAATGAATTTTGGTTGTCGGGGGGCTGCAGCCCAATTGCTTGCTCGCCTTTTTAAAAAGTTTGTGTTAACAAAATGAATTTTGGTTGTCAGGTGGCTGCAGCCCAATTGTTTGCCTTGGCTTGGCTTTTAAAATCGTTGCAAGTTGGATGCCAGCCCAAGAATCCATTTGGCCCACAATGTCTATACTGGAAACCAGTACCTTCGGCCCGCAACACCCATACTAGCGCAACAGACAGCCCCCCCCCCCCCCCCCCCACTGGCGAGCAATATTGGAATTGGTGGAGAGGTGGAATATTGCGTTGGTGATCAGCCCTCCCGTGTGTTGCTGGGACCCAACGGGCCCCACTGAGTTTCTGTCATATACCCACCTTTTCCACATAACATAATTATTAACATCTTTCAATCACAAATTTAAAATGAACATTTGACCATGCATCTATTACTATTGAGAAGCAGGTTTCATACATCTATCATTTGCAACTTTTCACAACAGAAAATCCAACATCTAAGCGTTAGACATGACCCTTACACTGCCTTCATTCTTGGTAAATAAATACTGCGCCTATCAAGTGCCCAACATTGTTCACAGTACTACAGATATCCCTACCAGGATTCTGTATAGTTACAATCAACGTTCAATTCACCTTTTTCATTAGTTTCTGCTACTTTTCCATTAACCTGTGATCATCATAGGTGCCAGTGACATTTTGGAACCTCAGTCCAAGCTTTTATTTTATACTTTCTTTCATTCGTTTTAGTTTCAAAATATATTATCTTGCATTTGCCAGAAATTAAACTTATTGCCTATTTTTTTTTCTTATTTACTAATTTCTATCTACTTTTGGGTCATCATTTTTTCCTGAATAGGATTCATATCCTAACATTCAAGTCATTACAAATGCATTGAATAGTTGCACCATGCAGATCCTTGTGGAAGACTATAGTCCATACTGGTACCTGCCCAGTGATCCTATTAGCCACATTTCTACATTTAATAACTACATTTCTAGCCAGATCAATAAAAGGCTTTCACTTTAGCAAACATATTTTCAAAATCCATATAAATAATGGCCATTGACAATCTATTCTCCACTACATTACCATTTACAAATGAAAGCATTCAGGGAATTATATTACTCTTCCCCTTGGTGAAAGAGTCTAGTAATTTTCCAACAGGAAATGTTCGGCAACTGAGCTTAATTCCACACTTTATTTTTGTTATTCAAATATAAATATATATCTATCTATCTATCTATCTATCTCCGGCACAATCTGTCAATAATCCGGGACCTGGCTCATGAGTTATGCCCCTGTCCCACTTAGGAAACCTGAACGGAAACCTCTGGAGACATTGCGCCCCACCCAAGGCTTCCGTGGGGTTCCCGGAGGTTTTTGTCAGTCTCTCTACCTGCTTCCGCTATCTGCAACCTCCGGCAACCACCTGCAACCTCCGGGAACCGCACGGAAACCTTGGGTGGGGCGCAAAGTCTCCAGAGGTTTCCGTTCAGGTTTCCTAAGTGGGACAGGGGCATTACAATCTCACAGTAGTCACGCTCCCTTGCTCCCTATAAATTTACCATGCTCTGTTCCCATGCTCCTTATAAACTCACCGGGACACCGTTACCACTTCTCTTTTAAACTCAACAGATCTTGCTTCTCACACTTCCTCTAAACTCCCATGGTTCACTGGAAATTTTATATTACAGTGTAAAATGTACACAAATCTGAATGAGAAGCAGGTTGAGATATTAATAGGTGCAACATCAAACAGTTCTGAAAATTTTCTAGTTCGACATTATCAAAGTCCTAAGGGTGATGGATTATCTGACTTTAGTTGAGTAAAAAGGCACATAAGCTAGAAACTGCAGTACTATTTATTACCAGCAGATGGTAATGCTACCATAAATTAGAATGGGCTTATTTTATAATTTGCCTGCCAAAAGTTAGAGACAAAAACAGAGCAGCATACAAAATATGTTCTAACTAAGGGGCCTTGAATACTAATTTATTCGGTAGATTAGCAGTTAAGACAACCTTTCGCATACGTCCTTACAGCACAGTAACAGGCCCTTTGGCCCACAATGTCAATGTCATACATGATGCCAAATTAAACTAATCTCTTCTGGTTGCACATGATCCATATCCCTCCATTCCCTGCATATCCACGTGCCTGTCTAAAAGTCTCTTAAATACTACTATCACATCTGCCTCTACCACCACCCTTGGCAGCGTGTTCCAGGCACCTATCACTGTGTAAATAAAACCTGTCCCGCACATCTTTAAACTTAACCCTCTCAACTTAAAGCTATGCCCTCGAGTCTTTGACATTTCCACATTGCTGAAAAATGGTGTCTCCACACTATCTATGCTTCTTACATACTTCTATTAGGTCTGTCACCAATGCCTCGGAGAATGCAATCCAACTTGTCCAATCTCTCCTTATAGTCAAAACCCTCAAATCTAGGCAGCATTCTGGTAAACCTATTCTGCAACCTCTCCAAAGACTCCCCTTCTTTCCTGCAATGGGGCAATCAGAACGGTACACAATATTTTAATCTTTTTTAAATTATAATTTAGGTACATGAACACACTCACATGACTGTTTTATTATTACCTTTTTTAGTAGTCTCGGCGCATCCACGTCCAATTTGCAACGCCTTTCCAAAATATGAACACCCTCATCCTCACTCTTGTACTCGCTGGTAATGTCACTTCCAACAAACATTGGAATTAGAGGGCATGTTGGGAATCGTCTTTCATAAGCCTAAAAGAAAAGTAATTATAGCAAATCATACTTTAGACTGAGCAAAAATTTTCAGATATTTGTACTGCTTAAGTTCCCTTCAAAGTCATAGTACAAATAGTACATAGTACATATTTGTGTAAACCAGTTGCATCTTTCCTGATTGCCTTTGGGCAGGACACTGGTGTCAGTCAAATAGGAGGTGATTATTTTCACTTTTAAATTCAAATAAAGTGCATGGTTACATATTTAGGGACCCTTTCTAAATTAAAAGAATGGCAGGAGAGATCAATCTTGCGTGTATGGCTTGCAACATGAGGGAATTCTAACAAGCTCCTTAAAGTTTGGAATATTATGTGGTGTTTTGTTTGTCACATTGTCAGGACATGAGAGGGTGGCGAGGAGATTCATCAGGATGTTACCTGGAATGGAATTCTTCAGTTCTGAGATGAGACTGGGTAGATTGGGTTTGCTTTCCTTGCAACAAGGGAAGCTGAGAGGGGTAGTCTGATATATGCACATAGAAATCAGAGATATATAGATAGGGTAGTTAGTAAAAAACCTGTCCCCGTCTCAAATGTCTAAGACCAGAAGGTGTAGGTTGAAAATGAAGTCCAAGAGCTTTATAAATCAGCACAGGAACCAGCCCTTCAGCCTGCAATGTCTCTGCCAAACATGATACAAAGATAAACTAATTTCCTCCATCAGCATACAATTCATATCCTTCCATTCCATGCATACCCATAAGCCTATCCAAAACCATCAAACACCATGAAAGAGATAGTAGAAATAATATTGTCACTCAGCAAATGGTTACAATCTGGAATGCACTACCTAAGAAGGTGGCTGAGGGAAATACTCTCGTAACATTTAAGCAACTTTTGAATTAGTACTTGAATCACCAAGGCAGAGTAAGCTATGGAACAAGTGCTGGTAAATAGGATTAGTGTTGATGGGTGCATGGTAGTCTGCATTGACACAGTGGGCCAAATGGTCCGTTTCTGCGATTCTGCAAACTCCTATAATGCTGGTGAACATCACAATAGGAAACAGTGGGTGGTAGTGAATAGTTGCTTTTGTGATTGGAAGCATGTGAGCAGAGTGCATCACTGAAATCTGCACTGGCTCTATTTTGATTTGTTGTGTACATTAAAGATTTTGGTGTGATTTGAGGAGATATTGTCAATACTTTCATAGATGGCACAACAGTCCTTGGCGTTATCGACAGTGAGAAGAGTAGTTTCCGGATGATAATAGTTAGTTAGTGAGACCAATGGCAAACTGAATTAATTCAAATAAATGCGAGGTGATGCACTTTGGTAGGATTAACAGTTGTAGGACACACACAATGAATGGTAGAACCTAAAAGAGTATTGAGGAACAGAGGGACATCCAAAGATCCCTGATGGTGACAGAACTGGTACATAAGGTGGTGAAGGCAGCTTGTGGTATACTTTGGAAGGTAGACACAATATGTTGGAGTAACTCAGCGGGACAGGCAGCATCTCTGGACAAGGAATGGGTGACGTTTCGGGTCAAGACCCTACTTCAGAGCCGAAACGTCACCCATTCTTTCTCTCCAGAGATGCTGCCGTCCCGCTGAGTTACTCCAGCATTTATTGTCTACCTTCAATTTAAACCAGCATCTGCAGTTCTTTCTTACACATACGGTATACTGCTTCATTAGCCGCTGATAGAAGAGCAACGGGATTATTGTGCAACTTTATAGAGCGTTGATCAGGCTATGGTTGTAGTAATGTGTACCGTTCTTGCACCAAGGTATCGAAAGGGCACAATTGCTTGGGATAGATGATACAGACGATTCACCAGGTTGTACCCGTGAATAGAGATTTATAGACACGAAGAAAGATTGGATTGGCTGGGATTGTTCTCGATAGAAGTAGATGTGGCTGAGGGGTGTTCAGACTGAAAGTGTACAAAATTATTGGTAGGAAGACAGGAAGAAATACTCCTCATAGCAGAGATGTCCAAAGCTAGACAGCATATGTTAGGTGCAAGGGAAAGAGATTTAAAGGGGATTTGAGGTCAAGTTTTTATTTTCACCAAAGCAATCTGGAATACATTGCCCGAGCAGTGGTGGAAGCAATATATTCCAGACTTCAATAATTAATCTACTTATCTTTTAACTATGTAGCTTGCGCCACTACCCTTTCACACAGTACATTTCTGATCGTAAATGCCGTGGGCATAATACTCCACCTGCCTTATAATAGTTTAAAATAACACACTTGCTTTCTGTCCTTTGTTCTTTGTTAATAATGCCAAAGATCCTATTTCCTTCATAAAAAACCTCATCTTATTCTGCTGCGTTCAAGAATGTGTAATAAATAATCGCAACTGTGTTGCCTTTAAAATTACTTTCAGCTATTGTCTTTTGGAAGTGTGTGGGGCTCAATACTGAAAAATTGGAGTCTACTCATCCCGTCACTTTTGCAACATCGAGTTCAACAACTTTTATGTCTCATGATTTTCTCTTTAATCCTTGCAGTATAATCAATAAATTTAAACTTTTCCTGACAAATAATTTGAATATCATTCTGCTGACCTGCTCTATTGAAAACGATCCACCTGGTTTCTCTGAACTCTACTCATAACCACAATACCCTAGCTTTGTTATATTATCAACTTTCACCTTTGGTCTCTCCAGTCTTGGTACGATACTAATCGCACTTGTCTAAATGCAACTTTAACAAATGTACCAAAGATTGACACAAAATGCTAGAGTACCCCAGTGGGGCAGGCAGCATCTCCGGAGAAAATGGGTAGGTGATGTTTCAGGTTGGGACCCTTTGGGTATAAACTCACATCTGCAGTTCATTTTTATGACATCTTTGTCTGCTCCACCACAAAATCTCCTCAAGGTATGCCTACTTAGAAGAAGTTCAAGTCTGAAGAAGGGCCCTGACCCAAAACGTCACCTATCCACTTTCTCCAGAGATGCTGAGATCTTTATTGGTTAAATAACAGTCAAACCAGTGCAATGGAGGTCAGTCCAACAAAGTGAATTAGGAAGTAAAATTGGTTTCAAAAAATCAGTGGGAAAATGTATACTGATTTACAGCCAAATGTGCAACCCTTGAGAAAGTGGCAATTTCCTGTGATAAGTCAGGTATCAATTGCCCTTTATTGGAAAAATGAATTTACAAATAAATATAATTATACAACCATGCAAATATATTACAGATGTAAAGTTTCTGTAGAGCTTGACGTGACTACATAGATGCTTAATCATTTTTTGTTGTAATTGCAAATAAAGAATATTAGGATTTATGAAAAGATTCTACAAAAATTGCACCCACAACAGGCCCAGTATCTTGCATATTATTAATAGGCAATTGCAAAAGAGTAGTTTGTTTTGTCTCACATCAACGACCTTTCATTAGAACTCTCATTTCGTCTTCTTTAAGCAAATATATAATTGTGCTCTTTGCACTTCACTGTTCCCAAAAAAGCAATTTAAGCTATGAACAGTCAACCACATGACAACACAGAGTCTCCAGACTCCAAAGATCAGTCTGCTTAAAAATATGTTGGAGATTGCTCGACTTTCACAGTTGTGCATTTCATAGGCCTTATTCAGCAAATATTATGTGGTATGTGGGTGCAGCCAAACCAGATTGTGGCAACATGATTTAAATATGTGGAATTCCTTTACAACATTAAAATTTATCGTCATCAAGTACATTGTTGTATTATTCATTAAATGCATTTGAATTAATCTGAATATGAATAAAAGCCATTTGGGCACAGATCATTATGAATCTTACATCATTTGCACGCACTGGAATGGATATCTAAAGATCTGTGCAGTATTATTCCCTGATGTGAGGTGAGAAAAATCACAAGATGATCAACTTGAGGAATGCCTTGGTCAGGTTTTCCTTTAACAGTTTTATCAAAAGTTTGTTGTTTTTCTTTATTGCTATAGGGCCAATGTTTGCTGGATTGTGACCTCCCCCCCCCCCCCCCCCCTTGAAATACAAATGACAAGCCTCGACCAGTGAAGAGCAGACCTCTACCTCAAAATGCCCGGCAGCCTTTGACTGAAGCAAACGCCAATGGAGTTTGTCAGGTATTTATAAAATGGTTCCAATATTTACAGATGTTTAAAAACTTAATTGAATACAAAACAGAATTAATTGAAAATGAATCAATTTCACAAATTTACTGAAATTGAGACATACCGATTTAAGTACAGCTTCTCCACTGCCAGGTTCTTAAACCGAAAACTTTTATACCCACTCAGAGGTGCTGCCACGTATGCTCAACTCTAACTCAATTACTCCGTTACTGAACTTTTAACTTTTTTGCATTATTTCAGATTTACTTATCACTAATTGTATCAGTAGTATTTATGATTACTAAGTATAACATTTGGTTTCATGTGAGCAAGGCATCTCATTGCATCCTGGTGTGTATGACAATAATCTGAATTTGAACATTCAGCTAAAGATTTAAGTGGCTATGTTCCAATGCAATGCTGGGCTTGCTCCCACCTCTGGACACCAAGGATTGGTTGATACAGGTGCACAACCTTTTATCCGAAAGCCTTGGGACCAGACACTTTTCGTAATTCAGAATTTGTCGGTCTTCGGAATGGAAATTTTTTAGCGTAGATTTTAATGGCTGGCTCAGTGGTAGAGTGCTCGGCTCATATCCGCAAGGTCGCGAGTTTGCGCCTTGATCCTGGCAGTTACTCGATCGCGAGTTTGAGTCTTCAATGTCGTTTTTTCTTGCAGAATAAATGTTTGTATGAAATGCAGTGTAGGAGAAGTGTACTGACTGTGTGGGCAGAACTTTGGAAGTGATTGCCCACCAGTCTAAAAAGCCGCTGTGTCTCCCTGTCCCTGGGATAGCAGGGGGCGATCAAACAGCACAATACCCCCCTCCCCCTCCAACTCCAGAGGAATCCGCTCCCCGATGGGCCGCTACCAAAGATCATAGAGGAGCTCCTCTATGATCTTTGGCCGCTACAGCGACAAGTGGCAATTCGCCCACAGCCCGAGCTGCGCCCCTTCATCCGCCACCCCAAGAACAAGACGTACCTTGCACACCATCAGCTTCTGCCCCTACGTGTTCCTCTGGAGTTGGAGCGGGGCTGGGCTGGAGTTGCTGCTGGCTGTGGGTCTCTGGGATCTCCGTGCTTGCAGTGGGCCTGGGGGTCGGTGGGCGGCGGTGGGAGCTGTGGACCTACGGACCTACCTCCGTGGAGCTAGCCAGCTTCGGAGCGTGGAGAGCTGCGGGGGCGAGCTGCTGCGACCCGACTCCGGTGGATGGTGACACCGGGAGCTCGCGGGTCTCCGGTGGGAGACTGCTTTGCGGGGCACCGGCAGCGGTGACTTCTCCCGCCCGAATTACGGGGTTGAGAGCAAACATCATAGAGGTTGAGAGTGACCCGGAGGGGGGCCTTACAACGCCCGGCGTGGCTGTAAATTGCCGCGGACTTGCTAGCGCCCGCCGGGGGCTCCAACATCAAGACCGGGGCAGGGCCCTACATCTCCCGGCGTGGCTTTGAGTGGCCGCTCCCCGATGGGCCCCTACGACGCCCCGAGCTGCGCCCCGTCATCCGCAACCCAGGTTCCTCTGTAGTTGGAGTGGGGCTGGGCTGGGCTGCTGTTGGCTGTGGGTCTCTGGGTTCTCCGTGCTTGCAGTGGGCCTGGGGGTCGGTGTCCCGTTGGTCCTGACGTCTCCGGTGACTGGCACGGTCCTGCTGCAATCGCCGACGTGAAGACAGTGCAAAGCCCCCGCGCCGGTGCAATGGGCGGGGAGATGGAGAGGGGAGGGAAGGGGTCACACACATGGCCGGGAAGCAGAGGGGTGTAGGTGGGGTGATACTGAAGCGAGCGACAATCTGCTGCAGCCTGCCCCGCTGAGTTAAAAAGTTCCCACGCAAGACTCACGAAACACTGTATATCGTGAGTCTACCGTGGGAACTTTTTAACTCAGCGGGCAGGCAGCAGCATATTGTCAATTATTAACCCTCCCGCGCAATATACCCTCATCTTCTCTTTTATGAATGGGGATTTAGTTCCCCTTTCTTCGAGGACCGACCGGAGGTTCCGCTGTCACCTCTGCAGGCCGCCCTCGGTGAACGTTTTCAAGGACCTTTCTTCAAGGACCGAAAAAATGGCCGCTATTCGGAGGTTTTCGTTATTTGGATCTTCGGATAAAAGGTTGTGCACCTGTACTTTATTATCACGTGACATGTCACAGTGAAATTCTTTGCTTTGCATACCATACACAATGTAAGCAAGTCAAGTCAAGTCACTTTTACTTCTATAGCACATTTAAAAAACAACTCTCGTTGACCAAAGTGCTTTACATTGGTGGAGGTACTAACGTTATACAACAGTGGTTCATAGATTAAGTACATACATATAGCCCTCCCCCAGAGGACGTCAAGAAAGGCTTGAGAGTAAAGATGAGTTTTAAGTCTCGACTTAAGAGTCGATGGAGGGGGCAGTTCTGATGGGAAGAGGGATGCTGTTCCACAGTCTAGGAGCTGCAACCGCAAAGGCGTGGTCGCCCCTGAGCTTATGCCTAGACCAAGTTGGCCGATCTGAGGGACCTGGAGGTGGTGTGGCAGGTAAGCAGACTTGATGTAGGTGGGGGCAAGCCCGTTAAGGGCTTTGTAAACATAAGTAGGATCTTGAAATTTAATCGGATCCGCACAGGAAGCCAGTGGAGAGAGGCCAGAATCGGGGTGATGTGGTCCCTTTTTCAGGTGCCCGTCAGGAGTCTCGCTGCGGCGTTTTGGACCAGTTGCAGGCGGGACAGGGAAGATTGGCTGATGCCAGTGTAAAGGGAGTTGCAGTAATCGAGGCCGGAGGAGATAAATGTGTGGATGATCTTTTTGAGGTCATCAAACTGGAGGAATTGTTTTATTTTAACTATCGTCCGAAGCTGGAAGAAGCTAGCTTTTACCACGGCATTGACTTGTTTGTCAAATTTCAATGCTGAGTCAAATATCACACCAAGATTTTTGACGTGAGGATTGAGTACTGGGGTAAGGGTTCCAAGGTTGCCTGCTATCGTTTTGATTGAGTCCGAGGGGCCGAGAAGGATGACCATCAGACTTACTCTTGTTTAGTTGGAGGAAGTTCTGGACCATCCAACACTTTATATCCTCGAGGCAATGGATAAGGTTAAGTAGATTTGATCAGTTGTTGGACTTCAGGGGGGAGATAGTTGTGTATCGTCTGCATAGCAATGGAAGGAAATGCCGTGCCGTGCAAAGAGTCGCACCACCCCACACTGGGTCCCTCTTTGTTCCCTCGGCGACCTGTTATCCATGATCTATCGATGGAGTTTACAAATATATCCACAGATCCCAAATACATGCATAAATCCAAAATGACTTCAGTTTGAATGGTTGCATGCCAGACATTCGGTTTAGAAATGCCAGCTACAGCAGGACAATTTAGTCCAAAATAATATGTTCAAAATTGCATCCTACATTTCCAGACAGTTTGTTCGGTGATTATCCTCCCTCGCATTTGATCATATCAATGTACAATATGTGTATATTGTTTTAGAGTGGCTAAAGAGATGTCATTTACTTTTGTTGCTCAGGATGATTAGACTGAAAACTCTGCCAGAAGGAACATAACCTTGAAGTCAATAGTAACTTGATAAAAGCATTCAAGGAGGAAATAGGTCACAAGAAAAAAAGGTTATGAAATCAGTATTATACAAGATTTCAGAAAAATACATTTGTGTCAACAAGAAAGACAGAAAGAATAACTTTGTCTAGTTCACATAAGAAACACACATCAATTGCTAACAAAGAAATCGTTGTTATTCTGAAACTGATACCATAACTTTAAGAGTAAAACTATGGAAGTTTTGTTTATAAAAATATTTGAAACATTTCCTGAAACACATCCCATTGAAATTGGCACATAGCAAGTTGACTAATTTTATAACAGGAACCGATCTGTAGCATGTAAACACGCTTGGTAAGTAAAACCATAATTGAATAATGGGGCAGTCTTTGAAGATATATTGAGATAATCTATGTACAGGAAAAATGGAGTGGAATTAAAGCCAAAAGCTCTGAAGATCAACGAGACAGAGGAAATTGAAGCTAGGATACAAAACAGATGTTAAAAATAATGATACAAATCAGAACCAAGGTGTGAGAAGAAAGTTCAGAGAAGAGGTTAGAAATTGAGAACAAACAAAATATGGGAAAAGACCACCAATAAATATGAAAAGGGATCCAATAATCCACTAAGGTCAAGTGAATATGATTAAATGATAGGAAAATACATGGTGCAGATCAGGGACCAAATCTCAAAGCAAAACAAAGCTAGCAGAAGTCAGTCAATGGGTCAGGCACTATCTGTGGAAGGAACTGCACACTCATGATTTGGGTCAAGACCCTTCCGCTGGACATGTATTTATGTTGTCAGAAAGCACTGACAAAATACGAAAAGAATGCCTTACATTGGTCCTTACCAAAGCAAAAAAAATGCTGTTGGTGTTTCAGCAAGTTGTGACACTAAAATTAAAGATTGATGAAAAGCAAGTACTTGGAAAATCAAATTAAAGTGGATAAATCATCTGGATGTTCCCTTGGTTACTGAGAAGGATGAGAATTACAGTGGAATGGATGTATTCTTCCAAACATCAGTAGATACTGGGAGGTTGCCAGAGAACATTAGAATTGCACATATTACATATGTGTTCAAAGAATGCAAGGATAAATCCAACAACTATAGGGAAGTCAGCTTATCCTTGGTAATGGGGGAATTTTGAGAAATTATGATATGGGATAGAATTAGCATTCAGCAACAAATGTGGATTGAAAGCCAGTATGGGCTTCTTATAAGCAAATCATGTTCAATTAACTTCATAGGTTTTCTGATGAAAAGCGAGAATCCAGAAGGGAAATGCAGTTGACAAGGAAGTAAACATGCAAAAGATGTTTGATAAAATAATACATTAAAGGTTGCCATCAAGACTGTAGCTCACTGAGTAAAATAAATCTGGCTCAGTGACACCACGATGATCCGAATCAGTCATTCAATATGGAAACAGCCCTTCAGCCCAATGTGCCCTTACCAAATGAGATGCCCCATTTTAGATAGTCCCTTTTGCCCACATTTAGTCTGTACCCCTCAAAACTTTCCTATCCAATCAATTCCAAGTATCTTTTAAATGCTGTTATAGTACCTGCTCCATCTACCACTTCTGGCAGCTTATACCATATACCCACATATGTAAAAAAAAAAAAACGTCCCCCAGGTTCCTATTAAATATTTCTCCTCTAACTTCCAATCTACTCCCACTGGTTCTTGATTCCCCTATCTTTGGTAATATACTCAGCGCATTCGGCCCATCAATTCTCCCTCATGATTTTATACAGCTCTATGAGGTCACCCTTTAGCCCCCTGAACACCAATGAATAAAGTGCTACTTTCCAAATCACTCTCCATAGCTCAGGACCTTGAGTCCTGGCAACGTTCTCGTAAATCATCTCTGTATTATTTCCAGCTTAATGACATCCTTCTATAGCAGGGTGATCAAAACTGAGCAGTCCTCTAAAATCAACCTGATCAACGTCTTGCACAACTGCAATATAATGAGATGAAAGGTTGTTTTTATAAAATAGTAAAGTCCATATTAGTGTTGGCATTTGTATCTTCCTTAAGTGCAGTGGGCACAATTTCCAAATGTGCAACACAAGATTTGGAATCAAAATGAAATGCAAGGTTAAAATGACAGAAAATAGGTAGAAATTTAAGAGAGAAAAATACAAGCTGTCACCGATGACAGGAAGAGCGAGGAGAACCAATGGAAACTGGAGGGTACAATTGTAAAAGATCTGGATAAATACTTCAAAGGAATCCAGGTATGTTTGTGTATAATTTATTTAAAGTGGCAGACAAGTGAAGATGGCGGCTATAAGCAAACAGGACCCTGGATTGTGTAAGTAAAGGCAAGAGCAAGGAATTCATTATAAAACCGTGGTTAGGCCTCAATTTTAATTCAGCACCCAGTTATGTGCGCCACTCTTTAAGAAAGATATAAAGGCCTTAAGAGAGTGCAGAAGAAATTTACTTGAACAAATGATTCCAAAGATGTGTAATTTAAGTCACAAAAATAGGTTGAGGACAAGGATGCTCTCCCTGGAATTCTGACAAATGAAAAGAATCTTGAGAGCAGGTATTTAAAATCATAAAGGGTCTTTTCAGAGTAGAAGAAAACTGATCCCATCAGACAAAGGTATTGTAAAGGCAATTGGCCAAAGAATCAAAATAACACAAGGGAAAAATATTCCCTTTCAACTTATTCCCACCACTCACCTCCCCATAAAACAGTAAGTTGTTACAATCTGATATTCTTTATCAAAATAGTGGTGGGGGAAGGTTTGATCTTGGCTTCAAAAGAAAACTGCAGAACTATTTCAAAGAAAAAACATTTCAGGGTTTCAGGATGAGGGGGAAGTAGTGGAACTAGCTAGATTGATTCAGCACAGACTAAAAGGGCTGAAAGGCTACCTTCTAAATTTAACCTGTGATTCGCTATCAAATCAATCAGAAGCAGACCCATTATATTTAGTAGAATAAAACCTCACAAATAGGTTTCCTATGAGACAACCACAGTATTCTCCAAGACAGACAAATCTTATATAATTAAACTTGGGGCAGGATCATGCAACATTGCTCTCAGTTTTGTTTCCTGTCTTTCTATTTAAGCATTTGAACATTCAACATGAATTATTAAATTATGAACTCCAATTCCATTTGCTCTGCTGTTTATATTCAATTATTAGACAAACTACCTGACCAGCACAATATATATATATATTTTTTAAATTACAAAAAATACTTTATTAGAGAAATAAATATATACAATACATGATCCTTACAAAACTCCATCCGACATTCTTGGAGGCTATACATACATTCAAACCTGTTTACACAAATTACACGCATTTATCCCCCACTCTTGCTACTCATGTGGCCCACTGGCATGGAATCCCTTCCCTTATTTTGAGGGGCATCTCCACCACAACCTTCCCCCCCCCCCCCCCCCCCCCCCCCGTCAGCGGAAAGGACCCTAGACTGTGGTCCTCCCCCACAGAGCCTTGCCGTTGGCTGCACCAAGCTTCAGTGCGTCCCTCAGCACGTACTCCCGCAGTCTGCAGCGAGCCAGTCGGCAACATTCCTCGACGGACATCTCGCTCCGCTGGGAGGTCAACAAAGCTCGGGCAGACCAAAGAGCGTCTTTCACCGAGTTGATGACCTTCCAGCAGCACCCGATGTCAGTCTCTGAATGCGTCCCTGGAACAGTCCGTAAATCAGAAACCTCAGTGACAGAGCTGTTCAGAATAAATCGTGACAGGGACCTTTGCAAACCTCTACAGACTCTCTTTGCAAATCCACACCCTGCAAAGAGGTGGGCAACCATCCAACGCATGCTGCCCTGGTGAGTAGAAGTGAGATTCCAATGGTGCAGGAAGTATCTGACTGGGAGGGCTCCCCTCACCACCAGCCAAGCCAGGTCTTGGTGCTTGTTGGTGAGTCTGGCGATGAAGCATTTTGCCAGACAAGCTGGGCAGTCTGCTCTGGGAACCATGCCACAGGATCCATGGAGTCATTTCCCTGCAGGATGTTCCGTGCTGACCACTGCCTGATAGACTTGTGGTCAAAGGTATTGGTCCGGAGGGGCCTTTCCACAAACAACAGATGGTGCGGCAATAGCCAGCTGAATGGCACCTTGCGTAACATCTGGTCACGTGTGTGGCCCATATAATACCACACACACAAATATTATAACAGAGGGTCATTGGATAAGGAGGAAGGGCAAGCTCATGGTAATATAATGGTTACACTTTCAGGTACAGGTGACTCCCATGTTACAGGGTCCTTAGAAAATGATACGAATCATGAATTGTTTAACCCAATCCTTTCAGGCTTTTGCTTATTTCAATTTACAGTGTTGCAGTCAGTGCCACAATGTGATCCCCTTTACCTTGGAGATATCGGTGATCCTCCCTAAGTGGAGAAACCAAATTCATATTAAAAGCCCGCTTTGCATAAAATCTGTTCTGTTTGCAAGAAAGATCCTGAGCTCCATCCCATTCACAGACTTCTCCACTCAGGTCTGCTATCCTGTTTCAGAGATGCCCAATGCAAGTTTGAGGAACAGTGCCTCATCTCTTGACTGGGTACAATGCAGTCTTACAAATCTAATACAAATTAACCAATTTTAAATAACCATCCCCTTTGTTAAAAAGATATCAGTCTCTAAATGGCTACGCTATGGGTCCTTTGACAACATTGATCTGTATCTGTTCATTGATTGTTTTCTCCATATCTCCATCTAACTGCAACTTAGAATTAGCTTGTATTCTCACTTTTATAGTTCCAATGAAGGGACCTTAGAAACATAGAAACATAGAAAATAGGTGCAGGAGGAGGCCATTCGGCCCTTCAAGCCAGCACCACCATTCATTGTGATCATGGCTGATCGTCCCCTATCAATAACCCGTGCCTGCCTTCTCCCCATATCCCTTGACTCCACTAGCCCCTAGAGCTCTAACTCTCTTAAATCCATCCAGTGACTTGACCTCCACTGCCCTCTGTGGCAGGGAATTCCATAAATTCACGATTCTGGGTGAAAAAGTTTTTTCTCACCTCGGTCTTAAATGACCTCCCCTTTATTTTAAGACTGTGGCCCCTGGTTCTGGACTCACCCAACATTGGGAACATTTTTCCTGCATCTAGCTTGTCCAGTCCTTTTATAATTTTATATGTTTCTATAAGAGTGCCCCCTCATCCTTCTAAACTCCAGTGAATACAAGCCTAGTCTTTTCAATCTTTCCTCATATGACAGTCCCACCATCCCAGGGATCAATCTCGTGAACCTACGCTTCACTGCCTCAATTACAAGGATGTTCTTCCTCAAATTAGGAGACCAAAACTGTACACAATACTCCAGATGTGATCTCACCAGAGCCCTATACAACTGCAGAAGAACCTCTACTCCTATACTGAAATTCTCTTGTTATGAAGGCCAACATTCCATTAGCTTTCTTCACTGTACCTGCACGCCAACTTTCAGTGACAAGGCCATCCAGGTCTCACTGTACCTCCCACTAACCTAACCCCATTGTGATAATAATCTGCCCACTTGTTTTTGCCGCCAAAGTGGATAACCTCACATTTATCTATGTTATACTGCATCTGCCACACATCTGCCCACTCACTCAACCTGTCCAGGTCACCCTGCAACCTCCTATCATCCTCTTCACAGTTCACACTGCCACCCAGCTTTGTGTCATCCGCAAACTTGCTAGTGTTGCTCCTAATTCCCTCTTCCAAATCATTAATATATATGGTAAACAGTTGCTGCCCCAACACCGAGCCTTGCGGCACTCCACTCGCCACTGCCTGCCATTCTGAAAAGGGCCCGTTCACTCCTACTCTTTGCTTCCGGTCTGCCAACCAATTTTCTATCCATGTCAACACCCTACCCCAAATACCATGTGCTCTAATTTTAGTCTCCCATGCGGGACATTATCAAAGGCTTTCTGAAAGTCTAGATACACTGCATCCACTGGCACCCCTTCATCCATTTTACTTGTCATATCCTCAAAAAATTCCAGAACATTAGTCAAGCATGATTTCCCTTTCATAAATCCATGTTGACTTGGACTAATCCTTTTACTGCTATCCAAATGCCCATTATTACCTCTTTAATAATTGACTCCAGCATCTTTCCCACCACCGAAGTCAGGCTACCTGGTCTGTAATTCCCCGTTTTCTCTCTCGCTCCTTTCTTGAAAAGCGGGATAACATTAGCTATCCTCCAATCCACAGGAACTGATCCTGAATCTATTGAACATTGGAAAATGATCACAAATGCGTCCACTATTTCTAGAGCCACCTCCCTGAGGACCCTGAGATGCAGACCATCAGGTCCAGGGAATTTATCATCCTTCAGTCCCATTAGCCTACCCAATACTATTTCTTGCCTAATGAAAATTTCTTTCAGTTCCTCTACCCCCTTTGATCCTCTGTCCTCCAGTACATCTGGGAGGTTTTTTGTGTCTTCCTTAGTGAAGACAGATCCTAAGTACCTATTTAACTCTTCTGCCATTTCCTTGTTGCCCATAATAATTTCACCCATGTCTGCCTTCAAGGGACCGACATTTGACTTTGCTACTCTTTTTCCATTAACATATCTAAAGAAGCTTTTACTGTCCTTTATATTCCTGGCCAGCTTCCCCTCACACTTCATCTTTTCAGCCCGTATTGCCCGTTTTGTTTCCTTCTGTGGCCCTATGAAAGTTTCCCAATCCTCTGGCTTTCAGCTCCTCTTTGCTGTGTTATACATCTTTTCTTTTAGTTTTATTCTATCCCTAACTTCTCTTGTCAGCCACGGTTGCCTCCTACTCCCCTTAGAATCTTTCTTCCTTTTTGGAATGAAGATCAAATTGTTTTGCTCTCTATCTTTCACTATGAATGGTGCCCAAGCTGCTAAGTGTTTTTATTTTTGCTTTGCAATTCCAGTATCTGCTGCTTTGACTCCAACATCATGCACAAAGTCCCAGGAATTTTATCCAGTTTACATGTCAGATGCAAATGATTAGAAATGAAAATAGAAGTCAAGTTATTAACTTTTATGATATTAAGAGGTTATAAATTACAAGTAATTGTGATATGGACGTTCAAATGCAAAACAGCTGCCAATTAAAAAAATGTAAACATAATGATTAAACTCTCGGCACAAATTATGGTGTGATAACATTATATTAATTTTTTTTAAGCAAAATCTCAGAGTAAAATTTATTTGGAGAATATTCAACAGTGGCTGAATGGGAGAAGCCAGAGGGTAATGGTGGATGGTTGTTTGTCGGGTTGGAGGCAGGTGACTAGTGGGGTGCCTCAGGGATCGGTTGGGTCCTTTGTTGTTTGTCATGTACATCAATGATCTGGATGAAGGTGTGGTAAATTGGATTAGTAAGTATGCAGATGATACCAAGATAGTGTGGATAATGAAGAGGATTTCCAAAGTCTACAGAGTGATTTAGGCCATTTGGAAGAATGGGCTGAAAGATGGCAGATGGAGTTTAATGCTGATAAATGTGAGGTGCTACACCTTGGCAGGACAAATCAAAATAGGACGTACATGGTAAATGGTAGGGAATTGAAGAATACAGTAGAACAGAGGGATCTGGGAATAACCGTGCATAGTTCCTTGAAGGTGGAATCTCATATAGATAGGGTGGTAAAGAAAGCTTTTGGTATGCTAGCCTTTATAAATCAGAGCATTGAGTATAGAAGCTGGGATGTAATGTTAAAATTGTACAAGGCATTGGTGAGACCAAATCTGGAGTATGGTGTACAATTTTGGTCGCCCAATTAGAGGAAGGATGTCAACAAAATAGAGAGAGTACAGAGGAGATTTACTAGAATATTGCCTGGGTTAACAACAACTAAGTTACAGAGAAAGGTTGAATAAGTTAGGTCTTTATTCTCTGGAGCGCAGAAGGTTAAGGGGGGACTTGATAGAGGTCTTTAAAATGATGAGAGGGATAGACAGAGTTGATGTGGACCAGCTTTTCCCTTTGAGAATAGGGAAGATTCAAACAAGAGGACATGACTTCAGAATTAAGGGACAGAAGTTTAGGGGTAACATGAGGGGGAACTTCTTTACTCAGAGAGTGGTAGCGGTGTGGAATGAGCTTCCAGTGGAAGTGGTGGAGGCAGGTTCGTTGGTATCATTTAAAAATAAATTGGATAGGCATATGGATGAGAAGGGAATGGAGGGTTATGGTATGAGTGCAGGCAGGTGGGACTAAGGGTAAAAAGTTGTTCGGCACGGACTTGTAGGGCCGAGATGGCCTGTTTCCGTGCTGTAATTGTTATATGGTTATATGGTTATAAGCTTGCGTCAAAAACAATATTTTACAATGGACTTGTAGTTTTAGTTCCAAGCATGATATCTTATTTTCAAGAATGTACAATTCTAGTAATAGTAGCACAACTAAAATTGTTAACAAAACTTTGCATTGCATTTTCCTTGGTGTTCCATATCGTTTTGCAGCACAATTAACCTGCTCTTTCTAATATGACTATTGCAATCATTAAACTGCAGGTTTTTGGTTTTATTAAAGTCCTTGTTTCTTGCAGCTGCCAATCCAAATATTTCTAGTTACATGGGACATTACATAACTCTTGTCAAATATAATCCAAGCGACACCTATTCAAAAATATACATGCTTTTAGTGATGACATGAATGTTAAAGACATTTTGATTGCGCAACATTTAGAATATTATCCTGATTTGAGGCCAGGTACTGTGTAAACACACCAGATCCTTCCTTTGCAGGTTACTGATACAAATTAAACAGTACATCATTGTGAATGTGTGAACATTTTTGGATTCTTCTGCACTGTGATTTGCAAAGTATTATTAAAACCATTGATAACAAATCTAATTACTGCACTAAAGAATTCCTGAAGTCATAGTTTTCTGCTGAACCATCGTGAACAATTCAGATGGAAAAGGTTCATTAAATGTTTTCTGATTGAAAAGTTAGTGGTGAGCATAGTTGCAAAAGAGAAAATCTGATCAGAAACAATCACCAATATCCTCTCACCAATAATATTGGGCAGCACAGTGGCACCCCTGGTAGAGATGCTGCCTCACAGTTACAGGCTCGAGTTGAACCATGACCTCAGTCAGGTGCTGTCTGTGCGGAGTTCGCATGTGCGCCCTGACCATGTAGGTTTAATCCGGGTGCTCTAGTTTCCTTCCACATGCAAAAGACGTGTGGGTTAGTAGGATATTTGGCCTCAGTAAGTTGCCCCTAGTGTGTAGGGTTAGTAGATGTGAAAGTGGGATAATGCAGAAATAATGTGAATGGGTGATCAATGGTTGGCTTGGTCTCACTGGGTCAAAGAGCCCGTTTCCATGCTGTATCTCTCAACTATCTATAAAATGTAGAGCTCCAACATTAAGCATCAGTAAGTGAAAATAAAGATGAAATACAGAAGCTGGAAGTCTAAAATTAAATCAGAAAATGATAGAAATTCACAGCACGTCAGGCTGTATCTTTGAGAAGAGAAACCAAACTAATCTTTCAGTTCAAAGACCCTTTGTCAGAACTCACAAAAATTATTTCTGGCATTTTCTGTTTTTATTTGGCATCAAAATGATGAAATGATCTCCCACTTCTGATATCTACCCAAAGTGCTTAAAACCTAGACTATAAGCACGTTGAGTCATTCTCAATCTGTAGCAAGGCAGAAGATCCAAATGTTTTTTTGCAACAAAAATAATCAAAAGCATCAGCTAAATACCAGCGTGTGCACTAAAACGTTAAAAAGTTACTCATGCCAAATAGAAAACAATGTTCAGACCACCCTGCTGACATGCAGAAGTGTGGTAAACAATCAGGCATACATACAAAAGCAATAACAACTGTACAGCACTTCATTGGCTACAAAGTCTTTTGGAACATTAGAGGTAATGGGGTATGAAAATGTGCTACCATACATACAAATATTAAGCACAGAAAAACACCATTCAGCCCAGGTGATCTCTGATATTTATGGTTCACACAAGCCTGAGCCCACTTCACTTCATTGCACTCTATCGTGTTTACCTCAATTCCTTTTTTTCTTTGTGAAATCAGTCAGCTTCCTCTTAAGTGCATCAAGATAACTCACTTCAACTATAACTGCAAGCTGAGCCTCATGAACTGACAATATTGTTTATGATGGAGCGTTTTTCCTTTTGCCAATCTGAAGTGAATTTTATTTCTGAAAATGCTTTGGTGCACATCAAGATCGTCAAATAATGCATGACAGTTAAAATGTATTCTACATTATAGGAGCTGGATTTTCAATTGACTGCTGTCAGGTGGCAGAGTACAGATAGACATGCAATGCACAGCTGGGGAAAAGGGAGGAAAGAGCAGGATGGAAAGTTGGTAAAAATGAAATATAGTCCATTCTCCAAGTACCGACATCCTTCACTTCTAAAGAAAACTGAGTGAGCTGCAAAATAAATCTCTCGTACCCAATAGACTCAATTCCACACTGCTTGGAGCTGTCAGGTCACCTTGAGAAAGCATACGTTAAAGGTCAGGCAGTTGGCCGCATGGGAGGAATAAAGACTTGGCACAGAAACACATTTTCCAGCACTTGTATCAGTGATATTGACATTAAATCACTTCGTAATTAACCCGAAGGAAATAAAATATGTTGAAAAAAATCAACCAGGTCCAAAAAAATGGCATTAAAACAGTTTTTAAAAAAAAGCAGAGTAGAAATAAGGAACTGCAGATGCCGGTTCAAAAAAGACACATAATGCTGGTCAGCAGCTGGAGCAGCATCTCTGGAGAACATGGATAGGTGACATCCCGTACCTAAACATCACCTATCCATGTTCTCCAGAGATGCTGGCTGACCCACAGAGTTCCTCCAACACTCTGTCTTTTTTTGGTCCTGATTGATGTTGAACTTTTTAAAATGTTGTAGGAGTTACGCAATCCAGGCAAGTGAGGAATATTCCACAATGCTCCCAAATTGTGACTTATAGATTGTATGTATAAAGAATTTGGCGAGTCACTCATTGCAGAATAGCTGACGTCTGACCTGCACTTTCGGCTTGAGTACTTCTGTGACTGCTTCAGCTCAGTTTTAAATAGGATTCCATCAGTGCCAGATTGCTTCCCCCACAGAACATTAATACATACTGACCTTAGTGTCCTAAACTGCCTCCATTGTCAGAGTGAGGCCACACGCAAGTTGGAGGAGCAACACCTCATATTCCACCTCTGTAGCTTACAACCCAGCAGAATGAGCGTTAAATTCTCCAATTTTAGGCAACCTCTACAAATTTGGCATCAAAATGATGAAAGGATCGCCCACCTGATATACTCCTTCTCTTTCTTCACCCCCCCCCCCCCACCCCCTCCCCTCCCCCTCCCTCCCCTCCCCCCCGTTTGCAACAATATATCCCCCTTGGACTCACTGTCTCTAGCCAACAATTGGCCTATCAGAGAACCTCCTTACCCGAGGACCGCTGTTGCTGGCCTTGAATTGTTCTGTTTTTCCCCCTCGCTTCTAGCGCCCCCCCCGCCCCGGGCTAAACAACAATGAGTCTGAAGAAGAACCTTTCCCGAAACATCACCTATCCATTTTCTCCATAGATGCTGCCAGATCCGCTTAGTTACTCCAGCATTTTGTGTCTATCCCAAGTCGTTCCAACTGTCCCGAATACAGTAAGAGTTCGTTATTGCTTTATATACTCTGGCCTGTTAGAAGGTTGTGGATTCTCATCCTATTGAAACATCAACACGATCATCCTGGCTGACCCTTTCAGCTGCACTGGCCGCATGCCGTCTTTGGTTAACCAACCTGAATAGTTTAATCCTATCCCGCTGCTTTAAATAGAAACAGCAGATATAACTGCTCCGGATTACTCAGGATATTCTGATTACGATAAACTCGGAAAATGCAGCTGTGCCTGTCCTGACTTAATTTCCTTGACATCATAACTGTGACAGATGCAATGAGACAAACCATCAGCGTGTGCGTGTGTGTGTATCAGGACCTACGACTCTCAAATTACCTCAAAACTATGATTTTTGGGGGGGGTTTTATAATGTTTATATTTGAGAGAAAAAAATCTGCTTTTTTTCCTCCAAATTATCCCCAAATAAATGAGGAAATAACCTGACTCATTAAAATAGGGTTCTCAACCAAAATCTGTTAATAATACTTCCTCTAATGCTTGTCTTTTTCTAGGTAAATCCACATTGGGATTTTGTCAAAACACACAGTTTCAGAGGTATTAAATAATGTGGCAAGGTGGTGAAGGCTGATTTTTGTATGCCATCCCTTATCAGACTGCATTGAGCATAGAAGTTGAGACATTACATTGCAGTTATACAAGATGTTGGTGAGGCTGCAATTAGAGTACCTTTTTAGTTTAGTTTAGAGATACAGCGCGGCAACAGGCCCTTTCGGCCCACTGGGTCTGTGCCGATCAGCGATCCCCGCACATTAACACTATCCTCTACCCACTGGGACAATTTTTACATTTACCAAGCCAATTAACCTACATACCTGTACGTCTTTGGAGTGTGGGAGGAAACTGAAGATCTCGAAGAAAACCCACGCAGGTCACGGGGAGAACGTACAAACTCCGTAAAGACAGCATCTGTAGTCAGGATCGAACCTGGGTCTCCGGCACTGCATTCGTTGTCAGGCAGCAACTCTACCGCTGCGCCACCATGCCGCCCTTACTGTGATCACTTCTGGTCATAGACACAAAATGCTGGAGTAACTCACGGGACAGGCAGCATCTCTGGGTAGAAAGAATGGGTGACGTTTCGGGTCGAGACCCTTCTTCAGACTGAAGGGTCTCGACCCGAAACATCACATTCCTTCTACCCAGAGATACTGCCTGTCCCACTGAGTTACTCCAGCATTTTGTGTCTATCTTGGGTTTAAAACAGCATCTGCAGTTCCTTTCTACATCACTTCTGGTCACCCTGGTATAGAAACTTGCATTATCCTGGAAAGGGTGCAGAAATATTTTTAACGAAGATGCTGCCAGGACTTGAAAGACTAAGTAATAGGGAGATAGACAAAAATGCTGGAAGAACTCAGCGGGTGAGGCAGCATCTTTGGAGAGAAGGAATAGGCGACGTTTCGGGTCGAGACCTTTCTTCAGATAATAGTAATTGGGAGATATTGGGCAGCTTGGGACTTTATTCCTTGGAGTGCAGGAGACTAAGGAAGGATCTTATAATGGTGCATAAAATCATGAACAGCACCGTTATGGAAAATGCATAGACTTTTTCCTAGAGTTTGTTGAATCAAAAACTCAAAAGGCATAGGTTTGTGGAGAAAGGGGAAATCAGAGGGTAACTTTTTGATACGTATAAGGAACGAGCTGCCAGAGGAAGTGGTTGATGCAGATACAATAACAACACTAAAAATAACAACATTTGGACAGCTACATGGATAGGAAATACATAGAGTGATATGGATAAACTCGGCAAATGGAATGAGTGTAGATGGACACTTTGGTTGGCATGGACGAGTTGGGCCAAAGTGTCTGTGACAATGCTGTATGACTCCATGACCATAAGATTCAGTTAGGAAACTAAAAGCACACATCCACAGAACATTACAAAAATAAGATAGACACAAAATGTTTGAAGAACTCAGTGGGTCAGGCAGCATCTCTGGAGCAAAAGGATGGGTGACGATTCAAGTCGGAGCTCTTTTCAGACAGCCAACTGAAGGCTTCCGACCTGAAACGTCACCCATCCTTTTTCTCCAGAGGTTCTCCCTGACCTGCTGTGTTACTCCAGCACTTTGTGTCTATCTTCAGTATAAACCAGCATCTGCAGTTCCTTCCTACAGATTACCTAAATAAGTCTTGGTAACGATCAATCTGAAATCCCCATTCTGCTTTAGATTCTTTTCACTCTAATGAGTTAAACATACTTCCATCAGTTCCTTCACATTGCATTGTTGCTGCAGTAAAACAATGAATGCAGCTCTTTCTGTCCAAGTGCTGCCAACTTTATCTTGGCAGCCCTAATCTGAGCACTTTTGCAGCAAACAACATTTGGATTTATAAACTGTATGCCAGCCAACACTGTTGCTGGAACCATTAAGCCACGGGAGTTGAAATGCCTTTCTTGTGCAGTATTTTTTTTAAATCCTTTGAACTTACAGAAAGTGCTGATGATAAAGCTCAGTCAGCAATCCTGTCATCAGCGGAACGTGATTGAGCTTTGTAAATAGCTTTCATACAATATGCAACTGCTTTTATTGGATGAAAATGCAATCATGTGGATGCTGACATGAGGTGAAAAGATTGGAAAAACATTCAATGCAAAGAACTAGTTAATGGGCTAGCAAAGCTGACTAGATTTGGCTGAACATTCTTCAGCCAGTCAGCTGCACAAAAAATATTTTAATATAAAATAGCCAAATGTGATTAGAACCACATTAGAAAAATATTGTACAAACAAAGAACTGCAGATGCTGGCTAATACACAAAAGTGCTGGAGCAATTCAATAGATCAAGCTGCATCTCTGCAGAACATGAATAGGTGATTTTGGGTCGGGACCCGAATGTTGTAATGCCCAAGTGGACACTATAAAAATTAAAAACACTTGAACTTGTCTGCTCAATAATGAAATACTAATCATAGAACTAAGCCATAAATGTTGATGTAACTTCAATATTATTTTTTATACAGATGTTCAATCCTACTCCCACTGAGATTGCACATCCCAATACCTTCACTAAGAGCCAATGACTGACACCATCCTTGCCGCAGAGTGATCTGCTAATGGTGCCCATGCTGACACTAGGATACCACACACTAAATCACACCTCCATAGAAGCCAAATCATTAGAGAATGGGACAAAATTGCAGGCCAAATCAAACACTGTGCGGCAGTTACAAATAGTTGGCAAGTTTCAGTGTTGATTTTCCATGTTCATTATTTTCCAATTTCCAATGCAATACAAAACTTTAACACTAACTTTCAAAGCTAACATCCTTTTCATCTGTCCTATGCCTCACACTACTACAAATAAGATTCCCAACCATCAGCACTTCTTGTATCTTTTGCATTCAGCAGCACATCCTTTTTTCTTTAAAAGTACTGCTATTTATAAAGCTTAGCTCTAAAACAAATCAATTGATAATATGTCGACTCAAACATGTATTCTATCACTGACTTTAAATCACCTTATACAATTTGTAAATCTACATCATATTATTTCTGTGGTGCATCAACTCATTAATTTAATTTTTAAAGCTTCTTCAACACTGAATGTTTTGTAAAATCAAATGTTTTAAAACATATTGATACAAATCTCTTGCCAATGTCCTCCACTTATTAGTTTCAGATGTTCAGCATACCCAGCTGCACCCTCTGTCAGTGCAGGTCCAAAACAAATCAAGATGCAGAATTATAAATAATAATCTGTGTACCAATTTAATTTTTTAAATGTTGCTCACTACGCAGCAACAAATCAGGCACAAGGTTGACTTTGCAAAGATCAGCCCTAATCATACGTTTATCAAAAAACATCACTCCCAATTTCACCATTATAAGACTAGGCTTTAATCCTCCGTGACGTTCTGACGTCACAAATGCCCACTTCTCCTTTTGGCCCTATCAAAAGCATAAACAAATATAACCTGAAGAAAAGGAATAGCTGACGTTTCAGGTCGAGATCCTTCTTTAGACTGAGAGTCGGCCCTTTCCCCCGACATTCAGTCTGAAGAAGGGTCTTGACCCGAAACATCACCTATTCCTTTTCTCCAGCGATGCTGTCTGACCCACTGAGTTTTTGTGTCTATCTTCAGTTTAAATCAGCATCAGCAGTTCCTTCCTAAACAAATATAACCTACTCTACTTCCCATATCTTGCACTCTCTCATTACTGATGATACATAATGAAAACAAATGCATTTCTTTTAACATCTTCAAAGTGCAGGAATAACTGCCATGAAATACTTAGTTAAATAAAACATTTTTTTACAATAGCATCAAATCAAAAGCACTCAGATGATCACACATTTGGAAAGATACAGATGGGCAAAAATTAATTTATTAACAATTTGTGCAGACAAAGAAGCCGCAGCCAACTGATACTGCAGAGCCAGTTCCCATGAGTTCCAAATGACTTCACTAATTACTACCATATATTCACACTTTTTTGCTCTGATAAAGATAATTTTAAAGTAAGAATAACATCTGCCAAAGTACTGACAGTATGATAAGATGCTTTGAATGTAATTTGGTTGAGAATATTTGACACAAAACTGTTTTCAGGCGAAAAACAGCCCACATCATTTCAAAGGCTTATGTTGCATTATTCTCAATACTTTACATAATATGCAAACCCATTCAAACATAACCCTACAAAACAAAAGCACGCAAGTCTTTTTATGCAAAATGAGAGATCATACAAAAATAACAGCCTGTGCATTAAACCTAACAAAACCCAATCCAACAGCAATTGCTGAACACTGCAGTAAAAATAGTCTCTAAAATAAAGAGAAAAATCTGGAACAATCCATCTAAAATCACCAACCTGGAAAAAATATGCCCCTAAGGGAGATAAGACAGCTGTGTCGCAACATAGCGGTTATTCAGTGAGGCACCAAGATACTGTTACTCCTGCTATACAAAATTAGAACAGAACAAAAATACCATCGCTACACTATATTGAGGAAAAAAATGCCAAACTATTGGTATTCATACAGATTTCTTTCATCTGTTTAAATTTCAACCAAGCTTGACTGAATCATAAGCCTCTGCAGTACCAATATATTAAAGTCTTCATAAATTGTACGCACACAAGTTCAGTTATCTAATGGATAGTGACTCATCAAGCATCTAATGTTTTGCTTTAATCATCATGGATCGGATCTAAATGAATTTCAAAATCTGCCTGAGTTTTCTCCCAAAACACCATTGGAACTTTGAGATCTTGGTTTTTAAAATGCAGAATAATTCTTGAAACGAAGCTGCTGACCTAATTTACTAATCTTTTACTGCTTTGAAGTCACTATAAATTTGTAATCAACTCTAAGTTACCAAGTTTTCACACATAAAAATTGTAACATACTTTGTTACAAGTGCACTAATTTTAATGGGTGTACTTTTTGTGCTGCAAACCATATAACAATTACAGCATGGAAACAGGCCACCTCGGCCCTTCTAGTCCGTGCCGAACACTTACTCTCACCTAGTCCCATCTACCTGCACTCAGACCATAACCCTCCATTCCTTTCCCGTCCATATACCTATCCAATTTATTTTTAAATGGTAAAATCGAACCTGCCTCCGCCACTTCCACTGGAAGCTCATTCCACACAGCTACCACTCTCTAAGGAAGTTCCCCCTCATGTTACCCCTAAACCTTTGTCCCTTAATTCTCAAATCATGTCCTCTTGTTTGAATCTTCCCTTCTCTCAATGGAAAAAGCTTATCCACGTCAGCTCTGTCTATCCCTCTATCCCTTAACCTTCTGAGCTCCAAAGAATAAAAACCTATCTTGTTCAACCTTTCTCTGCTGAAATCCAGGCAAAGTATATGAAAAGTATCAACATCTACCCCCAATAAAAAGGTTTTGTTTATGAATTATTTCAGAATTCTACACAGCCTAGACAGATTGAATCAAATAATTGCCTGAAGTATTAATTTAGCTTTACACAAAGTGCTGGAGTAACTCGGCTGGTCAGGTAGCATCTCTGAAGAACATGGATTGGTCATGTTTTTCAGAAATGCTGCCTGAATCGCTGAGTTACTCCAGTACTTTGTGCCCTTTTGTGTAAACCAGCATCTACAGTTTTTTGTTTCTACTATTATTTCTGCAAGTGTATTTGGATTTTAAATCCAAAACCATAGAAACATACATTGATATTTTTGGTTCATGTTATAATATGCAGAAGTCTTGTTCATATGTTATCAGAAAATTTGTAGCATAAATTGTCTTCACAATCTCCTCGTGCGCCTCCAAGAAAATGTGGTTTAATGCTCCATACAGGATGACTTCAAAACATTTCAACTGAATGTACTGATAAAAAAAAAAAATTTAGCACCATCAAGGATCTATTTTTTAAGAATTAAAGCGTTGACACTTTAATGGCACACTTTAATCTCTTGATTTTCTGACATTTATTCAGCATCCTCACATTAAGGGTTAGATATTCAAAACTATTAAGGTGTATATCATAATATGGAAGTCAAATCAAAAACCCTTAATCTAACACCCCCATATGTCCAAAATAGCCCAAGCTTAATTATCATATTAGTTAGTCAATTATTTACCACTTGTAAAGCTCATGGGCATAATGAATTCAGAAAAAAAACATGAGACTAAAACGTTTCCACTCACTGTCATAACAAGTTCAAAGGGATGCTTGTAAACCCTGACGGGTGACTGGTACTTCTGTACCATCCTTGCACTTGCATCAAAACACCTATGAAACAGGAGGAAAGAGATCTCGTTAGTGAACTGCAAAACAAAGGGTTCTCACCAGCCAAATGCAAAACACTGTTGAGGGACTAGTGACACTAGGAACAACAGATACTGGAAGTGCTGGAGGAACTTATTGGGTCAGGCATCTGTGGAGGAAATGGACAGGCAACTTTGGGTCGGGACTCTTCCTCAGATGAAGGAACTAATTCTTAAGAAGGGCCCCAGGCCGACAGGTCGTTCTATTTTGAGCACATTAGAAACATTTCTGCCTAGATCCTAGCCTGCATCATCACTTTCAACCATCACGCGTGTGTAGCTGATTTGGTGACACAAGAAATTGCAGATGCTGGAATATTGAGCAAAACACACACAACGCTGGAATAACTCAGTCAGCATGTGCGTGGAGGGAAAAGAACCGGCGACATTTCTTCAAATTAGAAACTGGACGTCCTTGGGAGAGGATACTTCTCCCCGTAGACAAAAGTGCTGGAGAAACTCAGTGGGTGCAGCAGCATCTATGGAGCAAAGGAAATAGGCAACGTTTCGGGCCGAAACGTTGCCTATTTCCTGCGCTCCATAGATGCTGCTGCACCCGCTGAGTTTCTCCAGCACTTTTGTCTACCTTCGATTTTCCAGCATCTGCAGTTCCTTCTTAAGTAGTTCTCCCCGTGTTAAGGAATGAGGAAAGCAGGGAACGGACGTGCCAGGAATTTAAGTCCAAGCCCATTACACAACGTTATCCAAAAACATGCAAAGACTTTACTCATTGTCTGCTTATCAGAAACTGGGGGAAAAACAATGCACTGATTACAAATTAGTTTCAAAAGAGGATACAAAGTATGGCTGGGTCCACAAAGAACAGTACTCTATATATGCTCTGAACTCAGCTTGTTGTTGTGGTGGAGAGAGGAAGTACAGACACAGGAAAGCCCCTCAGCACTTGCCCTAAGGCAGCAGCTGTCCTTCAACACAAGAATGTCCCCTTGTCCATCACCCACTGACCCTCTACACCCCCCCCCCCTCCCCCCCGGGCATACGGACTCCGCGGGTCATACAGAATCCACCACCCCCCGCGAAACGAACATCCAATATACGGACGCAAACGTCTGACTACAGGACCCCCCCCCCCCGGCCATACGGATACCCCACCGGCCTTACCGACGGGCCCCCCTTACCCCGGCATCCGAACTCCTTCCTCGCTACACGACCCCCCCCCCCCTCCCACGGACACCGCCGTCGGATACGGATCCCAACCCCACCACCCCCCCCTCACCACACAGACAACTCTCTGCCGGGGGGGGGGGGGGATAACGCGGCCGGACCCCCGTTCCCTCACTCACCCGAAACTTTCCGTAAGGCGGGGGCGGGTAGTAAACAAGACTCCAGGCCCCGAGGGGAGGTCGCTCTCGCCGGCCGGCACCTCGACTCCGTCGGCGTGTGGGAGGTGATGTGCCCTCAGTAAGAGCCGGCGACCGTGGGACGGGGTCGGGGGTCAGGGGTCGGGCGTCTGTCGGCGGGCGGACGGACGGACGGCAGCGGTGTCGGGGTCGGGGTCGGCGTCTGTCGGCGGCCGGAGCCGAGCTGTCGTCCGCCTGTGCCCGCGGCCCCCGGAGTGTGACGCCTTTCGCTGCGCGGTGACGTTGGCCGGGGCACGCCTGCGCGGAGACAACTGCACTGCGCGGTGACGTAGAGAGGGGCACGCCTGCGCTGTGACGTCATCCATCCCACGCACTGACACAAAACAAAGGTCAGGTACCCTGTCAAAGGGGCCAGTGCAAGAAACATCCTCCACAGCCAACAATGCACCATTGTGGGCTCCACCCTTTGATCGACTGGCTGGCTTTGATTTGTCCTTTTCATACCTTTCTTTCATTTGTGCAAGAAGGAACTACAGATGCCGCTTTGCCAATGTAACCACTATTTAAGAAAGGGGGGAGAGAGAAAACAGAATTATAAACCAGTTAGACCAGTTACATCGGTAGTGGGGAAGATGCTGGAGTCGATCCTTAAAGATGTTAAAGCAGCGCATTTGGAATGCAGTGACGGGATCGGCCAAACAATAGATTTATGAAGGGGAAATCATGCTTGATTAATCTTTTGAAATTTTTTGAGGATGTATCAAGTAGAATGGAGAAGGGAAAGCCAGTGGAGGTGGTGTATCTGGACTTTCAAAAAGCCTTTGACAAGGTCCCACACGAGAGATTAGTGTGCAAAATTAGAGCACTCAGTGGGTGAGGCACCATCTATGTCTGAGTTTGACCCTTCTTCAGACTCGAGTCTACCGCTCTATAGGTGCTGCCTTACCCACATTCACATTGCCGTGTAGATGGTGTGATAGGTGAGACACGGCAGTGGTCCAAGAACCGACCCCCCGCCCCCCCTGAAGCACCTCTCACATGTCCCACCCTCACCTCCAGCGGCTCTGTGTCCGGTGGCCACTCTGTCCACACTGCATGGAGTTTTAACCCCGGCCCGGAGCCAGGAGCGGACTGGGTGAGTGGGGGTGTCGGTGCTACCTCCGGAGCCGCGGGGATGAATCACGGGCTATAGCTCCACTCCGATGCCCGACCCCTGGGTCACCTCCCCTGGATCCCAGCTGGACACACAGCACCTGGGCCGGCCCGCATTCCCGGGGGGGGGGGGGGGGGGAAGAGAGGGAAATGCTCCCCGGACATCACCAAGTCTCCGCTCACTACGGGTGTCGTCACCGCTTCACTGACACACACTATCACATACACCCTTACACAACACACACACTGGCACACACAAAGTTTAAAGGGATATGGGCCAAATGCGGATAAATGGGACTAGTTTAGATGGGGCATCTTGAGCTGCATGGACAAGTTGGGATGAAGGGCCTGTTTCCATGCTGTAAGACTATGACACACTGTAGAAAGGGTGCAATTGCTCTGGAGAGGTTCCAGGGGTGATTTATGAACATATTGGCAGGGCTGGAATTTTTTTTTCACTTTGAAACTGGGATTGAATTCGCTGCAGCAACAGAGGTGAAGAAAAGACTTAGTTGAGGTGAATAATATAATGAGAGTAGGACCTGTTTCGCTTAACAAAGAGTGTAGGAAGGAACTGCAGATGGTGGTTTAAACTGAAGATAGACACTAAAAGCTGGAATTACTCAGCAGGACAGGCAGCATCTCTGGAGAGAAAGAATAGGTGATGTTTCGGGTCAAGACCTTCAGACTGAAGAGGTTGAAAACCAGCCATAAAACACAATGACTGGAGATGTGTGTTATCCAACTAAGGGCAGAAATCAGAATCATGTGTTCATTTTTAGTGACGTGACACCATAATAAATATATTACAGAGAAAAAAATTTAATGGGGTGGCACGGTGGTGCAGCGGTAGAGTTGCTGCCTTGCAGAACCACAGACCCAGATTTGATCCTGACTACGGGTGCTGTCTGTACAGTATTTGTACATTCTCCATATGACCACATGGTTTTCTCTGGATATTACGGTTTCTCCCACATCTGAAAGAAGTACAGGTTTGTAGGTTAATTGGCTTCTTTAAATTGTCCCTGGCGTGTAGGATACAACTGGTGTATGGTAGATTGCTGGTTGGTGTGGACTTGGTGGGCCGAAGGGCCTGTTTCCATATATATGTTTTTTATTATATCTTAATTTCATTGAACCATATACGGTTGAATATGTGGCATTATTTTCGTCTTGTTTCTATCGTCAAAAGGTAAGGTTGATTGATTTATTTGTGCAGAACAGTGATGGAAGTCTGACTCCTCTTGCCTTGTTTCTATGTTTTTGTTTCTCAATATATATGCATAGCAGCATGAATTATAATCTGATTTCCATACATGAATATGCTAAGGTCATTCATGTGCTGCACCTGTTGATCAGAGCCTGGTTCTACTGTGGAATGTTATTAGGAATGTAATTTAGCCTAACTCTATTCATACCTAATCCAATTTGAAGCAAAAAAGTTGCATTCAAGTGTAAGTTAAAAGACTCGCTGCAGTGTGCACCAAATTGCAAAATTTCAAGCTGAAAAATGCAAAAGCTATGTCACCTGTTCTTTTGCCACAGATGCTGCCTGACCTGCCTGATTATCTCTAGAAAAACATAACTCACAGCCTGCTGTAAAACACTGCATCAGAGAAAATGCAAAATCATTCCTCGAATGGTACTGCAGACTGTAGACTGTAACTGAATAAATGCAGCAAAGACGTTCCTCACCATTCAAAAAAATACTGCTGGCGAGAAAGTGCAAAAAGCATTACTCATCGTCTGCTGATCAAGAACTGGGAAAAGAAGTAATGCGCCGATTATAAATGTGTTACTGGTCAAAAAGCTGCAAAAGTAATTAAAAGCAAATACAATATGTTGCTGAGCTGAAAAACACTGCCAATAAGCGAGTTCGGTATTCCGAAAAACGCAAGAATTTGTCAAAGGTCACAAGGGATAAAAACTCTTGGCAGCCATGCCGCGGTATGGACACAGACCTGCGCCTCATCTGCAGCCAGGATCGATCGCAGGATCGATCGCGGATCCCCACCCTCCCCCCCCCCACCGTCCGAGGGCGACCAGAGATGTCGGGAATCAGATGGGAGCAGTGCCCCCAGGCCCACAGGCAGCGCAGCACTAAATCCAGCTCAACTCTGCCTGTCTCGCAGGGTTTACCTACAGCCCTGCCTGGACTGACAGGACACCAGCCCGGAGCCGTGGAGTTAGCGCTGCTTCTCCGCGCTAGCTATGGCCATGGGGGCGCCTCCCCCGTGTGACTACCGACGTCTCTGGCCGCCCCCGAATTGGGGGGGCGGGGGGCACTCGGGAGGGGACGGGGTTGGTCCAGTGGCGGTTCGGCAGCGATTGCAGCGCCGGAGACCCAGGATCGATCCTGGCTGTGGATGAGGCGCAGGTCTGTGTCCATACAGCGGCATGGCTGCCGAGAGTCTTTTTTGCTTGTGACCTATGACCTGGGCATGCACAGTCGGAATACCGAACTCGCTTATTACCAAATGCTCGGAACTATACTGTTACTGTTAGGGTAGAGACGCAATGAACTATAGAAAACTGTAACAACCAGGTTCAGAAACAGCTTCTTCCCTACAGCCATCAGGCTATTAAACATGACAACTAATAAGCTCTGACTATTATTATTATTGCATTATATTTGTTTATTTATTGAGTATGAGTGAATGTGTGTATATATACACACTGAACTTTTTTTTTCTCCCGTTGTGTACTATGTTTACATGTTCTGTTGTGCTGCAGGACGTAAGAATTTCATTGTCCTCGCTTGGAATTATGACAATAAAACACTCATGACTCTTGACCTTGGGCATATATAAAGTGTCAAGGGCCTGTCCCACTGTACGAGCTAATTCAAGAGCTCCCCCGAGTAAAAAAAAAATCAAACTTGTGGTAAGCATGTAGAATGTACATCGGAGCTCGGGACGTCTCTTAGCGGCTCGTAACGCTAACGGCAAGTACCCGGGAAATGCGGTAAGCTCAATAAGACTCGTGAAGATTTTTCAACATGTTGAAAAATGTCCACGAGAGTCCCGAGAACCCACGAATGGCTAATACCGTAAAGGGCCTGTCCCACCAGCACGCGGCGAGCGCGACCTAACGTGGTCGCTTGAGCCGTACGGCCTCGCGGGGTCGGTCCCACTTCGATCGCCGGAGCCGTATGGAGTTGTGCGGGGCTGGTCCGGATATCGCGCGGGGTTCCGAAAAACAGACACTGTCCAAAAATCTCGCGCGGCAACGACCTGTCGGCCCGCAGCTGCTTTGAGGACGTACCAAGTGCCTCGACGGGCGTACGCAGGGTCTCGACGCCGTACGCAGCGTCTCGACGCCGTACGCAGCGTCTTGACGGCGTACGCCTAGCGCGTGGCGTTGCGCGATGACGTCACCGCCCGGCGTGCCGTAGCGTGATGACGTAACCGCCCGACGCCGTGCAACATCCAAATTCAGTCGGCCCACCTCCTGCCCAGCTGATTGGTGAGTATGATGTCGGGACCAGCTCCATACGGCTCCGCGGTTGGAAGTGGGACCGGCCCCGTGAGGCCGTACGCCTCAAGCCACCACGTTTGGTCGCGCTCGCCGCATGCAGTCGCATGCTGGTGGGACAGGCCCTTAATTCTCCGAGTTCGAATCAGGGGAAACTCGGGAGAACTCTGGTAGAGTTGCTGGCTCAAAGCGCCAAAGCCCCGGCATTGATCCCGACCTCGTGTAGGGTTGCCAACTTTCTCACTCCCAAATAAGGGACAAAAGGTCAAAATAAGGGACAAATTCCTGACGGCAATTCGTTGACCGACAAGGCCGTGGCTGGGCGAATGATGAGTTGGCCCGGGTGCTGGACTGCACACAAAGCCCAGCCGGCGGGCCAGCTGAAGAGTTTAGGACTGGGCGCGTGACGTCGCACGCAAAGTCCAGCACCCCATCCAACTCATGAACCAATGATCGGCCATGAGAAGGATGGCGTCAGCGGTAAGCGAAGGTCTGAAGGTCGGACAGTTGGCCGGGCTGCGACCGATGGGGCCATGGGTGAGGCGCTGCTGCTGCTGCTACGTCGGGATGGGTAAGGCTGGGCCGGACGCGGCGCTCCAATCCAACAGTCCCCTCGACCCGAGTAGTAGCAGTAAAATACGGGACAAGGGCGGTCCTGTATGGGACAAACCAATTTAGCCCAATATACATAGAAATGTAGAAACATAGAAAATAGGTGCAGGAAGAGACCATTCGGTCCTTCGAGCCAGCACTAATAGTATTGGGTAAGCTAATGGGACTGAAGGATGATAAATCCCCTGGGCCTGATGGTCTACATCCCAGGGTCCTCAGGGAGGTGGTTCTAGAAATATTGGTGATCATTTTCCATAGCTTCAGGATCAGATCAGTTCCTGTGGATTGGAGGATAGCTAATGTTATCCCACTTTTCAAGAAAGGAGCGAGAGAGAAAACGGGGAATTACAGTTAGCCTGTCTTCGGTGGTGGGAAAGATGCTGGAGTCAATTATTAAAGAGGTAATAATGGGGCATTTGGATAGCAGTAAAAGGATTAGTCCAAGTCAACATGGATTTATGAAAGAGAAATCATGCTTGACTAATCTTCTGGAATTTGTTGAGGATGTGACAAGTAAAATGGATGAAGGGGTGCCAGTGGATGTAGTGTAAGGTCCCGCACGGGAGACTGGTGACTAAAATTAGAGCACATGGTATTGGGGGTAGGGTGTTGACATGGATAGAAAATTGGTTGGCAGACCGGAAGCAAAGAGTAGGAGTGAACGGGTCCTTTTCAGAATGGCAGGCAGTGGCGAGTGGAGTGCCGCAAGGCTCGGTGTTGGGGCCGCAACTGTTTACCATATATATTAATGATTTTGAAGAGGGAATTAGGAGCAACACTAGCAAGTTTGCGGATGACACAAAGCTGGGTGGCAGTGTGAACTGTGAAGAGGATGATAGGAGGTTGCAGGGTGACCTGGACAGGTTGAGTGAGTGGGCAGATGCGTGGCAGATGCAGTATAATATAGATAAATGTGAGGTTATCCACTTTGGCGGCAAAAACAAGGGGGCCGATTATTATCTCAAAGGGGTTAGTTTAGGTAAGGGGGAGGTGCAGCGTGACCTGGGTGTCCTTGTACACCAGTCACTGAAAGTTGGCGTGCAGGTACAGCAGGCAGTGAAGAAAGCTAATGGAATGTTGGCCTTCATAACAAGAGGATTTCAGTATAGGAGTAAAGAGGTTCTTCCGCAGTTGTATAGGGCTCTGGTGAGACCACATCTGGAGTATTGTGTACAGTTTTGGTCTCCTAATTTGAGGAAGGACATCGTTGTGATTGAGGCAGTGCAGCATAGGTTCACGAGATTGATCCCTGGGATGGCGGGACTGTCATATGAGGAAAGATTGAAAAGACTAGGCTTGTATTCACTGGAGTTTAGAAGGATGAGGGGGTGTCTTATAGAAACATATAAAATTATAAAAGGACTGGACAAGCTAGATGCAGGAAAAATGTTCCCAATGTTGGGCAAGTCCAGAATCAAGGGCCACAGTCTTAGAATAAAGGGGAGGTCATTTTAAGACTGAGGTGAGAAAAAAACGTTTTCACCCAGAGAGTTGTGAATTCCCTGCCACAGATGGATTTGATGGATTTAAGAGAGTTAGATAGAGCTCTAGGGGCTAGTGGAGTCAAGGGATATGGGGAGAAGGCAGGCACGGGTTATTGATAGGGGATGATCACCCATGATCACAATGAATGGCGGTGCTGGCTCGAAGGGCCGAATGGCCTCCCCCTGCACCTATTTTCTATGTTTCTATGTTTCTAAAATTGACCTGACTTGACTTGACTTGAGCATTCCTAATAATTGTAGCCACTGAGATTAGGGGTTCTTTTGAACTAACCTGAAACAATATTTTTTTCATTCAATGAAACCTTTAACAATACAAGATCATTGACACTCTTTTATGACATTGTTTCGGGGTAGTTTGACATTTACGGAGGATTATACCACCAATAACTAATGATTTGAGAGACGAAATGCACTTTGAGTTTATGACCATTTTTGGCTCTGGAATAAACAAGGCATTTGTTATTTCCCTTATGCATTGAGATGCAGTTGACTAGTAAATCTTGAAAATATTAACAGTAGTCCTTCCTGGAAAGTATGTGGTACGTACAGTGACGCAGATGGTAGAGTTGCTGCCTCGCAGTGCCAGCGACCCAGGTTCAATCCTGACGTCGGGTGCTGTCTGTGTAGAGTTTGTATGTTCTCCCTGTGACCTGGTGGGTTTCTACTGGGTGCTCCGGTTTCCTCCCAGACCCCAAACACATGTGGGTTGGTAGGTTAACTGGCCTCTGCAAGTAGCTCATGTGTTGGTGGTGGTCGAATTTGGACAGAATTGAGGACAATATGGAGCAAATAAATTTGGAATGCATGAGTGTAGGATTAATGGGTGGCTGATGGTCAGCATGGACCTGATGGGCCAAAGGGCCTGTTTTCGTGCTTTATCTCTCTTTCTATTGGTCTGTCGGTCTGTCTATAAAAAAGACATTGAGGAAAATGATCGAGACAACTTTAGCAGCAGGATCATTACCTAGTTCTTCTCTGCTCACCCAGATTTAGCAGAGCCATGTAAATCAACGGGAGAAATGTACTTGGTAAATTTTATAGAGACACAGGGCTGGAATATGGACATGCTGGTACCTAGAAACCCGAAACATGATATATCCGTTCCTTCCACAGATACTGCTTGACCCACTGAATTAGTCCAACCCTTGGTGGTGTTATCATTGGATGGGAGCAAGTATCTTTTGGTGCATTTCACATCCATGGGTTAATGATCATGCTGGAAATTGTTTTCAACTTGGCTCCAAATTTAACTTAATCAGCACAAACTTCCCCGAGCTTGCGAAACTGTCAGGGGAATTGGAGGCATGTCTGAACGGCAAATCAGGTGTGTCCCAATTGAATAAACCACAGTCACGCCAGCAGTTTTGCTAGTTCCTGCATGCAAATGTTTGGCAGGGTTTGTTTGTCAGGAAAAGGCTTTCAGCAATTTTGAGAATTTTATTAAAGCAAGAATAGGATGAAATTCCACTTTGGTAGTTTACAACTTTTAGGTAAACATCCCCCTCCCCCTTCCCATTCCCCTTTTCTTTCCTGTACCTCACATGGATATACATTCATTTCTCCTTTCCCCCATCCCCTTCCATCTATATTTACCTGCTACCCGCTGTCCTGCCCCTCCCATCTTCAAACTTTCTTCCCTTCCCCCTCCCTACAATTAGTCAGAAGAACAGTCCAGACCCGAAATATCACCTATCCATGTTCTCCAGGATGGATAGACATGGTCCGCAGAGTTACTCCAGCGCTTTGTGTCTGTTTTTCCTCATTATTCTTCCTTTGGCTTCACATTTCATACCTCTTCTATCCTTATCTCATTATCTCACACATTTTGTCTTTTCATCTCTGGCCTTTGTCCAACCATCAGCCATTTAAACCTTACCCTCAGGTGTATCCACCTATCACTTGCTGGGCGTTGTCCTGCCCCCTCCTCTCTTCCAACTTTCTACCCCCTATCACAATGTCTGAAGAGTGGTCCCAACCCAAAACGCCACCAGTCCATGTTTTCAAGAGATGCTGCCTGACCTGCTGAGTCACTCCAGCACTTTGTGTCTGTTTAGGATGTGTGCATTTGACTCTGACCATGTACAGCAGCAATAAAATGGTGTGGTGGAGTTAAGAAACCCTGCTGTGGAATGAATACAGGAGTGATTTGCACAGGAGGATGTTGCATAGAGGAAAGTTGCGCAAGGGAGGCGCTAAGTGCAGAGGAGGATGCGATGTTGAAGGGGAAGCATTCCACGTCACAGTGCTTGCTGCTTATCCTCCTCATGCCCTCAAAGGAGCACTCGTCCTTAGGTTAAGCGGAAATGTAAGATGCCAGATGCCCTTCCTGCTGGACCTTGGACAATGTAAAACCAGTGGCTGTAAAAAGGATCATTCCCTCATATTTTTTTTGACTATCTTTCCAGGAAGTGCTACTGTTAATATTTTCACAATTTACCAGTCAACTGCACATAAATGCATTAGGGAAATAATAAATGGCTTTGTTTTTCATTCCAATTTGTCCTAGAGCCATCGTCATACAGCATAGAAACAGGCCCTTCGGCCCACCGCTTCCATGCCGACCATCATACTGATCTGTACTAATACCACTTGCCTGCATTAGTTACCATTCCTCGATGCCCTGGTCTCTCAAGTAGCTGTCAAGATGCATTTTGAATGTTGTTACTGTTGCTGGCTCCACCACCTCCTCTGGCAGCTCATTCCAGACACCAACTACTCCTGGTGTGAAAAAAATGTACCCCTCACAACTCCTTTAAACTTCCTCCTCCTCAACTTAAACCTATGCTCTCCAGTTTCACACAATGGGAAACAGACTCTGTTATCTACATCTCTCTTAATTGTATATACCTCTATCATATTTCTAAAGCCTCTTTTGCTCCACAGACACCAGGCCCAGTCTATCCAATCTCTCCTGATAACATAAGTCCTCCAATCTTTGAATCTTTAGGAATCTTTTCTGTTCTTTGTCTAACTCAATCAAAAAACAAAGTACTGGAGAAATCCAGCGGGCCGGGCAGCATCTGTAGAGGGAATGGTATGTCTTTGTTTCTTCTGAAGAAGCGTCCCGACCAGAAACGTCGCCTGTCCATTCCCTTCACAGATGCTGCCTGAGCCGTTGAGTTCCTCCAGCACTTTGCTTTTTGCTCAAGATTACCACACCTGTAGTTTCTTATTTCTTCTCTGGCTTAATCATGCCTTTCACAGAGCATGGTGAGTGTTGCATAGATTTCCCCCGAGATGAAAAATAGGCACTCATTAAAATTTAACCCTGGAACAAGGTGTCATTAACATGGCATATCGAGTGCTGTCACAGGACTCAAGTATCTTTACAAATATCAACGGATATGAGTTCAGCAATGCAGAACGGAGAACAAGTACTGTCAATGGTTCACCGGAGACAAGGAAGGCCTGGCTCACCCGCTGGGGAACCGGGAATCCGCCTGAAGAAGGAAGCCGCTGAGCCTGGCCCCGGTCGCTTTGAGGAGGGAGCCACATCCACCTGTACTAAACTGTCCTTAATTCATTCATCCACCAGTTGCATGTTTGATATTCATCATGATACAAATGAAGTGGTGAGTCAGACATCCACCTGCAATATTATCCACAATGTGGAAACGGAGAAGATTATTACAACTCATGTGATGTCATTGAAACAAAGGACATTTCAACATGTTGTGAAAGTACTCCAAGTAAACTATATTTTGTCCAACTGCCACAATACCACTTCTAGGTATTGCATTCCATGTGGCTTTAGCAGGGCTCAAGGAAGTACTCAGTTCCCAGCTGTGTCCACTGTGGAATCTGGAGATTCTCAATCAGGAATGCCCACTGTTCCATTTGTACCTTCAAAGCAGCATACTAACCCTTTAGGTCAGTTGGTTTATTTATTGCCATGTGTACAGAGATAGAGTGAAATGCTTGCTCTCCATGCTATTTGATCATATCATTCCACACATGGGTACAATAGATCCTCTTCTGGAACAGCACGCAGAGAGTCGCCATGTATCAGCAACATCTGCCAACTTCTAAGTCTCTGAAAAATCTGATCTTAATGATGATGATACTTTATTGTCACGTGTAGCGGGGTAGAGTGAAATTCTTTGATTTGCTTACAAAGTACACAAGAGAGTTGCCACGAAGGTGCCGACAAAGTTACAAAACGTACTCATCCCTTCTTCATCCCCACACTGAAGTTGGGTTCAATTCACACTGAACAAATGGATTCCCCTTTTGTTCTCGGCGCCCCCCTCCCCCTTTGTTCTTAGTGACCCCCCCCCTTTGTTCTCAGCAGCCCCCCACACCGTGTCCCCCTTTATTCTCGGCGCCGCGGTCCGTCCGCCTTGGCCCGACCGTTGGGACTCGGACCTCGGACCGCCTCCCACCTCGAGACTCCGACCTCGGCGAAACTCCACTGAGATAGCATGCAAGAGTCATCAGGTTACGATACCATTTTCAAAGTCCTGTCTGAGCCGCACGGTCTCCTGGAGTGGCACCCTACATCTGGATCACACAGAGAACCGTCGCTCTCTCCTTGCTCGGCCGCCTTCAGCCTTTGTGCCCCGGGGACGCATCCCGCAGCCGACCTTGAGGGTGCTGAAGGTAAGACCCCAGTTCACTGACTTACAAGCCCTCGTTCTTGCCTCTGTCATCACCGGCTCCCTCCATCCTCCTCTCAGGTTCTCCAGTCCTCAGGGTGTGGTGGGCAGGGTTTCATGGCAAAGTCTGGGCACAGGAGCAGCATCAAAAATGCATCTCTCACTCTCTCCTTCTCTCTCTCTCTCTCTCTCTCTCTCTCTTGTATACATATAGAACATAGAACAGTAAGCCACAATGTCAATGCCGAACATGATGCCAATACCAACTCATGTGCCTGCATATAACCATTATCCCTCCATCCCCTGCATATCCATGTGCCTCTACAAAAGTCTCTTAAAAGCCACTATTATATCTGTTGCCTCCACCACCAAAACCTGGCAGCGGTTTCCAGGCACCCACCACTCTCTGTGTAATATACCTGCCCCGCACATCTCCTTTAAACTTTGCTCCTCTCGCCTTAAAGCTGTGCCCTCTCGTATTTGATATTTCAATCCTGGGAAAAAAGATTCTGACTGTCTACCCGATCTATGCTAAGGCGAAGTGTAATGTGCTTTAAACCTGTGAAAAATTGTGATGTTGCAATATTCAACATAATTACATTTGCAAGCAATTGATATTTTGTGCTGACTTGTCCCTGACTTGGGAACTGAGTTGGAAAATCTTATGCAATTAAGTGGAGTCTCCTGGCCAATTTCTTTACAAGATACAGAGACCATCTGCCAAAATACTAGAAAATAATGACATTACTGAAGATTGTACTGGGCAATGTCCCAAATACATTGTGTTACGCCTTTCACATTTGTTATGAATAATTCCCCCAAAATATTCAACTAATGCCTTCTCCAAATAAAGAAGCTACACTCTTGTGGAATGTTGTTGTTGTGGGTAGAATATGTGCAGAGCACAAAGAAAAACAATTGCTTTCATTTTTGCATAGAAATTGCATTCTTGCATAAAAATTGCATCAATATCTATTTTTAAACCAGCAATTTTCTTGAAGGCCACATCAGCTTCCTTTTTTTAAGCTTTTGATATTTTTTGGTTAATTTTTTTCATTTATGTATCTGGAATAAGAATCATTTTACTCTTTTGGCATCTTACGCAGATTATGCCTTGAAAAGAACTTAAACCATTACTTTTGTTCGGTACTACATTTTTCTCTTGCTGCAGGGACTGAGGTATGCAGAGGCTCTGCAGAGGGACATCTGTGGAAGTGCGTTCTGCTTTAGTTTAGTTTGTTTAGAGATACAACTTGGAAACAGGCCCTTCGGCCCGCCGAGTCCAAGTCGACCTGCAATCACCGATACACTAGTTCTATCTTACACACTAAGGATGATTTACAGAGGCCAATTAACCAACAAACCTGCGCATTTTTGGGGATGTGGGAGGAAAGCGGAGCACTCGGAGGAAACCCATGGGGCCATGGGGAGAACGTACAAACTCTGTACAGACAGCACCAATAGTCAGGATTGAACCCAGGTCTCTGGCGATGTAAGGCATCAACTCTACCTCCACGCCGCTGTGCCACCCCGCTGCTCAGTGGTCTTATTGAGCCACAATAATCCAACAGGCCCTACATATAATGTATGTGCAAGATGTTTGTCATTGGACATCCAACAAGGGGAGAGGATTTACAGGTGCAGTGTGTGGAACGGGGAAAGAAAAAAAATATTTTCTGATAATCTGAATGGCTGAAAGATAATTCTCAGAACAAAGCTGAGAGTGACAAATTTTAAAAGGGATGTGTGGAGCAAGTTTTTTAACCACCCTATCACCAACTAGAGAGCGGTCCTGAACTACCATCTACCTCATTGGTCACCATTGGACTATCTTTAATCAGACTTTACTGGACTTTATCTAACACTAAATTTTATTCACTTTATCATGTATCTAGTGGATAGCTTGAATGTAATCATGTATAGACTTTCCGCTAACTGGATCGCAGCAACAGAAACACTTTTCACTGTACCTTGGCACACATGTAAATAAACTAAATAAACTAATTGATATGGATTACGTGCAGCTGGTCTTGGTATTAAGGTCGGCATAGACATTGTGGGCAGAAATACCTTTTCCTGTGCTGTACGTTTCTTTGTTCCATGAATGGAGGGAATCAACAATTTAATGTTTTGCAAGATGGCGCCTGCCTGCGGCGACTTTTGCGGAGTACCAGAACATAAAAGACTCAATTACAACTTCCAACAACTCACCTGGATCAGGAAAACGGTCATATATAATGGTATATGGACACACTGACCTGTTTTGTAGTCAATGCCTACTATGAATGAATGAATGAATCTCTTTATTGTCATTGCACATGGTACAACAAAATGTAAAAATCAATCCCACGGTGCGATTCACAAGAGCAATTTTAAATATATAAGAAAAGGTAAAAATATATACATATTAAAAAAAAATTACAGATAAATAACAATAGCAGCTGAGGTAGAACCATTCAGTTATTTCTTATTTTGCATTGTTAAGTTCACGTATGGCTATGGGGTAGAAGCTGTCTCTGAGTCTGTTTGTGCGAGCTTTGAAAGACCTGTACCATCTGCCAGAGGGCAGCAGGTGGAACAGATTGTGTCCAGGGTGGGAAGGGTCCTTCAGGATGTTGGCTGCCCTGCCAAGGCAGCGAGAGCTGAAGATGTCCTTCAGGGAAGGCAGTGGGCAGCCAGTGATTTTTTGTGCGGTGTTGATGACCCTTTGAAGGGCTCTCCTGTCCGCTGCAGAGCAGCTGGCATACCATGTGGTTATACAGTACGCCAGCACACTCTCGATGGAGCAGCGGTAGAAGGACACCAGCAGCTTCTCCTCCAGGTTGTTTTTCCTGAGGATCCTCAGAAAGTAGAGTCGCTGCTGGGCCTTCTTGACTGCTGTGGTGGTGTTTGTAGTCCAGGAGAGATCCTCCGTAATTTGTGTGCCCAGGAATCTGAAGTCTGAGACCCTTTCCACACAGTCCCCATTGATGAATAGGGGTTTGGGGGCTGCACTGTTCTTACGGAAGTCTATGATAATTTCCTTTGTTTTTGTGGTGTTTAGGATGAGGTTGTTGTCTGAACACCACGCTGCCAGTCTTTGAACTTCCTCCCTGTAGGCTGTCTCATCTCCTCCTGAGATACGTCCAACCACAGTCGTGTCGTCCGCAAACTTGACGATGGTGTTGGTGGAGTGGACCGGGGCACAATCGTGGGTGTAGAGGGCGTAGAGGAGGGGGCTCAACACACAGCCCTGTGGGGAGCCGGTGCTGAGTGTGATGGGGTGGAGAGGTGATGGCCCAGTCTGACGGTCTGGGGGCGGTTAGACAGAAAGTCCTTGATCCAGAGGCAGATGGGTTGGGAGAGTCCTAAATCCATGAGTTTGGTGACCAGTCTGCTGGGGATGATGGTATTGAAGGCGGAGCTAAAGTCAATGAAAAGCATCCTCACATAGCTCCCCTGGTGTTCGAGGTGGGTCAGTGCAGTGTGAAGAGCAGTGGCGATGGCATCCTCAGTGGACCTATTTGCTCTGTAGGCAAACTGGTGTGGATGGAAGGTGGGCGGGAGGCTGGCTTTGATGTGCTGCTGGACCAGCCTCTCGAAACACTTCATGATGACTGGTGTGAGAGCGACCGGTCGGTAGTCGTTATGGCCGCTGATAACAGGCTTTTTTGGTAGTGGGATGATTGTGGCAGACTTCAGGCACGGTGGGATGATGGATTTGGACAGGGACAGGTTGAAGATAATTCGTGAAGACCTCGGAGAGCTGGTCTGCACATTCCTTCAGAACCCTTCCTGTCACGCCATCCGGTCCGGCAGCCTTCCTCGGATTCACCGCCCTGAGCACCCGCCTCACTTCATGCTCCTGCACAGTGAGGGTGTAGTTGTTGTTGTTAGGGGCTGTAACAATAGGATTGTTTATTTAAGTACTGTTGTACGGGGGACTGGTTTAGAGGTGACACCGGGGGCGCGGCCCAGTTCGGAGGATGACTGCACAAAGACAATAAAGTTCAAGTAAGCAAGACTGCTTTAATCGTCCATTATGTATAGTCCAGATAGAGACAGAACATAATGAAACATGGTGGCAGCGGTGGGATGGACGTCGAAAATTGTCAGAATTAACTAGAAAAGTGAAAGTTTAGCTAGCTAGCAGCAGGCTAACGTTAGCCTTACAGAAGCCGGCAAAGAAGAAAAAATGCAGTTGAACAATTGAAGCCAGTAGCTTGTTTTCAGTGGGCCCGTAGCCAACAGCACAACAAAGCACAAAAGATAAGCAGTTAGCCTTCAGCATCGGCAAAGAAAAAACAACAGCTAGCTGACAGCGATGGAAGGGCTAAAACCCCCTGGAACTTTGGTTTTGGACTCCAACAACTTGGCGAAGTCATGGAAAAGTTGGAAGGAGGAGTTCACACTGTACATAGACCTTACCATGCCAGACGCCGAAGAGACCACAAAAGTCAAGCTATTCAACTATCTCATCGGAGAAAAAGGCAGAGAACTTTGGGCAACTTTGTCGAGTGCTAGCCCTTCAGCGAGGACCACAGTGAGTTCAATGATCATACAGTTTGACGAGTACTGCAACCCAAAGGTAAACGAGACTGTGGAAAGGTACCGATTCTTCATGAGGAACCAAGGATTGGATGAAAACGTGGACAGCTATATAACAGACTTGAAAATACTTGCTAGTAGTTGCAATTTTGGGGACATTAGAGATTCATTGATTAGAGATCGACTTGTGTGTGGTACAAATAGCTCAGCACTAAGGGAGAGAGTGAGACAGATATAGAGATTGTGAACATGGTCAGCTACCTACCCATTTCAGCAGAGAGGCTGAGTGCCATCAGGGCTGCAACACAAGATGACACAAAGTTACAGAGTGTGGCAAACAGAATACTGGCAGGGTGGCCCAAGAGAAAAAAGGACTTACCAAGTGACATCAGGCACTACCACACTTTCCAAGATGAACTGAGTTTCCAGGACGGCATAGTGTTCCGAGGAGACAGAGCCGTGATACCTGACGCACTCAGGGTGGACATCACTCACAGGATCCACTCCTCTCACCTGGGAGTAGAAGGATGTCTGAGGCGAGCGAGGGAGTGTGTATACTGGCTTGGAATGAACGAGGAGATCAAGACCTTCATCGCCAAATGTGACATATGTAGGTCAGTGGACCCAAAGCAACAAAGAGAGACACTTCATCCACATGACATGGCCAGCAGACCCTGGGCCAAGGTAGGAACGGACCTTTTCTCCTTTCACAATAAAGACTATCTGATAACAGTAGATTATTATTCAAACTTTTGGGAGGTCGATTATCTACCTGACACTAAGAGCAACACAGTGATCAAAAAACTCAAGGCCCACTTTGCCCGACAGGGGATTCCTGACATTGTTATCTCGGATAACGGACCCCAGTATGCATCACAAGAGTTTCAGCACTTCAGCCAGAAGTGGGGCTTTGAACACAGGACATCGTCGCCGGGATACCCGCAGAGTAATGGGAAGGCGGAGTCAGCGGTAAAGACAGCCAAGCGCCTGATGCTGAAGGCTGCAGCAGCGAGACAGGATCCGTACTTGGCAATGCTGGATCATCGCAACACACCGAGCCAGGGCCTCAACACAAGCCCGGCACAGAGACTCCTAAGCAGGAGGACCAGGACCCTGCTTCCCACAAAGGACACTCTGCTGAAGCCAGAGGTGACACACGACGAACAGGGACTTAAATACAACAGACAGAGACAGGAAAAGTACTACAACTGCACAGCAAAAGACATGGACACTCTGAAAAGAGAGGACAGTGTGAGAGTACAGCCCTGTGACACACACAAGGGCTGGAGACCAGCGAGAGTGGTCCAACAGGTGAGCCAGAGATCGTATGAGGTGGAGTTAGAGTCAGGAGGTGTTCTGAGACGAAATCGTCGCCACCTCAGACACAATCTCACCACGCTCACACCAACACAAAACGCACCCACACCAACAGTGACTGAGGCGGCCATACCGCCAGATGGCCCAGCAGAGAACCAAGACACGGTCACCAGGTCAGGTCGACAAGTTGTCACCACGGTCACCAGGTCAGGTCGACAAGTTGTCAGACCCCGCTACCTGACAGACTATACTCAGTGATTAGAGTATGGACTATGGAAAGAAAAAGAAATGAAAATGTGTTGTTTATGCACTTGTTGGAAAACGGATGTTTTGAACTGTTGATTTATTATTGCTTATGTTGTTAAATCTGTTGTAAATGAGCAGAGCATATGGTACAAGTGCTGCACATAATACCTAAGGGAAAGAGACTAACTTGAAAAAAGAAAAAGAAAGATGTAACAATAGGATTGTTTATTTAAGTACTGTTGTACGGGGGACTGGTTTAGAGATGACACCGGGGGCGCGGCCCAGTTCGGAGGATGACTGCACAAAGACAATAAAGTTCAAGTAAGCAAGACTGCTTTAATCGTCCATTATGTATAGTCCAGATAGAGACAGAACATAATGAAACAGGGGCTGGTGGGAGAATGGTGACACGCTCTTCTGGTTCTGCCTCGAAGCGAGCAAAGCAGTTCAGCTCCTCTGCCAGTGAGGCGTTGCTGTCGGTCGTCGTGCTGTTGCTGGGCTTGTAGTTGGTGATGTGCTGGATGCCCTGCCCCACCCGCCGTGGATCGTTGTTGTTAAAGTGGTCCTCTATCTTCCTCTTGTGGTCCGCTTTGGCATCCCTGATGCCTTTCTTCAGGTTGGTTCTAGCAGCGCTGTACAGGGCTCTGTCGCCAGACCTGAAGGCGGTGTTGCGGTCCTTGAGGAGAGTTTGGACCTCTTTTGTCATCCACGGCTTCTGGTTGGGGTACACCCGGATGAGTTTGTCGACTGTGACGTTGTCAACACAGTTCTGGATGTAAAAGAGTATCGTGGATGTGTACTCCTCCAAGTCCTGATTTCCAAAAATGTCCCAGTTTGTCCTTTTATTTTGTTATTTGTTATATGTTTTGTTGTGCTGAAGCAAAGCAAGAATTTCATTGTCCTATCAGGGACACATGACAATAAACTCTCTTGACTTGCCTTGAATAAACAAATAAACAAATAGTGTACAGTTTAAATAACTAAAAGCACACAATTCTAGGAGGGAAGAACAATTAATCGGGTATTAATCCAAACATATCACAGCTGTACTTTTCAGGGTCAGTAAAATGTAATATTCATTTAAATTTTGTGGCATGTTTTGCTTTGATAAATTTAATCTATCACAATAATTGATGAGTCGGTGATGTTGGTACAAAAACATTTAAAATCGTAAGGTGACAAAAGTAGTGATAAGCCTTGGAAAGATGGGGAGGAGGTTTCTGGTGTGCATGGATGATGGGTGGGTATGAGGAGTGATGGCTGATGGGGAGAGGATAGCTCGGGAGAAACATGGTCAAAAATTTGTGATACAAATTCAGTTTAGTTTAGTTTAGAGATACAGTGTGGAACCAGGCCCTTCAGCTCATCTAGTCCATACTGACCATAGATCACCGTTCACCAGTTCTATGTTATCTCACTTTCGCATCGTACACCAGGGGGAATTTTACAGGGGACTATTAACTTAATCTTTGGGATGTGGAAGGAAACTGGAGCACCCAGAGAAAACCCACGTGGTCACAGGGAGATCGTCCATACTCCCTACAGATAGCACCCATAGTCAAGATCAAATCCTGGTCTCTGGCTCTGAGGTAGCAGCTCTACCGCTGTGTCAATGTGCTACCCCGTCGCGCCACAGTGCCGGACATTAACCCTATTTCCATTTCCACAATTGCTGCCTGACTTTCCGGCATTTACTTATAATCTTCCTGATTTGGCACTTAATTTTTCTGTTTTACCTCTCCAAGTTTTCCATTGGTTATAATATATCTGGACACACCAAGACTACAGCAAAACTATTTTAATAGATTTTATCGTACTAGATATTAATTGATTGTTTGAAAGCAACAGCATGGAAAAACTTTTTCAACCAGAGAGTGGTGAATTTATGGAATTCCCTGCCACAGAGGGCAGTGGAGGCCAAGTCTCTGGATGGATTTAAGAGAGAGTTAGATAGAGCTCTAGGGGCTAGTGGAGTCAAGGGATATGGGGAAAAGGCAGGCACGGGTTATTGATAGGGGATGATCAGCTATGATCACAATGAATGGCAGTGCTGGCTCGAAGGGCTGAATGGCTTCCTCCTGCAACTATTTTCTATGTTCTATCTATGTTCCTATGAATCCGAAGAAAGATCCCAACCAGTCCATACCCTTCACAGATGCCTCCTGACCCATCTAGCTACTCCAGCACTTTGTGCTTTACTCAAGATTCCAGTGTCTGCAGTTCCCTGTTTCTCTAAATAAAGACAAGGTTTGTCCTGATACCAATCTATCCATCCATATTAGTAAAACTCTGTTCTTGACCGGTTTTGGCTTTCTGTGCTGCGATTTCCGAGAGTACGCCGCCACCTACGGCCGTCATTTTTGGCCACCTCGCTCAGAGGCCCCCTCCGCCGCATGTGTGCCGAGGATTTTTCCCGTCGATGAAATATGACAGAGATATTAATGTTTTTACAAAATTCCCCATTCTCTCTGCTGCCCCGCTGGAGGGAGGGGGAGGGACTATAAAACCAGGAAGTGGTGTGCCTCAATCAGTCTCTGCAAGTGGTGTGCCTCAATCAGAGCTCTGAATGACTGAACAAATGTCTCCACAGCTGTGAGTACCCATAATGTGATTTGAAAATGAAAATATGGTTAGTTTGAGGAAAAAAGCACTGCCTGCAAATGGTTGTTTGTGGGGTTTGGGTAAAATGGCACCCTCTCTCTCTCTCCCCACCTCTCTCTCTCTCCCCACCTCTCTCTCCCTCTCCCTATCCCTCTCTCTTTCTCCCTATCCCTCTCTCTTTCTCCCTATCCCTCTCTCTTTCTCCCTATCCCTCTCTTTCTCCCTATCCCTCTCTCTTTCTCTCTCTCTCTCCCCCGTCTCTCTCCCTTTCTCTCTCTCTCTCTCTCCTCCCCCCCCTCTCTCCCCACCCCCCGTTTTCTCCCCTCTCTCCCCCCCTCTCCCCCCTCTCTCTCTCTCTCTCTCGCCCCTCTTTTTATCCCTCTCCTCCCCTCCATCCCCCTCCCCCACCGTCTCTCCCCTCCACACACCCCTACCCCCTTCCCTCCACCCTCCCTCCCCCTCCCTGATCCCCACCTCTCCCCCTCACTCTCACCCTCTCTCTCTCCTCCCCCACCTTTCCCCCCTCGTCCACCCTCCCTCTTCTCCTCCTCTCCACCCCCCTATCCCTCTTGCCCCTCTCTCTGTGTCTCTCTCTGTCTCTGCCCCTTTTATCTCTGCCCTCACTCTCTAACCCCCCACCCCCCCTCCCTCTGTAGATGTGACTGCAAGTTGGGGGCTATGCGTCAGTAGATAGGGTGGTTATGGGGTAAAAGGAGCAAATTAATAATATTAATATAATATCAAGGGGGGTAATTAGCGTGAGTGCGGGGGGGGGGGGATAGTTAGTGTGGGTGACGCTGCATGCCGCCTCCCCCCCCCCACAACCGCACGTTGGGGGAACAGACCCAATGGGTCTGCACTTGGTCTAGTATAATTTAAAATTCAATTTAAAGGCAGAGATAGATAGATTCTTACGAAACAGTGGCAGCACTAAAATCAGCACTAAAAACATAACATATCTATCAGGAATATTTATTAGATTATTAATTTAAATTATTAAAACAGGAATAAACCAAAGAGTGATGTTAATTCCAAAAATTAATTCTCTGTAAGAAGTAGTGAAAGTTTATGGATTCTGTGAGTTTTATAATCCAAATAAAATTTGTGATCGCAGAATCTAGTTTTTTTTCTTTAATTTTAGGGAGAAAAATCGGTATTGATTGAAATAGGTACAGGATTTGTGGAAGGAAGATCATCTTTATGGCATTTATTCTACCTATGAGGGAAATCGGAAGCGTTTTCCAAAATTGAATAAGGGCATTTACTTTGGTAATTAATGGTGGAAAATTTGCTTGAAATAAAGTAGGGTATTTTCTAGTTACGTAAACTCCAAGATATTTAAATTTTCCCGTAGCAATTCTAAAAGGAAATTTTAGAAGGTGTGTCGGATCTTGAGGTTTTATTGACATAAATTCACTTTTGTTCCAGTTTATTCTATATCCTGAGAAGGAACCAAATTCCTCTATAAGATTTAGTATGTTTAGAATACTAACTTGGGAATTTGTAATATATAGTAGTACGTCATCTGCATACAACGATATTTTATTATTAGAATATTTAGTATTATAGCTATGAATATTTGGATGTACTCTTATGATTTCAGCTAAAGGTTCAATCGCAAGGGAAAATAACAGAAGTGATAATGCACACCCCTGTCTATTGCCCCTGGATAACTGAAATTTAGGTGAGAGTGTTTGATTAGTCAGTATTCTGGCAGTCGGCTTATTATATAACAACTTTATCCATGAAATAAAATTTTCTCATAATTGAAATTGTATGTAAACCCAAAGAAATTGGCGGACTTGCTCTCCCTAATTTTTTTTACTATTACTGGGCAACGAATATTAAAAATGTAATCTATTGGATGGACGATACATGCCAACAGGTAAACTGGCTAATAATGGAGAGAGAAGATTGTTTGCCTTTTAATATAGGCGCGATCCTTCTCTCTCCAATAAATCTGAAGAAATCAGTATATGAGAAAAATCCAATAATCCATAGCACCTTACGAATCTGGAAACAAGTGAAGTCAACCCTTAAATTGAGAAATTTATCTCTTCTCTTACCAATCGGCAACAATCCCTCGTTTAAGCCGTCTACTTTAGACAAGGCGTTCATACAATGGGAAAGCTTAAGAATTAAATAACTTGGAGATCTTTATGAGATGGGGACTCTCATCTCATTTCAAGAATTACAGTCGAAATGTCATCTGAAAGGTAGCCAAAACTTTAGATATCTTCAAATACGAGACTATCTGAAATCACATACCCAAGACTGTCAATATATGGTTCCAGACACACTAGACGAATGCATGAATAGAAACTCGGATTCAAATAAGTTAATATCGTACCTTTATAATACCTTTTTAAATATACAAACCCCATCGTCGGAAATAATTAGGCGAGCTTGGGAAGATGAACTGGGCCTAACAATTTTAAAAGATGTATGGGAGGAAAGCCTTCTATATATTGTTACGACTCCCGAATGCAAGTACTTCTGAGCCACGTAACACAAGTCAAAAACCAGGTTCAGGTTAAAAAAACAGTTTTAATTATTCATTGGAACACAAAACTCAAACCTGATTTAAACAAACCAGTCAGGGATATGGATAAACCGACAACAATTTAACAATGCTCCAGCCAGCCACGCCATGGGCCGTCGAACCGGAGATTCCAAAACCTGCCCAAAGAGATACAACCCTGAAACCAAAATACACGAAAACTCTAAGGTCAGCCCTTATCCGTCCCAATTCAATATATGTTAACAAGGAATGGTGAAAATACACAAAGTTCTATGCCATGTGGTCAGGCTTCCTCAGCCCCCACCAACAGTCTGCTCATCAGTCAGAGTCTACGACGAAGAGAAGAGAATCCTGGGAAGCTCTCGTATTTATACTTCAGATGAGTCACCCGTCACCTGACGCAGCTGGGCCAATCGGGTACAGGAGCCTTTAACCCCTCGATTCCAGACTCACAGCCACGAGGCCTGTACTTGGGATAGAAACAGAGAAGTAAGTACATAGCATTCACCAGGGGGGGGGGAGCGCCTAACAATATACACAACTGTTCTCTTAACGTTAGGCACTCGTTAACACAATTTAAAATACTGCATAGACTTTATTCTTCAAAGTCTAAACTGAATAAGATCGTCCCAAATGTTTCCCCTATTTGTGATAAATGTCTCCTTCACGAAGCAACCATAACCCACTCTTTTGCCTCCTGTATAAAGTTACATAATTTCTTGAGGGGAATTTTTGAATTTTTTTCTAAAATACATAAAACAAAATTGGACCCTGCAACAGAATTGATTACTCTAGGTAGGTCAGAAGCCTGTTCTGAGCTAACATTATTTCAAAGACGTTTCCTTAACTATGGCTTGATTACGGCGGAAAAACTAATACTTAAATTTTGGAAACACACATCAGTCCCTACTGTGAAGATGTGGATCACAAACATTTCCAAGACACTACATTTGGAAAATATTAGGCCTGTCTTGGCAGAAAAAACAGATCACTTTTTCAAGACATGGACACCCTTTACCGAATTCTTACAAGGATAGTATGGCGCAACACAGATTTGAATTTTAAATCCGATTCTGGGTTGGGTGAGGTGGGCAAGGGGGACGGGGGGGACACGAGGGGCAGGTATATCACCACTTTTTTCTTTTTTTCTTTTTCCCTTTTATTCTTTTTTTCTTTTTTTTCTTTTCTTTTCTTCTCTCTTATATCTTTATTCACTCTTTGGCCACACTACTTTGGTAGTCTAGGGGTCTTATCTTTTTTCACTTTTTCCCTCTCTTGTTCTTTCTCTCTTGTTTCCCCTCATTTTCAGGTTAAAAGGTTAAATTTGAAGCTGTACAAAAATTGTGTAATTTTACATGCCGAATGTTTTATTCTTGTAAAGAATTGCTTCTAATAAAAATAATAATAATTTAAAAAAAGTAGTGAAAGTTGAATGTATTGAGGAATGTGGGACTATATACTAATCCATGGTCTCTAAAATTAAAAACAAAACACCTGGAAGAGAAGAGAGTTTGATTGTGAGGAGTTTTACTCAATGATAACACATATTGTGCCATGGAATACTTTATTGTCACATTTGACTAGGCACAGTGAAATTCTTTGCTTGCACACCCAATGTATACAAATAGCAGCCACCTAAGGCACTGACAAAGTTACAAAGCGCGACTCCTTCTTTTGTTCTTGTCATAGAATGAGGAATTATCAGAACTAATGTTCAGCCTTGTTGTTTGTACTCCCATGATACTATGGTATTCTTTCCCATGCTCACCATATCAATAATTGAAGACTAGCACACAGCAGCAATCTCAATTACCTCATCTTTCTCGTGATAACTATTTTAACGGGCATATTCTTTGATAAAAAGCAAAGCTGAATGTATAAAGGGGAATGCAAGCTTAGTGAATGCAGTCAGAAGAGATTGCAGATGCTGGAAGAACTCAGTGGGTGGTTTCGTGGACAGGGGACTTTTCGGGTCAGGACCCTCTTCAGATTGAATGGACAGGTGACATGTCCAGTCAGGCTGAAAATGTGTCCCGCCCAGAAAAGGTGCCTGTCCATTCGCTCCAATACACTGCCCGACTCACTGAGTTCATCCAGCAATTTGCATTACAGCCTATGCAGCATTTAATGTGTATGTTTAAATCTCTTTGCCTTTTTTTTTTAAATCTCCTCCACTGCTGTAATAATCTTTAACTTCTCAATAGGATGTTAACTTGTTTACAAGAGATCCATGACTTTATTAATTGTATTATTCATGATTCTATTAATATCCCTACGCTGATCAAAACATGGCTTCTAAGGTAATGGTATTAGCTTAACCATCTTCTCACCTTTCCATACTTTCCACCATTTACACAAGCTTAATTGGCAGTAGTTTCATTCTCATTGCTAAATTATATAGTGCCTTTACTTTTCCTGCACCTTCTCTAACACCCAGTACTTCACTCTTTTATCTTTCACCGTTTTATGTTAAAACTCTCTTGCTTATCATCTTTCTAAACACCATGATATTAAGAACTAATCCTCTTTTTTCTGTTTAAGAAAGAACTGCAGATGCTGGAAAAATCGAAGGTAGACAAAAATGCTGGAGAAATTCAGCGGGTGAGGCAGCATCTATGGCGCATCTATGCTCCATAAATGCTGCCTCACCCGCTGAGTTTCTCCAGCATTTTTGTCTACCTTCTCTTTTTTCTGTTCCTCTCTTTAAATGTTTTATTTATTGTGATTGAAATCTGCAATTCATTTATCTCAATTCATCCAGCTTAATTTTTCACCCACTCCTTCAATTTCAATTAAAAAAATCTTATCCTTCCTTCTGTGAGAACCATCGGTTTTTCTTTATCAATTCCACCTGAAAAGACTTATCAACTATGCTTTCTTTAGCATTTCTTCAATGACATGACCTTCTACATCCCACTACCCACCTCTCACTCTGCTCCTTACTATACTGCCTAAACACTCACAACTGTGTAGCCAAATTCTGATCTAGCTCTATTTACAAGTTTACAAATGACACCACTATAGCAGTCTATATTTCAATCATGAGACAGAATACAGGAACAAGGTTGAGAGCATAGCTGTCTGGTGTCCAGACCACATCCTCTCTCACAATATCAGCAAAACAAAGTCAGGCATCAACTTCAGGAAGCAGAGTGGAGAACGTGCCCCAATATGTATGTACCAATGGTGTTGAAATGGTTGAGAACATCAAGATAGGCACAAAAAGCTGGAGTAACTCAGCAGGACAGGCAGCATCTCTGGAGAGAAGGAATGGGTGACGTTTCGGGTTGAGACCCTTTTTGAGACCTGAAGAAGGGTCTCGACCCAAAACGTCACCCATTCCTTCTTTCCAGAGATGCTGCCTGTCCCGCTGAGTTACTCAAGCTTTTTGTGTCTATCTTCGGGTTAGACCAGCATCTGCAGTTCCTTCATACACATTCTCTGGCATCAAGATTCTGGATGTGAATATGATTTGAGGAAAACAGAGAATTAAAGGAATTTGGCTCAATTTCTGGAATAATTAAATTATTAGGTTTTGTAGACGGTGAAGATTGCAGCTCACTCATTCTCCAGTTTTGCAATTTTAATAATCACTTTTCCAAGCCTCATAAACTTGAATGTTCACCCATGCTAAAAACAGAATTAATACTATTTATTTTGGCATTTATTCACATAAACGCACAATAAATTTGCTATAACATTATCTGTCCAACTCCAATGTGCAAAATACATAATCTTGGTAAATTGGATGTCTGCAAATCATGTTCTAAGCAGAAACTGTTCTCCAAATTCCACATCAAATTTATCCTGGAGGCAGAAATTAATTAAAAAACTCCAATCATCAACAGTTTGGAATTTTATTTTTCGATAATCCTTTTGTTTATTTAAATCGCATTCTGGAAGAATGTCAATGTAATAATTAAAATAACAGTATAAAAATTGTAAACTGTTTTCATTTACTTTCAATTCAATTCAACTTTAATGTCATTGCACAAATACTGAGTATGGGTACAACAAAATGCAGTGTTGCGTCAGTCCGTAGTAGTAGTGCATATAGAAATAAAAAAAAATTAAAAAAAGAAGATACAGAATAATCAAAAATACAGAATAATTAAACAATGGGGACGGAGGGACCGGAGAAATCTATCGGCGGGACTCCGAGTTCAGCAATGTGATGGTATAATTGTAGAAGCTGTTCCTCATCCTACTGGTACGAGACCTGAGGCTCCTGTACCGCCTCCCGGATAGCTCCAGACACAATTCGGATGCTCACCTAACAGAACTCAATAACATAAAAACTAAATTTAGAGATGGAAACATAAAAGATTTGCCATTGAAGCAAAACATTGCATACCATGTAATACATCTCAGAATAAATTGTATGACTCAGTCAAATTGGGAATATTAGAAAGGGAAGATATATTCTCTGTGCTGTGGTCTCTTTTCTGTTACCTTTTTCTATTGACACAAACTGTTGACAGTACTGCAAATGTGGCCATATCAATATCTTCTACAGCTGTAACATCATGTCCCAGCTTCTGTGATCAATACCCTGAGTGATGAAGGCAAAAGTGCCAAATTCCTCCTTCTTCAAAGGTTGCCAGAAGGAACCGCATCTAATACGAAACAGAAATGCAGACGGTGTTCAATATTATTAATAGAAATAAGGAACTGCAGATGCTGGCTAATAAAAAAAGACACAAAGACCTGGAGTATCTCAGTGAGTCAGGCAGCATCTCTGGAGAACGTGGATAGGTGACATTTCAGATCATGATGCCCTAATCTAGGGTTGCCTGCTCAAGTTCAAGAAACCCAGGTTTACTGTTTTTTGCCACAATGTCTTCACAAATCACTTATAATTCCATGTCCAAAGTAGTAATTTAGGGTGTGTGCTGGATGGAATTGCAGTTTATATGCATTATATTACTAACCATATATTAATGAAAATGAAACTGACTGTGAAGGCACAACATTGATCAAGGGTACCTCGAAATTGCTTAAGGTTGCAATTTTATAATATTTTAAATTAAAAGCCATGGTATCAATTCCTGGAATGAAGGAATTGAGTCTGAAGAAGGGTCTTGACCTGAAGCATCACGCATCCTTCTTCTCCAAAGATGCTGCCTGACCCGCTGAGTTACTCCAGCTCTTTGTGTCTATCTTTGGTATAAACCTGCATCTGCAGTTCTTTGTTTCTACACCAGGGAATGAAGGAGTCCAATTATGAATTATGATTGTTCCTCCCCCCCCCCCCCCCCCCCCCCGACCTCAGTCTGAAGATGGGTCTCGACCCTAAACATCGCCTATTCCTTCTCTCCATAGATGCTGCCTCACCCGCTGAGTTTTTCCAGCATTTTTGTCTACCCATGAATTATGATCCAATTTGATCGGGTCTAATAGAACACTAGGGTCGGGCAAGCTTGTAATTCTTGGAGGAGTCCAAATAACAAGGAAACATTTATTGAAGGCATGGATTCAATAAAGAATGAAGTAAAGTTGTGGTCCATTGCAGGTCTGGGTGAGTGAGGCCTGGAACTGTGAAAAAGACATCACCTCCAGAGATGCTGCCTGACCCGCTGAGTTACTCCAGAACTGTGTGTCTTTTTTTTGATAGGGTCTATATGGTCTAGAGTATGAACAAAACACAGTTAAACTTGTGAGGCATGCAAGAACCAGGGAAGACTTGATGGGGAAGACATGGTAAAACATTTGCCCTGGCAGGGAAATATTGAGTTAAGAGATAGTCTCAAAGTAGCCACCCATTAAAGAGAGGTGAGGAAGGATTTCTTCCCTCAGAAGGTTGTGGATATTTGGAATTCACAAGAGTTGTCATTTTGTACTTTTAAAGGTGTGCTACATTACCTTGGACATCTTTGGTTATTCACCTTAAGGGAAATCAGGCCCAGATTCCCCTCAACTGTGATCTTACTGAGTAGCAGAGCAGACTCAATGAACTATTTGTCCTACCCCTAACTTATTTCTTACAGAGAAACAAAGAACTGCAGATGTTGATTAATACACACAAGGACACAAGGTGCTTGAGTAATATAGTCATAGAATCTGTCCTCACCTTCTCCTCAGCCACCAAGCATCACATCCGGAGGCTGCAGCCAGGGCCGGATTTACGTATAAGCTAGACAAGCTTAAGTTTAGGGCCTCGAGATCTAGGGGGGCCTACTCACCTCGCTGCCTCACCGAACCCGTTGAACCTCGCCGCCCCACCGACCATCCGCTCACTGGGACCTCCTACTTTGACCCCTGACCCTCGACACTCCACCGCCGTGCAGCAGCCGTCGCCTTACCTGAATCCTGGACTCAGCACCGGGCCTGAAGCTTCCACGCTGCAGACTCCAACTCCCCTGGGTTTGACTGCGCTGGGTCCTAGTGCTAGGCCCCCCAACTCTGGTAACCTCAGTGGCTGTTCCACCGGGTCTTCCCCTTTCCCCTCAAACCATGTGACCACAGCTCTTCCCCACCCACACTACAGTCCTCATACTCCACTACCCCGACCACCCACCACCCCTCCACCAGACATCACCTCGGCCTCAGTCCACTCACCTGCCTTCCTCCGGTCCCAATCCCCATCCCTGCCCTGTGTTCACCATCCCCCCTGAAACCCCCCCCTCACTCTGATACCGAATGGTCTGTCCTCAGCAAAGACCTTACCTTTGTCCCCCTCCGTCCCCACCTTGATGAGTTCTGCGCCCGCCGCGATTTGGAGCTCTTCTTCCGTCGCCTCCACCTTCCATGGGAAGGAGTCCTCGCCCCCATTGATGATCCCTTTTCCCTCCTCCAACGGACGGACCCCCTCCTCTTGGACCACCCTCATGGCCATTGGTACAATGAAATTTGGGGGTCACCATCCAACGTCGGAACTGGAGAACATCCTTAGCGGCTTGGACTTCCGAATCAGCCACTTCCTCCCGAAGTCCACAGGCTGAGCTGGGCGGAGATTCATGCTGGCGGCCCTCGGCAAAGGGTTCCCAGGGCTCCGCGATATTAAAATCAGCACGGCCCGAGGCTGGGAGCTCCGCAAACCACAGCTCCATGATGTTGAAGCAGCAGGCCCAACACTCCAGAGCTTCAAACGGCGATCCAGGTAAAGCATCGCCCGCTCCGCGGTGAATCCAATATGGATTTTAAAACCAACTGTTTAATGACAACATACAGTAGATCTAAAAGTGTCACACTGTCACTGTCCTCCAGTCGTGGGGGAGGGGCCCCACAAGTGAAATAGCTTAGGGCCTCTCTTCATCTAAATCCGGCCCTGGCTGCAGCTCATCGTTCGATCAGCCGAGAAGGTTGTTGGCTGCAACCTTTCCCCCCCCCCCCCCGACGAACTGTACACTGCAACGGCCAGGAAGCGGGTAAAATAATCTGTGACCCTTCTCACCCTGGCCACAAACTCTTTGAAGCACTTCTCAATGCAAGGCGACTCGACTGTCAAAGCCGCCACAGCCAGATATAAAAACAGGTTTTATTTCATTCTTCACATGTTTAAATGATAATGTTTTATTCTTAATTGTTTACTGTATATCATGTTGTTACTTGCAAGGAAATTCCTTGTATGAAGACATCCTTGGCTAATAAAATGTATTCAATTCAACTCAGGTCAGGCAGCATCTCTGGAGAAATGGATAGGTGACATTTCAGGACGAGACCCTTCCTCAGACTGATTGTCGGGAATGGGAAGAAGAAAGCTGGACAAAGCATAGCAGGAGGTCGGGAGCTGCAGACTCCGGTGGGAAGCGGACGTTTTGGTGGTTCAAGCCGGTGAAGTTGGCCTCCAGTCCCGACGTCGGAGAGCCAACATCCCGACGGCAACATGCAGAGGGCTCCGGAGGCCCCGACCATGGGTGAACATTGAGGAAGAGACTGACTTTGGTGCCTTCCCTCATATTGGGAAACTTTTGATTCCGCTGTGTGGGGATGTTTTATGTTGAACTCTATCGTGTGGTGTGTTCTTTATTTTATTGTATGGTCAAAGTCAAAGTATCCTTTATTGTCATTCAGACCTTTCAGTCTGAACGAAATTTCATGCCCTGCAGTCATACATATAATAAAAATAACAAAAACACACAATAAACACAAATTTAACATCCACCACAGTGAGTTCGCCAGGCACCTCCTCACTGTGATGGAATGCAAAAGTCTTAAAGTCTGTCTCTTCCCTCCTTGTTCTCCCTCTGCGCTGAGGCGATCCAGGCCTCCGATGTTGTGACCCCGCCAGGTGATGGTAAGTCCCGTCGCTGAATCCGAGCTCCGCGAACGGGCCGGTTCCAACTCCGCGGCCAGGGGCGGTCGAAGCTGCCGCCCTCCAGTCCAGCCGACGAAGCTGTTGTTGCGGGAGCTCCGGAAAAACAGGTCACCAACCTGTGTTCTGCGAGCTCCCGACGATGTCGTCCACTGGGCCCGCAGCCGAGCCTCCGGTCGGGTCGCCGCCTCAGCCCCAAGGCCGCCAGCTTCGCCATTTGGCCTCAGCGCAGATGGGGGACACAACAGGAAAAAGTTGCATCCCCCGAAGGAAGAGACTAAAACCATGTTTCTCCCCCCCCCCCCCCCCCCCCCCCACACACATACACAACCTAATAAACTAAATTTAGCTAAAACAGACAAAAAAAAAAAAAAAAAAAGAAACAGACGGACTGCAGGCGAGCCGCAGCTGCCAGGCATCGCCGACACTTCCGCCACATTTGGTGATCACATTTCACTGTGCCATCTGGCACATGTGACAAATAAATATATCTTGTATCTTAAAAGCGCAACCACAGTTCTGGAAAAAGGTCCTATGGACAGATGAGACGAAAATTAACTTATATCAGAGTGATGGCAAGAGCAAAGTATGGAGGAGAGAAGGAACTGCCCAAGATCCAAAGCATACCACCTCATCTGTGAAACACAGTGGTGGGGTGTTATGGCCTGGGCATGTATGGCTGCTGAAGGTACTGGCTCATTTTTCTTCATTGATGATATAACGGATGATAAAAAAAATGTATGCTTTAATCCTCACATATTTCTGCACAATCTAAACAGATTTGGAAAATTATGATTTATTTACACCCTGTCGCCTAAAAGTAATTCAAAAATAAGGTCAAAGGTTTGCTAGAACCTCATTATTTTAATCACATCACTGACGAAAAACATTTTCAAACAGCTACACATTTCGATTCATATTAATTTATTTATTCACGAGACTTGTCATTATCTATTTATGCAGGTGATGGTGCAGAGAGATATTAATAGCCTGCTTGTGAAGATATCTTTTAAGTTGTACAATAGCACAATGGGTTACAGGTTCTGCTGGTGTGATGTGAATAAAGGTGAAATTGGCCAAACCATTATAAAACAATGCAAATCTCAAGTATGAATAATGTAAGAGTACACCAAGTTTTAGCTCTAGCGTTTGAAGATTAATTTCAGTTTAGGTTTCAATGCATTATACACCAAGCCACATTACAAAGTGATAACTTACAAGGAGGGCAAATTTATTCTATTAGTGTTCATTCACTGGGTCTTCAAACAGAATTGGTCTGCATATGTTCTTTGGGATAATTAGACATTTTATGTCCACATCGTAAACGTTCTTTCAATAAGAAAACAACTTTCATACCATTGAAAAGTGGCAAATTATTCAGTAGTTTAGTTTAGAGTACAGCACAGAAACAGGCCCTTCGGCCCACCAAGTCCACGACGACCAGCGAACCCCGGACAATCCTAGACACACTAGGGACATTTTACAATTATACCAAGCCAATTAGCCTACAAACCTGTACGTCTTTGGAGTGTGAGAGGAAATCGAAGATCTCGGAGAAGACCCACGCAGGTCACATGGAGAATAATAATAATAATAAATTTTATTTATGGGCGCCTTTCAAGAGTCTCAAGGACACCTTACAAAAATTGAGCATGTAGAGGAAAAACATGTAAGGGGAATGAAATAAATAGTAGAGACATGACTAGTACACAAAGTAAAGACGGAATTCAATACAAAACACAGTATGAGGCAATTAATGCACAGATGAAAAGGGACGGGGACGTGGGGCTAAGGATAGGCAGAGGTGAAGAGATGGGTCTTGAGGCGGGACTGGAAGATGGTGAGGGACACGGAATTGCGGGTCAGTTGGGGGAGGGAGTTCCAGAGCCTGGGAGCTGCCCTGGAAAAGGCTGTCCCCAAAACTGCGGAGGTTGGACTTGTGGATGGAGAGGAGACCGGCTGATGTGGATCTGAGGGACCGTGAGCAGGGCCGGCGTTAAGCCGATTTGACCGATTGCTCCCAATTGGGCCCCGCGCCTAAGCGGGGCCCCGCACTAATGTTCAGTATTTCGTGCAGAAATACGAATTCTCTTTGTTAAATAAAGATTTTTTTAAATTCGCCATCCGGATTTTTTTTAAACGAATATGTATAACAACCGCTGCACGGCCATCATACACAAACGATTTGTTAACTAGTGCTGTTAGCACTTCTTAACGGTAAGTACTTAACACCTTGTTATGCAAGCTCATGAATCTGCATCTATCCGCATTCCTCAGTAAATGTTATAGTGTTTTGAACAAGTATTAATGACGCCGTGTTCCTTTGAATAAAATTCACGCGGCGTCATTAATACTTGTTTAAAACACAATTACATTTACTGAGGAATGTAGATCGATGACACGTTGAGAATTTCATTTAACTCGCCATCATGAGTGAGGGCCCCCGAGAAGGGGCTTCTTCCTGGTGTGCAGGTCAGTCATTCACCTGCCGACCCACGTTGTGTCCAAAGATCTTATAGCGGATCTTTGGTTGTGTCTCTCTGTCTTTTGCTCACTCCCTCCCTCCCTCCTTCTCTCTCGCTCTCTCTCCCGCTCCCCATATTGTCTCTCTCTAGCTCTCCCACTCCCTCTCTATCACCCTGTCCCCTCAGCATTCCCGGAATCATTGACGTTTTGCAGTAGACAAAAATGCTGGAGAAACCCAGCGGGTGAGGCAGCCGCCTGGCCCGCTGAGTTCCTCCAGCACTCTGTGTTTTTTGTTTGGCTCTGAAGTTGAAGGTGGCTCAGCGGGACGGGCAGCGGCTCTGGGGAGAGGGTTGTGTTTCTGGTCGAGACCCTTCTTCAGACAATCACAAGTACTCTCACCGACGCGAGTTCAGTTCGGTCTGAAGAAGGGTCTTCTTTCCAGAGTCGCTGCGCTGCCTGGCCTGCTGAGTTACTCCAGCTTTATGTCTATCTTCAATTTCAGAGAATTACAATTTCTCACGGGGGGCTTATAACGTCTCTAAACCCCTCTGGGACCCTCTGAACACCTCTAAAACTCCTCTAGCCCCCCTATTTCCCTCTAAACAATTGTAAACACACCTGAACCCATCTGAAGCCCTCTAAACATCTCTAAACCATTTAAACCCCTCTAAACTAGGAGGCTGCAAGGTGACTTGGATAGGCTGGGTGAGTGGGCAAATGCATGGGAGATGCAGTATAATGTGGATAAATGTGAGGTTATCCACTTTGGTGGCAAAAACAGGAAAGTAGACTATTATCTGAATTGTGGCCGATTAGGAAAAGGGGAGATGCAACGAGATGCAACGAAAAATGCTCACGGCAGACCAAACGTGTTAAACAGAAATTGGTCAGATATTGAGCTTTACACAGTGAGAAATCATGTGAAATAATCACTGAATTTAATTTTAAATGAATGTACCTGCATGTTATACTGTTTAGTTTGGAGATACCACCAGATAGTCTGGTTGATACAACCAGATTAGTTTGGAGATACAACCAGATTAGTTTGGAGATACAACCAGATAGTCCACTGAGTTCGCACCGACCAGCGATTTTTGTTACAGATTTGACAAATTTATTTGGCGGCCAATCAAACGCTGTCTCTAAGGGGGTTGCATCCAATCACCAACCAGCTTGCCTTAAAATTCCCGAAACTACACGAAATATAAACATACATAAATTTTTACTTTTCTAGAGTAGGGGCCCCGCCATCAGTTTTCTAATTGGGCCCCGCAATTCCTAGCACCGGCCCTGACCGTGAGGGTTGGTAGGGGGAGAGGAGGTCAGTGAGATATGGGGGGGCCAGATGGTGGAGGGCTTTGTAGGTGAGGACCAGGATTTTGTAGGTGATCCGGTGGCAGATGGGAAGCCAGTGAAGTTTTTTGAGGACTGGAGTGATGTGATGCCAGGATTTGGTGTGGGTGATGAGTCGGGCGGCTGCGTTCTGGACCAGTTGGAGTCGGTTGATGTAGGTGGAGCTGATGCCAAGGAGAAGTGAGTTGCAATAGTCCAGTCGGGAGGAGATGAAGGCATGGATGAGTCTTTCAGCAGCAGGCGGTGTGAGAGAGGGTCTGAGTTTGGCGATGTTGCGGAGATGAAAGAAGGAGGTTTTAATGACATGGCGGATGTGAGGCTCAAGGGAGAGGGTGGAATCAAAGATCACGCCAAGGTTGCGGGCCTGGGGAGATGGGGAGACAGTGGTGCCGTCGATGGTGAGAGTGGGGTTATTGATTTTGCTGAGTGTGGCTTTGGAGCCTATGAGGAGGAATTCTGTCTTATCGCTGTTGAGATTGAGGAAATTATGTTGCATCCAGGTTTTTATAGCTGACAAACAGGAGTTGATATGGGAGAGGGGGGGGATTTGGTGCCAAGGTAAATCTGGGTGTCATCATCGTAACAGTGGAAGTCCAGATTGAAGTGGCGGAGTATCTGACCAAGGGGGAGGATGTAGATGATGAAGAGGAGGGGGCCGAGTACGGAGCCTTGGGGAACGCCTTGAGTGACTGCGGCTGTAGCAGAGGTGTGGTTGTGGAGAGAGATGAAGTGTACAGACAAGAGAATGTACAGACAAGCACCCAGACAGGATCAAACTCGGGTCTTCGATGTTGTAAGGCAGCAACTATACTACTGCCGCCCATTGACACACATGTAGTAAACACAAAGCATGGCATGATAAACAATTCAGTTTAGCTGATTAATTTCTTTCAAAATGGAAATTCTAACTGAAACTGAAGTAATTTATTGAAACTTTGATGCTAAATTATACCATTAAAATTTCTAATCAATCAATATTACTTCTACAGGCTTTATATCCCCACATCTTTTGTCACTTTTCTAGCCACTACGAGTTATGACTGTCAAATCATAATTACCATATTCAACAATAGTTTCCCACATGTTCTCTAGATAATGGAAGTTTTTCTTGAAGAAGCAGGAATTTCTTTAGCCAGAGGCGGTCAATCTGTGGAATTCATTCCGACTGTGGCGGAGGCCAAGTCATTGGGTATTTTAAAAACAGAGATTGATAAATTTGTGATTAGTAAGGGTGTCAAAGGTCACAGAGAGAAGGTAGGAGAATGGGGTTGATGGGGAAAAAATAGGTCAGCCACTTGACGGGGGGGGGGGGGGGGGGGGTGGAGAGAATAAATTGATATATGTATTAAAGGGTATTATCTCAAAACTATTATAAATACCAAAACATACAGGAGACAGTTCCCAAAATGGAAGGTAGCAAATGTAAACCTGCCATTTATAAACTGAGAAAACACAGGAATACATAAATCGGTTAGCCTGATATCAGCAATGTTGGAAACATTGCAAGTCACAAAGTTAACAGGGTCTCAATTTCCCCCCCCCCCAATACCCTGTCACTGCATAAATGCCGATCCACCAAGCAATCCCAACAATCCCATTCGCCCCTGCCCACTGAAATATTACAGCCACCGCGTTCTGTTCTTAGTTATTAAACTTTCAAACCTGGAATCTGGAAACTAACGTCCAGGTTTAGGAACAACTTCTTCCCAACACCTATCAGGGTATTGAACACTACAAACTCCAAATAAACTCCGAAATACGAAGTGCCTATGTTGCATCAGGGTCTTCATGCTTTGATTTGTTTCTTTTTTTGCTCTATATTGGGTCTTTTATTATTGAACTTTATTATTGAAAGTTTGCTTATATTATCTACTAGACTAAGTGGGACCCGTTGGGTCCCATGTTCACAAGGGAGGGCTGGTCCCCCGACCCAATATTCCACCTCCTCACCAATTCCAATATTGGTGGCCAGTGGGGGGGCTTTCTGGAGTGCTGGTATGGGTTCTTGGGGTGGCAGCTCAGTCCCTCAAGCCTGATCTGCTGGCAGCTCACTCACGGCTGGTGGGCTGGCAGTTGACTCATGACTATTCCTTGAAATTCCATTTCAAGCAGGGTGCAAGTCCACCAAATTCAAATCCGTTCCTACCATTTCAAGCAGGGTGCAAGGCCACCAAATTCAAGTGCAGTTTCATACCACTTCAAGCTGGATCCAAGGCCACCAAATACAAGTGCAGTTTCATACCACTTTCAGCAGGGTGCAAGGCCACCAAATTCAGTGCAGTTTTATTCCACTTCAAGCAGGGTCCAAGGCCACCAAATTCAAATGCAGCTTCATACCATTTCATGCAGGGTAAAACCACCATAAAACCACACAAAACACTAAATTCACAGTTCAGTAGACATTCAGTGTTCAGTTGATTCACAGCTCAGACAGTCATGACCTCTCCCTCCCCCATCATGCAGACACTGAGCCACACCCACACTTCCGGGTTTTATAAGCCACCGGAAAAGGTGTGGCTTTCAGGGTGTGATTGAAAGGAAAGAGATTCTCTGCACCTGCTCAGCGGAGGGGGGACTGAGTAAGATGGCCAAAAATCACAGCCGTAAGTGGTAGCATTTTATCTAAAATAAATATAAAGTGCAAACAGGAAGGCATTTGCAGTAGTGCCTTTTAACTTCAAGCCAAAGAAACCAAGCTGCCATTTGCAGTAAGTAGTGCCTTTCAACTTCAAGCCAAAGCACCCAAGCCACCATTTGCAGTAATTAGTGCCTTTCAACTTCATGTCACCATTTGCAGTAAGTAGTGCCTTTCAACTTCATGCCACCATTTGCAGTAAGTAGTGCCTTTCAACTTCATGCCACCATTTGCAGTAAGTAGTGCCTTTCAACTTCAAGCCAAAGCACCCAAGCTACCATTTGCAGTAAGTATTGCCTTTCAACCTCATGCCACCATTTCCAGTAAGTAGTGCCTTTCAACTTCAAGCCAAAGCTCCCAAGCCAACATTTGCAGCAAGAAGTGCCTTTCAACTTCAAGCCAAATCACCCGCCACCATTTGCAGTAAGTAGTGCCTTTCAACTTCATGCCACCATTTGCAGTAAGTAGTGCCTTTCAACCTCAAGCCAAAGCACCCAAGCCACCATTTGCAAGTTAGAAGTGCCTTTCAATTTCAAGAAAAGCACCCAAGCCACCATTTGCAGAAAGTAATGCCTTTCAACCTCAAGCCAAAGCACCCAAGCCACCATTTCCAGTAAGTAGTGCCTTTCAACTTCAAGGCAAAGCACCCAAGCCACCATTTGCAGTAAGTAATGCCTTTCAACTTCAAGCCAAAGCATCCAAGTCACCATTTGCAGTAAGTAGTGCCTTTTAACTTCAAGTCAAAGCACCCAAACAACCATTTGCAGGCAGTGCCTTTTTACTTCAAACAAACCATATTTTCATTTTCAAACCACATTAAGGGTACTCACAGTTGTGTAGACATTTGTTCTGTGTCATTCAGAGCTCAGAGAGACGTGACCCTTGGCTTCATCCATCTTGCAGTGAGTGAGTGAAGCACGCCACTTCCTGGTTTTATAGTCCCTCCCCCTCCCTCCAGCAGGTGCAGCAGAGAGAATGGTGATTTTTTTTAAACTTCAAGCCAAAGCTCCCAAGTCACCATTTGCAGTAAGTAGTGCCTTTTGAACTACAAACCAAAGCTCCCAAGCCAACATTTGCAGTAAATAGTGCATTTCAACTACAAGCCAAAGCACCCAAGCCACCATTTTCAGTAAGTAGTGCCTTTCAACCTCATGCCACCATTTGCAGTAAGTAGTGCCTTTCAACTTCAAGCCAAAGCACCCAAGCCACCATTTGCAGTAAGAAGTGCCTTTCAACTTCAAGCCAAATCACCCAAGCCATCTTTTGCAGTAAGTAGTGCCTTTCAACTTCAAGCCAAAGCACCCAAGCCACCATTTGCAGTAAGTAGTGCCTTTCAACTTGAAGCAAAGCACCCAAGCCACCATTTGCAGTAAGTAGTGCCTTTCAACCTCAAGCCAAAGCACCCGCCACCATTTGCAGTAAGTAGTGCCTTTCGACTTCAAGCAAAGCACCCAAGCCACCATTTGCAGTAAGTAGTGCCTTTCAACTTCATGCCACCATTTGCAGTAAGTAGTGCCTTTCAACTTCAAGCCAATGCACCCGAGCCTCCATTTGCAGTAAGAAGTGCCTTTCAACTTCAAGCCAAATCACCCAAGCCATCATTTGCAGTAAGTAGTGCCTTTCAACTTCAAGCCAAAGCACCCAAGCCACCATTTGCAGTAAGTAGTGCCTTTCAACTTCAAGCAAAGCACCCAAGCCACCATTTGCAGTAAGTAGTGCCTTTCAACCTCAAGCCAAAGCACCCGCCACCATTTGCAGTAAGTAGTGCCTTTTGACTTCAAGCAAAGCACCCAAGCCACCATTTGCAGTAAGTAGTACCTTTCAACTTCATGCCACCATTTGCAGTAAGTAGTGCCTTTCAACCTCAAGCCAAAGCATCCAAGCCACCATTTGCAATAAGAAGTGCCTTTCAACTTCAAGCGAAATCACCCGCCACCATTTGCAGTACGTAATGCCTTTCAACTTCAAGCCAAAGCATCCAAGCCACCATTTGCAGTAAGTAGTGCCATTCAACTTCAAGCCAAAGCACCCAAGCCACCATTTGCAGTAAGAAGTGCCTTTCAACTTCAAGCCAAATCACCCAAGCCATCTTTTGCAGTAAGTAGTGCCTTTCAACTTCAAGCCAAAGCACCCAAGCCACCATTTGCAGTAAGTAGTGCCTTTCAACTTGAAGCAAAGCACCCAAGCCACCATTTGCAGTAAGTAGTGCCTTTCAACCTCAAGCCAAAGCACCCGCCACCATTTGCAGTAAGTAGTGCCTTTCGACTTCAAGCAAAGCACCCAAGCCACCATTTGCAGTAAGTAGTGCCTTTCAACTTCATGCCACCATTTGCAGTAAGTAGTGCCTTTCAACTTCAAGCCAAAGCACCCAAGCCACCATTTGCAGTAAGAAGTGCCTTTCAACTTCAAGCCAAAGCACCCAAGCCACCATTTGCAGTAAGTAGTGCCTTTCAACTTCAAGCCAAAGCACCCAAGCCACCATTTGCAGTAAGTAATGCCTTTCAACTTCAAGCCAAAGCTTCCAAGCCACTATTTCCAGTACGTAGTGCCTTTCAACTTCAAGCCAAAGCACCCAAGCCACCATTTGCAGTAAATAATGCCTTTCAACTTCAAGCCAAAGCATCCAAGCCACCATTTGCAATATGTAGTGCCTTTCAACTTCAAGTCAAAGCACCCAAACAACCATTAGCAGGCAGTGCCTTTTTACTTCAAACAAACCATATTTTCATTTTCAAACCACATTAAGGGTACTCACAGTTGTGTAGACATTTGTTCTGTGTCATTCAGAGCTCAGAGACGTGACCCTTGGCTTCATCCATACTGCAGTGAGTGAGTGAAGCACACCATTTCCTGGTTTTGTAGTCCCACCCCCTCCCTCCAGCAGGTGCAGCAGAGAGAATGGTGATTTTTTTTTTAAACTTCAAGCCAAAGCTCCCAAGCCACCATTTGCAGTAAGTAGTGCCTTTTGAACTTTAAACCAAAGCTCCCAAGCCACCATTTGCAGTAAATAGTGCATTTCAACTTCAAGCCAAAGCACCCAAGCCACCATTTGCAGTAAGTAGTGCCTTTCAACCTCATGCCACCATTTGCAGTAAGTAGTGCCTTTCAACTTCAAGCCAAAGCACCCAAGCCACCATTTGCAGTAAGAAGTGCCTTTCAACTTCAAGCCAAATCACCCAAGCCATCTTTTGCAGTAAGTAGTGCCTTTCAACTTCAAGCCAACATAATAAATGTGAGGTTCTCCATTTTGGTGGCAAAAACAGGAAAGCAGACTATTATCTAAATGGTGGCCGACTAGGAAAAGGGGAGATGCAGCGAGACCTGGGTGTCATGGTACACCAGTCATTGAAAGTGGGCATGCAGGTGCAGCAGGCAGTGAAGAAAGCGAATGGTATGTTAGCTTTCATAGCAAAAGGATTTGAGTATAGGAGCAGGGAGGTTCTACTGCAGTTGTACAGGGTCTTGGTGAGACCACACCTGGAGTATTGCGTACAGTTTTGGTCTCCAAATCTGAGGAAGGACATTATTGCCATAGAGGGAGTGCAGAGAAGGTTCACCAGACTGATTCCTGGGATGTCAGGACTGTCTTATGAAGAAAGACTGGATAGACTTGGTTTATACTCTCTAGAATTTAGGAGATTGAGAGGGGATCTTATAGAAACTTACAAAATTCTTAAGGGGTTGGACAGGCTAGATGCAGGAAGATTGCTCCCGATGTTGGGGAAGTCCAGGACAAGGGGTCACAGCTTAAGGATAAGGGGGAAATCCTTTAAAACCGAGATGAGAAGAACTTTTTTCACACAGAGAGTGGTGAATTTCTGGAACTCCCTGCCACAGAGGGTAGTCGAGGCCAGTTCATTGGCTATATTTAAGAGGGAGTTAGATGTGGCCCTTGTGGCTAAGGGGATCAGAGGGTATGGAGAGAAGGCAGGTACGGGATACTGAGTTGGATGATCAGCCATGATCATATTGAATGGCGGTGCAGGCTCGAAGGGCCGAATGGCCTACTCCTGCACCTAATTTCTATGTTTCTATGTTTCTAAGCCAAAGCACCCAAGCCACCATTTGCAGTAAGTAGTGCCTTTCAACTTGAAGCAAAGCACCCAAGCCACCATTTGCAGTAAGTAGTGCCTTTCAACCTCAAGCCAAAGCACCCACCACCATTTGCAGTAAGTAGTGCCTTTCGACTTCAAGCAAAGCACCCAAGCCACCATTTGCAGTAAGTAGTGCCTTTCAACTCCATGCCACCATTTGCAGTAAGTAGTGCCTTTCAACTTCAAGCCAAAGCACCCAAGCCACCATTTGCAGTAAGAAGTGCCTTTCAACATCAAGCCAAATCACCCAAGCCATCATTTGCAGTAAGTAGTGCTTTTCAACTTCAAGCCAAAGCGCCCAAGCCACCATTTGCAGTAAGTAGTGCCTTTCAACTTCAAGCAAAGCACCCAAGCCACCATTTGCAGTAAGTAGTGCCTTTCAACCTCAAGCCAAAGCACCCGCCACCATTTGCAGTAAGTAGTGCCTTTTGACTTCAAGCAAAGCACCCAAGCCACCATTTGCAGTAAGTAGTACCTTTCAACTTCATGCCACCATTTGCAGTAAGTAGTGCCTTTCAACCTCAAGCCAAAGCATCCAAGCCACCATTTGCAGTAAGAAGTGCCTTTCAACTTCAAGCGAAATCACCCGCCACCATTTGCAGTACGTAATGCCTTTCAACTTCAAGCCAAAGCATCCAAGCCATCATTTGCAGTAAGTAGTGTCTTTCAACTTCAAGCCAAAGCACCCAAACCACCATTTGCAGTAAGTAGTGCCTTTCAATTTCAAGCAAAGCACCCAAGCCATCATTTGCAGTAAGTAATGCCTTTGAACCTCAAGCCAAAGCACCCAAGCCACCATTTGCAGTAAGTAGTGCCTTTCAACTTCAAGCCAAAGCATCCAAGCCACCATTTGCAGTAAGTAATGCCTTTCAACTTCAAGGTAAAGCATCCAAGCCACCATTTCCAGTAAGTAGTGCCTTTCAACTTCAAGGCAAAGCACCCAAGCCACCATTTGCAGTAAGTAATGCCTTTCAACTTCAAGCCAAAGCATCCAAGCCACCATTGCAGTAAGTAGTGCCTTTCAACTTCAAGCCAAAGCACCCAAGCCACCATTTGCAGTAAATAATGCCTTTCAACTTCAAGCCAAAGCATCCAAGCCACCATTTGCAGTATGTAGTGCCTTTCAACTTCAAGTCAAAGCACCCAAACAACCATTAGCAGGCAGTGCCTTTTTACTTCAAACAAACCATATTTTCATTTTCAAACCACATTAAGGGTACTCACAGTTGTGTAGACATTTGTTCTGTGTCATTCAGAGCTCAGAGACGTGACCCTTGGCTTCATCCATCCTGCAGTGAGTGAGTGAAGCACACCACTTCCTTGTTTTGTAGTCCCACCCCCTCCCTCCAGCAGGTGCAGCAGAGAGAATGGTGATTTAAAAAAAAACTTCAAGCCAAAGCTCCCAAGCCACCATTTGCAGTAAGTAGTGCCTTTTGAACTTTAAACCAAAGCTCCCAAGCCACCATTTGCAGTAAATAGTGCATTTCAACTTCAAGCCAAAGCACCCAAGCCACCATTTGCAGTAAGTAGTGCCTTTCAACTTCAAGCCAAAGCACCCAAGCCACCATTTGCAGTAAGAAGTGCCTTTCAACTTCAAGCCAAATCACCCAAGCCATCTTTTGCAGTAAGTAGTGCCTTTCAACTTCAAGCCAAAGCACCCAAGCCACCATTTGCAGTAAGTAGTGCCTTTCAACTTGAAGCAAAGCACCCAAGCCACCATTTGCAGTAAGTAGTGCCTTTCAACCTCAAGCCAAAGCACCCGCATACATTTGCAGTAAGTAGTGCCTTTCGACTTCAAGCAAAGCACCCAACGCCACCATTTGCAGTAAGTAGTGCCTTTGAACTTCATGCAACCATTTGCAGTAAGTAGTGCCTTTCAACTTCAAGCCAAAGCACCCAAGCCACCATTTGCAGTAAGAAGTGCCTTTCAACTTCAAGCCAAATCACCCAAGCCATCATTTGCAGTAAGTAGTGCCTTTCAACTTCAAGCCAAAACGCCCAAGCCACCATTTGCAGTAAGTAGTGCCTTTCAACTTCAAGCAAAGCACCCAAGCCACCATTTGCAGTAAGTAGTGCCTTTCAACCTCAAGCCAAAGCACCCGCCGCCATTTGCAGTAAGTGGTGCCTTTTGACTTCAAGCAAAGCACCCAAGCCACCATTTGCAGTAAGTAGTACCTTTCAACTACCCGCCACCATTTGCAGTACGTAATGCCTTTCAACTTCAAGCCAAAGCATACAAGCCACCATTTGCAGTAAGTAGTGCCTTTCAACTTCAAGCCAAAGCACCCAAGCCACCATTTGCAGTAAGAAGTGCCTTTCAACTTCAAGCCAAATCACCCAAGCCATCTTTTGCAGTATGTAGTGCCTTTCAACTTCAAGCTAAAGCACCCAAGCCACCATTTGCAGTAAGTAGTGCCTTTCAACTTGAAGCAAAGCACCCAAGCCACCATTTGCAGTAAGTAGTGCCTTTCAACCTCAAGCCAAAGCACCCGCCACCATTTGCAGTAAGTAGTGCCTTTCGACTTCAAGCAAAGCACCCAAGCCACCATTTGCAGTAAGTAGTGCCTTTCAACCTCATGCCACCATTTGCAGTAAGTAGTGCCTTTCAACTTCAAGCCAAAGCACCCAAGCCACCATTTGCAGTAAGAAGTGCCTTTCAACTTCAAGCCAAATCACCCAAGCCATCATTTGCAGTAAGTAGTGCCTTTCAACTTCAAGCCAAAGCGCCCAAGCCACCATTTGCAGTAAGTAGTGCCTTTCAACTTCAAGCAAAGCACCCAAGCCACCATTTGCAGTAAGTAGTGCCTTTCAACCTCAAGCCAAAGCACCCGCCACCATTTGCAGTAAGTAGTGCCTTTTGACTTCAAGCAAAGCACCCAAGCCACCATTTGCAGTAAGTAGTACCTTTCAACTTCATGCCACAATTTGCAGTAAGTAGTGCCTTTCAACCTCAAGCCAAAGCATCCAAGCCACCATTTGCAGTAAGAAGTGCCTTTCAACTTCAAGCCAAATCACCCAAGCCATCATTTGCAGTAAGTAGTGCCTTTCAACTTCAAGCCAAAGCGCCCAAGCCACCATTTGCAGTAAGTAGTGCCTTTCAACTTCAAGCAAAGCACCCAAGCCACCATTTGCAGTAAGTAGTGCCTTTCAACCTCAAGCCAAAGCACCCGCCACCATTTGCAGTAAGTAGTGCCTTTTGACTTCAAACAAAGCACCCAAGCCACCATTTGCAGTAAGTAGTACCTTTCAACTTCATGCCACATTTTGCAGTAAGTAGTGCCTTTCAACCTCAAGCCAAAGCATCCAAGCCACCATTTGCAGTAAGAAGTGCCTTTCAACTTCAAGCGAAATCACCCGCCACCATTTGCAGTACGTAATGCCTTTCAACTTCAAGCCAAAGCATCCAAGCCACCATTTGCAGTAAGTAGTGCCTTTCAATTTCAAGCAAAGCACCCAAGCCATCATTTGCAGTAAGTAATGCCTTTCAACCTCAAGCCAAAGCATCCAAGCCACCATTTGCAGTAAGTAGTGCCTTTCAACTTCAAGTCAAAGCACCCTAGCCACCATCTGCAGTAAGTAATGCCTTTCAACTTCAAGCCAAAGCACCCAAACAGCCAATTGCTGGCAGTGCCTTTTTACTTCAAACAAACCATATTTTCATTTCCAAACCACATTAAGGGTACTCAGTTGTGTGGACATTTGTTGTGTTATTCAGAGCTCAGAGAGACGTGACCCTTGGCTTCATCCATCTTGCAGAGAATGAGTGAGGCACACCACTTCCTGCTTTTATAGTCCCTCCCCCTCCCTCCAGCAGGGGCAGCAGAGAGAATGGTGAATGTTTTAAAAACATTAATATCTCTCTGATATGTCATCGATGGGAAAAATCATCTGCGCCCGTAAGGTGGAGGAGGGCCCTGAGCGAGGTGGCCAAAAATGACGGCTGTAGGTGGCGGCTTTCTGTCGGAAATTGTAGCACAGTGGGCCAAATGCGGTCAAGATCAGAGATTTAGTAATATAGATTGAGTACTGGGTTTACAAACCTGTTGTGCTGTTGCCAGTAAGAATGCCATTGCTCTGATTCTGTACATACAATAAAGCACTCGACTCTTTTGAATACTTTCTATAAAAAAGGGCGGTCACGGTGGAACAGCAGTAGAGTTGCTGCCTTACAGCGGATGCAGGGCCGGAGACCCGGGTTCGATCCCGACTACGGGTGCTGTCTGTATGGAGTTTGTGCGTTCTCCCCGTGACCTGCGTTACGTTAGGACAGTGTTAATGTGCGGGATCGCTGGTCGGCGCGGACAGGGCCTGTTTCCGCGCTGTATAGAAACATAGAAATTAGGTGCAGGAGTAGGCCATTCGGCCCTTCGAGCCTGCACCGCCATTCAATATGATCATGGCTGATCATCCAACTCAGTATCCCGTACCTGCCTTCTCTCCATACCCTCTGATCCCCTTAGCCACAAGGGCCACATCTAACTCCCTCTTAAATATAGCCAATGAACTGGCCTCGACTACCCTCTGTGGCAGAGTTCCAGAGATTTACCGCTCTGTGTGAAAAAAGTTCTTCTCATCTCGGTTTTAAAGGATTTCCCCCTTATCCTTAAGCTGTGACCCCTTGTCCTGGACTTCCCCAACATCGGGAGCAATCTTCCTGCATCTAGCCTGTCCAACCCCTTAAGAATTTTATAAGTTTCTATAAGATCCCCTCTCAATCTCCTAAATTCTAGAGTATAAATCAAGTCTATCCAGTCTTTCTTCATAAGACAGTCCTGACATCCCAGGAATCAGTCTGGTGAACCTTCTCTGCACTCCCTCTATGGCAATAATGTCCTTCCTCAGATTTGGAGACCAAAACTGTACGCAATACTCCAGGTGTGGTCTCACCAAGACCCTGTACAACTGCAGTAGAACCTCCCTGCTCCTATACTCAAATCCTTTTGCTATGAAAGCTAACATACCATTCGCTTTCTTCACTGCCTGCTGCACCTGCATGCCCGCTTTCAATGACTGGTGTACCATGACACCCAGGTCTCGCTGCATCTCCCCTTTTCCTAGTCGGCCACCATTTAGATAAGTCTGCTTTCTTGTTTTTGCCACCAAAATGGAGAACCTCACATTTATCCACATTATACTGCATCTGCCAAACATTTGCCCACTCACCCAGCCTATCCAAGTCACCTTGCAGTCTCCAAGCATCCTCCTCACAGCTAACACTGCCCCCCAGCTTAGTGTCATCCGCAAACTTGGAGATATTGCCTTCAATTCCCTCATCCAGATCATTAATATATATTGTAAATAGCTGGGGTCCCAGCACTGAGCCTTGCGGTACCCCACTAGTCACTGCCTGCCATTGTGAAAAGAACCCGTTTACTCCTACTCTTTGCTTCCTGTTTGCCAGCCAGTTCTCTATCCACATCAATACTGAACCCCCAATGCCGTGTGCTTTAAGTTTGTATACTAATCTCTTATGTGGGACCTTGTCGAAAGCCTTCTGGAAGTCCAGATACACCACATCCACTGGTTCTCCCCTATCCACGCTACTAGTTACATCCTCGAAAAATTCTATAAGATTCGTCAGACATGATTTACCTTTTGTAAATCCATGCTGACTTTGTCCAATGATTTCACCACTTTCCAAATGTGCTGCTATCCCATCTTTAATAACTGATTCTAGCAGTTTCCCCACTACCGATGTTAGACTAACTGGTCTGTAATTCCCCGTTTTCTCTCTCCCTCCCTTCTTAAAAAGTGGGGTTACGTTTGCTACCCGCCAATCCTCAGGAACTACTCCAGAATCTAAAGAGTTTTGAAAGATTATTACTAATGCATCCACTATTTCTGGAGCTACTTCCTTAAGTACTCTGGGATGCAGCCTATCTGGCCCTGGGGATTTATCGGCCTTTAATCCATTCAATTTACCCAACACCACTTCCCGGCTAACCTGGATTTCACTCAATTCCTCCAACTCCTTTGACCCACAGTCCCCTGCTATTTCCGGCAGATTATTTGTCTTCCTTAGTGAAGACGGAACCAAAGTAGTTATTCAATTGGGCCACCATATCCTTGTTCCCCAAGATTAACTCACCTGTTTCTGACTGCAAAGGACCTACATTTGTTTTAACTAATCTCTTTCTTTTCACATATCTATAAAAACTTTTGCAGTCAGTTTTTATGTTCCCTGCCAGTTTTCTTTCATAATCTATTTTTCCTTTCCTAATTAATAATAATAATAATGGATGGGATTTATATAGCGCCTTTCTAATACTCAAGGCGCTTTACATCGCATTATTCATTCACTCCTCAGTCACACTCGGTGGTGGTAAGCTACTTCTGTAGCCACAGCTGCCCTGGGGCAGACTGATGGAAGCGTGGCTGCCATTCTGCGCCTACGGCCCCTCCGACCACCACCAATCACTCACACACACACATTCACACACAGGCAAAGGTGGGTGAAGTGTCTTGCCCAAGGACACGACGACAGTATGCACTCCAAATTAAGCCCTTTGTCCTCTGCTGGTCTCTGAATTTCTCCCAGTCCTCCGGTATGCTGCTTTTTCTGGCTAATTTGTACGCATCATCCTTCGCTTTGATACTATCCCTGATTTCCCTTGTTATCCACGGATGTACTACCTTCCCTGATTTATTCTTTTGCCAAACTGGGATGAACAATTTTTGTATTTCATCCATGCAGTCTTTAAATGTCTTCCATTGCATATCCACCGTCAACCCTTTTAGAATTAATTGCCAGTCAATCTTGGCCAATTCACGTCTCATACCCTCAAAGTTACCTTTCTTTAAGTTCAGAACCATTGTTTCTGAATTAACAATGTCACTCTCCATCCTAATGAAGAACTCAACCATATTATGGTCACTCTTGCCCAAGGGGTCACGTACAACAAGACTGCTAACTAACCCTTCCTCATTACTCAATACCCAGTCTAAAATTGGGTAGTTTGGTTTACATAAATAGGAAAGGTCCTTACTATCTCTAAACTAAACTAAAAGATGAAGTTATTTTGCTTCCAAGTGAATTAATCTCATCATTAAATCAATTTACCCTCAAACTGGAAGTGAAAAAAGAGAACTAAGCTTTGTAAGCAGTGTCAATTCTGAAAAGTGATTAGTGGTCAGGAAACACAAAATTGTCAATTGTGTTTGTGTAAATAATAATGAATATAAAGACTTGATCTTAAAAACAGTTTCATTCTTTTATTTATTAGCTTTAATTTTTTTCAAAAGATAACATATTCCTGGAATTCTGCAATCCAATGTAGTTTTCTTTGTGAGCATGGTTCCATATTACCAACATCTGTTTTATCAGAGGCCACGCACTCACCTGAAAATAAACAAATGGATGAGGTTTTTATTTAAAGATTTCTTGAAAAGCCTTTAAACATTTACAAGAAATTATCAGCGCAAAATATCGAAGACTGAAGTCCAGAACCTGCCAACGTTTGAGTGGTCACTTATACAGGCATGATATTCACCTCCAGAAAAAAGTAGGAAGTATTGGCCGGGGGTCCAGGAGACCGGTTAGGCCCCCCCAAGTGGGGGTTCAGGGGGCTCCTGCATTTTCAATAAATTGAAAGTGATTCCCAAGCTTTCTGCTGGTAGTTTACATAACAGAAGCTTATTATTTTTCTAACACATAACCAGTAAAATAACCCCCAAAAGATAAATATTTCTTGAAATAAATGACTTCTTACAGCTAAAAAATCTTTACAAAAAATGCTACCCGAAATGTCTCTTTGCCTACCACTGTGTGCAAACAGCACCGAAAAATTTGGCTGCAGCCATCTTCTGCTTCAGTAAGGGTAGCTGGTCGGTGATTGGACGCAACCCCCTTAGAGACAATGGTTGATTGGCCACCAAATAATCAGGCAAGAAAAATGTTGACAAATAGGGGGAATTTAATAAAAAAAAATCGATGTCCTAAATTAAATCGTAAGAATATCATGCCTGCTTATACCTCCAACCATCCCCAATGTGTACACGTGGTATATCTGGAAAGCTCACTTCCAACTAATCAAATTGGAGATGCTCCACACTTCTGCCAAAATACCAACCCATCTGATTCTACTTTAACCAACCCTATCGTGAAATTTCTGCTTTTCCACAAAATAGGATTAGAAATTTACCAAGTGGAGGTCAGATATAAATTCATTCTCTGCGGGAATGCAAAGTATTACTTTTCATCACAGGAACAAAAGTGAACCATTTAGTGTCACATTATATGTTTGCTTTTAGAACTACAATTGTTCCATCTCCTAGAATAAAACTAGCGATGTTACATGATGTTCCAGAATACCACGTACACGTAAAAATGGTACAAGGAATCTTCACCCCAGCTGCCTGGCCGTGGAATCCAAGGAATTTGAAAATTTGCAGCAATTCACAACATATTTTACATCTCAGTTAATGAAATAGAGCCCTAGTCATAGTGTGGAAACTGACCTTTCGGCCCAACTTGCCCACGCCAACCAACATGCCCAATCTACACTAGTTCCACCTGCCCAGTGCCTACATTTGGCCCACATCCCTCTAAATATGTTCTATCTATGTAACTGTCCAAATGTTTCTTAAACGTTGTGATAGAAACATAGAAAATAGGTGCAGGAGTAGGCCATTCGGCCCTTCACGAGCCTGCACAGCCATTCAATATGATCATGGCTGATCATCCAACTCAGTATCCTGTACCTGCCTTCTCTCCATACCCCCTGATCCCTTTAGCCACAAGGGCCACATCTAACTCCCTCTTAAATATAGCCAATGAACTGGCCTCAACTACATTCTGTGGCAGAGAATACCAGAGATTCACCACTCTCTGTGTAAAAAATGTTTTTCTCATCTCAGTCCTAAAAGATTTCCCCTTTATCCTTAAACTGTGACCCCTTGTTCTGGACTTCCCCAACATCGGGAACAATCTTCCTGCATCTAGCCTGTCCAACCCCTTAAGAATTTAAGTTTCTATAAGATCCCTCAATCTTCTAAATTAGTACCTGGCTCAAGTACCTACTCCATTAGCCTGTTCCATACAACCACCGCACTTTGTGTAAAAAGGGTTACCCCTCAGGTTCCCCCCTTTCACCGTAAACCCATGTCCTCTGGTTCTCAATACCCCTACCCTGGGTAAATGACTACATTTACCCGATCTATTCCTCTCATGATTTTGTACACTTCTAAGATTGCCCCTCATCCTTCTGTGCTCCAAGGAATAAACTCAATTTTTCTCTATAGCTTAGGAGTCCTAGCAACATCCGTGTAAATCTTCTCTACACCTTTTCCAGCTTGATTGACATCATCTTCCCTATAACATTGACCAAAACTGAACACAATCCTCTAAATTGTCCTCACCAACATCTTGTATAAGTGCAACATGACCTCCCAACGCCTATACTCGATAGATGAAGGCAAATGTCCCAAAAGCCTTTTCGACCACCCTATCTGCCTCTGACGCCCCTGTATCTGCACTCGCAGATCTATCCACTCTACAACACTTCCCAGAGCCCTGCCATTCACTGTGTAGTTAATGTAATTCCCATTGCCCATGTTAAAATCACAATATTAATTCTGTTTGCAGTATTATACATGAACATACCAACTTGTTAAATGTTCACACCTGTTACTGCATGGATTAACCTTTTATTAATCTAGGTCAAAGGTTTAACTACCAAATACATGTAAAACTCGGTAGTTAATATCCATGACCTTATCACTTCAGGTGTGTGGGATAAGTCAGAATTATAAAGCAGGGAGCAGGACCTTTGGTCCAATTCGGCCTTGGCGAATAAAATCCTGACATGAGCTAGATCAATTTGCCTCCCATTGGACCATAGCCCTCTAAACCCATGTGAACTGTTCTCTGAAAATAAAATGCTTGATACAAATAAATATTTGAACACCTCTCCAACATCAAAATGCATTCGTGTGCGACAGGTGAGGGTTGTGTAAAGGCGTAACATTTGCTGCCCATCAGGATTCAACCCCATTAACGTAGCCTTCTATTCCTCACTGAGTGTTTAACAAGCTTCCTTCTAAACGTAACTGGGGTGTTCATCTCAAATACTTACAGCGATAACCTACAACATACGTAACATTCTGGACTAAAGGCTTCTCCTAGATTTCTATTAGAAAAAACTTCTGATTTTAAGGCATCCCAAAAACCTTGCGGATCGAGCGCAGCCTGTGGCAGCTGCATGGCGGCGGTGGAAAGGGCAAATGGCATCGCGCCAGGCTCGACCCCTACTTCATTGATACAGCTGTGTAGAATAATTAGGTATGTTGCAAAGCCTACCTGAAGCGTCGCTGAAAATCTGTCGCTGCGGGTGTGCGCGATTTTGGCGCCGTTTAGAGGGGGGCGGGTTTAAAACGCGATTTTCTCTAGGCTGTTCAAATCGAAGATGTTCAGCCTAGTTAATTATTAACGAAAAATCGCTGGAAGACCCCGCCGCAAAAGCTATTATTAGTTTTAAAGGCCTCGTATAATAGTTATAGTAGTTTAAAAATCAATCTCTAAACCCGCGACCACCGGCAGCTGTAAGGGTCGCACAGAGCAAATAACAGAAGGTATGCTGCTTATTTTTACATTAAAAAGGGCTTCTTAAGATCCCTTTATACAAAGTTTAATATTGCGAGAAGCTCATTTTGGGCCCATTATATCCCGCAGTATTTTTCTGGGCATTTGAGGGCACAAATCTAGCGCAATGTGAACGTTCTAAACCAGCGCGTTCACAGGATCCCACTAAAAAGCTGATTTAAAATGGACTTTAATTTACAGCAATTGAACACTAAATTCCTTCCATTTGGCCTATAAAGTAATGTAAATGAGATTTAAAAATCATGTTTTATTGTGAATTATTTATGAATATTATTTGGACACTTAGGCTATTTAAAAATGTTAATCATTTATTAAGAAATGGATAGATGTTTAGATCTAGTAATTGAAGTTTGAAATTAGCTACACTTGGGTAACTAACTAATTATATGCTTTAATTTCAGGTCATCCAAGTAAGATTATTTTATATTTGTTTCAGAATGGTTCAATCTACGATAACTGAAAATTTCATTCAGTTCTCTTAATTTTTAAGAAGGTTATGGGCTTTTGACTGCACACGATCACAGCTTTTTTGTTATGTCCATAGAAAATCAATAGGGAACAAGATGCTAATTTCCGAGTATGAAAATGGCCATAACTTTTTAAATACTTGAGATATGAAAGTGAATTAGGTGTCAAATTAAACTTCTTTTTATGCTATATCTGATGGGATAAATTACAGATTTTTTAAATCTCAAAATTCTGTAACATTGCTAGAATAATTCCCCAATTTGGATTATTGAAGTGCTCTGATTGAAAATATGTTCTGGGAGTTAGGTTACAAGACACCAAGCCTTAATGTGAGAAAATAAGAATTTGCATATCTCCTTGGGCCAAGATCAGCCTTTTCAGAGACCAGGGAGCTGCAAGATGGCAGCGGAACATGGCGCCCTTTGCGCATTGTTCCAGAAGAGGATCTATTGTAATCACGTATAGTATAATTTGACTGGACGGCATACAAAACATGCATTTCCATGTATCTCCGCACACATGGCAATAATAAAGTAACCTAAATCCCAGAACATATTTTCAATCAGAGCACTTCAATAATCCAAATTGGAGAATTATTCTACACAATCTGATATCCATTTCATGTGTGGACAAGATATGAAAACAATTAAAGAGTATTTTTAAAGCTACATTACCTCCTATTAAATCTTCACATTCTTGCAAGGCGAAACAGGCTGGGAGGTCTGGACCCAAACATCCCCCATTTCCTCCTTCCCCTCATTTTCTACTATAGGTATAGCACTCCCTGACTTTATCCATCTCTTCTCTCTCCCCTCCCCTCTCATTTTCCTCCTTGGCAATCCTCAACTCCCACTAACCCTCTCCTATATAAAGGCCTTTCCTCACCTTCATCTCCTCCACGCACTTTTGCTCATCCTCCGTCCCCGTCCCCGTCCCCGTCACCACCCCCCCCCCCCCCCCCCCACTCTCGCCCTCACCTCCCGGCCCTCCATCCTCCCGCCGCCCTCTCCTCTCCTCCTCTCCTCTCTTCTCCGACCCTCTCCTCCATCCTCTCCACTTTCCCGCCGCTTCGAACGCGCCAACCACATGCCCTCACCGGAAGTCCTGCTCGGCGCAGGGTGGCCTATCGGAGCGCAGCACAGGCTGTCAGTCAGGCCACGGGGGGCGGGACCACGGGCCACGACAACAGCGCCCCCGCCGACCGGAGGCCGGGACCGCAGCTCCCCGCAGCCCCGGAGCCAGCGCCCCCGCCGACCGGAGGCCGGTACCGCAGCTCCCCGCAGCCCCGGAGCCAGCGCCCCCGCTGGCCGGAGGCCGGTACCGCAGCTCACCACAGGCCGCGCTTCGGTACAACAGAATCTGTAAACATAGTACACTACAGACAATTATAATAAACGAGAATACATTTTCAGTATGTGTTCATACACACATACACACACACACATATATATATATATATATATATATATATATATATATATACTTACACACACATAAAACAAAGTTCAAGTTCACATTTCAGTTCACATTTATTCATTGTCATTTGCACCAATTAAGGTACAGTGATATTTGAGATACCATGCAGCCATACAATCAAACAGAGCACAATACACAATAGAATTTAACATAAACATCCACCACAGTGGTCGGGGCCATGAACTCTCTGTAGTCGCCGCTACGGACGGCCCGATGTACATGCCCTCTCATCGGGATGATCGAAACTCCGATGTCGGGACGGATTGGATTGAAGGAGCTCCCGAATTGGCCACTTTTATTACCGGAGACCGCGGCTTCACGAAGTTATAGTCCGCAGGCCGGTAGGAGCTCTTCTTCTGGCGATCCCCGGCAAGGGATCGCCCCACTCAGCGATATTAAAGTCCTGCCGTGCCTGCTGCTGAAGCTCTGGACCGGCCTCTGAGAAAGGCCGCACCAATCCAGTTGTTAGGCCGCGAGGGGGGCGAAGATGCGACAAGGAAAAAAGTTGCATCTCCGTTGAGGTAAGTGACTGAAAATGGTTTCCCCCTATTGCCCCCCCACCACCCCCCACACTAAAACATACATTTAGACATACTAAAAAACAAAAAAAGTTGAAAGCTGCTGGCGAGGCTGCTGCTCGAGGCTGCCACCCAATGATGAAACAAACAATAATGGTTCTAAAAGACAAAACCAATGCCCCCAAGTCTATGTAGTTAAGAGCTTATTTGGAGGTTGTAGTGTGCGGCTAACCTGTCTCACATCTTCTAAAATACAGTCCTCCACGCCTGCCAAAAATCATCCCATCCCCTCCTCCTCTCACCATCTCCCCTCCCCCTCTCTCTATCACCTCTTCCCCATCTGCTCGGTCCCCATCCTCCTCCTACCATTTGCTGCTCCCATCTCCTCATCCCCCTCCACATCTTTTCATCTTGTCCCCTCTCCCATCTCCTCCCCACCACCTCTTTCTCCCCATCTCCCCCCCCCCCCACTCCAACCTCCTCTCCACCCATCTCCCCCTCTCCAAATCTCCTTCCCCTTTGACCCCATCTTTTCCCTCTCTCCCCCACTTCCCTCTCCTTCCCCCTCTCCCTCCCTGTCTCCTTCCCTCTAATCCCCTGTCACTTACTCTCCATCCCCCACACCTCCCCTCTCCAACATCTCTCATGGTCTTGTGAGGCTCCAAACTGACACCCCTTCCCACTGGTCCTTGCATAACAACAAAAATATGTTAAATTATTCTTTCCGGGAAAAAGGTCCCAGGCCAGTGGTAGATCCTGACGTGTCTCCTTTCATTAATTAAATTGTCAATTATTGCACAGACGTAGATAATAAGCAAATATATTAATGGACAGTAAAATACAATTTTTGCTGTTGATTGGGTCCATATTATGTTCAACCCAGAGAGCCATGGAGGTGGAGATATGGAATCTATTCAAGGAGATAATTTGAAAGTTAAGGCGTATGGGAGGACACTGGAGGTTTGGATCAACCAATATTTTAGTGAGTCTCCTGGCGCTAAATGTCATATTTCTACCCCATATTCTTATGTTTCTCATTACTACTGCCACCCTTCAGCCATCAATCCTATTCTTACCCTAATTTCCAGGAACTGGAAACACGACTTCCCCACTCTTCAACTTTGCTTTAATCTCATTATTTACTGACACAATTATTAACCTTCATTCTGCTGCATTGTCCATAGAGTTCTGCAAGCCCATTGGATACAGATCTCTCTCTGGTTCTGGACGTAGCCAATTCCTTTCGCAAGGCTCAAAGAGGAAGGAGGTTCTTTTTATTAGAAACCATAAGACATAAGAGCAGAATTAGGACATTCGGCCCATCAACTCTGCTCCACCATTTGATCCATGGCTGATCTATTTTACCTTCTATTCTCTTGCATTCTCCCCGTAATATTTGACACCCTTAATAATCAAAAATCTATCAATCTCCACTTTAAAAATACCCAATGACTTTGCCCCCTCCACCATTTGTGGCAATGACCTTCCACAGACTCACCATATTCTGGCTAAATGTCTGATTTAGGAGAGAATGACACCTGTGAAAAAAAGATCTTCAATCAGCTGCAAAAGTATTAAAAGCTAACCCTGTAACAGAGACTTGACTGCATTATGTCCAATTAAGGAGAGTGCCCCCTCCCATTGGTACGGAAAATGTGCATTTTTCAGCTTGAAATTGTGCAATATGGTGCATACTGTAGCGAGTCTTATAATTTATACTTGAATGCAATATACATGCTTTAAATTGGATTGGAGCGTTTTTGAAAGGGGGGGGGGGGCTGTGCGATCACTGATCACTGGCCTTGGGGGTACCCGGTGAGGGGAGTGGAGCAACCGAGTGGGGAGAGGGTGTGGAAGAAGGGTAGGAACTTTTTTGAAATTTGATGCATTAAAATCAGTTTTAGTGCACTGTAGAAGTATGATTTCAATGTTTTTTTGTATGAAGTATATTTAAGAGGTAACTTTTTAAGGGGTAACCCAGGGTGATGGGTGTATGGAACAAGCTGCCAGAGGAGGTAGTTGAAGCAGGGACCATCCCAACATTTAAGAAAAAGTTAGACTGATACATGGATAGGACAGGTTTGGAGGTATGGACCAAAAGCAGGTAGCGTAGCTGGGACATGTTGGCGGGTGTGGGCAAGTTGCGCCGAAGGGCCTGTTTTCACACTGTATCACTCTATGACTACATTATACCTCCACCATGCATGAATGCTTCAAAATCAAGTGATCGACTTTTATTGCCATATACTCAAGCATAGAAACATAGAAAACAGGTGCAGGAATAGGCCATTCGGCCCTTCGAGCCAGCACTGCCATTCAATATGATCATGGCTATTCATCTAAAATCAGTACCTCTTTCCTGTTTTTTCCCCATATCCCTTGATGTCGTTAACCCCAAGAACTAAATGTAACTCTCTCTTGAAAACATCCAGTGAATTGGCCTGCACTGCCTTCTGTGGCAGAGAATTCCACAGATTCACAACTCTCTACGTGAAGAAAGTTTGACCTCATCTCAGTTCTAACTTTATTCTTAAACTGTGACCCATGGTTCTGAACGCCCCCACATCGGGAACATTTTTCCTGCAATTACAGTAAGTGAAAATCTAGCAGGCATGCAGGATGCTTTCCTCCAACCAACCCCCATTTGAAGGTCCACTCCTTCCAACGTTCTTCTACCCCGTGCTTGGTACTTACTTCCAGCAGCCACTGGTTGTCCTCCAGGATTGCACCGAGCCGCAGCCTGATCCATGCCGGTCACCTGGGAAAATTCGACACAGAGACCTCTCCTCTCCCTCCCCCCTCTCTTCCGCTCTCTCTCCTCTCAACCCCCTCTCCTCTCGTCTCTCCCCCCTCTATCTCTCCCCTCCCCCTCTCTTTCCCCCCTCTCTCTCTCTCCTCTCCCTCTCTGTCTCTCATCCTCCCCCCCTCTCTCTCCCCTGTCTCCCCTCACTCTCTCCCCTTCCCTCTCTTTCTCCTCTCCCCCCCTCTCTCTCTCACACTCTCTTTCCCCCCTCTCCCCCTCTCTTTCCCCCCTCTCTTTCCCCCTCTCTCCCCTCTCTTTCCCCCTCTCTTCCTCCCACCTTACTCTTCCCCTCTCTCTTGTCCCCTCTCTCTCTCCCTCTCTCCCCTCTCTTTCCTCTAACTCTCTCTCCCCTCTCTTTCCCCTAACTCTCTCTCCCCCTCTCTCTCTCCCCCTCTCTCCCCTCTCTCTCCTTTCTCTCCCCCTCGCTTCCCCCCAACCTCTTTCTCCCTCCCTCTCTATCTCCCCCTCTCTCCCTCTCCACACACTCTCCCCTCTCTCTTTCCCCTCTCTCTCAGTCTCTCCTCTTACCTCTCTCTCTTCCCCCCTCTCTCCTCCTCTCTTCCCCATTTCTCCCTCCTACCTCACTCTTCCCCTTGCCCTCTCTCCCCTCTCTTTCTCCTCTGTCTCTATCTCTTTTTCTTTGCCCCCCTATCTCTCTCTTTCACCGCTTCTCTCTTTCCCACTCTCCCCCTCTTCCCCCTCTCTCTTTTACCACCCCTCTCTCTTCCCCTTCTCTCTCCCATTCTCTCCTACCCTCTCCTCCCTCTCCACCCCCTCTCTCTCTTCTCTCTTTCTTCCCTCTCGCCCCTCTCTCACTCCCACCTCACTCTCCCCCCTCTCTCTCCCCTCCCCCCCTCTCCCTCTTCTCTCTCTCCATTCACTCCCCCCCTGTCTCTCCCCTCTCTCTCCTCTCCCCCCCCTCTCTCTCTCCCCACTGTCTCCCTGTCTCCTTCCCCTCTCTCTCTCTCCACCTCCCTTTGAGAGTCTGTCCCTTCGGCACAGAGACTCTCGCGGCAGCGGCGTGACGCTTCCGACGCCCGGGACATGCACTGTCCGGAGTGCTCCATGGCCAGAGCTGCAGCGAGCGACACGCCGGCCCCGGCAAACACTCATCCGTCCCGGCTCCCCCCATCTGTTCCGGCCGCTGGTTCTGCTCCCATCCCTCCCGCAGCCCCTGCTCTCCAACACCCGCGGACCATGCAGTTTATCCGAGTTTTGAAATTTTCGTTGATCACAAGATTTCTCACCACTGAGCGTGAGAAATTTCTGAAGAGCATGAGGGCGTGAGAGTTTGCTTGAGGGCGTGAGTCTCACGCTCAAAGCGTGAGAGTTGGCAGCCCTGGAAACAGGCCCCTTGGCCCGCCAAGTCCATGCCGACCATCAATTACCCGTCCACACACTAGCTCTATGTTATCCCACATTCTCATCCGCTCCCTGCACATTAGCAACAATTTATAGAGGCCAATTAACTTACTAACCAATGCGTCTTCGGGATGTGGGGGGGAAACTGGAGCACCCGGAGCACCCATGCAGTCTCAGGGTTTCGTGCAACTCCACCTGAGGTTATGATTGAATCTCTGGCACTGTGAGACAACAGGTCTACCAGCTTGCTATCTGATCAAGTTATACGATACATGAGTACAATCGAGCCACTCACAAGTGAAAAAATAGTGAAAAGAGAAAAACAACCAGAGTGCAGAATATAGTGTAATAGTTTTACAGCTACAAAGAAGGTGCAGATAAAAAGAAGTACAAGGGCTGCAATGAGGCAGGTTGGGAGATCGGGGCCTCACTCCTTGCTCACGAAAGGTCCGTTCAGTAGCCTTGTAACAGTGTGGAAGAAGTTGTTCCTGAATCTAGTGGTTTGACGCTTTTGTATCTTCTGCCTGATGGGAGAGGGAAGGACCAGGATGTAACTGGTCCTTGATTATGTTGGGTGCTTTCCTGAGGCAGCGTGAAGTGTAGATTAAATCAATGAGGATGGAGGGAGGGGGAGGTGGTGGCAAGTCTGGTGGTCCATGTGCTGGATTTAGCTGCTTCCACAGGCGTCAGCAATTTCTTGCGGCCTTGGACAGAGCTGTTGTCGAACCAGGTTGTAATAGATCAAAACTTGATGTAAAAATTGGTAAGGGTTTTTGGAGACATGCCAAACTTCCTTAGTTTTCTGAGCAAGTAAAGATCTTGGAAGCATGCTTTGTTTGATGTTGGTATTGGTTTATTATGGTCACGTGTACTGAGATACAGTGAAAATATTTGGTCTGCTATCCAGGCAACCTATACCATACATGAGTATATTAGCTAGTGCAAAAGAGAAAATAAACAAGTGCAGAATATTGTGTTGCAACTATACAAAGGAGTGGCACAGTGGCATAGCAGAAGAACTACTGCCTTATAGCGGCAGAGACCCAGGTTCGATGCTGACTACAGGTGCTAGTCTGTATGGAATTTGTACGTTCTCCCCGTGACCTGCGTGGGTTTTCTCCGAGATCTTCGGTTTCCTTCCACACTCCAAAGACGTAGAGGTTTGTTGGTTAATTGGCTTGGTTTAAATGTAAAATTGTTCCTAGTGTGTGTAGGGTGGTGTTAATGTGCGAGGATCGCTGGTCGGTGTGGACTCGGTGGGCCAAAGGGCCTGTTTCCGTGCTGCATCTCTAAACTAAACTAAACTTCAGAGACAGTGCAGAGAAAATAGTGCAAGGACCACAGTACGATACATTGGAAGATAGGAATTTATCCCTAGCATTTGAGAGGTCCGTCAAGAGTCCTGATAACTGCAGGGAAGAAGCTGCTTCTGAAGCCGGTGGTATGTGCGTACATGCTTTTGCACCTTGCGTGTGATGGAGGCCACTCCCTGTCTTTCTGCCTCCAATACTGATCCAGTACACTGATCTGGTGCCCACCACGTGGGAGAGCTTGATGTCCTTATTAAATGAGAGAGGCCACTCTTGAGCACATTGCTATTCTCACTGTACAGCAAGATGCCCATTGTGAGCAGACTGCCGCTATATATCTGGTGGTGATTCACTTAATAAGGATGCTAATGGACAAATGGCTGAAGTCATAGGTTGATTGCTGACAGTCAGTGAGGAACATTTTTCAAATACGAAATGGTGCATCACCAAGGCGCAACTCATACACTTGAAATGTGAAAGACACGTCATACTTGTGTATAATGTAGGCGATGAATGAATATAGCATTTAATGTACAATCAATTCCTGTCAAAGAGTTCTTCTCTGCTTGTTCTGCTCTTCAAAGTCTTTTATTGGTACCCTCTGAAAGAAGAACTTTTATGAGAGGCTGAAGAATATGAGCAAGGTTGATCATTTTGTTGCCTATTCTCTGGAACCCGGACCTTTTCCGTAGCATTAAAGGTTACCTGAACAGTTAAGTGAGCATTAGACATAAATGATTTATTGAGTAGGATAATGTAGGATTAAATAAATTATATTTGACTCTTGTGATATCTAACTTCGCAGTTCCAGAGACCTAGGTTTGATCATGACCTCCCACAAACCAAAAGCATGGTGGTTGGTTAAATGGCTCCACACCATTAACACTTAGAGTAAGCTTATAGCAAAAAAGTTCATAGGAGAAGAGGGGGGGGGAGGGGGAGGGGGAGTAATCTACTACCACCAGGATGAAGGTACAGGCATTGAAAAACAGCGACCAACAGGTTTAAGAACAGCTTCTTCCCATCGACCATTGGGCTTTTGAATATTGCAACATTAACCTTACCTCAGCAACTTTGATCAAATACTGTGTCTTTGATTGCACGAAGCACTTTGGGTTTGCACAATTACAGTTAACTAGTATTATGGTTATTAATCTATTGTATTATTGATTATTATAGATTTATCTGTGAATTCATAAGCTTCTTAAAGTGGTGTCCGATTACTGTTGGGATGTGCCGTCAGCTCTGACCAAAATCCATTATAAAGAGGTCCGTAATAACTAGGGTAGACTGTGTTAGCAAATGTTGCTTGGAAATGATCGCTAAGTTGATTTATTGGATGGTACTGCCGCTGTAAAAGACTGAAATGTGATCTAATTACGAGACAGCCAAGAAGTAGAAAACAGGTGGGTATTGTTTATAGGCTCCCTTAGACTATCAATCAAGGCAGTTGTTCAGCCGATCAATCAAGAATTAATGTGGCTGCAACAATGGTAATGCAGTAATCATGAGGGACTTTAATCTTCATATTGACTTGGAAAATCAAACTGGTGAAGTTAGTCTTGAAGTGTTGTCCATTGAATGCATTCAAGGCAGTCTTGAACATAGTATTTTGGAGTTGACAGGGCAACAGAGTTTTATACTAATCATGTAATGAATTAGAATATATTTCTAATCTCTTGCAAAAGATCCTTGGCTGAATAATCATAACAAGATGTAAATTTATACGTAGTTTGAGTGTAAACTTTAGTCGGAAACTGGATACCTAAAAGCAATTTTGTAGGTTTGAAGGGCATGTATGGTGGATTGGAAACGTAATTAAATGTAAAATGAGCCATGGCAAACATTGTAATGTAATATTTAACTCTCAACAAATAGAAATTCCATGAACAAAGACATCATTGGAAAAGTGATATATCTGTGGCTAATTGAAGAAATTAAGATTGCTATTAGACTGAAAGAACCAGCCTATAAAGTTGCAAAGAACAACAGTAGGTCTGAACATGGGAGAATTTTAGAAACCAGGAAATAAATACTGCAAGTACTTAAAGAGGGAGGGAATAGCAAATTAAATGTTGGAAATTAGAAGTTGAATCGGGCCAGTGAATAATGGCAAATGAGGAAATGCTGATAATTTTAAACTAATATTTTGGATCTGACTTCATAGTTGATGTTACTGGTAGACTGAAACTGGTAGTTACACAAGAGGCAATTTAAAACAATTAAAATCAATGGAGTAAGGGCACGGCAAATTAATGAAACTTAAAGCTGACAAATCCTTTCACCTGATGGCTTGAATCCTCAGGATCTGAAAGATTTAACTGCAGATAAAGTCAATACCTTGATCATCATCAAAGCACAGACGATCATTCAATTCTCTCATTGTCTTTTGGAATATTTTGTTTTAGTTTAGTTTAATTGTTAGTGCAATTAAATTATTCCAAATCACACTAGTTTTGTGTTCTCCAGCTGTAGACATACATTTGTCCAATTTAGGATGTCCCGATCCAGAAAATTAAGCAACTTCTGGATATCTGCACCAATCTAGCATGATTGGTCTTTGGTCCATTAATCAAAATTAAATTAATGTTTTTGATCCTGTGTAGAAATCTTGTTTGTTGGCATTGTTGATTTTCCGTAAGAGTCATGGAGTTAGTTATACAACGATGGAGAACAGGGCCTTTGGCCCATCATGTTCATGCCAACTAAGCTGCCTCCCTGACCTATATCATTTGCTTGTGTTTGGCCCAAATCCCCCTAATCCTTTACTATCCACGAACCAAATCTTTCTTTATCCAAAACATATGTATGATAAACCCTGCTGCAAAACTCCTACAGTGTCAAGTTTTTAAAGTATTTAAATATTGTAATTTTATCTTGGATTGTAGTAAAAAAGTTTCAAAGGTTATTATTTTCCCATTTAGTAAGTAAGTAAGTTTTATTAGCACGTTTTAAGTCAACTCGCATTGACACCAAAGTGCTTTACATAAATTAAATAATAAGTTTCCATACAAACCATAGAAAAAGGTTAAAAAAATGAATAAAATGGACACAAAACATTATAGAGTTCAACACAAACGTCCCCCCACAGCAGAATCAAAAATTTCCACTGTGGAGAAAGGCACCAGAAAGTTAAGTCCTCTTCCTCTGTGAAACACCCGAGGTCGGGGCCCATTTGTGGCCATGCAGCCAGTCCGATGATTTTCAGGGCCCTCTTGCCGTGAAGATGGAACTTCGGCGTCGGGTGAAACATTCCTCAGCGGCTTGGAGAAGTCTGGAGCGGCTGCCTCCTCCCTGGAGACCGGGGCACTCGTAGTCCTCAGGCCGCGCCGGTTGGAGCTCCGACCCCGGCGAACTCGAACCCTGGCTCTGCGGCGCTCCAAATTTAATAGCACCATTGTTAATTTTTTGTCATTAGGAGGAAGTATTTTCAAGGAAGTTAAGAAATACATTTATACACTTCTGTTTTCCATTAAAAACAAGTTCCCAAATCGAATAGATGCTAAATGTTATTTTGCTCACTATTAACAAATTGTATTTATGATATCTTTATAGCAAGAATTGACAAAGTATCTTCATGGGAACATTATTAATCAACATTTGTCACCGAGCACCACATATTAAGAAGAGGTAGCTATTAAGTAGAGCTAAATTAGGTCTGACACGCTGCCTGGGTTAGTGGGTATTAACTATAAGAATAGTTTGACATAGATAAGGTAGACAGTCAGAACGTTTTACCCTTGGTGTGAATAGTCAAAGACTAGCAGGCATAGCTTGAAGATGAAAAGGGCACAGTTTGAAGGAGATGTACAGGACAAATTTTGCGCACAGGAGGTGGTGGGTGGTGCTTGGAATGCACTGCCAGAGGTGATGGTGGAAACAACTACGATAGTGGCATCATGTTTGGGCACAGATTGTGGGCCTGTTCCTAAGCTGTACTTTTCTTTGTTCAGTTAGAAGTGGAGAGGCTGTAAGATCAATGTCTGGAATTCCAGAACTTGGGGTTTAGGCAGATGAAGGCACCCCTGCCCAAGATGAAGCAATATGGACCAGGAATGAGCTAAAGGCCAGACCCGCATCAACTCCAAGGAGGTGCAAGCAGTTGTAGAGCTGGAGAAGGTTAAAAAAAGGGGTGAGGTTATTAAGAGAATTGAACACAAGATTACGAACTTTAAAATTGTGGCTTTGCTGAACTGGACACTATCAAACAGCGTTGTGCTGGATGAAGGTGATGGTGCAAGCGAGGATCCAGTTAGCAGTTTTATCAGGATGTTGGCAATACTCAAGGGCCTGAGCTATAGGGAGAGATTGGGCAAGTTAGGACTTTATTCCCTGGGGTAACAGAAGGTTAAAGGATGACCTTATGGAGGTGTACAAAATCAATTGATAGGGTGAATGCCTATCAATGAGAGGAATTAATAGGCTGAGTCTTTTATCCAGAATAGGGGAATCAAGAACCAGAAGACATATCTTTAAGGTGAGAGGGGTAAGATTTAATGTGAATCTGAGGGAGCAATGCTTTTACTCAGAGTGCCAGTTATATGGAGCAAGCTGCCAGAGGAGGTAGTTGAGGCTGGTACAATAACAGCACTGAAATGATACTTGGATGAATTAATTAATTCTTTATTGTCACAAGTGTCAAGTCACAGTGAAATTCTTTGCTTGCATACCCAAGGTCACCACATAAAGGGCGCCGACAGAGTTACAAAGTATCCGACGCCAGGTCCATCTTTGTCGGGTCCTCCATTGTTCCTCCCCCCGGCTGTGGTGTCCTCACCCCCACATGGCCCGTGCTCGTCCGTCGGTCGGTGCCCTCATCGACCGCCGCACTGACGTCTCCACGATCGCCACCAGGTCTCCACCGGATGCCTCCGCCGACCCAGAGAGCGGCCATGGGTTCAGCCGATCCACGGGGCTCTGACTCCGAACCAGAGCCGGATTTACCACTAGGCTTTGTAGGCTGAAGCCTAGGGCCTTGAAATCTTAAGGGGCCTCCGGCCAAGGCAGGACTCGAAATTAACGGTTGCCCCACTTGCCCGGGTGCCAATGGCCACCTAACGTCCTGCCGGGAATCCTAAAAGTTGTGTAATTTTGCCCGGGAAGCACCCGGGACACCTGCCGTTCAACTCTGAGCGAGTTTCCCTCTCTGCCTTTCTCTGTCACTTTCCATTTCCGTCCGCCATCCGTATCCAGAGGCCGCCGGGTCTCCACTCTTGACTCTTGACTTGGACTTAAGCAAAAAAGGGTTCTTGGGGGAAAAAGAGCTACCTTAAATCTCTCTGCTCGCTCCTCATCCACCGGCACGGCCGGCCGCCTTGCACATGCGCAC